>NC_138775.1:57075104-57750104 GCF_965119305.1 Pelophylax lessonae
GTCCCGCGATTTTGTTTGCGCGATGTTGCCGCGATTCGGCGGGCGTAAATCGCGGCAACATCGCTCGGCGTTTGGGGGGCTATTGCAAATCAACGGGCAACGCTAGGCGTCCCGCGATTTGCAATAAATCTCCGAATCGCGGGCGGAACCGCGGCGGTTCTGCCCGCGATCATACGCTGACATGTGAATGCAGCCTGAGCGTTGGGCGTTTTGCTTACAGCGTCAAAACGCTCAGATGTGAACAGGGGCCATTGAAATGAATAGGATTTGTCTTGTTGGGCGTTTTGAGAGCTGATCCTAGAGCAGAAAAACTCCCCAAAAACGCCCCAAAAAGCCTACATGTGAACGGAGCCTCAGTGAAAGGAGAGTGAATCTGAGGTGAAAACTTTTATAAATGGTGGCCTTTATATGATTTTAATACATTTTATTTGAACTGAACTCGATATTTGTGTGTCCAGCATTGGGTGACAAGCTTTTACAAGTCATGTTGCTAATAAGAAGCCTCCCCCAATGGTCTTATAACCGGTGTTTTCTCCCCTCACAGCTGATTCCCCCAGCCCCTGAACTACACTTCCCAGCACCCCCCTCCCAGCTGATGACACGTCACGCCAAACAAGCCCGGACGCAGCCCCGTCCCTCTAGCCACGCCGAACTACACCTCCCAGCAGCCTCAGCGGCGGCCTGACCAATGAGAAGCCGGCAACAAAAGGTTTAAACAAAAACACTAACTTTGACCCTCCAGATCATCCTCCTAGTTCACAACATCATATATGTACATAGCAAGAAATTTAATCAAAATAATAATAATTAATAATTCAAAGAGGAGGGAGTGGTCAGTAAGAACAATATTAAAGAACTGATTTAGATAAAAAAACGGATGTGGCTCAACCCCCTCTGAAAAAATTAATGAATCAACGTGTTATATATGGAAAAAAGATTCAATCATCAACTCACTGGGCTGAGTAGAATAAACATTTTATTGCATATGTCAAATATAAACTTTAAAATGGCACCATAATAACACACATCTACAAACACACCTAAAAACATACATCTACCTCACTCACATGTACAGTATGTGATTATAACATATACCCATGCTAAACATGTATGTCCACACAACAATATGTTAGGCGTGAACTAAATTAATAATAAATGAATAAAGGGTACATAGAGTGGTGATTCTTTAAATGGTCAAAAATGGATTTGATACTTCACATAGAATAAGCCTGTATATACACAGATGATTTCACTATACACGACATATGTCCGTCAAGCATAGATAGATGAAAGTTCCAAGGGATATAGTGGTAGGTGTAGAGAAAACCTTGCGCTGTGGTGTACAGGTTGTGCCCCCAAAGGTCACTCATGGGGCATTAAGGTCCAGGGGAGGACACTTATTCAAGGCCTATATCTATCTCTTAGCTTCATAAACAGGGGTTATACAAGGGTGACCACATGCCCCGGATTGCCCGGGACAGTCCCGCATTTTGCTGGTCTGTGTCGGGTCCGGGGCACCTTAATTCGGGGACAATACAGTGTCCCGGAATGAAACTGACACAGCCGGTGCAGCCATTTGCGATTCTGCATCTATGCAGAGAATGGCTGCATCAATTGCAGATGACATCATCCCAGAGTGCCACACGGCGCCCTGCCTCTCCTGGAGAAACACAGCAAGAGGTGGAAAAAGCCGCCACCCCATCCTGCCCTTACAAATTAGAATAAATATAAAGCATAATATAATGGACTTAGTGATATAACATTTAATTGGCAAGCTATAAGTAACAGAAATATTGCTCTTGTGAGATGATATATATATATATATATATATATATATATATATATATATACATATTTTTATATATATATATATATATATATATATATATATATATATATATATATATATATACAAATAAGGGGAAGACAATTTAATTTGATTAAAAAAAAAAAAAGTAACGAAACTAAGACTGTTATTAAGGTATTAAGGCCAGGTGGTTTTGTGGCATCCAACTCCAATATCCACCTGGCCTCATGCTGTAAGAGGTAAAACTTCCAAAAACACAACACTTAAGGCATCGGGGATCCCTATCGGTCAGGTGGTATGTAGATATGTCATAAATGTGTTACTGGAAATGTTTACGTATAGTTCTCATGGCTTTTCCAATGTAAGATGAATAGCATGAGTATACAATGACATACTGTATATCACCCCCACAGTATTACAGATGGCTCTCTGTTTACAGGATGCTTCCTGTGGGTAATTCCAAAGTATTACCCTCTATCTTGTATGAATAATATTCACAAGTCCCACATCTAGTCATGCCTGCACTAGTAGGGTAATTCCATGATATGTCGCTATGTGCATGGAGGTCGCCCAGAGAACGAGCCCTCCTGTATACCATCTGTAGTTTCCAGAGATAAATCTGCTTACAGAGGCATCTTCCTTTAAAAGGTGCCAATGAGTTGAGCAAATTTCTCTCACTTTCGTCCACTAGTACGTACTGTAGAAAGTCTAGCTACACCTGGTGTGTCCTCTTGTCCTCCGTTTTATTTAAAGAACAGTGATTCTTGTTTACTGTCTCTAGCCCTGTGATATGCCTTGCTGAGCCATTTATTATTGTAACCTCTTTTTTAGAACCTCCTTTATAAGTTCTTTGCCTCATGCTCAAAGCCTTCCCTGTTGGTACAGTTATGACGTGCTCCCAAGTACTGGCCAACTGGTATATTCTTGACCAAAGTTCTCAGTCGGAAGCTTCCAGCATGAAGCAAACTATTTGTTGCAGTTGATTTCCTGTATAGTTTGGTTTTAATTATACGATCTTCAACTAATTTGATTGTCAAGTCCTAAAATGTACTGTATCTATGATTGCACTCGCTAGTGAATTTGGGATTGTAAGGGTTGTTTCCCAAAGCCCCCACAAATTTATGTGTAGCACTGCCCCCTAGAGGACTGCTGGTAATTGACACTTTTGGATTCCCCTGGGTTACCCATAGCAACTGCATGCAGAATTCTTAGCACTTTACGTTCTTGGCTCAGTCAATGATCAGTTTAGGGATAGATGTTTTTGTTGTTTTTATTGTATATTGGGATGGGAGAAGGGATGAGTGGGATACTCCAACCTTGAATTATTCACAAATTCTGAGGACTTCTAACTTGAGAATGCGGCAAGGCCGCTACTTCATCCTGCCACTTGAATGGCTAGAAATGATGAAACCCGAGAGTCTGGAGATGTCTATGCGTTCCAGACTTCAGGCTGTAATTGACTGCAAAGGATTTGCAACCAAGTATTAAAAAGTGAAAGTTTGATTGATGATTGTTAATCTGTCCCATTACTTTTGGTCCCTTAACCGCTTGCCGACCGCCGCACGACTATTTACTGTGGCGGTCAGCCCCTCACAGGCAAAGCGATCGTAGTACTACATCGCTAGCCTGTGAGGGTCTCAGGAGCAAGCGCGCCGTCGGAGGCGCGCTCCCGCTCCCGTGCGGTCACGGACCCCCCCGCGCGTGTAAATGGCGGACCCGATCGTCCGCCGGTCACTCACGATCGTCGGTGGAGAGGGA
Source organism: Pelophylax lessonae (assembly GCF_965119305.1). Taxonomy (NCBI): domain Eukaryota; kingdom Metazoa; phylum Chordata; class Amphibia; order Anura; family Ranidae; genus Pelophylax; species Pelophylax lessonae. The sequence goes on from NC_138775.1 coordinate 57,078,670, forward strand.
GAAAGGCAGGCGGCTAATGTAAACAAGCCGCCTGTCATTCTCCCCTGTGTAGGAATAGTGATCATACGGTTCTACTATGTAGGACCGTTGATCACTGTTCCTACACCTCAAGCCACAGCCAATCACAGTTAGAATCACACCCCTAGGGACACACATAACCCCTCCCTCTCAAAAAAAATTAACCCCTTTCCTGCCAGTGTAATTTTACAGTAACAGTGCATATTTATAGCACTGATTACTGTAGAAATGTCACTGGTACCCCCAAAAGTGTCAAAAATGTCAGTCAAGGGTCCGATCTGTCCGCCACAATGTCGCAGTCCCGCAAAAAAATCGCAGATCGCCGCCATTACTCGTTAAAAAAAAAACACCAAAAATGACAGAAATATTTCCCTTAGTTAGTAAACGCAATAACTTTTGCGCAAACCAATCAAAATACGCTTATTGTGATTTTTTTTACCAAACATAGGTAGCAGAAAACAAATTGGCCAAAAATTTAAAAAAAATTAGATTTTTACATTTTTTTGGGGGGGAATTTCATATAAAAAAATGTGAAAAATATTGTTATTTTTTCAAAATTTACGCTCTTTTTTTGTTTATAGCGCAAAAAGTAAAAATCGCACAGGTGATCAAATACCACCAAAAGAAAGCTCTGTTTGTGGGAAAAAAAGGACGTAAATTTTGTTTGGGTATGGCGTCGCACGACCGTGCAATTGTCAGTTAAAGTCGCACAGTGCCGAATCGCAAAAAGTGGCCCAGACGTAAGACAGCAAAATCCTCTAGTGGTAAAGTGGTTAATATGGACAGATGGAAATTCTCTTAGCACCTTCTTCAAGTTACAAAAAAAGATCAATATTCACAAATTCTGAGGACTTCTAACTTGAGGATGCGGCAAGGCCGCTACTTCATCCTGCCATTTGAATGGCTAGAAATGATGAAACCCAGCGTCTGGTGATGTCTATGCGTTCCAGACTTCAGGCTGTAATTGACTGGAAAGGATTTGCAACCAAGTATTAAAAAGTGAAAGTTTGATTTATGATTGTTAATCTGTCCCATTACTTTTGGTCCCTTAAAAAGTGGGATGCACATATACAAACTGTTGTAATTCCTACACCGTTCACCTGATTTGGATGTAAATACCCTCAAATTAAAGCTGAAAGTCTGCCGTTAACCACTTAAGCCCCGGAGGATTTTCCTGCTAAAAGACGTGGGGGTATTTTGCGATTCGGCACTGCGTGACTTTAACGGACAATTGCCCGGTCGTGCGACGCTATACCTTAACGAATTTGACGTCCTTTTTTTCCCACAAACAGAGCTTTCTTTTGGTGGTATTTGATCACCTGTGCGATTTTTTGATCACGCGCTATAAACAAAAAAAGAGCGTCAATTTTGCAAAAATAGCAATATTTTTCACATTTTTTTATATGAAATTCCCCCCAAAAAAAATGTAAAAATCAAAATGTTTTAACATTTTCGGCCAATTTGTTTTATGCTACCTATGTTTGGTAAAAAAAATGGCAAAAAGCGTATTTTGATTGGTTTGCGCAAAAGTTATCGCGTTTACTAACAATGGGAAAGATTTTTGTCATTTTTGTTGTTTTTTTTTTTTAACGCGTAATGGTGGCGATCTGCGATTTTTTTTGCGGTACTGCGACATTGCGGCGGACAGATCGGACCCTTGACTGACATTTTTGACACTTTTGGGGTTACCAGTGACATTTCTACAGTAATCAGTGCTATACATATGCACTGTTACTGTAAAAATACACTGGTAGTGAAGGGGTTAACTTTATTTGGGAGGGAGGGGCTGTGTGTGTCCCTAGAGGCGTGCTTTCTACTGTGATTGGCTGTGGCTTGAGCTGTAAGGACACTGATCAACGGATCTACATAGTAGATCCATGTGATCAGTGTCTTTACACCGAGGAGAATGACAGGCAGCTTGTTTACACAAGCTGCCTGACTTTCTCCCTCTCCCCCGCCGATCGCAGAGTGGCCGGCGGACATCGGGTCCGCCGGTCACACGCGCGGGGGGGTCCGTGACCGCGCGGGAGCGGGAGCGTGCCTCCGCGGGCGCGCGCTCGCTCCCCAGACCCTCCCAGGCTAGTGACGTTAATTAACGTCACTCTGCCTGGCAGGGGCTGACCGCCGCAGTAAATTTACTTGCGGCGGTCGGCAAGCGGTTAAAGCACATCTTGTTTGTTTCATTTCAAATCCATTGTGGTGGTGTATAGAGCCAAAAAGATTCAAATTGTGTCGATGTCCCAATATTTATGAACCTGACTGTATATTTTTTTTTTCCGGTATTTATTTGTTTATTTAGCAAAAAATAAAAGCCTCAGTGGTGATTAAATACCACCAAAAGAAAGCTCTATCCATGTGAAAAAATGATAAAAAATGAGTTTGGGTACAGTGTTGTATGACCGCGCAATTGTCATTCAGAGTGCGACTGCGCTGAAAGCTGACAATTGGCCTGGTCAGGAGGGGGGTTGCCTGATATTCAAGCGGTTCAAGGGGAAAACAAGATGTGTGCGTGTTCCCTGAATGTGTACTTATCCTTTAAGAATTCGAATACCTTGAGATCTGTTTATATATGTTTTCACACAAGATTTACTCAGTTCGCCTAAGATTTTCCAACTAAATATGTATGAATCTTAAAGCGGAGTTCCGGGCACAGAATTGTTTTTGTATAATTCACTGCATGGTCTTCCTGACCCTTTGCTGAGCCTGAATTGGATATTCCCGTTTTTTTTTCCCTTACCAGTTTAGAGAGCATTATATACTCACCTTTCCATCGACTTCCTCCCTCCAGAGCCGCGGCTCTCCCCGTCAATTCCGGTCCCGCAATGCGTCCTGGGAGCACTTACTCGGCGCTCCCAAGATGCACTGTGCAGTGACGTAGGCGGCCGGCCGCTCTTATCATCGCGCTATTTCCTCTAACATTGCTGACCCTACGTAAACCAGTACTATGCCGATCGCATAGTACTGGGCATGCGCGAGATTTCGCGCTCGACTCACAGGCCTACTCCCACTCGGATGAGGAAGAAGGGAAGACCTTTCCCCACAACGGACTCGGCGATCCACAAGAAAGATGGCGGCGCTCGTCCAAAATTTTATAAAGTAAGATTTCATACTTGCAAAAAGATTATTCCAATCTAAGAAACAGGATTAGCGGATATATAGTGGTGTAAGGATCACTGTTTGGGGGACATTAAAATAAAAAAAACGATTCTATGCCCGGAACTCCGCTTTAAGGCTACATTCACACCTGAGCGTAGCGTTTTTGCGCGTTTTTTTACCACGATTTTACCGCGATTTTTACCGCGATTTACAGGCGTTTTTTGTGCAGGCGTTTTTTGATTGAATAGATACCAATGGAAAACGCCTGTAATCTGCCAAAAAGAAGCTCATGTACTTTTTTGAGGCTGCATTCACATGTCAGCGTATGATCGCGTGCAGAACCGCCGCGGTTCCGCCCGCGATTCGGAAATTTATTGCAAATCGCGGGACGCCTAGCGTTGCCCGTTGATTTGCAATAGCCCCCCAAATGCCGAGCGATGTTGCCGCGATTTATGCCTGCCGAATCGCGGCAACATCGCGCAAACAAAATCGCGGGACGCAATACGCTCCAAAATAGTACAAGAGCTTCTTTGGAGCGTATTGCGTCCCGCGATTTTGTTTGCGCGATGTTGCCGCGATTCGGCGGGCGTAAATCGCGGCAACATCGCTCGGCGTTTGGGGGGCTATTGCAAATCAACGGGCAACGCTAGGCGTCCCGCGATTTGCAATAAATCTCCGAATCGCGGGCGGAACCGCGGCGGTTCTGCCCGCGATCATACGCTGACATGTGAATGCAGCCTGAGCGTTGGGCGTTTTGCTTACAGCGTCAAAACGCTCAGATGTGAACAGGGGCCATTGAAATGAATAGGATTTGTCTTGTTGGGCGTTTTGAGAGCTGATCCTAGAGCAGAAAAACTCCCCAAAAACGCCCCAAAAAGCCTACATGTGAACGGAGCCTCAGTGAAAGGAGAGTGAATCTGAGGTGAAAACTTTTATAAATGGTGGCCTTTATATGATTTTAATACATTTTATTTGAACTGAACTCGATATTTGTGTGTCCAGCATTGGGTGACAAGCTTTTACAAGTCATGTTGCTAATAAGAAGCCTCCCCCAATGGTCTTATAACCGGTGTTTTCTCCCCTCACAGCTGATTCCCCCAGCCCCTGAACTACACTTCCCAGCACCCCCCTCCCAGCTGATGACACGTCACGCCAAACAAGCCCGGACGCAGCCCCGTCCCTCTAGCCACGCCGAACTACACCTCCCAGCAGCCTCAGCGGCGGCCTGACCAATGAGAAGCCGGCAACAAAAGGTTTAAACAAAAACACTAACTTTGACCCTCCAGATCATCCTCCTAGTTCACAACATCATATATGTACATAGCAAGAAATTTAATCAAAATAATAATAATTAATAATTCAAAGAGGAGGGAGTGGTCAGTAAGAACAATATTAAAGAACTGATTTAGATAAAAAAACGGATGTGGCTCAACCCCCTCTGAAAAAATTAATGAATCAACGTGTTATATATGGAAAAAAGATTCAATCATCAACTCACTGGGCTGAGTAGAATAAACATTTTATTGCATATGTCAAATATAAACTTTAAAATGGCACCATAATAACACACATCTACAAACACACCTAAAAACATACATCTACCTCACTCACATGTACAGTATGTGATTATAACATATACCCATGCTAAACATGTATGTCCACACAACAATATGTTAGGCGTGAACTAAATTAATAATAAATGAATAAAGGGTACATAGAGTGGTGATTCTTTAAATGGTCAAAAATGGATTTGATACTTCACATAGAATAAGCCTGTATATACACAGATGATTTCACTATACACGACATATGTCCGTCAAGCATAGATAGATGAAAGTTCCAAGGGATATAGTGGTAGGTGTAGAGAAAACCTTGCGCTGTGGTGTACAGGTTGTGCCCCCAAAGGTCACTCATGGGGCATTAAGGTCCAGGGGAGGACACTTATTCAAGGCCTATATCTATCTCTTAGCTTCATAAACAGGGGTTATACAAGGGTGACCACATGCCCCGGATTGCCCGGGACAGTCCCGCATTTTGCTGGTCTGTGTCGGGTCCGGGGCACCTTAATTCGGGGACAATACAGTGTCCCGGAATGAAACTGACACAGCCGGTGCAGCCATTTGCGATTCTGCATCTATGCAGAGAATGGCTGCATCAATTGCAGATGACATCATCCCAGAGTGCCACACGGCGCCCTGCCTCTCCTGGAGAAACACAGCAAGAGGTGGAAAAAGCCGCCACCCCATCCTGCCCTTACAAATTAGAATAAATATAAAGCATAATATAATGGACTTAGTGATATAACATTTAATTGGCAAGCTATAAGTAACAGAAATATTGCTCTTGTGAGATGATATATATATATATATATATATATATATATATATATATATATACATATTTTTATATATATATATATATATATATATATATATATATATATATATATATATATATATATACAAATAAGGGGAAGACAATTTAATTTGATTAAAAAAAAAAAAAGTAACGAAACTAAGACTGTTATTAAGGTATTAAGGCCAGGTGGTTTTGTGGCATCCAACTCCAATATCCACCTGGCCTCATGCTGTAAGAGGTAAAACTTCCAAAAACACAACACTTAAGGCATCGGGGATCCCTATCGGTCAGGTGGTATGTAGATATGTCATAAATGTGTTACTGGAAATGTTTACGTATAGTTCTCATGGCTTTTCCAATGTAAGATGAATAGCATGAGTATACAATGACATACTGTATATCACCCCCACAGTATTACAGATGGCTCTCTGTTTACAGGATGCTTCCTGTGGGTAATTCCAAAGTATTACCCTCTATCTTGTATGAATAATATTCACAAGTCCCACATCTAGTCATGCCTGCACTAGTAGGGTAATTCCATGATATGTCGCTATGTGCATGGAGGTCGCCCAGAGAACGAGCCCTCCTGTATACCATCTGTAGTTTCCAGAGATAAATCTGCTTACAGAGGCATCTTCCTTTAAAAGGTGCCAATGAGTTGAGCAAATTTCTCTCACTTTCGTCCACTAGTACGTACTGTAGAAAGTCTAGCTACACCTGGTGTGTCCTCTTGTCCTCCGTTTTATTTAAAGAACAGTGATTCTTGTTTACTGTCTCTAGCCCTGTGATATGCCTTGCTGAGCCATTTATTATTGTAACCTCTTTTTTAGAACCTCCTTTATAAGTTCTTTGCCTCATGCTCAAAGCCTTCCCTGTTGGTACAGTTATGACGTGCTCCCAAGTACTGGCCAACTGGTATATTCTTGACCAAAGTTCTCAGTCGGAAGCTTCCAGCATGAAGCAAACTATTTGTTGCAGTTGATTTCCTGTATAGTTTGGTTTTAATTATACGATCTTCAACTAATTTGATTGTCAAGTCCTAAAATGTACTGTATCTATGATTGCACTCGCTAGTGAATTTGGGATTGTAAGGGTTGTTTCCCAAAGCCCCCACAAATTTATGTGTAGCACTGCCCCCTAGAGGACTGCTGGTAATTGACACTTTTGGATTCCCCTGGGTTACCCATAGCAACTGCATGCAGAATTCTTAGCACTTTACGTTCTTGGCTCAGTCAATGATCAGTTTAGGGATAGATGTTTTTGTTGTTTTTATTGTATATTGGGATGGGAGAAGGGATGAGTGGGATACTCCAACCTTGAATTATTCACAAATTCTGAGGACTTCTAACTTGAGAATGCGGCAAGGCCGCTACTTCATCCTGCCACTTGAATGGCTAGAAATGATGAAACCCGAGAGTCTGGAGATGTCTATGCGTTCCAGACTTCAGGCTGTAATTGACTGCAAAGGATTTGCAACCAAGTATTAAAAAGTGAAAGTTTGATTGATGATTGTTAATCTGTCCCATTACTTTTGGTCCCTTAACCGCTTGCCGACCGCCGCACGACTATTTACTGTGGCGGTCAGCCCCTCACAGGCAAAGCGATCGTAGTACTACATCGCTAGCCTGTGAGGGTCTCAGGAGCAAGCGCGCCGTCGGAGGCGCGCTCCCGCTCCCGTGCGGTCACGGACCCCCCCGCGCGTGTAAATGGCGGACCCGATCGTCCGCCGGTCACTCACGATCGTCGGTGGAGAGGGAGAAAGGCAGGCGGCTAATGTAAACAAGCCGCCTGTCATTCTCCCCTGTGTAGGAATAGTGATCATACGGTTCTACTATGTAGGACCGTTGATCACTGTTCCTACACCTCAAGCCACAGCCAATCACAGTTAGAATCACACCCCTAGGGACACACATAACCCCTCCCTCTCAAAAAAAATTAACCCCTTTCCTGCCAGTGTAATTTTACAGTAACAGTGCATATTTATAGCACTGATTACTGTAGAAATGTCACTGGTACCCCCAAAAGTGTCAAAAATGTCAGTCAAGGGTCCGATCTGTCCGCCACAATGTCGCAGTCCCGCAAAAAAATCGCAGATCGCCGCCATTACTCGTTAAAAAAAAAACACCAAAAATGACAGAAATATTTCCCTTAGTTAGTAAACGCAATAACTTTTGCGCAAACCAATCAAAATACGCTTATTGTGATTTTTTTTACCAAACATAGGTAGCAGAAAACAAATTGGCCAAAAATTTAAAAAAAATTAGATTTTTACATTTTTTTGGGGGGGAATTTCATATAAAAAAATGTGAAAAATATTGTTATTTTTTCAAAATTTACGCTCTTTTTTTGTTTATAGCGCAAAAAGTAAAAATCGCACAGGTGATCAAATACCACCAAAAGAAAGCTCTGTTTGTGGGAAAAAAAGGACGTAAATTTTGTTTGGGTATGGCGTCGCACGACCGTGCAATTGTCAGTTAAAGTCGCACAGTGCCGAATCGCAAAAAGTGGCCCAGACGTAAGACAGCAAAATCCTCTAGTGGTAAAGTGGTTAATATGGACAGATGGAAATTCTCTTAGCACCTTCTTCAAGTTACAAAAAAAGATCAATATTCACAAATTCTGAGGACTTCTAACTTGAGGATGCGGCAAGGCCGCTACTTCATCCTGCCATTTGAATGGCTAGAAATGATGAAACCCAGCGTCTGGTGATGTCTATGCGTTCCAGACTTCAGGCTGTAATTGACTGGAAAGGATTTGCAACCAAGTATTAAAAAGTGAAAGTTTGATTTATGATTGTTAATCTGTCCCATTACTTTTGGTCCCTTAAAAAGTGGGATGCACATATACAAACTGTTGTAATTCCTACACCGTTCACCTGATTTGGATGTAAATACCCTCAAATTAAAGCTGAAAGTCTGCCGTTAACCACTTAAGCCCCGGAGGATTTTCCTGCTAAAAGACGTGGGGGTATTTTGCGATTCGGCACTGCGTGACTTTAACGGACAATTGCCCGGTCGTGCGACGCTATACCTTAACGAATTTGACGTCCTTTTTTTCCCACAAACAGAGCTTTCTTTTGGTGGTATTTGATCACCTGTGCGATTTTTTGATCACGCGCTATAAACAAAAAAAGAGCGTCAATTTTGCAAAAATAGCAATATTTTTCACATTTTTTTATATGAAATTCCCCCCAAAAAAAATGTAAAAATCAAAATGTTTTAACATTTTCGGCCAATTTGTTTTATGCTACCTATGTTTGGTAAAAAAAAATGGCAAAAAGCGTATTTTGATTGGTTTGCGCAAAAGTTATCGCGTTTACTAACAATGGGAAAGATTTTTGTCATTTTTGTTGTTTTTTTTTTTTAACGCGTAATGGTGGCGATCTGCGATTTTTTTTGCGGTACTGCGACATTGCGGCGGACAGATCGGACCCTTGACTGACATTTTTGACACTTTTGGGGTTACCAGTGACATTTCTACAGTAATCAGTGCTATACATATGCACTGTTACTGTAAAAATACACTGGTAGTGAAGGGGTTAACTTTATTTGGGAGGGAGGGGCTGTGTGTGTCCCTAGAGGCGTGCTTTCTACTGTGATTGGCTGTGGCTTGAGCTGTAAGGACACTGATCAACGGATCTACATAGTAGATCCATGTGATCAGTGTCTTTACACCGAGGAGAATGACAGGCAGCTTGTTTACACAAGCTGCCTGACTTTCTCCCTCTCCCCCGCCGATCGCAGAGTGGCCGGCGGACATCGGGTCCGCCGGTCACACGCGCGGGGGGGTCCGTGACCGCGCGGGAGCGGGAGCGTGCCTCCGCGGGCGCGCGCTCGCTCCCCAGACCCTCCCAGGCTAGTGACGTTAATTAACGTCACTCTGCCTGGCAGGGGCTGACCGCCGCAGTAAATTTACTTGCGGCGGTCGGCAAGCGGTTAAAGCACATCTTGTTTGTTTCATTTCAAATCCATTGTGGTGGTGTATAGAGCCAAAAAGATTCAAATTGTGTCGATGTCCCAATATTTATGAACCTGACTGTATATTTTTTTTTTCCGGTATTTATTTGTTTATTTAGCAAAAAATAAAAGCCTCAGTGGTGATTAAATACCACCAAAAGAAAGCTCTATCCATGTGAAAAAATGATAAAAAATGAGTTTGGGTACAGTGTTGTATGACCGCGCAATTGTCATTCAGAGTGCGACTGCGCTGAAAGCTGACAATTGGCCTGGTCAGGAGGGGGGTTGCCTGATATTCAAGCGGTTCAAGGGGAAAACAAGATGTGTGCGTGTTCCCTGAATGTGTACTTATCCTTTAAGAATTCGAATACCTTGAGATCTGTTTATATATGTTTTCACACAAGATTTACTCAGTTCGCCTAAGATTTTCCAACTAAATATGTATGAATCTTAAAGCGGAGTTCCGGGCACAGAATTGTTTTTGTATAATTCACTGCATGGTCTTCCTGACCCTTTGCTGAGCCTGAATTGGATATTCCCGTTTTTTTTTCCCTTACCAGTTTAGAGAGCATTATATACTCACCTTTCCATCGACTTCCTCCCTCCAGAGCCGCGGCTCTCCCCGTCAATTCCGGTCCCGCAATGCGTCCTGGGAGCACTTACTCGGCGCTCCCAAGATGCACTGTGCAGTGACGTAGGCGGCCGGCCGCTCTTATCATCGCGCTATTTCCTCTAACATTGCTGACCCTACGTAAACCAGTACTATGCCGATCGCATAGTACTGGGCATGCGCGAGATTTCGCGCTCGACTCACAGGCCTACTCCCACTCGGATGAGGAAGAAGGGAAGACCTTTCCCCACAACGGACTCGGCGATCCACAAGAAAGATGGCGGCGCTCGTCCAAAATTTTATAAAGTAAGATTTCATACTTGCAAAAAGATTATTCCAATCTAAGAAACAGGATTAGCGGATATATAGTGGTGTAAGGATCACTGTTTGGGGGACATTAAAATAAAAAAAACGATTCTATGCCCGGAACTCCGCTTTAAGGCTACATTCACACCTGAGCGTAGCGTTTTTGCGCGTTTTTTTACCACGATTTTACCGCGATTTTTACCGCGATTTACAGGCGTTTTTTGTGCAGGCGTTTTTTGATTGAATAGATACCAATGGAAAACGCCTGTAATCTGCCAAAAAGAAGCTCATGTACTTTTTTGAGGCTGCATTCACATGTCAGCGTATGATCGCGTGCAGAACCGCCGCGGTTCCGCCCGCGATTCGGAAATTTATTGCAAATCGCGGGACGCCTAGCGTTGCCCGTTGATTTGCAATAGCCCCCCAAATGCCGAGCGATGTTGCCGCGATTTATGCCTGCCGAATCGCGGCAACATCGCGCAAACAAAATCGCGGGACGCAATACGCTCCAAAATAGTACAAGAGCTTCTTTGGAGCGTATTGCGTCCCGCGATTTTGTTTGCGCGATGTTGCCGCGATTCGGCGGGCGTAAATCGCGGCAACATCGCTCGGCGTTTGGGGGGCTATTGCAAATCAACGGGCAACGCTAGGCGTCCCGCGATTTGCAATAAATCTCCGAATCGCGGGCGGAACCGCGGCGGTTCTGCCCGCGATCATACGCTGACATGTGAATGCAGCCTGAGCGTTGGGCGTTTTGCTTACAGCGTCAAAACGCTCAGATGTGAACAGGGGCCATTGAAATGAATAGGATTTGTCTTGTTGGGCGTTTTGAGAGCTGATCCTAGAGCAGAAAAACTCCCCAAAAACGCCCCAAAAAGCCTACATGTGAACGGAGCCTCAGTGAAAGGAGAGTGAATCTGAGGTGAAAACTTTTATAAATGGTGGCCTTTATATGATTTTAATACATTTTATTTGAACTGAACTCGATATTTGTGTGTCCAGCATTGGGTGACAAGCTTTTACAAGTCATGTTGCTAATAAGAAGCCTCCCCCAATGGTCTTATAACCGGTGTTTTCTCCCCTCACAGCTGATTCCCCCAGCCCCTGAACTACACTTCCCAGCACCCCCCTCCCAGCTGATGACACGTCACGCCAAACAAGCCCGGACGCAGCCCCGTCCCTCTAGCCACGCCGAACTACACCTCCCAGCAGCCTCAGCGGCGGCCTGACCAATGAGAAGCCGGCGGCAGACAGCTGCGAAGACGGTGATTGGCCGGCGGGGGACATCCGGGCTGTGTAAAGGAAGTAAGTGACGTTTTGTGCTCAGGCTGGAGCCGGAGGAGGAGAATGGCTGCGCAGGGAGGTGGGTAGAGTGTTGGGGGTTCGGGGGGCACCGGTGTACGGGAATGGCAGCTGCCTGTGTTTGGTAGACTGTACCAGTCAGAAGCCTTGAGGGCTTGCCAGCTGTTGGGGGGAACTACAAGTCCCAGCATGCTCTGGCATAGACCCTGTGGGCATTTGTGTACACTGCTCTGGTGTGAGGTGATGGGTCCTGATCTGGCCAGTTTGATCCCTATGTCTGTGGGCAGCAGGAGATCTCCCCCAGCTAAGTGATCTCTGGAAACAGTGATGTGTTGTGCTATGATGTCCCAGAGATCAGCCAGTGCTGTGATGTCTCCCTGCCCTCCATAGACATAAACATGTCTGCCCTGGGGAGCCCAGCATGCACATCACTGGGTTGTCAGGCCCACACTCTCCTCCAACCAGAGTCTGCTGGTGGTAGATAAGGGATTGTGGATGTGCGATAGTCCTTACATGTCTGAGCTGAATGCTCCAGTCCTGTATCTATAAGCAGCGTGTGGTCGCCTTCTTTATCAGGCTGAGGGTACATACACATGGATGGATGGGTAAATTCAGCACCCGGAGAGCCGCATGGGGTGTGTACAGCCGGCCATAGAAGTAAACTACTCTACACGCTTCTACTCCGCGAAATGCCAATGCTCTTTTGCATCAGCATTGACCCACCAATGAAAGATTTCTCCCCCAAATTTCAAAACATCCAGAAATGCATCACATGTGCATGCAAGGGTAAGCACTGATGGGAAAAGATCATCGATCTTTAACTGAGTACGAACGCAGACAGCCATTCGTTACTATAGCAGGTTGTAAGTAGCTCCCCATGCGTGCGAAAAATGCTGTGAATTTTGCACTAAAGGAAATTTGCTCCTGCAAACGTCTGTATATAATCCAGGTGAACTCCAAACATCCACCTTCCGGAATACAAAGACAGCACTGCAGGTGAAGCCTTACCAGGAATGCCAATAGTGAGAAATCCCTGCAAATTATGGGGATCTCTTGGGGACCCCCAGGTCACCAGAACTAGTGTCCTCATTAGAAGATTTCTACTCCTTTTTTCTCTGGAGAACCCAAAATTTGGGATTTTCTTTACCTTTCGATGATAATGCTAAGTAATGGTAATGTAGACCCTACAAATAGGTGCTAGATAAAACTATAGTGGGCCTTGTCTGCCTAACAGCAGGGCTGTGATTTATCAGTCAGGGTGTCAGGGCTTCCAGATGTGCCTGCTGAGGGGAGAAGTATCCCCACTGGCTCCTGTGAGAGGCTTCTCATAGGGCAGTTTGGGAAGCCCAATCAGGAGACACATCCAAGCTTGTAACTACCCCAGAAGGCAGATTATGCTGCAAGGGATTCTGGGAGTGGGTATAAGTTTGGGGGGAAGTGTGTGGCACGGTATCTTTGGTGGGAGCAGAGTCCCAGGAGGGAGAGTACGGCTGTCTCTCCTCCTGTCTGAGGAAGGCGGATGTCTTGGGGTGTCGCCTGAGAATCCAGAGAGTGCTGAGTTGAGCTGAGGGGATCCGGTGTGCCGAGAGCCTGCGGAGAGAGAGAGAGGTGCAGTCCCAGGAAAGCCTACACAGGTCGTGAGTACTGCGGATTGCCCCTGGGGGTCTGCCTAGAGTCAGAGGGGACCACTCCGGAAGAGGTTCTGGGATCCAGTGTCAGCTAGCTGTAAAGGGGGAACCTAGGTAGAGGACCCTGAAGTTGTAAAGGGGGTACATAGTCAGTGGACCCTGAAGAGTTCAAGTAGTAAAGGGGGCACCGTCAGTCTGGGCCCTGAATTGTATTGCGTGTGCCAGTTACAGTGATAGTTATTTAGAGTTGTACAAAATACTACCTCAAGCTGTGCCAGGCGGGGGAGAGTATTCAGAGACTTAAGCCCCGTACACGCGTACCGATTGTTGGCCGCAAATATTCGGCCGATTGTAGGCTTGTTAGTATGATGCTTCCGACAGCGCATTTTCGGCCGAACAGAATCTGTCCTGCAGGCATTAAAATTTTTGTACGCCGACAACAGAACGGCCGATTGTGCGTCAGTCAGTACAGATTTCGGCCGACAGACAGCAGATTAGCAAGACTGGGCATGCTCAGAGAAGAAAAAAGACATGGAAAGTTAACCATCACATGACATCACTTCTGCAGTCGGCTGTTGTTGGCCGACAAAATTCGTGTGCAGTCTTTTGCACTTTTCAGCGGACAGGACAGCCCTGGACAAAAGACGGCCGATCGTTCGGCCGACGATCGGTACGTGTGTACGGGGCTTTACACAGTGAAGCAGTGTCAGGAGTTCTACAGTTCTCAGTCTTGGATCTACTGGACTATAGGTCAGGGATTCAACACTTAATCTGTTATACAGAGTGTTCTCGGAGTCGGTGAGCGTTGGCTGGTGTCGGCTGGCGTCAAGGAAGCGCCAACGGGCATTTTCAGGCTCAAAGTCCCATTTGTAATTAGTTCAAGCCGAAAGGAGTATCCCACTCATTCCCTTCTCCCATCCCCTTAATTTATAATAAAAACCACAAACTAAGATGCCGGAGTTGTCACTGCTTCAGTTGTCACACCTGGGGACTCCTCTCACAGAGGCTGGAGAGGATTCCGGTACTAATGGCAGACCCACATCAGGCCATAGGCCTAGAAACCTTGCTACAGTAAGAACATATTTGCATGAATACAAGCGCATACAGCCATTCACTTCTATGGCCAGTTGTTTGCAACTTCTTGGGAAAACGCTGTGAATTTTGCTCTAGAGGAAATTTTGCTCCTACAATTGTGTGTATGTGCTGTAGGTAGACACCAACTTGGTCTTCCTCCCAACTCCTCTCCTCTTTTCTCCAATGGCCTGTAGGCTGGGTCATTCCCCACCGATAAGCCTAAGGCTACTTTCATTCTTGTAAATAGAGATGGGCTTGGGCATGCCCGATCCCACCAGGAAGCGGACCCTGAGCAGGGCTAATCAGACAGTGGGACATTTCCTGATTTTGTGCAGCTGCGGACTGGAAAATGTCTCGCTGTCCGTGATTAGCCGTGTGCTGTGTCGGCTTCCTGGCGAGATTGGGTAGGTGAGATCCTAAACACACCTGAGGTCATTCCTACTTGTAAACATGCCCAACAGCAATTACAGGCAAGAACCCCAGTAAGGGATTCCCTCCAGGACATTATCTGTGAGAGGCAGTCCCAATAAAAGCAATGGGAGGCTAACTGGGGTCACTGTCTGTGTGCATCCACTTTTATGGGTTGTTTGCACAAAGCTTCAAGGTGGATGTGCATGCAACAGTCTCAGATTGGAGAACAAGTCTGATCGCCCATGTGAATGAGTCCTTACATGCAAGCAGCCACAATTAGCTGTAGGAGCCAGCAGTCTGCTATTGCTTTCAGTGGGGTTGCCTCCTGCAGCTAACTACTGGTAACCCCTGCTGGGGTTCTCTCATGTAATCTGTGTTGGGCCCATTCGTAGGTGTGACTTTGACCGACACATCCCTATTCCAAAAACACATCATACGCACAGGTAAGGGTACACACTGATATGAAAGAGCTTTGAAGAGTACATGAGTAAAAGCGTGGTCAGCCATTCACTTTTATAGCTGGTTATATGCAGCTGTCTGGGCGTGGGGAAAACAATGTGAACTTTTGCGTTGGATGAAGTTTGCTCCTGTAAGTGTCCGTATGTACCATAGGTAGGGATGAATCCTGGCTTCCACCAAACTCCTCTCTAGCCAAACTTAGAACTTTTTTTTTTTTTACTCCAATGGAGTCATTCCCACCACACAGCTCATGTAAACAAAGAGACAGGGATAACCCAGCCTGCAGCTCATTGGAGTAAAAAAAGTGTACAAGTTAGGAGTATGCCCCATCTCATCTCTAACAGTGCACACTCTAGCACATGGCCGATGGGTCCATATGTCACCCAGATCAGTGTTTTTCTGTGACTGGTTTTATAACAAGCATTGTCAGAAGAACATAAACCCCAACTCATTAGAGGGGCGGGTGCTGTGTCCGTTAATGAATATCAAAGGAAAGGCTTTTACGGTAAGACAAAAATCCCATTTTCTTTTTCGTTCACTGACTGATACAGCTCCATATCTTCTTGACCCTAGGGACATCACAAAGCAGTGTAAATATGAGGGGTGGGAAAAACACAGCAATAAACACACTTCACAAAGGCTAAACATAGCCAACCAGGAAACCTCTGGAGCTGACCTGAAAAAATGCACCTTCAAAGAGGACTAATCCTCTTCAACAGTGGCCTGCAAAACCTTGCAGCCAAAGATGGCATCCGCAGATACCAACATATCCATCTTATAAAATTTTGTGAAAGTGTGCATGGATGACCAGGTGGCCGTCTTGCAAACCTGCCCGCTGACCCCTGATGACAGAAGGCCCAGAGGCACCAAGCGCCCTCATAGAATGCACCTAAACAGGGAAAGTAGGATCCTGATCCTTATTGCAATAGGCCTGCACCACCATCTGCCTGATCCATCCGGAAGTGGTCGGAGCAGACGCGGTCAGCCCTTTACGGGGTCCATCCGTAAGGACAAACAGGAAATCCGATTTTCGGAACGACACCCTGATTGCCCAAACCACATCCAAAGAATGTAGGGCAATTTCTATAGGGTGCTTAAGCTTCGAGCACAAGGAAAGCAACACAATACCTTTATGTAAATGGAAACCAGAGACGACCTTAGGGAGGAACGACTGAAACACCACTTTATCTCCGTGAACCACCAAGTAAGGTAAACGACAAGACAAGCTGCCAGCTCCGACACCCTCGGTGCAGAAGAAAAAGCCACTAAGAAGGCTACCTTCTAGGACAATGTAATCAGAAGAATCTCGCATATATTTCCAATGGCAGTTACTGGACTGACAGCACCAAAGTGAGAGCCCATGAGGGCAATGGAGACCGGACTGGGGGAGCCAAGTGGTGAACCCCCTGGACAAAGGTGCGAATCACAGAAAGCATAGCCAAAGGACGATGAAAGCAAAGCGCCATTGACCGAACCTGGCCCTTGGTACTCAAGGCCAGATGCTGCTCAACACCTCGTTGGAGGAAGTCAAACTCCGAGTCACCAAAAAGGCGCGGTGGTGAACACCAAGACATACATTTCCGCAAAGTAGGCTCTTCAAACGTGATGGTAAATCTACCTAGAATTAGATGTACTAGATTTTAGCAGTGTGGGAAGCACAGATTCAGACAACCCTCTTGCCTTCAGCACCTGGCTTCCAACAGCCAAGCCGTTAAAGCCAGAGACTGTAAAGCAAGATGGAAAATGTGCCCTTGAGCCAACAGATCTCCTCTAAGAAGAAGTCTCCAAGGAGCACCGACGACCAATCGTATCATATCTGTGTACCAAGACCTGGCGAGGCCAGTCTGGAGCCACTAGGATGGTCGTAATCCCTTCTGCCTGAAGCCTACGCAGGAGACGTGGCAGAATTCCTAGAAGAGGAAGGAGGTATATCAGATGATACCGGCCACGAAGAAGCCACCAGTGCGTCTGTGGCGTTTGGCCAGAGGATCCGGAGACCGTGCTACAAACCCATGCACCTTCCTGTTGAGACGAGAGGTCAACAGGACCAACTCAGGAGTTCCCCCACCAGAGCCACAACTGATGGAACGCCTTCTGAGGAAATGTCCTATCGATCGGTAGTCTGGATCCTTCGAGAGTCAAGACCCCCCTGAGCACAATCCCTGCCAAACAACGCCACCCCACATCGGTCAAAGGACCGAACCGGTCACCGTAAACATTTGGAGGACCAGAGTATCGGCTCTCCTGTCAAAAGGATCTTTTAAAAACTGGAGACTCCTCCACCGGGACTTCTGGTGAATGTATTCAGCCTGGAGACCGGAGAGTCCACCACAGGTGGGACTGCCCACGTACTCAACAGACTCCCCAAGGGATATGCTGCACTGATGCAATCAATGCATCCACCTGCGCCTTTTCATGTGCTTATGCAGTAAAAGAGTAATCATCCTCACCGTTGGAGCCCTCAAAGTGCATGGACACAGACCCAGTAGAGTCGCTATATATCAACCTCCCCCTGAAAACATAAGCGCGGGGGCCGCCAACCTCAGTCCCGCAAGGAGACTCTGGCCAGAACTCCACAAAAGGACCAGCTATTAGACCCTGCAAAAAAGCAAGAGGGTCACCCTCCATAGAGGACATAATAGGACATGGCCCCCTTGAAGAGGGGGGGTGGCCGTGACGCAGACGCGCAGTCAGAGCACACTCCTTCCTGGCAAGAAAAAAAAAAGAGCACACTCGCCTACCCAAAGGCTTCTACACTTCACTAAAAATGAAGCGCCTCCCTCCCCCCCCCCCCCCCCCAGGCTGACCAAATAGCCCAGATCCACAGTCCGGCAGATGCCCAGGGAGAGAGTTTGGGGGGGCCTCAGCTAAACTCGCCCAGTAGACCGAAAGCCGTGGTTTACATTTTTGAGGGTGCCCATCCGCCAGGACGCGAGCCCCAGCAGGGCCGGCCACCTGGGGGAAGGCGGATGCCTGTCACTAGCTCTATCAACTCAGTCAGCAGCTCAGACAGCTTGGTCAGTCAGCCACAAGTAGGCCGCAAAGCGACAGCCTAAAATTATTTTTCTATTTTTTTTTTTTTTTTCTTTTTGGCTCGATCCGACCGCAGCACTGTCAGCTCGATTGGATAGCTTGGTCAGTCAGCCACGAGTAGGCCGCATAGCTGCGGCCTAAATTTTTGGCTCGATCTGGCCCGCATGAGGCATGTGCCCGACGGCAGCTCTCTGTCAGCTTGGTCCGGCAGCTGCGAGAAAGCCGCGGCCTAAATTTTCGGCCTGATCCAGTCGCGTGAGGCGTGCACGCGCGGATGATAAAACATCCGCTCCCCCAGCACAACAACCGCCACAGGGAGCCCAAAGGACATCCCTGAACCAGTCACACCCCCCCCCCCCCCCCCCGGGAGGTCAGGGAAACCGCTCAAACCCCCCACCCTTTAAAAGACCTACTGTGACTGTTTTTTGGAGGGGATGGGGAACCCTGGGGTCTGACCATCCCAGGGAGGGGCCCAAGTCCACCCCCAAAAGACCACAGGGGGGGGGAGGCACTACTTATCACACCATGGAATTGGGTGGGCACCACTCCAGGCAGACCATCGCACCATCTTGGAATGGGAGTACTGCAGGCCAGAGGCACGCTGCAACATGGATCATGACCAGGGCTATGCTTCCTCGTGAGGTGTTTTAACTCGCTGGCCAGCCCCTGTCCAGTGGGGCTTTGTCGCGGCCGACCCAGTGCGGCGCGAAGGTCAGGTCGTGCTCGCTGGCCAGACTGGGAAGACCGTAACTATCTAGGATATCCAGTCTGGCAGTTAATGGTAGTTCCCACAGGAACAGCAAATAATAAGAGGGATTCCGTTTTTAAAAAGAAAAAAAAAAAATGCTAGGACCAGAGATCCAAGCAAGGAACTAGGTCCTTGGTCCTGACTAGGCAGAAAAAAACTGAAGCGCTAGGGCAGGAAGCAGGAGTATACCCCCTGGCACTTCCCTATGGTCGCAGTCAGTTTTTTCCTGCCTAGTGTCCTACTCCTGTAGGGGGCAGCATAAATCCAAGGGTCCAGGAGATATGGCGCTGTGTCCATCAATGAACGACAGAGAAAACGGGGTTTTGCCTACTGATGCACATTAAAGCGGAGTTCCGGGCACAGAAGTCATTTTTCAGTAAACATACCCCCGGGACAATCAGGGCTAGTACATTCCACAATGGCTAGCCTCTGATCTGTCCCGGTTCGCACTTACCTGCAAGATGAGATACTTACTAAATTTCTTCCACAGCGTTTCCATCTCTCTTGTGGGCAGCTGAAGCCGGCGCGGTCCTCTTCTGCGTCTTCTTCCGCGTCCTCTTCTCCCAGAATGCGCCTGCACCGGCCCCTCTCATCACTTCCAGTGCGGCGCCGCATTCCTCCACAGCTTCTGGGCATGCCCAGAAGCTGTTTAGTAGGGGAATGCGGCGTCGCCCGGAAGTGACGAGCGGGGCCGGTGCCGTCGCATTGATTCCTGGGAGCGATGACGTTCAGCTCCCAGGAATCATCGCGAGACAGGAAGTGACGGCGGAGCCGCGGTGCTGAGGGAGGAAGTACACTGAGGTGAGTATTTACGATCTTCATTTACAAGGTGAGTAAACAAAAAAAAAAAAAAAACCTAACTATCCAATTCCTTTTCAGGTGATGTCGAACTAGCGGAAGGGCACAAAAAAAAATATCGATTTTGTGCCCGGAACTCCGCTTTAAGAGCTTGTTCACACCAAATCCCCGTTGACCTGCATTTTTCTGCATACCACTTCATGTATACTGTGTGAACAGGGCACATAGAAAACAATTGTGACTGAACAATAGACAGTGTGAACAAGCCCTAAGACACTGTCTTTTTTTTCATCACTTTTCTTTTCGTTTTGCCATCTGTTTCCCAACTAGAAGATTTTTCTTCACTTCTTGTTCTGGAGACCCATCAGAAAGTAAGAGGTTTTCTCATTGAAAGATGCCATTTGTTCTTGGGAAATCCAAATTTTCTAATTTTCTGTATTTGTGACTATGTTTTGGCTTTACCCACTAGGCCTCATGCACACTGGGTGTTTAGCAGCATTTTTGTACAGAAAGTACAGGCACACCATTCAGCCCTGCTGCCAGCAGCCTGTAAGAGTCTGAGAGGCTGAAAGCTGCTGCGGCTGGACAGTGCACTGAGCGGTATCAATGTTTAGGTCAGTACGCGACCAGGGAGGAATGCCCGGAAAACATCCCTGGTTAAAGATGTACTGCCACTGGGCACAAAGGAAAGACCCCCTGTGTGTTATATTTTGCCAGAGTCTTAGCTTGCACAGAGCTGTGGACTGATTATCCCAGTGCTTTTGTATATCCAGACGTACCAGGTGGTACTTTAGGCTCCTGATGCGTAAATTAATGAAGGATAAATATTTGTTATTGGGGATGGAGAGGTAACGCAAACTTGTTTTAGTCTGAGTTTACACTTAATGTGATGCGGGAACCAACACGATTCTAGTGCGGGTTCCCGCATCGTGTCTCCCCTGCAGGCAGTTCACACTGCCCTCTGCGAACCATTGCGGGTGTCAATACAAAGTTAATGACCCCCTCCAGAGCAGAACTGTGAATTTGAATGGGAATCGGATCCCATGCGATCAGATTCCAGTGCTGGGGGTGGAAAATTCACAATTGTATGGCTGAATTTGCGTTGGGACAGACATTGCATGGGGTCTGCACAGCAATGCGGTGTGAATCACCTGCAATGTCTGACTTTGCATACGTGTGAACCCAGGCCTAATGCAACACTAAATTCCTCAATACTTGTTTCTTCTACAACGGTACAAAGCCCACAAGAAGGTCCCATGATGGCCTTTCTTCCAGATGCTGGTCTTCAGCGGTCTTGATTTGCCAGTGCGAGGTGCTGTCACTCCAGCACATGCCCAGGAGTTCAGTTATCTGGGCTCACAGGTGCTGTGTAAAAATGTCCACCATCAGTGTTCATACGGCACAGAGGCACTCAGATTGGCTCTGTGTCTTTTTGTCTGAGATGCCAAGTGTCTGACAGCTCCATCCCTAACATCTGGTACAATGGTCGCCCACCCATTATTTCTGCAGTGTCATTTACAAATGCACTCCAGAAATGTACATGTACAACTCTGCCTTCTTTCAATACAATGTTAAGGATATGGGTAAAGGCTTCAACAAAGCAGCTTCAAGCTTGTTGATGGTGTCACTTGTGCTTTACACAATTGCTTTTATACAAGCTGAAACCCACGTGAACAAGGCCTCAGCAATGGCTTCAAACACAATCCTAGTTTATAAGCCATTTACATCCCTGTAGTGTTTGTTCAGCTACAATGCCCAGCATGGTCATTCATGTACAACTGTGGGCACCCTATTAAATGTTATGGCGTTTTTCCCAGTTTCCTTGCCATGTGCCTGTAGTGTAGTCTTAGGCACCCTGGCATCCCTTATGGCACTTTTCCACTGCAAGTACCGGCTCGGCTCTACTCGGCCCTGCTTGGCCCGGTTTGCTTTTCCACTGCTGGTACCGCATGGTACGGTGTTGGAACGGTTCGGTACGGTACGGTTTGCTTTTCCACTAAAGTAATACTAAAGTTAAGTGGGTGGGATAACAACGGGGTGGGTGGGATTCTCTGACCAATCAGTGGCTAGTAGTCATTGCATGCAAAGACTTGTGGGATATGGTACCTCTTGGAACCCCAATCGAGTAGGTACTGTTTTTGAGAGCCGTACCGTTCGGTTCCATGCAGTGGAAAAGCGCCACCGTACCGAACCGTTCCTACACCATACCATGCGGTACCAGCAGTGGAAAAGCACAAAAGCGAGCCGAACCGTTCGGTTCCATGCAGTGGAAAAGCGCCATTGGACTGAGTAACCATGAGTGACGTGTGGTCACAGGCACACGTCACATGCTATCTGGAAGCTTAGGGCCATCATGGACAGTCTAACTTGCTCTGGAAGCAGTGGAACTACAAGTCCCAGCATAGGCTGGTGGTTCTGGTTAGGAACTCTAAAGCTGTTGTGACTGCTTTGTACCTACCTCTGCAGCTTGGAAACTACCAGACTGGCATACCCTGCCAGCTAGGCCTTGTTACTCTGGGGAGACTGCAGAGCCATTACCATTTCTCTACTTCTATAGAACACAGAATAATCATCATAACATGGCATCATCTTTTGTATGTATGTGTATATATCTATCTCCTAAAAGCAATGTCTGTTGGTGTATAGTATGTCATTGGCTATTTTGCTTTCCTTTATTTAGATGTGATGCAGTTGTTGCTTTTTTGTATGAAATGATTGTGGCCAGGTTTAACACCATCGACCAGCCTATTGTCAGCCGTGGGGGTCTTAACAGGGGTCCTAAGTTATTTAATACATTTTGGATTACTTTTGCTCATACTGTGGAGGCAACATATTCTTTTTGCTATGGGTAAAAGTCCAAGCATCCCAAGTCCATAGTTGTATGGTGTGCAGTGTAGAGACAAAAAATAAACCTCTGACTATACACATGCACTGATTCAGTGTTAATTTCGTCGACTAAAACTGACTACAACTTTTTCGTTGACTAAATTAACACAATTTTAGTCGACTAAAATACGACTATAACTAAAATGGCATTTTAGTCAAAAGACTATAACTAAAACTAAATCGAAATTTGCTGCCAAAATTAACACTGGTGCATGCTGAAATCTTAATACCACCATAAATAATAACCTATTCGATTTTTCACTCCAGGACCAGCAGTAGTATATGAGTTTGGAAATTGTAGAAAAATGCTTAAATAATGCATTACAAATTACAATTGAACTACACCCATTCGATTATAGATGACTAAAATGTACTGGAGTTTTAGTCGACTAAATACGACTAAAACACTTGCAGAAGACTAAAATGGGACTAAAACTAAAATGCCATTTTAGTCCTAAGACTAAAACTAAATTGAAATTTGCTGCCAAAATTAACACTGCGCTGATTTATTGCAAATGTCATATGTGTGACCTGATGACCCAAAAAAAAAACTTCTGAGAAAGCGCTGCATAGTTTTTTTTTTTTTTTTCTATATTACTATTCCCATAACTACTGTACAGTCATTTGCTATATTTCCTGAGCTGTACATCAACCATTGTCCTGTCTCATTCTATTTGCTGTATCCAAGTGCCCCATTCCTGGAATTAAGCCAGTGTGTTGCATCGGCAGTTTCTGTGAATGCTTTGGCATGAGTCTGTTAGTAGTGGTCTGTACTCATAGGGGACCCGGGGGTGTGTGATTGTGGCAGAGGCAGCTGGAGAGAACACGTAACTTATCAGTGCAGGTTGTAAGCAGTGCAGTCTACAGTGGCTTGAGGACAAAAGCAGGGGTGACTGCTGTCCATGTTTTTATGTTAATCTGGGTATACACTAGTGAAATTTTGTGCAACACTTTTTGTTGTCCAATTTCTAATCATTAGTTGGGTCATAATATGATTTGTTTTCGTAGTTCCAACAAAATTCAAAAGGAGGTGTGTGTGTGTGTGGGTTTTCGTTTGGTAAAATCCATTCATTCTAAAATGTTAGAGGTTGTAAACCTCAGAAGAGAGAAAAAAAACCAAAAGACAAAGGCATAATGAGCTAGTATGCATCGCATACTAGCTCATTATGAAATACTTACCTTGGAACAAAGCCCCTGCAGCACCACCCACTCACTGGTGACACGGCCGACATGTTCCGTCTTCCTTCCGGGTTTTCGAACTACCTTCAAATGACATTTTAATACAAGTGCATCTTGAAATATTTGAATATCATCAAAGTTTCATTTATTTCAGTAATTCCATCCCAAAAGTAAAACTCCTATAGATTCATTACACACAGTAATATATTTCAAGCATTTCTTTCTTGTAATTTTGAGGATCATGGCTTACAACAAGTGAAAACACAAAATTCAGTATCTCCAGGAAAATTAGAATATTACAAAAGACCAATTATAAAAATAAAATACAGAAATGTCGGCTTTCTGAAAAGTATGTACAGTATAGTATGCACTTAATACTTTGTCAGGGCTCCTTTTGCATGAACTCCTACTCCTGCATCAATGTAGCATGGCTTGGAGGCGATCAGCCTGTGGCACTGCTGAGGTGTCATAGAAGCCCAGGTTGCTTTGATAGTGGCCTTCAGCTCGTCTGCGTTGTTGGGTCTGGCGTCCTCATCTTCCTCTGAGAATACCCCACAGGAGTTTAGGTTAGGCAAGTTTGCTGGCCAATAAAGCACCGTGATACGTTGATCATTAAACCGGGTATTGGCAGTATGGGCAGGTGCCAAGTCCTGCTGGAAAATGAAATCAGCATCTTCATAAAGCTGGTCAGCAGAGGGAAGCATGAAGTGCTCTAGAATTTCCTGCTAGAGGGCTGCGCTGACTTTGGACTTGATAAAACACAGCGGACCAACACCAGCAGATGACATGGCTCCCCTAATAACTGACTGTGAAAACTTCACACTGGACCTCATGCAACTTGGATTCTGTACCTATCCACTTTTCCTCCAGACTCTGGGACTTTGATTTCTACATTTAAAAAAAAAAAAAAAAAAAAAAAGCAAAATTTACAGAGGACTTTGCACCATTGAACAGTCCAGTCCTTTCTCTCCTTAGCCCAGGTAAGACACTTCTGATGTTGTCTTTGGTCAGGAGTGGCTTGGCACTAGGAATGCGACAGTTGTAGCACATGTCCTTAATACATCTATGTGTGATGGCTCTTGAAGCATTGATACCAGCCATAGTCCACTTCTTGTGAATCTCCCCTAAATTCTTGAATGGCCTTTGCTTCGCAATCCTCTCAAGGCTGCGGTTATCCCTGTTGCTTGTGCACCTTTTTTTTTTTTTTTTTTTTTTAACACTTTTTCCTTTCACTTAACTTTTTCCATTAATATGCTTGGATACAGCACTCTGTGAACAGCCAACCAACTTCTTTAGCAATGACCTTTTTGGAACTTGCCCTCTTTGTGAAGGGTGTCAATGACTGTCTTCTGGACAAGTGTCAAGTCGGCAGTCTTCCCCAAGACTGTGTAACCCGCTGAACCAGACTGAGATCATTTAAAGGCTCAGGAAACCTTTACAGGTGTTTTGATGAGTTAATTAGCTGATTAGAGTGTGACACCGTCTACAATATTGAACTTTTTCACAATATTCTAATTTTCTGTGATACTGAATTTTGGGTTTTCACTAGCTGTAAGCCATTATCCTCAAAATAAAAGCAAGAACTTCTTGAAATCACCGTGTAATGAATCTATTGGAGTTTTACTTTTTTAATTTAAATACTGAAATTACTTTTTTGATATTTACATTTTTTTGAGATGTACCTATATACTGAGAATGTACACGTATGTCCAGCTATAGAGACCTTGTCACCAGTCCATTCATTTCTACAACCACCTTCTCATAAGAAATATATGTACATTTTTTTTTTTAATGTATTTTATGCATAATGTTTACCTGTAAAAGCCTCCCTTGTACAGACATCCAAATGCCCCCCGACTTCTGCTGAGTGCTACCATCTTGGATGTGATGTCAGCAGCCTGAGGTGCCACTCAAGTAACGCTCTATTGCAGGGGTATCCCAAATTTTCTAAACAAAGAGTCAGTTTACTGCCCTGCAAACTTTAGGTGGGCCAGGCTGTGGCCAGTGGGACAAAAAATGTCTTGGTGTCAGTAGGAGTACTAGTGGCCCATCTTTGGGGGGGGGGGGGTGTGGGAGAAATGGTGGTACATAGTTCGGGTGTCTGTGGGAGGGATAGTGGTGGCCCATAGCTAGGGCGTCTGTAGGGGGGAGGGGGGTAGTGGTGGCCCATAGCTGGGGTGTCTGTAGGGGGGAGGGGAGATAGTGATGGCCCATAGCTGGGGCATCTGTAGGGGGGGGGGTAGTGGTGGCCCATAGCTGGGGTGTCTGTAGGGGGGAGGGGAGATAGTGATGGCCCATAGCTGGGGCATCTGTAGGGGGGGTGGGTAGTGGTGGCCCATAGCTGGGCCGTCTGTAGGAGGGGGATAATGGTGGCCCACAGCTGGGGCGTCTGTAGGGGGGGAGAGCGGGGGTATAGTGGTGGCCCATAGCTGGAGTGTCTGTAGGGGGGGAGGGGTGGGGGATAGTGGTGGCAAATAGCTAGGGCGTCTGTAGGGGGGGAGGGGGGTAGTGGTGGCCCATAGCTGGGGTGTCTGTAGGGGGAAGGGGAGATAGTGATGGCCCATAGCTGGGGCATCTGTGGGGGGGGTAGTGGTGGCCCATAGCTGGGGTGTCTGTAGGGGGGAGGGGAGATAGTGATGGCCCATAGCTGGGGCATCTGTAGGGGGGGTGGGTAGTGGTGGCCCATAGCTGGGCCGTCTGTAGGAGGGGGATAATGGTGGCTCACAGCTGGGGCGTCTGTAGGGGGGGGAGCGGGGGTATAGTGGTGGCCCATAGCTGGAGTGTCTGTAGGGGGGGAGGGGTGGGGGATAGTGGTGGCAAATAGCTAGGGCATCAGTAGGGGGGAGGGGGGTATTGGTGGCCCATAGCTGGGGAATCTGTGGGAGGAATAATGGGCCAAGGGCCAGATTAAAGCAAGCAAAGGGCCACAGTTTTGGAAACCATTGCTCTTTAGTATTCCCCTTTCCTCCTCCCTGGCTGGTACATGAAAGGTTATGTAGTGAGGTGAGGGTGGGGGAGCTGAACCAGCACAGACAATAATTGGACACTCCCAGAAGAGCGGATAACGACATATGCTGCAAGTAAGCATCTAAAATACTTTGTATGTGCTTTTACCTACAATCTTTGGTTATATGGTCTTTTTTCAATCTCATTTACATACGAATGAAGTCAGAGTTGGCGAATGTTTGGTCCTAAAAAAAAAAAAAAAAAAAAAAAACAGGTAAAAACTGATATATTAAATATTTCTCAAATATCACTTTAGCCAGCTGGCAGTAAGTTTCAAAAAGCCTCTCTAGCCTTCTGCTCTTTCACCACAGAACTGTTTTTTAAAGACGGGAGAGATCAGATTACACACAGCTGTCAAAGTAGTGACGCCCCATCTCCCCTCTCCTAGCCGAGATCAGACTACCTTGGGCTGCCAACAAGCAAGCAGGCAGCGCAGTTTTGGAATGTTCCCCATGGGGTTTATAGATGTACCCTATGTTTAGACTTTACTTGGAAAATGTAATTTAATATAAACAAAAAAATTACCAAATAAAACGTCATTGTTTAAAATGTAAGAAATGATTGAAAAACCATTAAAACCTTAAACAAAAAATCCATGTTAATGACCTGCAAAAGCACAACTTTGACGTTTTTTATTCATCTTCAGTTCTGATTATTAGAGATATAATCAAATATTTCTTCTTTTAACATATTGAAATTCTTAATTTTAGAAGTAGCCAAATTTTTACAAACACAGAATGGAATTCCTTCACCCAGTCCAGTCAACAGTGCTGTGGACCCGTACCATGCCTGCAGCATCCTCCAGCAGCTTAAAGCAATGTACGATGAAGGCAAGCTGACGGATATCGTCGTGGAGGTGGAGAGCGGCAAACATTTTTCTTGTCACAGAAACGTTCTCGCAGCAATCAGTCCATACTTCAGGTATGTCATATGAAGATGTCATCTAATTTTGGTTGTGAGGTCTGTTTTAAGGAATATCTAAAACCAAAAAATTTTTTTTGTTCTTTAAGCTAGAGTAGGGGAGGTTCAAACTGTTGTCGGTTTTTTTGCCATCAGTGTCTCAGAGCCCATTCACATTGAGGCGACACGACTTCGGGGGGGCGACCTGTGAAGTCGCGTGCACTGCGACTTCGGCGCGACTTGCAGAGACTTCACATAATGGAAGTCTATGCAAGTCGCTCCGAGGTCGCCCCAAAGTAGTACAGGACCCTTTTTCTAAGTCGGAGCGACTTGTGTCGCTCCTATTAGAACGGGTCCTGTACTACTCAATGGACTGCGACATACCGCTAATGTGAATGGGCTCTCATTGGAAGATTTCCCTTCACTTTCTCTAAACAGATAAGCAAGAGGATCGGTTTCCAATCTGGGGGATATAACTTAGTTGTCACAGGAACAAGTGTCCTCGTAGGAAAATTTCTCCTATTTCTATTCCGGTGGCAACTGAGAATTTTGGATGTACCCTCCAGTTTTTTTTTTTTTCTTTCAAGTGACATTGGTAATCCAGACAATTGGAGAAGGTATGAATCTCCCTAACAGGGAAACGGACCACAATAAAAAAATTCCAATTATAACCTCTTACCACTTCATCCAAATTTAAAAAAACCTTGCTTTTAGTTATACTGAATCTTAGTGTGTGTACACCCCAACAATGAACTTCACTTATTTGCTTCCTTTTTGATCTGTTAAATATACCATTGGAAGCATTTTGTTATGTCTGCTGAAAGCAAAAAATACCTGTTGATCTTTCCAGAAATGTAAAGCTGTCCTATGTGTCAGACGTGGCATCAGACCCGGCCACCATCGCCAACTTGCGACAAATGGCTGGTTAAGCTCACATTGTTTTCCCTGATATACAACAGTGCCACTCTAAGCCTCACCCAGCACAAAGATTTTCCAGCTCTCAGGGCCACAGTCTCATGTGCCAGTAGACTAAGAGCGGTAATCGCTGGGTTTAGGTAACTACGCGGTTAACCCTTTATACCCCGAATAGCTTGTCGGCCGATCAACCGTTTAAAAGTTGTAATGGTTATTGTAATGTCTGTAATGCACCACAGACAGGAATATTGCCAAGATTTTCAGTATGGTAGCACTTGATACCAATAGCTACCAGTAGGGTATAGTGATTCCTTTAGGCTGCGTTCACATATTTACGAATTGGATGCGTTTTTGAACTGTATCCAATTTGCATGACCTGAATCAAGCCGGCTTTCTATAAAGCCGAATCACATGTGCGGTGCAGCAGCAGTGTGAATGCAGCAATTTTTTTTTTTTTTTTTTTTTTTTTTTAGCTGTGCCGTAAATTGGAAAACAGTTTGGAATATAAAATTCACATTTTTTTGTTTAGTACGTGGCTAAAAATAGACTTGGTAAAAATTCTTTACACATGCCAGTTATACGGTCACAAATTGAGCAGGTAATTGTAGTGTAGTGTCTGATCCCAACATGTTTCGCCGATCTTGACTTCTTCAGGGGGATTTGGAGACCACTACTAATAGACTATAACAAAGCAGAAACGTGTATAAAGCATAATCTGTTAACATTACATTGTGTGGTACATGGTATTGTATTTACAGTATATACATTGCCATTTTTCTACATTTGTTTGTATTCACTCTGTACAAATCATTCCAATTTTACCCTAAGAGACAACAATGTGGGCCAGCTAGACCATCCACGCCATAAGGGGAGAGGGCACTGTGTGGCCACAGGAGACACACTTAGACCAGACCAGGCTAGGAAAGACCGTACATAAAAGATAAGTTTGAATGTGTAACGGCGGGTATTGTATGTCCAACACATGGCTAATTAGCCTAGTAAATTTACTTGCATGTGTATCGTTTACAAAGGGTTAATGTGAGGGCATCTAGATTCATGGCAACAGCCAACAACAAAGATGAATAAGCTGAAACAAGAAAGAGACAATGATGGCATAGTGTATGACTGTCCTGTCAAATGTGTGATGTGCACACACCTAAGTACAACGCACATATGGTGCACATACACATATCCATAGTAATATGTGTATTTATGCGGATGCACACAACACATGACAGTGTATTCCTAGTTTTTGCAAAGGAGAGACATGGAGGACAAAGTTACTTTGAATTTATGTGAAAGCTGATAGAAAGCCCTCTGCTGTAGGAGGTTAAAAGATGGCAAAACTCAACTGAGCTAAAAACGCCTTTTTTATATTCTAGTGTGTGGATGCATGTATCCAAATAAAACCGAGCAAAAGCCAGGGGTCATAATATGGCAGTGTGTCTCCAATCTATTTATGCACGTATTCTAAAATCCTAAGCAAACACTCAGCATCATAGCAATTTGTTTAGGTTATCAGCCAAGTTTCTCACCTATTTGAGTAAAGCAATGTGTGGGTTGCCCTCATTGTTCCAACAGAATGAGCGCTGGAAATAATGGCTATTTATGTCTGACGTCACCGGCTGAGTGCGGACGTGACTTTGCTACCGTGCATGCGCCAAGGTCCAGATCAATCTTCTCCAGGGCACCTGTGGGATTCACATCTTAGCTGTGCCCATATTGTGTGTTCTGGTGTGGACGGTTTGGCTGGCCCACAGTGTTGGCTCTTAGGGTAAGATTGGAATGGTTTGGACAGAGTGAATATGAAGAAATGTAGAAAAACGCCAATATATATAAATTAAATAACATGTAACTTACCATGATATATTAACTGATTCTGTTCTATACAGGTTTCTGCTTTGTTATAGTCTGTTGATTAGTAGTGGTCTCCAAATCCCCCGAAGAACCCAATATCGGCGAAACGGGTTGGAATCAGACACTATACTACAACTACCTACTCAATTTATGTCCGTATAACTGCCATGTGTAAACCATTAACAATTATATTTTTAACCATGTACTAAATAAAATGGGAATTTTATATTCCAAATTGTTTTTGTTTTCTACTTTACGGCACCACTATAATCCCATCATATACTAGTTTCGTACGCCCTTTCGGCTTGGATATAGATTTTAAGGGGAATGACAACATTTAAAAAAAAAAAAAAAATGGTAATCCATACCAGACCGTTTGTCTCTCCCCCCCCCCCCCCCCCCCTCTCCTGAACAATACCAGGCCACCACCCCGAAGCAAGCACCTTGTCCCCATGTTGATGGTGACTAGGGCCTCTTCCCCCACTACCCAGGCCGGTGGTTGAGGGGGCTTATCTGAACCTGGAAGCCCCCTTTAAGAAGGGGGGGGTGGCAGATCCAGGCCCCACCCTATGAAGAAGTATGAAGTACACTGTACCCCCTACTCATTCACCAAAAAAAGCATCAAAAATAAATTTAAAACAGTTTGACAATTCCTTTTATAAATAAATGTCTCCTGGGGTAGATGCATCGTCGGTCATAATCGTCGCCACCACCGTCGACTGGAGGAAAAAAAAAGGGGGGGCTCCCGCTGTCTGTCGGCTCCATCGTGTGACCGTTCTTAAATCACTAAGGGGCAGGGCCATCAGTCAATGTCACCTGTTGGCACCACCCCCTGAAATATTACTGTATTACTGACCCAGCATGCCCTGGTTGGTGAGGTCACTGGGGGCCAGCCCCTAGCTATTTAGGAAATGTTATACGGTGTGAGCCGAGTTCTACCCCCCCTTTCTTTTTTGGGGTCGGCGGGCGCCGTGACTGACGCTGGATCTACACAGGGGGACAAAGGGGTGTGGGGTTCTTTATTTAAAAAAAAAAAAAAAAAAAAAAAAAAAAGGAATTCTCAAAAGCATGCCCCCCAGTGTAAATCCATCGTCAGTCATGGCGCCCGCCGACCCGAAAAAAGAAGGGGGGGGGGCGCTTTTTTTTTTTTAATCTTTGCTAGACCCAAAAGGGCCTGGTAAAGATTGGAGTGGAGGGGGTTGTTGATTCCCACGCCTGGATTTGTGTGTGTGTGTGTGTGTGTGTGTGTGTGTGTGTGTGTGTGTGTTCCCATTCAGCTGATGAGTTTTCCAGTGTTAAGGATGCAGCAGCTGGCTTCCCAGCCCACTCTTTAAACAACCAGCTAATGTTAAAGACACCGGTGGCCACCGCCTGCAAATATTTGCATCTAAAATCACAGCTGCTTGGGGAAATTCGCAGTGAAAACTGAGGGGAAATTTGCATCGGACATTTGTAAACCTAGCCTTGATCTGTAAAAGTTCAATTGCATCTTTACCACAGGGGGTAGACTTGTTATATGGCCCTAAATGCTAATCAAGGAGTCTGTTGGCATTTTCAGTAATAGTCTACACGTGAGATGATCAGCATCCCCAATGGAGATTTTTTTTTTTTTTTTTTTTGACAGCATACAGGATGATTAGTATTCCATCCTAATGTCATTGAATAGATCCATTGTATGTTTTTTGATTTTCAGATATTCCCATTGGAAATCACAAATACTTTCCAAAGAAATCTGATACCATTCCTTGTCCCTTTAAAATGTAATGGCACATAAATATATAAATATACAGTATCTCAAAAAAAGTGAGTACACCGCTCACATTTTTGTAAATATTATTTTATCTATCATTTCATGTGACAACACTAAAGAAAGGACACTTTGCTACAATGTAATGAGTGTACAGCTTGTATAACAGTGTAAATTAGTTTCCCCCCCTCAAAATAACTCCATACACAGCCATTAATGTCTAAACCGCTGGCAACAAAGGTGAGTACATCCCTAAGTAATAATGTCCAAATTGAGCCCCAATTAGCCATTTTCCATCCCCCCAGTGTTGTGCGTCTCGTTAGTGTTACAAGGTCTCAAGTGTGAATGGGGAGCAGGTGTGTTAAATTCGGTGTTATCGCTCTCACTCTCTCATACTGGTCACTGGAAGTTCAACATGGCACCTCATGGCAAAGAACTCTGAGGATCTGAAAAAAAGAACTGTTGCTCTACATAAAGATAACCTAAACCAGTGATCGCGAACTTTGCCTCTCCAGATGTTTTGCAACTATATTTCCCATGATGCTAAACTACACTGCAAAGTGTATGAGCATCAAGGGAAATGTAGTTCCAAAACATCTGGGGTGCCAAGGTTCGCCATCACTGGCCTAGGCTATAAGAAGATTGCTAAGACCCTGAAACTGAGCTACAGCATGGTGGCCAAGACCATACGGCGGTTTACCAGGACAGGTTCCACTTGGAACAGGCTCCGCCATGGCCGACCAAAGAAATTGAGTGCACGTGCTCGGCTTCATATCCAGAGGTTGTCTTTGGGAAATGGATGTAGGAGTGCTGCCAGCATTGCTGCAGAGGTTGAAAGGGTGGGGGGGTCAGCCTGTCAGTGCTCAAACCATACACTGCATTCAATTGGTCTGCATATCCCAGAAGGAAGCCTCTTCTTCTAAAGATGATGCACAAAGCCTGCAAACAGTTTGCTGAAGACAAGCGGACTAAGGACATGGATTACTGGAACCATGTCCTTTGGTCTGATGAGACCAAGATAAACTTATTTGGTTCCGTTGTGTCAAGCATATGTGGCGGCAACCAGGTGAG
Source organism: Pelophylax lessonae (assembly GCF_965119305.1). Classification (NCBI taxonomy): domain Eukaryota; kingdom Metazoa; phylum Chordata; class Amphibia; order Anura; family Ranidae; genus Pelophylax; species Pelophylax lessonae. Next base: position 57,112,028 of record NC_138775.1, read on the forward strand.
AAGTACAAAGTCAAGTGTGTCTTGCCTACAGTCAAGCATGGTGGTGGGAGTGTCATGGTCTGGGGCTGCATGAGTGCTGCCAGCACTGGGGAGCTACAGTTCATTGAGGGAACCATGAATGCCAACATGTACTGTGACATACTGAAGCAGAGCATGATCCCCCTCCCTTCAGAAACTGGGCCGCAGGGCAGTATTGCAACATAACGTCCCCAAACACACCTCTAAGACGACCATTGCCTTGCTAAAGAAGCTGAGGGTAAAGGTGATGGACTGGCCAAGCATGTCTCTAGACCTAAACCCTATTGAGCATCTGTGGGCCATCGTCAAACGGAAGGTGGAGGAGCTCAAGGTCACGAACATCCACCAGCTCCGTGATGTCATCATGGAGGAGTGGAAGAGGACTCCAGTGACAACCTGTGAAGCTCTGGTGAACTCCATGCCCAAGAGGGTTAAGGCAGTGCTGGAAAATGGTGGCCACACAAAATATTGACACTTTGGGCGCTATTTGGACATTGTCAATTAGGGGTGTACTCACTTTTGTTGCCAGTGGTTTAGACATTAATGGCTGTGTTGAGTTATTTTGAGGGGACAGCAAATTTACACTGTTAGGCTCCATGTACACGGGACGTTGTTAAAAGTCCCTTTGAATGCTGGAATTTTTAGGACGTTTGAAACGTCCGGTCGCGTTTGTACCCGCGTTTAGCGGCGTTTGCGTTTAGAAGCGTTCCTAGAGGTCAAAAAAATTATTCCCTTTTAAAATGGAAAAACGCAAACGCTAAACGCGGGTCATCGCGTTCGGACGCGTTTGTGCGTTTGAAACGCCGGGAAACACACGTTCGAACGCAAATAATTGCGTTCTAAAAACAGTCCCTGAACGCAACTGCCTGCAAATGACTGTAAACGACCTGGTGTACATGGACAGATGAGATAAAATGTAGATGGGTTCAGGGGCTTCTGAAAAAAAACGCCCAACTGCTCCTAAACGGCCATTTCCAGCGTCCCGTGTACATGGAGCCTTATAAAAGCTGTACACTCACTACTTTACATTGTAGCAAAGTGTCATTTCTTCAGTGTTTTGTCACTTGAAAAGATATAGTATATTTACAAAAACGTGAGGGGTGTACTCACTTTTGTGAGATACTGCATATATTGGCTATTGTCCATATCTACAAGGTTTTTTACTTATCTATCTGGTGGTTTAATCACAGTGTTCTGAACAGCCAACAGCACATTCTCCTGATGCCAACTTAAATTAAAGAGCTTTTTCTTTTTATATATTTATTTAAAGACAATTGTTGAACTTCCCTGGTTACTTGTACAAATGCGCAAATATTAGCATTAGTATGTTGTGCTGGGAACAACCTCAATTTTTCTTCTAGAGTTCCTTTGTGAAACTTGAATCTCAAACTTGTCCAAGTCTGGCAATGGCCAAAAACTAGGACCCAGACCTAAAACTTGAATCTCGTATCAAGAGTTCATATAAGGAGTGCTTCTCTTAGACTGTTCTTTGTCACATTGGTGCTTTTAGCTATTACATGTTCCCTAATAGGACTTTTGGAATTTCTCCCAAATGGTATGACCCACCTACTGCATTTTCCTCACTGCCCTTTTAGCTCACAATTGATTACTTGTATTTACATTAGTTGGATCTTGATAAGCTCCTACCTGTTCTTCGCTAACATGATTTTCTGGCAGGACAATATCTGGGGTAATCATAGCTATGTTATGGGAATAAACCTTAAAGCGGTAGTAAACTGGCGAGGAAAAAAAAAACCTCCCTGTGAGTTAATGTCATAATGTGCTAGTATGCATCACATACTAGCACATTATGAAATACCTGAAAACGAAGCCGTGCAGCATCTCACTGTAACTGTTGAAGGCACTTCTATCCTGGTTCGCGACCTGCGGTCATTATTATTAATAAGAATAATATACAGGATTTATATAGCGCCAACAGTTTGCGCAGCGCTTTACAAATTGAGGGAAGACAATACAGTTCAATACAGGAGGAATTAGAGGGCCCTGCTCATAGAGCTTACAATCTAGAAGGGAGGGTAAAGTGAAACAAAAGGCAAGAACCGTGGGGGATGGGTTGATGGAGAAAATGGAGGTACATTTATTAGGGGCTGGTAGGATAGGCCTCTTTTGAAAAGGAGGGTTTTCAGAGATCGCCTAAAAGATAATCACACAGATAAGGGTAAGGAGTTCCATAGGATTGGAGAGGCTCTGGTAAAGTCCTGGAGGCGAGCATGGGAGGAGGTGACGAGGGAGCTAGAGAGCAGGAGGTTTTGAGAGGAATGAAGAGAGCGATTAGGTTGGTATTTTGAGACAAGGCTAGTGATGTAGCTGGGAGCTAAGCTGTGGATTGCTTTGTAAGATGTTGTAAGTATTTTGAATTTAATTTGTTGGGTGAGCAGAAGCCAGTGGAGGGCTTGACAGAGAGGAGCAGCTGACACAGAGCGATTGGTAGGTCATCTGGCCGAGCCGCAATGTCACTCTGCGCATGCACGTGGGAGTCAAATGGCACACCATCCATTGAGCGCACAGTGTGCATGTGCCGGTGACATCACCAGTGCTGTTTAGGTTAATATCTTCTAAACTGTACAGGTTTTAGGAGATTTACTGTACCTACAGGCTTACCTGTTTGTATAATTAAAAAGAAAACTCCTTTACTACCACTTTAACCACATCTAAAATAGTTGGACAATCGCTGTACATTTTCCCCATTCCCAAGCTGCCTGTATCCTCTTCAGTGCCATGAAATATCCTGGTGACGCCATATTTCAACACAAAACAAAACTGGCCATACACCAATGACGTCTTTGGGATCCGACTGGGTTTGTTGAACAGACAACACACCCTGCATCCTTCCACCTGGAGCCAGTGTGTGCTGTCCAATAAATTCAGTCGGATCTTAGAGGTCATTGGTATGGAGCTTTCTTTGTTTGTGTTGAAGTAGGTCTATAATATGTTAAGTAAATCAGATTCCCCTCCCACCTTCTGTTGCATTCTGTGAAAGTGTTGGAGAACAGATCATTGCTAACAGCTATAGCCTCTGGCCAAAAAATGGTATGAAAACCAGACGGGCTGATTTGATCAATCAACTTGGTTACAATCGGCCTGCCTACACACGTTTGGAATCTCAACTGGTCCTGCTAAACCGGATGAGATTTGAATAGTTTATGGCTGGCTCTAGGCATCTGTTTGCCATGTAACAAAATATTGTCTATACCCACCACCCTTTTTTTTTTTTTTTTTTTTTTTATTCCTTTTACATCCACTGTGAGTATATCCCTCTGAGTCATTTTTCTAAGCTGCAGTGAAGGCTGTCAAATAAATGTGAAGATGGATCAAATTTATTTTTCCTTCTCAAGTTGATTTGTAATCTGTCAAGATCTCTCTATATTTGAGGTCTCTTCTATTTTGCATGGTCCATTTGTAGACTCCACCTCCACATGTCGTCATGTTCCTTTGAATATTTTTAGCTTTTTAATATTTAGATTCCCCCCCCCCCCCCCCAATTTTCTCTTTTGTCACAAATGTAGGGAGAGTTAAAAAAAGAATTGGCATTCTGCAAGTAGATCTGTTGTATTTCATTTTAAATATCAATTTCTTCCTGTGATATCTTATAAGCATTCCATCAGATTCTGGCAGAATTGTATGTATTTTTTTTTTCTCCCCAAATGTTTTAAAATTGAAATTCATGTTTTTTAAGATGCAAAGAAATTTGCAGGCGCAGACCAAACGGATTTGTAATTGACATTTATTTCTAAAAATTATTTTTAATGTGCCAAAACAGACGATTTATTCTAAGTGACATGCACCACTTAACTCGGTGTCCCTGCACTTTGCAACGGTTGCAGGGACACAATAGGTTTAGTGGTGCATGTCCCCTCAGGAATCTCTCCTCATTACTTATGTGACACATTTTATTGCATATTGCTTTCATTATCCCAGAGGATACGCTCCAGCTGTGAGGAGAAGAGCGCGCACAGCAGCTATGCCCACCCCTCCCCTCCCCCTCTGTTGCCCATTCACAGAAGCCTTTGTATTTTGTGAATGAGTACCTATAATGCAAAGACTTATGTGACCGGGCAGAAGGAGGGGGGGGGGCATAGCAGTTTCAGAAACTGTGCGCTTGAGGAACTGAGACTACAGTGAGCAGGTCAGTTATCTTCCTGGAGCACCATGAACCTGTCAGGTGAATAATAGAGAAGTCTACAGGTGGCATACACCTAGTTAGACTTGACTCCTAGTATGCCGGCAGTTTTTACATAGCTGGATGCCTGGAATGCAGCTTTAATCACTTCATGTCCGGCCTATAGACATATGACAGCCGGCGTTGGCTTTCCCATCCTGACTGGACGTCATAAGATCCCCTTACGGATGGTTTCCGTAAGGGGCTGGCCGCGTCTGCTGTGACCTTTTCTTAATGGATCTGGCAGACGGTGCGCAAGCCTCTTGTATTAGAGGTCAGGATCCTCCGTTTTCCTGTTGAGGCGCGTTCTACGAGGGCGCTTGGTGCCTCTTGGGCCTTTCGTCATCTGGCGTCAGTGGGTCAGGTTTGAAGGCGTTCTTCTGGTCGTCCGTGCACACTTTCACATAATTTTATAGGGTGGATATGTCGGCATCTGTTGATGCTGCCTTTGGCCGCAAGGTTTTGCAGGCACTGTTGGAGAGTATTATTCCTTTTTTTTTTTTTTTTTTTTCCTATCACAGCAATTCATTTAAAAAAAAAAAAAAAAAAAAAAAAATCTACACTAAATAGAACAGAATAACCAGTCCTATATGTTAATGGTGTTTACCACCTAAATATTTATATTAAACCATGTGTTTGGAATAGTTAGTGGTGACAGTGCCACATCCCTGATTAACCTCCCTGGCGGTAATCCCGAGTGTGGCTTGGGGTTAATTTTCAGTACCAAAAGCGGTAACCCCGAGTCACACTCGGGATTACTCTGCAGTGAAACTTACCTTGTCCCCACGATCCCCCGATGTCCTCCGGCCGATGCCGGTGTTCTATCCGAATACCGCTACCTATCAGATTCTGCAACTGGAAGTGATGTTCAGACGAGAACTTACTGCACATGCGTTCCAACATAGGCACTATGCGTTCCAATATAGGATATGTTCTTACACCCAAGCAACTCTTGAATTTCAGACTGATTTTAGCAGTAAACTCGCATTATATACTGAAATAGTCTATTTCACTGCGACCAGTTTGTCGCTGAGCAGTGCTGGGTGTACCAAGATGGACGTCGCCAACTTCTACCTGCAGGTTTCTCGCTATATTTACTGTATTACAATAATAGAAATGTAAACTGTTAATTCAGTCTGTGACTGAATCAGGACACTGCGACTGGGTATCTCCCCCAAGAACCGGCTTCCTAAGCTCTGGAACACGGGATCCGTGAATCTGGCTATAGTTACCCCCAAGAACTAGACAGTACAAGATTTTGAGTCAAACCAGAATCAAACTGTTTATTGAAACACAAAGCAGAAGGTGTGCACTCTGACAACCCCTCCCCCTTAGCCAATCCACACAAACATACACCTCCCATAATAAGCTTACTCAAGGCAGACCTGAACAATGGAATGCAGGTATTGTTCAATAACAAACCCCCACCCCACTAGCAAGGGTCTATGAAAACCCTTTATGCAATATATCTTTATATATTTCCTGAGGGACACTGTTCAGAAATATTACAGTCCCAAGTGAAAGAGCCCTTCACTCTTTCAACACAAACCACATATAGAACCCAGGATAACCGGGGTAACACGAAAGGCTGAGTCCAGTGTGGTTGTACAGTGAGTCTGATTAGTGCAGACCTGACTGCCCCTAATAGACACAGGGTAGCTTACACATAAGAGGGGCTGGAGAAGCTGGACAAGTAGTCTCCCATCCTCCCTAAAGCAATCTGGGTTCCACAAGCCCCCCCAACCAAAGTGACTCAGTCTATAAGGTCCGCTTACTGGTAAAATTAAACTAAAATCCAAGACTGACGTCGTGTAAGAAGATGTCCGCAGCTGCTTTGTGTTCTCACATTAGGAAACCTATTGTAATGCATAGCGGCCATGTTGGAACACAGTAAGGGTCCTTTCACACGGCCGCTCCGTGTGTCCGCAAATCATCCCATCCGTTTGCGGATGATTTGTGGACATAATGTAAGTGAATGGCATTGCGGATGTCAGCGGAATACCATCCGCTGACATCCGATTTGCCCCCTTTCAGTTCTGTTCCGTTTTTTCGAATGGAACAGAACCCTATTTTTTCATCCGTGTAAAAAACGGAAAGGAAGGAAAATCGGATGTCAGCGGTGTTATCCGCTGACATCCGCAATGCCATATACTTACATTATGTCCGCATATCATCCGCAAACGGATGGGATGATATGCGGGCACATGGAGCGGATGACAGAAATGTCATCCGCTCCGTGAAGGAAAAAAAAAAAGTCCCGCAGCGGACTTAAGCAGCGGAGCGGCCGTGTGAAAGGACCCTAAGTTGTGTGTTTTTTTTTTTTTTTTTTTCTTCTGACAAAAAAATGCAGCAAGCAAGATTAACACCACAATGGAAGTGCAATAGACCAGTGTGAAGACATACGTAGGATTTTAAGTGTTTTTTTTTTTTTTCTTGCACTAAAGGTCCCTATAATGGCCCCACAATAAATTAAAATTCATGATATTTTAAAAGTAGACTATAGTACAATTTTTTTTATTTTTTATATTTTTTAAAAACTATAGTTTTCGGCCAATGTATCCTGCGTTTTCGCTTTCGGCACCAAAATTTCCTTTCCACCCGCAGCCTAATGGGATGCAGCACAGGTCCCCAAAAGCTACGAGACCATTCACAATGTGCAGCGCTACTCGTGCACACGCAGTGGGAAGCCGGCTTTCTAAAGTAAATATGCCGCCAGCTGGGGCCGACAAGCCAGTTGAGATGAGGACTGCACTGGATCCCATGACAGGTAAGGTTAGGTCTTTAATAAGACTTTTTTAGTTTTTGTTTTTAGGGTTAAGAACCGCTTTCAAGCACAGCTTCCCTAAATTTCAATGAATCTGTAGGATAGGGCATTTCAGACATAGCAAGAATTGACATATAATGTAAGTCTACACCTCACAAATTGATATTGCTAAAAAAAAAATTACTATCACTTTGAATGTCTTTTCAACTGCTTCTTGTTGTTCCCTAGATCTATGTTCACCAGTGGCCTTACAGAGAGCACACAGAAAGAAGTCCGAATAGTAGGCATTGAAGCAGAGTCCATGCAGCTAGTCCTGAACTATGCCTATACCTCCAGAGTTCAGCTGACTGAGGCCAACGTCCAAGCTTTGTTCACTGCAGCTAGCATCTTCCAGATCCCTCCACTCCAGGATCAGTGCGCCCAGTATATGATCAGTCGCCTGGACCCTCAGAACTGTATAGGTGTATTTATTTTCGCTGATCACTATGGTCACCAAGAACTAATAGATAAGTCTCAAGAATACATACGTAAAAAGTTCGTGTACGTCACCAAAGAGCAGGAGTTTCTACAACTGACGAAGGAGCAGCTTATAGGTATCCTCAACAGTGACGACCTGGACGTGGATAAGGAGGAGCACGTCTATGACAGCATCATCTCTTGGTTTGAACAAGACCAGACTGAGAGGGAGGAGCACCTTGTGGAGATCTTTGCCAAATGTATTCGTATGCCTCTTATGGATGAACAATTTGTGGAGAAAATCCCTCCTATGTTTGCACGGGCGATGCCTAAAAACCACGTCCAAAAGGGAAAGCTTAGTGCCAATTACTGTAATCGGCGTCTTGGCATGACCGCTTCAGAAATGATCATCTGCTTTGAAGCCGCTAGTAAACACTCAGGGAAGAAACAAACTGTGCCTTGTCTAGACATCCTCACAGGAAAAGTCTATAAACTATGCAAACCCCCAGGGGACCTGCGAGAGGTTGGCATTCTTGTAACACCAGATAATGAACTGTACATTGCCGGGGGTTACAAGCCTAGCAACAACGATGTCTGTATAGACCACAGAGCAGAAAGTGACTTCTGGTTGTACGACCATTCAAACAATAGGTGGTTAGCCAAGGCCCCCTTGCTTAGAGCACGTATAGGTTGTAAACTGGTTCACTGCTGTGGTAAGCAATACGCCATAGGTGGGCGAGTTTATGAAGGAGATGGTCGCAACCCGCTTAAGTCCGTCGAATTCTATGATGTAAGAGACAATTGTTGGACGGCTGTAAGTTTAATGCCAGTGGCGATGGAGTTTCATAGTGCTGTAGAATATAAAGACAAGATATACATTTTACAAGGTAAGGCATGATGTTTAAGGTAAGTAGTGTGTGTCCTGTATTTTTATAAGAATCAAAGTGTGACCTCCTACTATTCACCTTTTTAGGAGCATGTTACATATTTAGGGTGCAACATGCTCCCTATACACCCACCTCTTGCCGCTAGTGCTCCCCGTTCTGTGACACTCGCTGTCACTTTTTTAAAATGGATTGGCTATGTGCGTTTTCACCCACATAACCACGTCATTCATTCAGTGTGCTGTAAATGAATGAACTTCAAGTACATTGGCCTCCACGGCAGATGGCTGTAGTTCTTGGTGAACTGCAAGGGCGCTGGTGAGTGCTTTCGTAGTTCATTGACCCTTCCTGCAATTCAGTAATTGTCTGCCTATATGGGTGCAATGCCTTTTACAGGCTGCTGTGTAAAGACAACCAAGAAAAAAAGCAATCAATAAATGCACATTTTTAACTGGAATATATATATATATATATATATATATATATATATATATATATATATATATATATATATATATATATATATATATATATATATATATAAATAGTTGTGCTCATAAGTTTACATACCCTGGCAGAATTTGATTTCTTGGCCATTTTTCAGAGAATATGAATGATAACACACAAACTTCTTTCACTCATGCTTAGTGTTTGGCTGAAGCCATTTATTATCAATCAACTGTGTTTACTCTTTTTAAATCCTAATGACAACGGAAACTATCCAAATGACCCTGATTAAAAGTTTACATAGCCCAGTTCTTAGTACCGTGTATTACCCATTTTAACATCAATGACAGCTTGAAGTCTTTTGTGGTATTAATGGATGAGGCTTTTTTATCTTAGATGGTAAATCTGCCCATTTTTCCTGGCAAAAAGCTTCCCGTTTCTGTAAATTCTTGGGATGTCTTGCATGAACTGCACGGTTGCCATCTCCCCAGAGTGGCTCAATGATATTGAGGTCAGGAGACTGAGATGGCCACTTCAGAACCTTCACTTTATTCTGCTGTAGCCAATCGCAGGTCAACTTGGCCTTGTGTTTAGGATCATTGTCTTGTTGGAATGTCCAAGTATGTCCCATGCGCAGAATGCAAATTTTCCTCCAGTATTTTTTATTTTTTTTTTTAACATACTGAATTCATCTTGCCATCAATTCTGACCAAATTTTCTGTGCCCTTTTTGTAGCTCACATCCCCAAAACATTTAACAATCTATCTCTGTTTCACTGTAGGAATGGTGTACCTTTCATCATAGGCCTTGTTGACTCTCCAAGATGTAGCGGTTATGGTTGTGGCCAAAAAGCTAAATTTTGGTCTCATCACTCCAAATGACTTTGTGGCAGAAGGTTTGACGCTTGTCTCTGTGCTTTTTTGCGTATTGTAAGCAGGATACTTTGTGGCATTTGCGCAGTAATGGCTTTTTTCTGGTGACTCGACCATGCATCCCATTTTTTTATTCAAGTGCCTCCTTATTGTGCATCTTAAAACAGCCTCACCACATGTTTTCAGAGAGTCCTGTATTTCACCTGAAGTTGTTTGTGGGTTTTTCTTTGCATCCCGAACAATTTTCCTGGCAGTTGTGGCTGAAATTTTAGTTGGTCTACCTGACTGTGGTTTGCTTTCAACAGACCATCCAACCCCCCACCCCATTTTCCACTTATTGATTAGTTTGAACACTGCTGATTGGCATTCTCAATTCCTGGGATATCTTTTTATACCCCTTTCCTGTTTTATACAGTTCAACGACCTTTTCCCGCAGATCCTTTGAGAATTCTTTTGCTTTCCCGAGACTCAGAATCCAGAAATATCAGTGCGGCACTGGATGAAGGATGCAAGGGTCTGTCAGGAGTCCAGAAACTCATTGACCTTTTTTTATACACCCACTAATTACAAGCAAACAGATAACAGGTGAGGATGGTTGCCTTTTTAATAGCCATTCAAACCCCTTTGTCAACTTGTGTGCATGTTATCGGGCCAAAATCACCAGGGTATGTAAACTTTTGATCAGGGTAATTTGGGTAGTTTCTGTTGTCATTATGATTTAAAAAGAGTAAACACAGTTGATTGATAAATGGCTTCAGCCAAACACTAAGCATGAGTGAAAGGTTTTTGTGTTATCATTCATATTCTCTGGAAAATGTCAGAGAAATCATAAATTCTGCCAGGGTATGTTAAACTTATGAGCACGACTGTATACAAAGGTATATCTTCTACTGCATCTGGACCCCACTGGACTGGATGTTAGAAGAGAGAGCCTGGAAGTGGTTTCATATAGGTCTGTTCTGCTAAAATGACTCCCTTAGTGTATAGACCAGTTGGCTGGGAGCTACCTTAATTACTTTTGGTTGCTGGGTATCTTATTCCATATAGTTTTTTTTTTTTTTGTTGTTTGAAGGCATCTGTTGGGTGAAATGTCATGGACTTTTTCCTCTTATACAGAATTGAGCAGCCCACTTTTACCTGCTACCAGCTCTATTGGTTTCAGGAGTACCTCTAATCTTTAGCCTTTTAGTTGCCTTACTGCTACAGTCACATGTTAAATTCTAGACACAGGGTAGGGAGACAGCCCCACTGTAATGTGGGCTCCTAGTTTACCTTCTGCAAACTGTTCTGGAGAGGCTTGCAGTGCACCTTCCAACAGTGCCTACATTTGCATCCTAGAATCATGTTAATCTCTGATCTAGGACTCTGGTCTGTGCTTTGGATGAGTCTTGGAGTCTGTCTGGGTGTGGCTGGTTCCTCTTCTCCTCTTGACGGTTTTACCGTAGTATGAAAGTTTCTTGACCCACATTCTCCATTCTCCAGTTGTTGGCGTTCTCTGATCAGAGAGGTACAAGTACACACACTCAAGCAGAATTTAAATCTGATTTACCCGCTGCATCCAAGCCATTAGCTGCCATCTGATTCTCAGTCCTCTGGTCCTTGGCTGATGAGTTTGCTCTTGAGGAGTCACACAATAACACATTTATTTCCAAATATGCCACAATGGTGGTGATCTACTAAAACTGAAGCACAAAAAATCAAATGCTGTGCATAGTAACCAATCTGCTTCCGGGTTTTATTGGCAAAGCTTAATTGACCAAGCTTAACGTCTTCAATACAGGGCACCTATACCCCCTTTCTGCCCAGGTCAATTTTCAGCTTTCAGTGCTTGTCGCATGTTGAATGACAATTGCGAAGCCATGCAACACTGTATCCAAACTAAATTTGTATGTATCTTTATTTCTCTAGCGCTCATCGACAGACGTAGTCCTCGGTGATACACCACCTTCGGGTTATGTTACCTCCGCAGGAGCAGGACTAGACAGGAAATTAAAAAGCTCTGGCCACACCCTAGGGGCAGTCCCAGAGGGTATATCCTCTCTCTCTCTGCCTCAGCAAATCAGTTATTTTCTGTCTAGTTAGGAGTAAGGACCTAGATACCTTGCTGGGATCTTCGGTCCTGGCAAGATTTTTTTCTTAAAAAGATTTTTTAGACAGCTTTTTTCTCCAGTGTTCCTGTGAGATCTTCAAGCAAAAAAGCTGAACTGGGCGACGGGCTGGATGTTGAGATCCGGTGGTCACCCCAGTTCAGCCTACGAGCGCGTGCAGGCCATAGCTCCGCGCTGGGTCGGCCGCGACAAAGTCCCATTAAGGGACTGACCCCGCGAGTTAAACGTCTCGCTGAAACGCCAAAGACCATGAGTCACGGCGTCCGTATTGGTCGACAGCCCTCCCGCCCCGGTGGAGAGGGGTACTGTCAGGAGTTGGTGCCCGCCTGGTTCCGGTATGGTGAGTAGTATGTTCCCCCTTTTTCCCTGACGGGTTTTGTGGTGAACGCGGGCCCCTCTCTGTATGGTAAGAAAGAGTCCTTTCTATCCTATAACATGTCACAAATCCTCCTACTTTGAGTGTGATTTATGTGTGCAAAAGCCAGGAGGCTTGGCTTGGGAACTAACAATCTATTGTATACATGTTTTAAAGATGTAATCTGTGGCATTCTGGGAATCTTATGGGTTAAGTATAAGCTACCTACCAGTCAGAAGCCACGGACATGTAGACTGCCTTCCAAATCAGATCTCCAGCTATTTAGCAGGCCTCCCGAACGGCCACGCGGTCCGCCAGGGCCGGTACCGCCAACCACGCATATCCCCATGCAGAGAGAGTGTTGTGTGCCCTGCAGCACACCGCTATTCAGTTTAGGCCGCCGCCATTTTTTTTGCTGGATCGCACGAGCCGCCATTTTGGCGTAGCCTCGTGTCTCCAGCATGGGGGCGGCCATGTTTGAGGTGATTCTACACCTCGTGGAGCTTGGGGGAGGCACCGGAAGGCGTGCAGAGGGGCGGAGCCGCCTCCTTTCTTCCTGGGCAGCCAGCCAAAAGACTTCCTGTTTGTCAAGACAGCGCTGTAAGCTGTTGCAGTTTAACTCTGAGCATCAAGTGGTGAGCCTGGGGGTCTATCTCTCTCTCTCTCGATCGATGGGGATCCCTAAGCAGGTAACACTAAGGGGCTTTTTTGTGGCGCTGGGGGTCAGAAAAAAAAAAAAAAAAAAAGTTTTTTTCTTTACTTTTGAATTATATTATCCAGGAAGTAACTGGAGTTATTATGGACCCTGCCACACATATTCCCCCACCTGTTTCCCTCGAGGGGGCCTCGGGACCCGCCGGTGCACAGAGTATAGAGTCATTTACAGCAATTTTGGAGTCTATGGTGGCTCGGGTGGAGGCGGCCTGTCAGGGACGGGGGTCAAGGAAGCGACCCCCGCCTACCCCTATACCATCTGACACCTCTGACTCAGATTCAGAGATGGTCACGGCAGTTGCAGGTTCCTCTGCAAGGGCTGTTATCCCAGGTAAAGCCCCCTCAGACAGTGAGGAGTACGCTTCTTCTCTTGCTATAATTCAGGAAGAAGCATTGGTGGACGCACTAGTTGTGGCAGTGCAAGAAACCTTAAAACTTGAGGCTTTACCGGCAGAGGCAACTGAAACAGAGAGGCCTTTTGGGACTAATAAGCCCATCAAGACGGCGAAGGCTTTTCCTGTACCTAAATGTTTTGGTAATCAGATTAAAGGAGAATGGGAGCATTCTAAACGTACCTTTACTATTTCCAAGCGTATTGCTAGACGCTATCCGTTTGAGGAATCCATCATTAAGAAATGGACGGTACCACCAGTCGTGGATCCGCCTATTTCCAGGCTGAATAAAGCCACGGTTATTCCAGTGGAGGACACTTCGTCCTTTAAGGACCCGGTGGATCGAAAGATAGAAGCAGAGTCCCGCACTATCTTTTCTCTGATAGGGTCAGCATTTAGACCAGTAATCGTTATTGGTCTAGTTTCCCAGACACTTACGGAATGGGCGAAAATGGTACGCCAAGATCTTAGGGGAAAAGATATTCCCCAGGAGACATCTGATTTGATGGAACAGATCATACAAGGGCTACGGTTTATCTGTGACGCAGCCTTGGACACTACTCCCCTATTAGGGCATGCATCTAAGTTAGCAGTGATCCTCAGACGTGTGCTGTGGTTAAAATGCTGGTCAGCTGACCTAGGTTCCAAAAAGACCTTGACCAATCTCCCCTTTCAGGGGAATCGTCTATTTGGAGCCAACCTAGATGAAATCATTAAGGATGCCACTGGGGGCAAGAGCACTTTTTTGCCACAGGCTGCAAAAGCTAAGGGACCTCGCAACAAGCGAGGACCTTTCTTTACCGCCCATAAAGGGCGCCCGGCTGGTACTAGCGGGAAAGGCAAGACTCCTCCAGGAGGGTTCAAGAAGGGGACCAACCCAGCCAAACCCGAAGCAAAGGAGTACACAGCCTGAAGGTGCGCCCCCACCCGGTTTCAGGGTGGGGGGACGTTTTCACCGGTATTCAGGACATTAGATCGAGCATCAACCACTACTACCGGTGCGATTCTTCCCTTCCAACATTTAAGTACCACAGGAAGCGGTAGTTACCGTTCCCTGAAAAGATCTTTTCCTTTACCTTTTCCTAAGATTAGTCCCGATACCTCACAGGAATCGGATCTGGTTGACCAGATAGGCCAAGTAGCCTCTAGTCGGGTGACTTCGGTCCCTGAGGTTCAACCAGAAAAGATCACCTTTCCTGATAACTATCAGGTATCTGATAAATGTGTGGGAACAGATAACGACCAGACTTTCTCGGATGGTCGGGGCCAGATAGCTCTAGGGACGCCTGATTCAGATCCTATCAGCGCCAGTGGTCCTAGAAATTCTAGGCTGGCCTCCTCAAGCCGGCCTGGCCGACTTGGACATGTTAGTCGCAGACGTTCCGTGGGAACTTCGTCTCAGGGAGTGTCTGTGGTCTCAAGGACCAATTTACCTTCGTGCTTTACAGTCGCTGGTTTTAATGGCCTGGCCATTGAGACCCAAGTACTGAAGGACAGAGGTTTGTCTACTTCAGTCATTCCTACCCTTATTAAAGCAAGAAAAGCGACTTCCAGCAAAGTCTATTATCACACATGGAAGTCTTATATTGCGTGGTGCGAATCTTTAGGATTTCCTCCACGTACCTATTCGGTGACTCGAATATTGGCCTTTTTGCAACAAGGGGTTGAGCAGAAGCTAGCCTTGAGCACCATCAAGGGTCAAGTTTCAGCATTAGCAATCTTCTTTCAGAAGCCTTTAGCTACCAAATCCTTGGTGCGGAATTTCATCCAGGGGGTGCGGCACCTGGCTCCTCCAGTCCGCGCGCCCTTACCGCCCTGGGATCTTAATTTGGTTTTGTCGGTTCTACAGAAACCTCCCTTTGAAAACATCAGGGAGATTCCCTTGCTTACTCTATCCCAGAAGGTGGCCTTCTTGGTGGCTATTACTTCTGCTCGCAGGGTGTCAGAACTGGCTGCATTATCATGCCAGTCACCATACCTAGTGATTCATAGGGATAAGGTAGTACTTCATCCTAAGCCATCTTTTCTTCCCAAGGTGGTTTCAGATTTTCATCTGAATGAAGATATTGTACTACCTTCCTTGTGTCCTCAGCCCAAGCATCATCGGGAACATGCGTTGCATTCCTTAGATGTGGTTCGGGCAATCAGGGTATACCTGAAAGCTACGGAATCATTCCGTAAGACGGATTCACTTTTTGTGATCACGGATGGCCCCAGAAAGGGTTTGCCTGCATCTGCCGCGACCATTGCCAAATGGATTAGACAAACGGTGGTACAGGCTTATTCTATTAAGGGTCAGAGTCCTCCGTTCCCTGTTAGGGCGCACTCCACTCGAGCGCTCAGTACTTCCTGGGCCTTTCGCCATCAGGCGTCAGTGGTCCAGGTATGTAAGGCGGCCACCTGGTCGTCGGTACATACCTTTACAAAATTCTATAAAATTGATGTGACGGCATCGGCGGATGCCTCATTTGGCCGCAAGGTTTTGCAGGCCGCAATTTGAGGAGACCGGTGGTCTACCTCGAGGGTTTTTTTCTGTTTGAAAAAAAAAAAAAAAAATTTTTGTTTTCTCTTTTTTTTGGTTGAGTCTCATCATTAAGGATGAGCATTGTAAACTTCTAGTTGGCACCGGTTGGGCCTTCTAGTTTGGGATTTGATTTCCATTTTCCCACCCCTCAGTTGTGATACTGCTCTGGGACGTCCCGAAGGTGGTGTATCACCGAGGACTACGTCTGTCGATGAGCGCTAGAGAAAAATGGATTTTTGTAAAATCTTACCGTAAAATCCTTTTCTCTTAGCTCATCGACAGACGTAGTCCCCGCCCCTCTGTTTTGGAGTTGGGTTGGGTTAAATTCTCTAAGCACTGCTTTTTCACATAACTGATTTGCTGAGGCAGAGAGAGAGAGGATATACCCTCTGGGACTGCCCCTAGGGTGTGGCCAGAGCTTTTTAATTTCCTGTCTAGTCCTGCTCCTGCGGAGGTAACATAACCCGAAGGTGGTGTATCACCGAGGACTACGTCTGTCGATGAGCTAAGAGAAAAGGATTTTACGGTAAGATTTTACAAAAATCCATTTTTTTACACACACACACACACAAATAGCGCTTTCTTTTGGTGGTATGTGATTGCCACTGGGTTTTATTTTTTGGTAAACCATTTTAAAAAACATTTTAAAAAACATTTTGAAGAAATTTTGGTTATAAAAATGTTGTAAATAAGCACATTTTCTCCTGACGGACCACTGATGAGGGGGCACTGACAGGCTTCCCTGGTGGGCACTGACAGGCATCCCTGGTGGGTCTACACTGATAATCCATGCACTGCTTATCAGCCTTGACAGACCCCCCCCCCCCCCCCGTCAAACGGCACATCCTGGTTATGATGTGACCAGCTAAGATAAGAGATGCAGTGTGTCAGAGCGGCACATCGTACCACCAATCGCTGCACTGCGAGCCCTCGTGGCTTATCCTGCCTGACGTATGACTCCCAGTCATAATAACCTAAGCACTTTGTGGCTGTCCTTCTGCTATATGGTGGGTGGGAAGTGGTTGTTAGTAGCTGACTTGACTACCTTGCACAGCTGCACCATATTCTAGGTGCACCAGTTTCAGTAAAATCTATCTCTTTCCCCCCCCCCCCTTATGTCTCAGAAGCGGTCTTAAAGGGTAACTCCAATTTCATGGTAAAAAATGGCAAAAATATATAGTGTATACAATTGCTACACAAGCCATACTGTGATTGAATGTTATTAAAATTTTAATTCAATCTGCAGTGCTGTCATTTTCTGTAAAATTCAATGCAATATGGCAACTTAGAGGAGCTCAGCACACTATTGGCATATGGAGCACTCCTGGAAATGTCACTACCTGCTTCTTACCATTTTTGGTTGGATAATCTCCAAGGGTTAGTCACTTCTAATGGGGTGCAGACCCTGCATTTTCCTAATTGTAGCACTGAAAGTATATCAGCTGGTAGGTAATGTAAAAGTCACTACCATTTCAGATTAACTTTTACACATAGAATCAAGAAACAAACCGCTTTGAGCATAGAAAGCACAGTATAGGAGTAATGAGCATAGGAGGCACAGCAGACGCCAGCATTGTCAGCTGGGGTGGGTGAGTATTGTTAAATGTTTTAGCAGATTTAGATGCGCCAACAAATTTGAAGCCAAGCTCCACCACCCTTTATAATCCGTTACAGAAAATCGTATTCCTTTTGGGATTAAGCTTTTGAATAAATAGTTTCCCTATTTCATGTAAACTGGTTTATTCTGCTGGAGAGCTTGAGCTTTTGAAAAACAGCAGACCTACTGGCCAGATCAGCAGATAAAAAACTGAAAAAAAAAAAAAAAAGGAAGCTAATACAGCCATCACGTCTAAGAATTGGTAAGCTGCAATATAATGTTTTGGGTTTAATACTGCTTTAACGCTCCTCTTTTATCCTGGAATCCTAAGTACTCCCTGCCCCTTTCCTCCCTGAAATGTCTTCCTAGCCTGCTTTGTTGAAAAAAAGGAGGGCATTCTGTTTATCCTCATTGCTCTGGCCTGGCCCAGGTGGAAGTGGTACACCAGCTTGATAAGTCCTGGCAGACCCTCCATTGCCTCTTCCACTTTAATATCTTTTTTTACCATCCTGCTTTAACTGAATGGCGTTTGAGGCATTAGGGACATCTGAGTCTGATTTCTACAATGCTCAACAGTGGGAAGTCTACTTGTGACATTTTTCTAGGCTTACTTCATTTGGTGTGTGTCTTGGGGCTTCCACCCCAGAAGTTGCTTTGTGAGATTAAAATTTGCAATTTTTAAAATTTTCCTTTAGATTTAGCCCCAACTATGCAGGGTCCTGTCTCATTGCATACATATTGAAAGTGTTTGTTTGACCTCCCATGGTTTCAGAAAATCGAAAAGGAAAATTGTATAATGTACGGCCAGCCTTATTATCTCCTTTCTACAGCTGGGTCTGGATCAGCATCTGGCTGTCGGCACCATAGGGTCAGAGTTCTTTCCTTTTTTCTATTCGGTTTTGATTGTTGCCCTTGCACTCTGTTTTGAAACTTTTTTTTTTTTTTTTCCCCGTTTTTAGGGGGTCTCCCATGTAGCTTCGACCGTCTGTTCCCCTGTGACTCTCTCTCAGGGATCTAAAATTGGTTCTCTTCACTTCAGAAACCAGTGATTGAACCCATTAGACATTCCTCTCTCTACCTCACCAACAAGGCGGGGATTCTTGTAGTCCTCTTCTCTGCAAGGCAGTTGTCTGAGCTGAAGTATCCTTGAAAGAGAGGTGTTGAGGCCTAGGGCTTGCTTTTTGCAGATTGTTCACCCATCTGTCTGGATCCAGGTCACCAAAGCAAATTTTCCTTCATTGTCTGGATGTGGTTCAGGCTGTGGAAGATTGATTCAATTTTTGTAATCCTAGATGGACCCTGTAAAGATGCACTGGCTTTTCAATCCACCATCTCTAATTTGGCTCAGGAAGACCATTGTTCCAAGTTAATGGTCTCAAGGGTCAGGTTCAGCAGTCCCTGACCAGGCAGACTATTGCCTCGTACACACGCAACGATTGTTGGCCATGAATTTTCGGCCAACGTCCGATTGGCCGATTTTCGGCTTGTTAGTATGATGCTTCCGACAACCGACTCCGACTTTTCGGCCGAACAAAATCTGGTTTGCATGCTATAAAATTTTTGTTGGCCGTCAACAGAATGGCCGATTTTCCGTCAGTCAGTACAGATTTCGGCAGACAAAAATCTGTTGAGCAAGACTGGGCATGCTCAGAGAAGAAAAAACACACGGAAAGTAAACCAGCACATGACATCACTTCTGAAGTTGGTTTTTGTTGGCCGAGAAAATTCTTGTGCACTCCAGAGCACATTCCAACCAACACAACAACACTGGACAAAAGTCGGCCGATCATCATTGTGTGTGTGTGTGTACGAGGCATTAATCCGATCTGTGAGTGCTTCTTAGGCCTTTCATCATCAAGCAATTGTTTCCCAGATTTAGAAATCTTCTACCTGGGTGTCTGTGGAAACATTCTCTAAGTTCTCTCAGGTGGACATTGAGGTCTCATCTGATGCTAGTTTTGAGCATAAGGTAGCTCTTTGCGTGCAGGCAGTTCCCAGTATGCATGTATTTGTGTAGCTGTGAAGCAAAGAATGTTTCGGACCAAGTACAGTGACTGATTCCTGGTAGGCTTTTTTTTTTTTTTCTTAAGCAAGAAAATGAATAGAGGTGTTTCATTTAGAGAGGGTGATCAGACTTTCAGACGATCATCCCTTTTTAACTGACCTTCCCATCGTATGTATGTATGTGTACATTTTGAAGTCTGCTGGCCAATGTTCTTCAAGACTTGGGTCTGTTTTATAAAGCAGGGAATGGGACTTTCACCAAACATGATTGATCCGATCGATGTGTATGTATAAGCAGGTATTCTTTACAGTGCTGTGAAAAATTATTTGCCCCCTTTCCTGATTTTCTTTGCATATATATTTAAGATCATCAAACAAATGTTGTTCTTACACAAAGATAACCCAAATAAATACAAAATGCAGCTTTTAAATGATTGGGGGGGAAAGAAGCTGTCCAAACTTGCCTAACCCTATGTGAAAAAGTAATACCCCCCCCCCCCCTGCTAAATAATAAACTGATTAACCACATTATTTGGAAAGAGTCAATTTTCACTTGCCACGCCCAGGCCTGATTACTGCCAGACCTGTTGAATCAAGAAATCCCTTAAATAGAAGCTGTCTTACAAAGCCAATCACAATAAAAGATCTAAGGCAACACATGTCGTGATCCAAAGAAATTCAAGAACAGATAAGAAACACAATAATTGACCTGTATCAGACTGGAAAGGGTTACAAAGCAATTTCTAACGATTTTGGACTCCAGTAAACCCCGGTGAGAGCCATTATCCACAAATGGAGAAAACTTGGAACAGTGGTGAACCTTCCCAGGAGTGGCAAGCCTACCAAAATTATTCCAAGAGCATGATGACTGATCCAGGGAGGTCATAAAAGAACCCAGAACAACATCTAAAGAACTGGAGGCTTCCCTCAGTTAAGGTCTGTGTTCGTGATTCAACAAATAAGAGCTTTGCAAAAAATGGCATCCATGGGAGAGTTCCATGGCAAAAAAAACTGCTAACCAAAAAACAGCTTTTGTCTCATTTGCCAAAAAAATGTTGTTTGGTTATTCCTAAGACTTTTGGGCAAATATTCTGTGGACTGATGACAAAAAGTTTAACTTTTTAGAAGGTGTGCCTCCTGTTAGATCTGGCGAAAACTAACCCAGCATTTCATAAAAAAACATCAGGCCAACAGTCAAACATGGTGGTGGCAGTGTGATGGTCTGGGGCTGCTTTACAGCTTCAGGACCTGGACGACTTGCCATAATTGTTGGAACCATAAATTCTGCACTCTACAAGAAAATCCTGAAGGATGTCCAGCCATCAGTTTGTGACCTCAAGCGCACTTGGGTTTTGCAGCAGGATAATGATCTGAAACACACCAGCAAGTCCAGTTCCTAAATCTCTCTCCAAAAAAAAAAAAAAAGTTTTTTGTAATGGCCTGGCCAAATTCTGGACTTAAATCTGATTTGAGATGCTGTGGCATGACCTTAAACAGGCTGTTCATGCTCAAAAACCCTCCAATGTGGCTGAATTTAAAACAATTCTGCAAATAAGAGTGGGCCAAAACTCCTCCACAGCGATGTGAAAGAATCATTACCAGTTATTGCAAATGTTGATTGCAGCTGTTGCCACCAAGGGTGGCACAAGTAATTATTAGTTTTAGGGGACAATTTACTCTTTCACGTATGGCTGGCTGGGTGGGTTTGGACAACTTTTTTTTTTTTTATTCTATTCTCTCTCTTCCCCCCCCCCCCCCCCCCTTTTTAATTCTCATTTTAAAGACTGCATTTTGTATACTGTTTGATTTCCAATATTAGAGAATCCTTCAGGACCGATTTTTAAACCTTTTTGGTCTCCTGTCCGTTTTTCTATTTTTTGATATGTGTCCTATTGGGAAGGATTTCTCATCACTTTGGGCCCTTTCACACGGGCGCTCTGTATGTCCGCAAATATCCTATTTTTTTGCGGATGATTTACGGACATAATGTAAGTCAATGGCATTGCGGATGTCAGCGGATGGCCATCTGCTGACATCCGATTTTCTTCCTTTTCAGTTCTGTTCTGTTTTTTGGAACGGAACAGAACCCTATTTTTCCTCCGTTCAAAAAACGGAAAGGAAGGAAAATCGGATGTCAGCGGTGTCATCCGCTGACATCCGCAATGCCCATAGACTTACATTATGTCCGCATATCATCCGCAAACGGATGGGATGATATGCGGACATACGGAGCGGATGACACAAGTGTCATCCGCTCCGTGGGGAAAAAAAAGTGCCGGAGCGGATCGCAATGCGGTCCGCTCCGTGTGAAAGAGCCCTTTCTGTCCTTAATGAGAGGCAGCAGGAGCAGGTGTCCCCGTTTGGAAGATTTACCGTCCCTTTTCTGTTGCACTCCAAAGTCTAATTTTATGTTTTTTTTAGAAGTGAGTGTTAATGAGTGATTTTTATTTGGACTGCTGCTGTCCATAAGACTGCAGTACCAGATTGTGGATAACTTGGAATATGCATAAAAGCTTCTATGTACCATGTTCAACAAAAAACACTAATCATGGCTAGAACTTATAGCCACTCAGCCATACTGCAGGTGAAATTGCCTTTAAAAATATGTGGAGGTTATAAGTGTGTTGTGGGCTTTTGCTTATTTTGTTTTTTTTTTTTCTTAGGAGATGTATTTCTGTGCTATGATCCTCCAAAAGATTATTGGTGTCACTTGACTCCCATGAGTATGCCGAGAGTTCAAGGCATGGCAGCTGTATACAAAGATAACATCTACTATGTAGCTGGAATTCGGGGCAACCAGCGGGTGCTCACTGTGGAGGCTTACGATGTCGAGCAGAACCGGTGGACTCGAAAGAACGATCTTCCATGTGAACAGTCTTCAAACCCGTACATTAAACTTTTGGTCACGAAGGGTAAACTCCACTTATTCGTCCGTGCAACGCAAGTAAGCGTAGAGGAGTTTGTTTTCCGAACCAGTCGAAAAAATTCCCTGTACCAGTATGATGAAGTGACTGACAGTTGGAAAAAAGTCTATGAAACACCGGAAAGGCTATGGGATTTGGGCCGTCACTTTGAATGTGCAGTTGCTAAACTTTATCCCCAGTGTCTTCAAAAAGTTTTGTAGACTATAAATGGCTTTTCTGTGCTGCCATTGGAAATAGGAAGAAAAAAACTCAAACAAAAAAACAAAAAAAAAAAAATATTGTCAGTATTTAATGTTTAAAAAGTGGACAGTTTTCTGTATTTGTGGATGGGTGCTTTTTCAAGGTTGCAGTATAAGAGTTGGTGAAGGGGTACAGCTTTTTTTTTTTTTTTTTTTTCACCACTGTTTTTATTCAGTGAAACCTGAGTTTACAAAGTGCAATTATCGGCATTGTTTTCACGGCGTACATTTTAATCCAGTTACTCCATTGTGTTTTTGTAGGTACAGATTGTTTTTAAAGTAAGTTATTGATTTGCTTTAGAGGAACCAAGACATCTATGCACTAGAATGAGCAAAGCTGCAAGTAATGATAAGAACTTTAAAAAAAAAAAAGATAAAAACCAAGAATTTTGGTTGGCTCCCACATTATACCTTTTGGACAAGTAACACTGGAGTTTTTTTTTTTTTTTTTTTTTGTTTTTCTTTTTTTGGAGGGCAGTAGTTCATTTAATTTATAGTATTGGATTAGACCAACCAAAACTGCTGCATTAGTTTGGACTGATGCCAGCTGGTTTAATCACCCAGCTGACCCCTGGTGGATTCCTATTGGCTACATTAGTACACCTGAATTCCTAGTTCCATTAGCTTGTGGTGGTTTAAATATTTTGAAAAAATGATACTTAACTTGGTAAGCTTTAGAAGTAGGCCAGGGCCTTTGTGTCCTGGATTCAAAGGCTCCACCTGCCATAGTCCAATATAGATAAAAAAAAAATGTAAAAACTACTCATCACTGGGTTAACAAAATGAAGCAAAATACTACCTACAAAAGAGACTTTACTCTTACTCCACAGTCCATTCCTCTGATCTTTGCTCTGTCCAAGAGCTACGGCTGCCTGTAGAATCTTATTCACGCGTCTAGGACTGTCTGCAGATGCCTGTACCCACCTGCACTGTGGTTTCTTCCACTGACCTCTACATCACTGCTCTGTCCTGAAGTAGGGGCTGGCAGAACTAACCAAAGCACATGGTGGGGAGCCAGGTATTGGGTGCAGTGTCCGATGTGGGGAGGCCCGTAGTCAGCAAAAGAGCGAAGATCGAAGAAACAGGGCAGCAGGATAGGCAGGTATAAAGCTTCCTTTCCAGGTAATGGTTTAATTCACATTTTTCTATTTGTATTTTAATCCCTTTTTTTTTTTTTTTTTCCCAAAGTCATTTGTTTGACGCAATAGGTGACTTTGTCCACCAGCATCTGCTGAAAACTAACCAGTGGTTTTGGGAGGACTTCCCTGTTTACATAACATGAGTAATATAGTTTTGGAGTTTTTAGTGGTAATGTACTATCTTTCGTCAACTTTTTGACTTGACCACGAAAGGTGGTGGAAATCTTTGCTACCCCATAGTAATCCTAGCAGGTTTGCTGTTAAATGAAAGCAGTAAATACTGTCTCCTACATTATATTTTTAAAAATCCTTTTGTATGATGTCGGAGATGGTCTATCTCGGAGTGCCTTCATTGCTACACCATGGCACAATGCGTCGAAGTGGTACTGCATCTTTTAAAGTTTGAAGAATAATTACGGGTAATATCTGAGGCAATATCACTAGGCTTTGTGTCTTTCCCTACCTTCTGTTTAATTTAGAGAATGAATGAATGCATTTACTGTGAAACACTAGAGATAAATGGTTTTTATCTGTCTCCGGTCATTACTCCCTTTACAGCTCACAACGTACTGTAATCTTCCATCGTCGTAGAGGCTGCAATACAATTTTTTTTTTTTTTTGTAGGGTTTCTCATTTTTTGGCTGTTTTTAATGCTTCCTTCAGTATTGATTTTTATCTTGTATAGATTATTATACTATATATTTCATTTTTAATTCAAAAAAAGCAAGTTTTTTTTTTTTTTTTTTTTTTTTTTTGAGCAGGTTTTCTTTCTTTGTTCACATGCTTTAATTTTTGTATTTCAATGGTGCTATCTTTGTAACAAAAACTAGAAGACCAAATCTAGGATATTTACCCCAAAATGTGTTTCCTTTTGTAAAATAGACTTAAGATTCTATTGGCAGAATAGATGTGAAGCTGCATGTGCACACTTCGAAACCTACTAAAAAAACTGCTGACGCTCCAAGATTTAAGCATTGTAAACTCTAAACATACATAGTTCTCTCATCTATCCTTCACTCACCAAATTATGTATGTGGATCTATTTGGACATATGCAGCTGAGTTGCATAGGGAGTTGAGTTTAAATTGTTTTACGATGTTCTGCCAATCCAGACCATCTGCAATGGAAGTTTATCCAACTGGTTAGGTAGTTCATGTCTGTTTTTTGACTGGCATGCTGTCCATTTTCTTGGAGTAAATGTGAAAAGTAACTATACCGATAAAGCTTCATAGCAGTTGGCTTTTATTT
Organism: Pelophylax lessonae; assembly: GCF_965119305.1. NCBI lineage: Eukaryota > Metazoa > Chordata > Amphibia > Anura > Ranidae > Pelophylax > Pelophylax lessonae. The sequence continues at coordinate 57,136,893 of NC_138775.1, forward strand.
TTTGTAGAAAAATGACTTTCCAGTGTTGTCATACATACAAGCCTATCCTGTCCTGTCCTTTTTGGATGCTATGGTATGTTTGACATTGCCATCTATTCTTTGCCACAGTAGGCGAGTAGGCCATGTAGCTCAAATAATTTCGACCGTTCCGGTTCTGTATTAGAAGATCAACATGTTGGAACTACTAAAAGATGTATTCTTCCAAATTGATGCATTTTGTATTTCATCATTCTTTGTATTGTACCTACTAAATCCTAAAACAATTAATCCTTCCTTTAAATCTTTCACACATGGCCTTAAAAATCACTTTAAATAGGTTATTACAATCTTTGTACATGGCACAATTATAGTGTCTTGGTTCTGCATACCATTTTTAAGATGTAAAAAAATATATATTTTTTTGATTTTATTTATGTTTCAGATTCTTAGATTATATCCATATATTTGCTGGAAAATATATAACACTAACTTGGATGATAGTGCTTTAATTGTTGCACTCAGTTTAGTGTGTTCAGTAGTTATAGCCCATATTTTACAGAAAAATGTAAAGAGTGTGTGTTGTTTTTTTTCTGTAAATATTTTGTGTGCATAGCATGTAGCAGTAAAAAATTAAGAGGCTTTATGTTCTTCTGGGCCTTGTTCCTTTTGGACTTCTTCTTCTTCTTCTTCTTGTATAAGAGCAGTATGTACAGCAAGCTTTGTAATTTTTTGGAAAGCTTTGAGCAGCTTTTTTGAAGGCTTTTATATATATATATATATATATATATATATATATATATATATATATATATATAATATTAAGACCCCCTGAAAACGTTTTCGGGTCTCAGAGGAACTCCCACTCAAGGTATTAGACCAACAGCTCATGGTACATTACCATGCTCACTAGGTTGTGGAGCGTTTTAAATAAAATAAACCTAATGGAAAATGAAACCTAGTTACCATGGGTGGTCAGTGTAGAAATGACCCTTTAATTTGTGGTTGATGTAGGCAGGAGATCAACTGCTCTCTTCCCAAACACTTGGCTGCTTCTGGAGGAAGCACATAATTCCATAGAACCCTGCAAAAAAACACACTGGGGAGTTTACACACCTTGTGTATTACCATAAGCAAATTTACTAAATCTACCAAGACAAATGGATCCTCATAAGCGGATAAAACAGCAAGCTTGTAAACGATGCACTTCAGCTGACCGTGGTGAAACCCATCCTGGGACCAAATGATTGGAAGGCTGACGCGTTTCGTGGGACATGCCCCTTTCCTCAGAGCTAAACCAACCTCAGGGCCAGTTCACACCATAGACACGGGAGTCCAGATGCGTTTTGGGTGATTTTCTGCATGCGCGTTTTTGGTGCATTTCAGTGTGTTTTCTGATGCAGTCCGGAGCATTCCCCCCCCCCCCCCCCCTTTTTTTTTTTTTTTTCTCTTCTTTGGAACTGACTGCACTGGTGTGAACTATGCCATTGAAAACCATATAACCTACTATCCTTGCGTTTTTGATGCAGAAAAAAAAGAAGCTCCCTGGACTTCATGTGGTGTGAACATTTAAATGGTCTTAGAACCCTGGTTGAGAGAGGATGCGTTAAAGCATAACTATCCTCCAGAATGAGGAAGCAAACACAAATCTTAATAGTAGTGTTCTAAACATGCTGCAAGTTGACTTCAGTAGGCTTCAACACTATTTGAAGCTTGTTGAAAAACTGCTGAAGCCTGCTAGCAGCCTTTTTAAAAGTGGAGCTGAATTGTGCTTTAAAACTGACCCCGTCAGCAGGTGTGGCTTTTACCAAGTAGGCTCCCTGTAAGAGTGTGGATGTACATTTTCAGCAGCTTGAGTTTTGAAAAGCCGTCACTTCTCTGCTCCCTAGCCACTGCAAGTATTGGATAAGCTGACTACTAGCTTCCTTTAGGCCGCAGTGTTTCTCTTATGTATGAGCCAGCAGGAGGAACCACAGCAGCCGCGCAACTATTTCACACACCTGGAGTGTAGAATACATCCAGCAACTGGAGAGCAGAGAAGTGACTGCTTTTCAATACACAGGATGCTGGAAAGATACGTATATCCACAGTTACAGGTGAGCTATTCGATAAACGTGATCCTGTGCTGACAACAAAGCCGCTCAAAGCTTGCTGACATCATTGCTGTTATATAATTGAATCCCCCTGTGAACGAGGCCTGTAAGATTTGTGTGAAACATACTGGGAATTTTATTAAAGTAGTTTTTAAATTGAAAATTTTCTAACTGGAATGGGAGTTCTTGACAGATTAAAAAACGTCTCACTAAAGGCTTTTCTCACTTTTGTTAGAAAACAAAAAACGAAACTGAAATTTTTGGAATTGAATTCAAACGGCAATACTAACGTCAGATGTGCAGTCATTTTTTTTATTATAATGTTCTTTAGTAACAACTGCCATTTTATTGATCTCAGTGCAACTGAAAGCCCAAGTCTAGAAATGTTTGTTTTATTTTTCGGGTGTTTTTTTTTTTTTTTTATCATTGACACCATGTCAAGAATGATTTATATATTCACTGTCTTTAAATCCCATAAAACCTTACCATGGTTAAAGCAGTAAGGGCTCTTTCACACGGTCCGCATCCGTAGGTGGACCCGTGTTGCTCAGCAGGGGATCGTAAACGCAGATCCCCGCTGAGCAGGAAGGTGACAGCTCCCTCTCCGCTCTGTGTGCGGAGAGGGAGGTGTCAGAGCCCCATGCATCTTTATGGGGGAATCGGATGAGAGGGGACTGCCTGTCCGCTCTCATCCGGATCCCCTGGATGGATGGAAAATAGGGTTTCCATTTGTCCGGATTTCAGACAGGATCGGATGCAGATGGCAGCGGGTGTCAGTGGACATGTCTCCGCTGACATCCGCTGCCCCATAGGTATACATGGAGCATCCGATCAGTTCCGCCTAAAAAACTGACAGGCGAATCTAATCAGAGCGCTTGTGTGAAAGGACCCTAAAACCTTCCTTTTCCTTTAAAAGCAGCCTCTTGTCAGGTCAGCTTTCTATTACATCCTGCAAATCTGCTCTGATGCACAGGGATTAGTACAGCTGCTCTTTTACTTCTGGGTCGTTTGCATGTTAAGCATTGCAGGTGTTGTAAACCATTCATAAAATGAAGTCTAGGACTGTTTTGTGAATAGCCTAAGGGCCTGTTCACACTAGTGTGATGGGAGACATTGCATGTGATTCGCAATGCATTGCTGTGCAGATCGCATGCGATGTCTGTGCAACGCAAATTTAGCCATACAAACTATGGCTGAATTCACATTGCATTCGGACCAAACTTGTGCAGGACCCCTTTTTTTTTTTTTTTTGTCTTTTGTCCGCACCAGAATCGGAACACATGGCTGTTCAATCCCATGCACTCCGATTCTGCAAATCATGCTGCCTTTTGCTAACTGTATGTCGTTAACATACACTTCGCAATCAGTTTGCAATTTTATTTCGGTACGAATTTGCACCGCATCTAGTGTGAACCGGGCCTAAGAGGCAGTGGAGACACGACTACAGTGCTTGCATATGAGCATTCAGAAATCTAGTGAGAGCTCTAATTCCCTAATGCATGCAAGCAAATGTATAGATGTAGAGGAAAGACAAAAATGTTAAACTGCTTTTAACCTTGACAAGGTTATTGAGATGAAAGTTGGGCTTTAAAACTTTTCACCGCTCCACTTCAAAATGCTGTGTTCATTGCCGTCTTTCCTTTATTGGTAGGATTTCTCCTGCACTTAGTTTTCCTTTGATGCCCCGTTAGTGGAAAAGTAAGTGAAGGGAAATTTTGCCCAGTCTATCAAAAAATATAAAACCCAGTCTGGGGTTGGACTTTACAGTGACCCTTGCTATTCTATGTAAAGCGCTCTCCCAGTAAAACAAGAAGGTGAACAACTTTCCCACCCCCTTGCCCCCCCCCCAAACTTTGCTGTCAAATCATCCCTGAAGTAGGCTGTAAAACAAACCTTCAGGGATGTAGACCTCCTGGATCTCTCTGCAGCTCCCACTGGTTCTTCCCTTTTGACTGAGACTAAAGCCTCGTACACACGCAACGATTATCGGCCGACCGATCGTCCGTCTTTTGTCCAGAGTTGTGTTTTGTTGGTTGGAATGTGCCTAGACTGCACACGAATTTTCTCGCCCAACAAAATTCTACTTCAGAAGTGATGTCATGTGTTGGTTTGCTTTCTTTGTGTTCTTTCTTCACTGAGCATGCCCAGTCTTGCTCATCAGATTTTTCCCTGTCGAAATCTGTACTGACTGCACGAAAATCGGCCGTTGTGTTGACGACCAACAAAAATTTTATAGTCTGCACACCAGATTTTTTTTCGGCCGAAAAGTTGGAGTTGGTTGTCGGAAGCATCATACTAACAAGCCGAAAATCGGCAGATCGGTCGTCGGCCGAAAATTCCCTGCCAATTTTCGACGCGTGTGTACGAGGCTTTATTTTAGGATAGGGAAGTGACATTGGGGATCAGCAGGAGTAAAGAGTGAGAGCTATATAGGGGGTTTCAGGAGAATGACCTTCCCAAAAGTCTTGGTTTCCAATGGGCTTCGGGGAACAATTTCAGAGCATTGGAGCAATGTACAGCAGGCAGTAATGGGGGTATTTACATTTTTCTTCTTACAGGAAGAACTTTGTTGAGTACGCTTTATATAGCGACAAGATCCTTTACGTTTTTAGTGCAGACTCTCAGGCATTCATATTCCAAAAAAAAAAAGTCTAATACACAAATGTGACCCAGCTTTAGGGAAGCCGATTTCAAGTGAGGGTAGTAGTCACTAATATATTTTAATCTTCATAGTATGTACATAACTTTTTTTTTTTTTTTTTTTTGCCCAAATCTTGCACAAATAATACTGTGAAAAAGGGGGGGGGGGGGGAAGCCTTGACAAATCACATACCTCATCGCATTATTTTATCTTTTGAACATTGTATATGCATATTGAATACTCTGTATTTGTTGTGTAAAGAATGGCTGATTTTCTTTGCTGTTTAGTGGCATCTGCATAGTAGCTACTAGTTCTTGGAAGCAACCCTCAGCATTTCTTTGAAACAAAGTAGATGTAATGCTTGTAAGATATGCCGTGTCTTGCTAATTCTTTTTATTATTCCAATGTTTGTACAGTTTTTGCAAAAAATATTTTTGCTTCTGGACAATCTCATTCACTTCCATCTGCTAGTTCTCTCCAGTTGTACTTGAATTTTGTGGTTTATCTGAGACTACTTTTGTAGCAAATTACGTTCTTTTATTATTATTCTTTTTTTTTTACTTTTTTGTCACAGCATGCTCTTAGAAAAAAAAAAGCAAATGGGAATTATCTGTCCGTCAGTGGTCTGGAGTGTTTGTGATTTAGTTATCCTATAATTACTGGCTATACATGTGCCATTGTGATGACACTGGACCTGAGATTGGCTTGTAAAGTAGCCACCAGTTATCCATAATGGCCAGAATTGCCGTGTTACTTTTTTTTTTCCCCCTATTTTTTCTAATTTTTTTCCCTAAGCGGAGTCTGCAAATTTTCTCTTTGCATAGGCAACTGAAGTTTATCTATGTGGTGTAATTTGTCCTCCTATTTACAATATGACTCTCTCTTTACCATTTTCATTGGTTGAGAGGTATAGCATTACTAGTACAGAAAAATAAAAATGGAATAACGCAGTAGTGGAAAGATGCTGTTCGACCTCTTATGGTAAAGCCTAAATTCTCAGGCATGGGTAACAATCTTTTTCCTATAAGACAGTAGTTGCAATGAAAGTCATCAAGCATGTTCATAATGGTCTTTTGTTCACCTGATGGTATGTACAGCAATTCGACATGATCATGATCTTTGACAACTTTTCCAACAAAAAAAAAAAACTAGATAGATCTTAAATTTGTGACAATATAGTAAACCTGTGTAGGCCGCTGTTTTGGAAGTAATGGCTGTCTCAACGAAATGAGTAAAGAGTAGGCTTGGATGCATGGGCAGCTACTTCTCTATACCATGACCTACACCAGTGTTTCTTAACCTTCTTTCAGTTGGGGCACCTTTTAAAAGTAAGCACCCTAGTTTTAAATTGAAAAAAAAAGGGTACTTCTGAATGGGAAACCCAAGTCTGGGATGCTATACACAATTACTTTGATGTTAATTCACGTGAGGAGTCCTCCTTCACGCCAAAGGTCCCCATCACATCAGAAGCCCCCACCATGTCCGAGACCCCCCTATACACTAGAACCATCACCCATCACATTAGTCTCCCATCACCACAGTGTCTGCTCATCTGTGATCCAGGGCGAATTGGGTTACGTGCTCCCAGCACCCTGGTTGAGAAACACTGACCTACACTACTGTATATGGCCAAGTGTTTCACACCAGACCATTGCACCTATATCTGCTTGTTGAACATTTCATTCAAAACATGGGATTAATATGGAAATGCCTCTTTTCTTGTGGCTCTAACATCCTCCATGCCCTTACGATGGGATTTCAACCCTTTGAGCCACAAGCATATTTGTGAGGTTAGGGTAGGATGCTGAAAAAGAGAACCTGGCTTTTGCAATCAGGGTTTAATTAATTTAATGTTTTTTTTTTTTTTTTTTTTCCATTGTATGGTTGAGGTCAGGGTTGTTTGCAGGCCACTCAAGTTCCTCCACACTGAACTGTTTTTAACCATGTCTTTTTGGGCCTGACTTTATGCACAGGAGTCTAGTCATGCTGGAAGAGAAAAGGGTATTCTGCACACTGTTGCCACAGTGTTCAAGGTCCACAAGTCTCTCAAAGGTTTTTGTATACTGAAGCATAAATGGGGCCCTTCACGGCAAACGCCAAAGCACCGTAAATTGAAGTGGCGTCCACATTAGTTGTCCATATAATGTGGGCTGGAGGTGTGATTTTCAGGTGTTCTGGATATATGGAGATTATATATATATATATATATATATATATATATATATATATATATATATATATATATATATATATATATATATATATATATATATATATATATATATATATATATATATATATAAACAAGTAAGAGGGAGGAACAAATGAAACATGGCTGCTCCTGGCCGATATTAAAGCAAGGTGGGCACAGATAAAATTGTATTCAAAGACAAAATAGATTCTCTTCAAAGGTCTAATTGCTCTGCTCTAAACTACAAAATGTTTGTGTAGAGAGAATTTTTGCTATAGAAAACTCAGTTGTGTTTGTGGTGTTTCTTTGTGATGCCAGCTGTTCACCGATTTTAAGGAATCCATTGTAAGGAAAACGGAGGCTGGCCTCTCCTTCTGAAAATGTTAGTTGCCTGGTTGTCGTGCTGTCCTCTTGCCTCAATACTTTGAATCTGTGAATGCATGCATGCAGATAGCGGCTTTTCTGATCTGCCAGGTCAGTTACTTGATTTTATTCAAGGCAGAGGGTCAGCATAACAGCCATATGACCAGGATTTTTAAAATGAGGTCAGCAGTGGCAGCCCCTGAATATTTATTTTAAGGTATCCTTTAATGTGTATGTAAACACTAAATCTATTTTTCAGTATGTTTGGCATCATATCTCACTGTATACATTTTTGTTAAGCAAATCATTTTTGTAAATCTGCAAAATCTGTAACCTCAAGATCCTGTCAGTAACGGCACTTTTTGTTTTGGGCTGACAACACTAAACTACTGTCTTGCAACTATCAGCAGTGTTGTCAGCCTGCTATGTTTTCTTTGTCAGTAGGCTTTTGGGCTTCCCATCAGGAAAATCAGATTGGTAGCTAATTGGTTAACTAAAGGAGTGCATGTGGTGGGCTGACAATACTGCAGCTAATTGCAAGGCAGTGGCTTAACGTTTGTCAGTCTAACACAGGAAGTGCGGTTTCAGGTAGAATCTCCAGGTAACAAATGCTTTGCTTAATGAAACTGTATACAGCGAGGCATGATGCCAAACCTACTGAAAAGTAGATTAATTGTTTACATAGGCTTTTAGATTACCAATTCTTCTTTTTTTTTTTTTTTTATTGCTTTGGGCAACTTCTCCATTTCATTTTTATTTTGCTCTAGGATCCCATAATCTGTCCTAAGAGTTCCATGGACTATTCTAACACGGAGTTCCTGCATCTGAAACAAACTTGAGTAATAGCATGTTGATGCCTCTGACATCACATATGGCTTGCATGGCCATTTTAGAGGAAAGATGGGCAGTTACTTAAAAGCTGCATGGATGCTTTAGAGGCAAATCTCTATGGTGACCGCACAATCTTGGATATCCTGAAATAGACCATGCACATTTCAGTTCTGTTGCTAGATAACCTTTTTTATGTACAGAAAAAAAAATTGGACACTTTAAAATTTTGATTAAACCTTTTGATGGTTTTCTATACTTCTTGCGGTCTCGGTTGGTAAAATCTGGGCGCTGAGTTCTCAGTCTGCACACATGCTGTGGTCCATTTATGAAGGATTCCATTTATAATGTAACAGGAGTTAGAACACTAAGGTGTGTAGAGACACCTAAAATGCCCAAGCTCGTAACAGCAATTCTGGCATAAGGATCTCATTGTTGGAAAGCCCAGGATACACTGCCTGGCCAAAAAAATTTGCCACCAAAAAAGTCACTCTAATATTTCGTTGGACCGCCTTTAGCTTTGATTATGGCACGCATTCGCTGTGGCATTGTTTCGATAAGCTTCTGCAATGTCACAAGATTTATTTCCGTCCAGTGTTGCATTCATTTTTCACCAAATGATGGGAGAGTCGGACCACTGTGAAAAGCCTTCTCGAGCACATCCCAAAGATTCTCAGTGGGGTTACGTTCTGGACTCTGTGATGGCCAATCCATGTGTGAAAATGTCTCATGCTCCCTGGACCACTCTTTCACAATTTGAGCCTGATTAATCCTGGCATTGTAATCTTGAATTATGCCCGTGCCATCAGGGAAGCAAAAATCCATTGCTGGAATAACCTGGTCATTCAGTAAATTCAGGTAGTTGGCTGACCGCATTCTTTGGGCACATGCAGTACCTATCCAATAGGATAGTTACAGCATGCTTAGTTTAGTTAGTTGCTTAGCTAATTCAAGGTGGCGACTTTTTTTTTTTTTTTTTTTTAGCTGGGCAGTGTAAATTAAGCCTGTGGTGTTTGTGTCCCCCCCCCCCCCCCAATATTGATTTTTGGAGGGGGGGGGGTGTGTGCGTTTTTTTTATTTTGTCTTATGGTGTCCATCATAGGCTTCCATGTATACAGGTACAGTCTATGCAATTGCTATACGTGTCTTTCCTCTGTGCCCATGATATGTCTTCAATGTACCACCTCATAGTTTGGTGTCTACCATCTACTACCCTGTGCTAATTCAAATTCCTAAAATTTATTACAAGTGATTCTTAAATCTCTGCTCTCAGACTCCCTGTACTGCTATAAGTAGATCTCTTCTGAATTGCTTGTGAACTTTTGCTATGTACACTAGATGGCTTGGCTTTTTCATTACTGTATATAGTGTTTTTATTTTTTAACTTTTGATCTGTTTTTAATTATTTTTACACTCCCGGAATTATTTTAATGCAATTTAACAAGTTCTGTGTACTGTTCTGTGCTCAGGTATGTTGAAAGTACTGTAGTGCAGGTACATTTTTTGTTTTTAATTTTGGGGTCGTTAACTTATTTTACCGTGTTTGCCATCCTTGCACACATTAGCATTTTACTTGATGTTTTTTTTGTTTTTCAATAATAAATTGTTTTGATATTTGTACTCCTGTGTCTGAGTTTTACATTTTAAATAATATAAAAAGATTGTGGTATGTATGTATGTATGTATGGATGTGTGTGTATGTATATATGTGTGTGTGTGTGTGTGTATATATATATATATATATATATATATATATATATATATATATATATATATATATATATATATATATATATATATATATATATATATATATATATATATATATATATATATATATATATATATATATATAATATTTTACAGACCAAAAGTTTGGACACACCTCATTCAGAGTTTTTTTTTTTTTCTTTATTTTCATAACTATGAAAATTGTAGAGTCACACTTCAAGAGGTAGTCACCTGAAATGGTCTTCCAACAGTCTTGAAGGAGTTCCCAGAGATGCTTAGCACTTGTTGGCCCTTTTGCCTTCACTCTGCGGTCCAGCTCACCCCAAACCATCTCGATTGGGTTCAGGTTCGGTGACTGTGGAGGCGCAGCACCCCATTACTCTCCTTGGTCAAATAGCCCTTACACAGCCTGGAGGTGTGTTTGGGGTCATTGTCCTGTTGAGAAATAAATGATGGTCCAACTAAATGCAAACCGAATGGAATAGTATGCCGCTGCAAGATGCTGTGGTAGCCATGCTGGTTCAGTATGCTTTAAATTTTGAACAAATCCCCAACAGTGTCACCAGCAAAGCACCCCCACACCATCACACCTCCTCCTCCATGCTTCACGGTGGGAACCAGGCATGTAGAGTCCATCCGTTCACATTTTCTGCATCACACAAAGACACGGTGGTTGGAACCAAAGATCTCAAATTTGAACTCATCAGACCAAAGCCCAGATTTCCACTGGTCTAATGTCCATTCCTTGTGTTCTTTAGCCCAAACAAGTCTCTTCTGCTTGTTGCCTTTCTTTAGCAGTGGTTTCCTAGCAGATATTTTACCATGAAGGCCTGATTCACACAGTCTCCTCTTAACAGTTGTTCTAGAGATGTGTCTGCTGCTAGAACTCCGTGTGCCATTGACCTGGTCTCTAATCTGAGCTGCTGTTAACCTGCGATTTCTGAGGCTGGTGACTCGGATGAACTTGCCCTCCGCAGCAGAGGTGACTCTTGGTCTTCCTTTCCTGGGGCGGTCCGCATGTGAGCCAGTTTCTTTATAGCGCTTGATGGTTTTTGTGACTGCACTTGGGGACACTTTCAAAGCTTTCCCAATTTTTCTGTACTTGGCTGCTTTTTTCTTGCCATAATACAAATTCTAACAGTCTATTCAGTAGGACTATCAGCTGTGTATGCACCAGACTTCTGCACAACACAACTGATGGCCCCAACCCCATTTATAAGGCAAGAAATCACACTTATTAAACCTGACAGGGCACAACACCTGTGAAGTGAAAACCATTTCAGGTGACTACCTCTTGAAGTGTGACTCTACAATTTTCATAGTCATGAAAATTAGGAAAACTCTTTGAATGAGAAGGTGTCCAAACTTTTGGTCTGTACTGTGTGTGTGTATGTATGTATATGTATGTATGTGTGTGTGTGTGTATATATATATATATATATATATGTGTGTATATATGTGTGTGTATATATATATATATATATATATATATATATATGTGTGTGTGTGTATATGTATGTATGTATATGTGTGTGTGTGTGTTCGTAAGGTCATGAAAATCCTGGAAAAGTCATGGAATTTTGACATGACACTTTCCAGGCCTGGAAAATGAGTAAACTTACTAAGTTTTGGAAAAGTCATGGAAAAGTGTTGTGCAACTATTTCATTTTGTCGTCTCTTTCTCTTCTATCTTCTATCATGTCTGCAGTCTCTGACCTTCTCTTCTATCATGTCCGCAGTCTCTGACCATCTCCTGTACCATGTCTGCAGCCTCTAACCACCTCCTGTACCGTGTCTGCAGCCTCTAACCACCTCCTGTACCGTGTCCGCAGCCTCTAACCACCTCCTGTACCGTGTCCACAGCCTTTGACCACCTCTGTATCGTGTCCACAGCCTTTGACCACCTCTGTATCGTGTCCACAGCCTCTAACCATCTCTTCTATCATGTCCATCTCTTGTCTTTTATCATGTCTGCAGTCTCTGAGGGGGTCTGGAGAGGAGTCAAAAGTGGGAGTGCTGTCGGGATTGGGATCACAGGAGAAGTCAGACATGTGTGGACTGGGGAGAGGAGACTACAGGATAAAACCAGAGCATTGCACCTAAGAGGAGGTCAGTGACAGTGCTGCCCGGGCAGTCTGAGGGGGGGGTCACTGATGTAAGGGGGGCACTGTTATAAAGGTTCCTCCTTGTATCAGGACCCCCCCCCCCTTCCTTAGTGCATTCACTCTGTGGAAAGTGGGCTCTGGTCACCCCCCTACTACAGAGTTCTCAGCTTTCTCACCCGTGCGCCTGAAGTGACACCTGCTCCCAGCTGCGGCAGTGGTGCTTCCATCTCATCCACTGTAAAACAAGGGACCATTTTGAGTCGCGCTGTATCCAGAAACGAAACCCTAACTGCAGAGGTACTGTACACTACAAAGATTGTCATTTATTTTAGTAAAAATATGCTGGGTGTGACATGGATTTTCTTCTTATTTAATGTGTATACATAGACATTTCATGAAACTTTAGGTCATGAATATTTACGTGAAGTCATGGAAAAGTCATGGAATTTTATTGGTTAAAATGTGTATGAACCCTGTCAGGGTTCCTACGGTCATGAAATTCCTGGAAAAGTCATGGGATTTTGACATGACACTTTCCAGGCCTGGGAAAGTTTTGGAAAATGAATGAACCCCACAAAGTTTTGGAAAAGTCATGGAATTTGTTCATATGCAGAAAAGAGAGAAAGGTGTCACTGTGGAGCAGATGTAAATAATTTTGACACAGGATAAAACATGAAACCGTTCATTTGCGAGTCACTGAATAGAAGAGACCGGTCCGGAAATCTGATCCTAGAGTGAGAACTTAGCTCTGCCCTGCAACCAATCAGACGCTCCCAGCCACTGACATACTGGAAAGTGGAAAGTCCTCACCCCAGAGCAGTTACTGAGTGAAAGACTTGGTTAGAAGAAGCGAACACACTGAAAGAATTGTTTAACCAAGTACAGTAAAATAATCATTCACCACCATTAAAACAAGCAATAATCATGCAGCAGCATAACAAGTAATTGTGTGGGTTTGCTATAGGCCACCCAACCAAAGGGAGGAGGTAGAGCTGGAATTTTTATCACTATTGGGGTAAAGTGGCAAAACTGGGATTAGTCATCATATTGGGGGACTTCAATTATCCCAACATTGACTGGGAAGAGGGGACTGCACACTCACAAAAGGCCCGTCTATTCACGGAAACCTTACAGGACAACTACATGTCACAGTTGGTGGATTCTCCTATTAGAGAAAATGCAGTTCTGGATCTATTGATCACTAATGACCCAGGCCTAATCTCGGAGGTAGGAGTCCAGGACAACCTGGGCTCTAGCGATCACAGAATGATCACATTTAGTGTAAATAACAATATAACAAGGCAAGTGGGGAACATTAGAACCCTAAACTTCAGAAGGGCAAACTTTCCAAAATTGTGCTTATTGATGGAAAGGGTAAACTGGGACCAAACCCTGGGATCACTGACCACGGAGGAAAAATGGGAATGCTTTAGGAACATATTAAACAAATGCATCCTGCAGTGCATTCCTATGGGAAATAAATTTAGAAGAGACAAAGCCAAACCAGGCTGGCTAAACCGTAACTTTAAAAAACTTATTAGGGGAAAAAAAAATGGCCTTCAAGAAATATAAATCAGAGGGCACAGTATCGGCTTTCGAGCAATACAAGGAGGCAAATAAGAAAAGTAAATACGAAATCAAAATGGCTAAATTCAACTTTGAGAGACAAATAGCGGAGGATAGTAAAAAAAACCCAAAGAAATTCTTTAAATATATCAACAGCAAAAAAAACTTGGGCATAGCATATTGCACACATAATTAACGATGATGGGAGGATGGTTACAGAGGACACTGAAAAAGCAACTGTGCTGAATGCTTTTTTTCTCGTCAGTCTTTACACAGGAAAAGGAGGGGTACACTGACCATGACTGTATGGTTAGTAGTAATACACAGGACTTGCCACTATGGCTAACAGAGGGTGAAATCAGGGAAAGGCTGGATAAACTTAACACAAACAAATCACCAGGCCCGGATGGCGTACATCCGAGAGTACTCAAGGAACTCAGTAAGATTATATCTAGACCACTGTTCCTGATCTTTGCGGACAGTATTATGACAGGAAATGTACCAGGGGATTGGAGGAAGGCTAACGTGATACCGATATTCAAAAAGGGGCAGAGGCATATCCTGGGAAATTATAGGCCTGTCAGTTTGACATCGATAGTATGACTATATCGTAGAGTTTGCTAAAGACAACAACATCATCAGCAGTAATCAGCACGGGTTTACAAATGGGCGTTCTTGTCAAACCAATCTCTTAACATTCTACGAGGAGGTGAGCTGTGAGCTAAATAGAGGCAGACCAGTGGATGTGGTGTATTCACTTTTGGTTTTAGCCCATATTATCAGTGTTAATTGAAAAATAAGCAGTTTTGTAGCCTGGACACTTTGGTCAGTCTTGCAGGGTTTTCTTCATTATTTGATGATTGCAGGACTGGCGGAGTGAAGAGGTATACATTTCTTGCGGACACCTTTTAAATAAAGTTGTTTTCCCCGTGCAGTAAGGGCGGAAGTATGGGCAACGTCTTGCTTGATTGCATGCGAGTCCAGCTGCGCCTGCACACGGAGGGTTATATGATGAGGTGATCGTGCCGCGCACTCATGCCCTCAGTGGAAGTCTTTGATGACGAAACTCGTCGGGGTGTGAGTGCGCGGTCACCTTAGCAATGAGAGAGACGCCACGCCACGTTGCTCGATCTGACTTGCAAGTTACAGAATGGTCGGTCAGCTGGAGAACAGAGGCGGATGGGCACTGTTCCTATGCATTCGTGAATGCCTTTGTTTTATGCTGAGATTGTGAGTAGCACTCTGAGGGGTATTGGGGACTTGTGTGTATTTCAATAAATCTTTATGGAATTACGCTATGTGTCCCCTGTTGTGCTTACACTTACATGAGCATATAGGAGTTTAAGAAATGGATCTTTTGGTGCGAGTCAAGTGGTCGGCGCCGGTGGTCCAGTGGTGGAAGAAGCCTCTGTGATGCATACAGTCTTATATCTTACATTGATCTGGTGAGTCTCCATTTTGATGGGTGATCACGGCTTGCTGGTGGAGGCACACAGAATTTGCTTTTAGTTGCACTTTTATTTCACCATCCTGTTATAGTTGCACTATTTAATGGACTGCTTTTGGCTCTACGTTCTTCCTATCTTCAACAGGTGCATTTGAACTCTGATGGACATTCATTTTGATGAGTTTTAACCGTTTAAAATACATGTTAGCGCTGCTAGTGTTACAAATTAGCTTGGTTGAGTATAATCAGTCACACCTGTTTTATGTTTCATCTATTTGGTTATAGCAGCAGCTTCAGCCTTTGGGGCTTTGTATTTTATGAGTCTATACCAATATTTTATAGTAACTTCTTGGTATATTAGCGCTGGGTGAGTGAGATTGATCATTCAACACAGTGTTTGGCTTCTTGCTCCTTTTTTACAGTGGATGTGGTGTACTTGGATTTCGCTAAGGCGTTTGATACAGTTCCCCACAAGCGCTTAATTTATAAAATAAGGTCTGCAGGTATCGACAGCAGGGTTTGCTCTTGGATACGGAACTGGCTAAAAGGGCATGTCCAAAGGGTGGTAATAGCGCATACTCAGACTGGTCTGAGGTGGTAAACGGGGTCCCCCATGGCTCAGTCCTGGGACCAACCTTGTTCAATTTATTCATAATAAACAGCATTGAAGACGGGATCAGTAGTTCATTATCAGTTTTTGCAGATGACACAAAATTGGGCAAGGCAATAACTGCACAGCATGAAGCAGATATCGTACAGAATGATCTGGACAAAATAACAGAGTGGGCAACGTAATGGCAAATGAGGTTTAATGTGGAGAAGTGTAAGGTTTTGCACTTGGGGACTAAAAACCTAAAAGCACAATACACGTTAAGGGGGGAACCCTTGGGGGAATCAAAAATGGAGAAAGATCTGGGAGTCTTAGTAGATGATAGACTAGGCAATAGCATGCAATGTCAAGCGGCAGCTGCCAAAGCCAGCAGAATATTAGCATGCATAAAGAAAGGGATGTATTCCAGAGATAAGACTATAATCCTTCCAATTTATAAAACTCTGGTCTGACCACATTTGGAGTATTCTGTCCAGTTCTAGTCGCCAGTCCTCAGGATGGATGTGTTGGAGCTAGAGATAGTCCAGAGAAGGGCAACTAAACTGATTAGGGGATTGGGGGACCTTAATTATGAAGAGCGTCTGCAATCGCTTGATTTATTCTCCCTGGAGAAGAGACGCCTGAGGGGGGACATGATGGCAATTTATAAATATCTCAATGGTGATCTCGGCATAGAAAAGCAGCTATTCAGTCAAAGGGATTGCATGAGGGCATACAATGCGATTAGAGGAGAAGCGTTTTAACATCAGGCAACGTGGGGGATTCTTTACTGTTGGAGCTACAAGATTGTGGAATTCTCTACCACAAGAGCTGGTTTCTGTGGGAAGTATGGTGGCTTTCAAAAGACTCTTAGACGTACATCTCAAGGATCAGAACATTCAGGGGTATGTAAGATGATTACAGCCACACACACCTACACATGTTGAACTGGATGGACTATTGTCTTTATTCAACCTCACCTACTATGTAACTAGCAGTGCTAAGGCACAGACAGCGAGGACAGACAAAGGGTAATTATTTAACCCTTTAGACACATTTACAAACAGGATTAAAAAAAAAAATATTGAAATATAAAATAAATATAAATATAAAAATATGAAATATTTTTAATGACTGGAATATTCATAGAATGTTTTTATTGGAATGTCGGCTCTCTGGGTTAGTTCTATGTATATGGTACACACTACTTGTATTGATTCTTCAGTTCACTTGCTGAATCTACAGACAAGCAAGTAAACCGAAGCTCTGACTCAGTCCCGGTTCACACTATTGCGATGTGGGAACACTGTGAATATACTGCGTGTTCCCGCAGCACAGGCAGTTCACACTGCCATAAGCGATACGCTGGGGGTGTCAATTCAATATTAACGACACCCCCCAGCTCAGATCTCATATCGCAGTGCAATCTGACAGTTCGCACAGAATCAGATTGCACTGGTGTGAACCATCATGCGATCCAATTCTGCTGCGGAACAAAAAAAGGGTCCTGTGTGTGTTCACTGCGATTGCGGTGCGAATTCAGCCATATAAAATGTATGGCTGAATTTGCACCGCACAGACATCGCACGTGCTTTTAGGAGCAGTGCGCTCCGAATCACATGCGATGTCTGCAATCGCAGTAGTGTGAACCGGAACTCACCCTTACTTCGGGTTGAGTCGGAACTTGGATTCACTTGCTTGTCAGCAGACTCAGCAAGTGAACTGAAGATTCGATTCATGAATCGGTTCATTTCGGTGAGTAGTTAGAAATGAACCGATTCTTTTAAAAGAATCGAACTTCCCATCACTAGTGTGAACCCAGGCTCAGCATCTCTCTGCATAGGAGGTAGGTGTCCTTCCAGGTCCGCGGTATTTCCCTGAGACTGGCCAGCAGCAGCCGAGAGATGACACTAGAGAACCATCTAATCAGGGGACTCACTTCTGATCGAGGCAGCGGTGAAGCGCATAGTCACTGGAGGGCCGTATGAACGTGATGACGTGGGGGGCCAGTAACCGGTTTCCTTCAAGAAGCGGTTCACGCATGTTCCGAAACCGGTTCTTCTTTCTCCAGTATATTGGTCAAATTACAATAGTTAACTTTATGGGGGTAACGCAGTTTCAGCTAAAGTTAGTGTGTAGCAATGCCAGGGAAATGCAGATTTAAAAATGTATGGCTTCATGATGAAAAGTATGAGAGGTGGCTGGAGAAAGATCAGGACCCGAGACTTGCTAAATGTACAGTGTGTGTCGTAAAACGTTTGTCATTTCGAACATGGGAGAGGCAGCGATGTCTAGCCACGCTAAAGGTGCAAAGCACCAGTCTGCAGCTGCGTGCCCGCCAGCTTACAATCCGATCGCTGGCTTTTTCACCCGTGCGCCTGAAGTTACACCGGCTCCCCCAGCTGCGGCAGCGGTGCTTTCACCTCATCCACTGTGAAACAAGGGACCAGTTTGAGTCACGCTGTATCCAGAAACGAAACCCTAACTGCAGAGGTACTGTACACTACAAAGCTTGTCATTTATTTTAGTAAAATATGCTGGGTGTGACATGGATTTTCTTATTTAACATGTATACATAGACATTTTCATGAAACATTAGGTCATGAATATTAATGTAAAGTCATGGCATTTTATTGGTAAAAATGTGTATGAACCCTGGATTTTTGCATGCACTTTATTACTTGGCTAATTTTGCACATGTACATTGTTTATGATGTAAAAAGTAGCGCTGTACCTGGATTACTTCAGTCGGCAGGCGTTGAACAACGGGGAGTGGTCCCTTCATCCGGAGGGGTTTCATCAGCTGTGTCGCTGGTGGGGCACCCCTGAGGTGGATCTGTTGGTGTCTTGGCTCAACAGAAAGGTACAGAGGTTCGTGGCTTAGTCGAGGGATCCTCTGGCGGGTGCCACAGACAGGCTGGTGGCCCCCTGGGGTCAGTTTAGTCTTGTTTACGCCTCCCCCCCTCTCAAGCTTCTACCAAGATTTCTACGCAGGATTGAGGCAGAAGGGATTCCGGTCTTCTTAGTGGCTCCGGACTGGCCTCGCCGGGCTTGGTATGCCGGTCTGGTGCGGCTGGTCGCCGACGTTCCTTGGCAGCTTCCTCCTCAGGGGGGATCTGTTGTCCCAAGGACCAATCTTCCCTCCTGCTTTACAGTCGCTGGCTTTGATGATTGAACGCCAGGTGCTGAAGGATAGGGGTTTATCGGAGTCAGTGATTCCTACACTGTTGAAAGCTAGGAAGATCTACCATCATACCGGGGAAGATGTACATTGCGTGGTGTGAGTCTCTTGGGGTTCTTCCTTGCTCCTTCTCGGTGGCTCAGACCTTGACCTTTTTTCAACGGAGGGGTTTAACAGAAATTAGCCTTGAGCACCATTAAGGGCCAGGTGTAGGCTTTTGGTGGTCTTCTTTCAACGACCTTTGGCCACACCCTCCCTGGTGCATACCTTTCTTCAGGGTGTCTGACATTTGGTTCCTCCAGTGCAGGCTCTAAATTTTGTGCTTTCAGCTCTACAGCAGCCTTCCTTTAAAAATATTCGGGAGATTCCCCTGCTTACGCTGTCCCAGAAGGTTGCCTTTTTAGTGGCTATCACCTCTGCGTGCAGGATATCGTAACTGGCAGGGTTATCCTGTTGTTCACCTTATGTGGTGATTCACAGAGATAAAGTGGTTCCTTCGCCCCATCCATCATTCCTTGCAAAGGTTGTCTCTGATTTTCACTTGAATGAAGACATTGTGTTGACTTCCTTGTGTCCCAGGCCTAAACATCTGCAGGAAATGGCCTTGCATGCTTTGCAAGTGGTTTGGGCAATCAGGGTGTACCTGTCAGCTACGGAGTCTTTCAGGAAGTCAGACTTTGTGCTCATTGATGGACCTCTAAAAGTGTTATCCGCTTCCTCTGCGACCATTACCAGATGGATCAGACCGATGGCGATTCAGGCCTATTGCATCGGGAGGTCAGGTTTCTCTTTTCCCTGTCAAGGCGCCCTCTACTAGGGCACTTAGTGCCTTCTGGGCTTTCCGTCATCTGGCGTCAGTAACGCAGGTTTGCAGGGCAGCCACCTGGTAATCGGTGCACACTTTCATAAAGTCTTAAAAAGTGGATGTGTTTCGCATCTGCGGATACTTCTTTTGGCTGCAAGGTTTTGCAGGCTGCTGTTTTAAGAGAACCTGGTCCTCTGAGGGTGTGTTTTTTTTTTCAGGTGGGCTCCAGTTGTTTGGTTGAGCTCCTGTTGCCTGGTTGGTTAATGTTTAGCCTTGGGAGTTTTTTTGTTGTTCCCATCTCTCATGTTTAACACTGCTTTTGAGACGTCCCAATGGTTATGAATATCAGGAGCTGTGCCCGTCAATGAGCAAAAGAGAAAATGGGATTTTTGACTTACTGTAAAATCCATTTCCATTTCTCTGATGATCATTGACGGACACAGCACCTACATCTCTGTGGTGTTTTAATTCTCCTGACACTGCTTGTAACAAAACTGAGTGGCTATAGCCGAGAGAAGGCATATATCCCTGGGCCTGCCCATGGGTGTAGCCAGAATTATTTTCTGCCTAGTGTGGTCCTACTCTATGGCGCAGTATAACCCAATGGTTATGAATAGAGTTGAGCGGACACCTGGATGTCCGTGTTCAGCGGGTTCGGCCGAACTTGAAAAAAAAAGTCCGGGTCCGTGACCCGGACTTTTTCCGAACTTTACCCGGACACCGAACCCCATTGAAGTCAATGGGGACCCGAACCTTCAGGCACTAAAATGGCTCTAAAAAACCAATGGAAAGGGCTAGAGTGCTGCAAATGGCAGAAAATGTAGTTAAGAGCATGACAAGTGCTCTGCAAACAAATGTGGATAGGGAAATAACTTAAAACAAAAAAAACTGAGAAATAAAACAATTTTCTTCATCTATGAAGGAGGAGGCCCATATGGAGTAGGAGGGAGGTTGAGGTGGCGGTGTAGGTGGAGGTGGTGGAGGTGGTGGTGGAGGGGGGGGGACGAGGTAGCCATCACTGCTTTTTTTTCAGTCATTTTAAATTAGGGTACACCCCAAAAGAGTGAGAAAGATCAAAGATATAACCATGGCTGGGTAAGGTCGGTATCCATCTCTATTCTGCACAAGGTACGGAAAAGTCCTGTGGGATCCATGCCTGGTTCATTTTAATGAGCTTGTCCACATTGTCTCCGGACAGGCGGCTGCGCTTGTCTGTGATAACGTTCAGATAATACACTGGCTGCAGGGCACGCCAGCACCTCCAAGGCGTAAAGGGCAAGCTCCGGCCATGTGCCCAATTTGGAGACCCAGAAGTTGAAGGGGGCAGACCCGTCATTCACTACATGTAGGCGTGTGCACACATACTTCTCCACCATGTTGGTGAAATGCTGCCTCCTGCTAAGACGTTCCATATGAGCTGCTGGTGCTGCTGTTTGTTGTGGCGTGCTGACAAAGCTTTTCCACATTTTGGCCATGCTAACCCTGCCTTCTGAGGTGCTGGCGGTGCCCTGGTTGCGTTGGCGACATCTTCCTCCTCCTCCGCCTTGGCCTTGTGCTTCCACTGTGGCCCCGCTGTCAGGTGGGAATGCCAGCAGCATTGCGTCTACCAGCGTGCGCTTGTACTCGCGCATCTTGCGATCACGCTCCAGTGAGTGAATTAAGGACGGTACGTTGTCCAGTTGTGGGCAACTCGGTGGTCGTTGTGGAGACACTGCAGCATGTAATCACTCATGTGTGCCAGGTTGCCCAGAGGCAACGAAAGGCTGTCCTCTGTGGGAGGTGTATCGTCTGTGTCCTCTGTATCCCCCCAGCCACGCACCAGTGATGGCCATGAGCTGGCCTGGGTGCCACCCTGCTGTGAACATGGTTCCATCTCCTCATCCTCCAGAACTGTGCTCCTGCTGGACAATTGTGTACCTGGCATTTGTGGGTGCAGGAATACCACCCTCGGAGCCACTTGTGAATGACTGCCCTGAAAGCCTTGGAAATGATCCCTCTTCCTCCTCCTCCTCCTCCTCCTCCTGTGCCACATCCTCTTCTATCATCGCCCGAATCGTTTTTTCAAGGAGGCATAGAAGTGGGATAGTTAAGCTGACAACGGCGTCATCGGCACTGGCCATGTTGGAGTACTCAAAACAGCGCTACAAGGCACACAGGTCTCACATGGAGGCCCAGTTATTGGTGGTGAAGTGGTGCTGTTCCGCAGAGCGACTCACGCGTGCGTGCTACAGCTGAAACTCCACTATGGCCTGCTGCTGCTCGCACAGTCTTTCCAGCATGTGCAAGGTGGAGTTCCACCTTGTGGGCACATCACATATGAGGCGGTGAACGGGAAGGCCGAAGTTACGCTGCAGCGCTGACAGGCGAGCAGCAGGGTGAGAACGACGAAAGTGCACACAGACGGCCCGCACTTTCTGCAGCAGCTCTGACATATCGGGGTAATTTTTAAGGAACCTCTGCACCACCAAATTCAGCACATGCGCCAGGCAAGGGATGTGCGTCAAACCGGCTAGGCCCAGAGCTCCTATGAGATTTCGCCCGTTATCGCACACCACCAGGCCGGGCATGAGGCTCGCTGGCAGCAACCACTCATCGGTCTGCTGTTCCATGCTCCTCCACAACTCCTGCGCGGTGTGTTTTTTTTCCCCCCAAAACAGGCAAGTTTTAAAACTGCCTGCTGTCGTTTACCCCTGGCTGTGCTGAAGTTGGTGGTGAAGGTGTTGCGCTGACCGGATGAGGAGGCAGTAAAGGATGAGGAAGCGGAGTAGGAGGAGTTAGGAACAGGAGGCAAACTGAAGCGCCCTGCAATCCTCGATGGTGGAAGGACATGCGCCAAATTGCTATCCGCCTCAGGCCCAGCCGCCACTGCATTTACCCAGTGTGCCGTTAGGGAGATATAACGCCCCTGACCGTGCTTACTGGTCCACGTATCGGTAGTTAGGTGGACCTTGCCACAGATGGCGTTGCGTAGTGCACATCTGATTTTTTTCCCCCCACTTGGTTGTGCAGGGAAGGGATGGCTTGCCTGGAAAAGTAGTGGCGGCTGGGCACGAAGTACTGTGGGAAAGCCACCGACATAAGGCTTTTAAAACTGCGTCTCCACCAGACAGAATGACAGCATTTCAAAGGCCAAGAATTTTGAAATGCTGGCATTCAGGGCCAGGGATCGCGGGCGGGTAGGGGGGTACTTCCTCTTCCTCTGAAGTGTTTGGGAGATGAAAAGCTGAACGCTTCCACGGGACATTGTGGAGATGGTTGGTGACCCAGGTGGTGGTGGTGTTGCTGACAGATCGTCTGTTTGCGGGGTGGCAGGTTCCGGTATAACTACAGAGGTGGACGAAGAGGCCGGGACTGCAGCAGAAGAGGAAGCAGGTGGAGCCAGAGACCTTTCTTGGTTTTGAAGGTGTCTACTCCACTGCAGCTCGTGCTTTAAGGCCCGTACACACGTACCGATCGTCGGCATACAAACGTCGGTGGACGAAGGATCTGCCGATTGTACGCGTGTTAGTATGGTGCCTCCGACAGATGTCTGCGCACAATCCGCGGACAAAAGTCTTTCTTGCAAACATGAAAATTTTTGTATGCCGACACCAGAACGGACGATTGTTCGCCTGTCAGTACACAATTCGGCCGACACACAGCTACAAATCCCAACACGCATGATCAAACCAAATGAGTTCCCGGAAGAATTTTCTCTAGTAAACTCAACATTTTATTCAGAAAGAACTTTCGGCTCGCGGAAGTCCAAGAAATAGGTGAAATGCGGAGCACATGCTCATCTTGATAAATGTGAGAAGAAGGAAGATGCTGCTCATAATGCCATACTTTTCTAATAAAAAGGCATGTGTTCTGTTATGATGAAGATAATGTTTGTCTATTCTATCTGTTCTATCAAATTTTAGAATTAAATAATTTGAACTCTTCACCATTATTTTTGTATTTTCACACCAAAGATCTAACTATTGATATGACCCTTTATTCTTGTATGAATTAATGTCTAAAACATATTTTTCAGGTTATGCACAATATTAAACATGTTAACAAATTCAGATAGGCCATTTTTTATTTTCATTTTCTTTATTTTTTGGATCTCAGCAAAAAAAAAAAACAAAGCAAACATCAATACTTTCCGTATAATAAACTAAACATAAAAAAGGTCCATTTGGACAAAATTAAACTAGAAACTGGCAAACAGGGGTAAAATAAATAATAGGGGGTTACAAAAATTAAAGTTGCTGGTAACTGTAATCAGGTTGCCATGAGGGCAGGTTTGGATCCTGCTGGCCATATTGCCACTGGCCATGTGGCATTTGGCGAGGTGGTGGGTGTTGTGGAGGTGGAGGTGGAGGTGGAGGTGGAGGGCACGGGTGCTCCTGGCATGCATGGCTGTGCTCAGTAAGTATGCCGTTTTCAGCCTTTTGCAGCACATCGAGGATGATTTTTCTGGCATACTGACACTGCCTGAGGTCCACCTTATCCAAAATTTTTGCCGTCATGTTGCCGAAGGACTCATTGGCCTCCGGTTTCCGACGTAGGGCTATGGTGGCCTCCTGGATAAACTCGTCGGTGATGTCATCCACGTGCTTCCTCTTTTGCCTCCGTTTGGCAGGAGGAGGTGGTGGTGGAAAGAGTTCCACAGGCTCCTCAGGCTCCTCAGGCTCCCCAGGCTCCTGGCTGCAACCTGGCTCCTCCTCAGTGACACTTCCCTGTTGATGAAATGAACAATTGATTAGAATGTTATAGTGTATATAAAAATGCATGTTTGTTATATTATTGTGAACAAATAGCAGACTTTACATACAGTGGCGTATCTAGGGTCTCCAGTGCCCTTGTTGAGGAGCTGTATTTGGCAACACCCCCCCCCCCCCCAAGATCAATGTAAAACTGTAACCCACCCCCCCAAAAAAAAATTTAAGGGCTTTAAAAGTTTCTAATTTGCCCCTTGTTTGCCCAGTGTAGAGCTCTCTAGTGGGCAATCATTGTCTCAGGTGTGAAAAAGAAAGAGAGGGTTGAGAGATAGAGAGAGGGAGAGAAAGAGGGGGTGTGAGAGAGAGAGGAGGGGGTTGCAGAGAGAGAGGGGCCTGAACTTGCAGAGGGCTTGATGTAGGGCATTGAGGGTGAAGCAGTGCAGGGAAACAGGAATAAGGAAGCCACCTGCCTTGCTGACCCAGAGTGAGAGACCAGAGACATGGAAGCAAGGATGGATGGATCATTTGCAGGAGCTGTTAGTTTTGTATTAAAAAAGGTTGAGCCAGAGGAATGCTGAGGCTACAGCAGTGTTTGTTAGGACCAGAGGTGTGCTGGGGATGCAGCAGTGTTTGTAAGACCGGAGGGGTGCTGGGGATGCAGTGAGAGGCAGTCTCAGTCTCCTGTTCTTTTGGCTCAGCTGCTCTCAATGTTTTACACCTGCATGAATCCGCCTGCAAACTGGGGGTTCTGGGGTGTGCAGGCTGAGTGGATTGTTAAAATAAACAATAAAACAATGCCAATGTTTTTGTGACCCACCCCCCTTGGCCTGCGCCCCTGGCGGTTGCCTGTCATGCCAACCCCTTGCTATGCCCGTTTACATAAAGGGTCAATTATGGTTTAGCTTATAATTTTGTTACATGATTACATTTTAGCAGACAATATATTGTGAAATGCCATACCTGAGTAAAACTCTCCTCCAGGAAATCCTCATCCTGGCTTGGATCAACCGACACTGAGCCCTCTGCCGAAGTAGAAGGCAGTGTTGAAATTGACGGCCTGGATTCCATGGTGTCTGCCAGGAATCGCATGTTATCATAGTACCACAGCCGTGGTACATATACATTCCGTGCACCTGCTCCAGACTGGGTGGACTCCTCTATTTTTTTTAACTCCCGCCTGTAGGCAGTGCGAATACTGTTTATTTTTTTGCGGATATAAGTAAAATTTGCCCCAGGACAGACGGGCTTGTAGAAGGCCACCAAATGTTCCATGGCCTGTTTTCTGAGTTTTCTATTTTTATAATCTGCGGACTTGACTTGCCACAAACACGGCAGTTGCCTGAATTCATCAATGAAACTGATGAGAAAGTTGTGGGTGGTGAAATTGTCCACCATATTGCAGGACAGTATATGCCTGCAAGACACAACAACACAAAACATATTAAAATAGCATGTATTTTGGCACATAATAAAGATATTCCTAATAAAAGCTGTATAGGGCCCAAAACACACACTTTCTATTAAAAGAGTCGTACCTTTGTTTGTGGGGAAAAGTCGTGATTCGCCGCTCGATCGTGCTCCAACTCTCGATATGTCCGCTAGCGAATCGTCGGCCGAACGATCTGGCGTCCTTTAAATACAGCGCAGGCGTCAACTCCTCCTCCAGTGGCGGGCTTGTGCAGGGGTGTGTACGTGCCGAAGATCAGGCCTACATGCGGCACTCACACCTGAGGCAGTGGAATAATCATTGTTTAATTACGAACCATGTCTCAACAATCTGGGAGCTCAATTAGTGGGGGCCGAAGTGATTGGGCCACCCGAAAATCAAGGGCTACACCCATGTCAAAGCCAGAAATGGTGGAGATGGTCTCCATTTTAGAAAAAATGGATTACGATGGAAAGTTGGCAAATTACGATCGGCCCAATGCCAGGAAAGATGGCATCATGGACAAGGTGGTGGCCTGTTTGGTCAAAAAATTCGGTGTCGAGCGATCGAAAGATCAGATTCGGAAACGGTGGTCCGACCTCAAACACCGTGAGCAGGATCAGCTTTCCCAAATCCATCGGATTTTGAAAAAAAGTAAGTTTTATTTTTTCTTTATTTTTTTAATCATGCAATATGTTTTTTATAATTTGGTGTATGTTGTATTAACATGTCTAGATTATAATGTCTATGTAAAAAGTTAGATTACTCATTTTAGTTGTCATGTCGTGATTTGATCGATCTATTGTTGATGTTTTAGTATATGACATTAAAAGTCAGGAAGCCATAGTTAAAAATATATGTATTGTGTTGCAACGAACGTTCTTTCCTGCACGAATCTTCTCAGCAAACATTCCTATTAATCACAGATTATTATTCAAACCTTTAAATAGGAGAAAAACGTAAACTCCGTGCCAAACTATGGGAAAGGAGGAGGAGAGGTTTGGCAGCTCCATCGGCAGTTGTGGAAGAAGAGGAGGACATGGGCCCAGATGGTGGCACAGATTCCACTAAAGGTAATTGGTTCCTATGCACTGTCAAACATTAATGTACCATATTTTTCGTAGATAACCATGTACATGTCTTCATATTTGTTACTAAAAGAGCTATCAAGCAGGGCACCATGTCCTAACAAATGTACCTCTTGTGACTTTTATGATATGGCCAATGTTTTGTATTATGTAGATGAAGACATTATGCCTGAGGTGATTCTGGTGGAGCCAACAAGTGACCAGACACCAGAGCAACAAGAAGGTTGGTAGTCACAGATTTTTGTGTAGTGGGATCATAGAAATATGTGTATTTGCAATGATTGTTTAACCTTATATTCTTGTATTCCCTTACAAATTTACATTGCAGATGTTGCATCATGCCAGGATGTGGCATCCCCAGCCATGTCAGAACCCCGATCTCCTGGCAACTTGCCAAGCAGCATGGAAGCCACTTCCGAAACTGTGGAGGAACCAGGACCAAGTGTCCAAGAGCCAATTGTGTGCCCACGTAGGTTTTTTCAGAATGATTTTTATCAGTGTTATTTTTAGCCTCCAATTTACAACACTAGTTCCCTATGGGAGCCTCTTTATTTGAATGGAAGTCGCACCGTAAGTCGGATCAGGATGCTCTGACTTGCGGGGCCACTTGCGTTGTGAAGATTTTTGAGGGGGAACTACACCAAAAAATTGAAGAACCCACCGTGGGTGTCCCCCCAAGTTCACAACCAGGCCTTTTGTGTGTGGTATTGAGTTTGAGGGTATGCCCACAACAAAAAGACAGCGTGGGTTACCCCCAAAACCCCTACCAGACCCTTATACAAGCATGCAGCTTGTCAGGCCAGGAAAGAGAACGAGCAAGCGGACCAAATACCCCCTGGACCACAGCAGGACACATGCCCTCAACATGGGGGGGTTTTGTTGCTTTGGGCCAGGGGGCCTCTGCACCGCACACCCAAAAGCACCTTACTCCCATGTAGAGGAGGACAAGAGCCTCATCCCCACAACCCTGTCTGGTGGTTTTGGGGGGTCATGCGGCCAGGGGGTTCCTAGGACTTTGGAAGCAACCTTTAACAAAGGGTGGCCCCCAGATCCCAGACCCCAATCACTATGTGAATGGGTATGGGGTACATAGTACCCCTACACATTAACCACATAAATGGAAGTGTATGTGAATAACGACAGGAGACGTTTATGAAATGTTCTTAAAGATCTTCATCCGGTCTTCTCCACTCTGCTCTTTGGATCTTCTCCTCTCCAGTCTTCTGCTGTCCAATCTTCTGCTCTTATGTTGTCTGCTCTTTTGCCCTAGGCTCTTCTTCTTCCTCCTGTCCTCCTCCAATGCTGTTGCCGTGCATTCTGCCCGTCTCTGGTCTCTGCATCTTAATATATATACATTACAACCATGCCCTCACAATGACGTCATCATGCGTTCACACCCCTAATGAATATATAGTAAGCTCAGGAGACCGGCAGAATCATCAGCAACAGCATTGGAGGAGGTCAGGAGGAAGATGAAGAGCCTAGGGCAAAAGAGCATAAGAACAGGGTAGGTATTAACTCGAGAGGAATTTAAAGATTACCTGCACACCAAATGTTTCTATATTATGACCTCATGTAGGTGATTCACATTGACTCCGTTGTATTTTATTTTCCAGATCATGTATTACATACTTGCACATTGGCCAAATTGACCCGTGAGGCTCTTCAATGCTGCTCAGACCTCGAGCAAATAAAAGAGACTGCAACGGCATTGCAAGGAAAGATGCGTGATTTTGTGGACATGCTTGCCAAATTTAAAAAAAAATTATTTTAAAATTTTTTACTGTTTGTATTGGGATGTTCCCATTTTTATATAATATTTTATGCCAGTTTTATGACACTCAGATGTTAAAGAGTGTACCCAAGTTTGGGAAAAGCACTTTCCAACACCCTAACCCTACCCCTAACCCTAACCCTAACCCTGTGAATGTTTGATACTAAAACATTTTTACATTCAACAATGTGTGTTCAATTCTTTATTAGACTTTCGTTGGGGGGTCGAGGTCTAAAGCTGTGTAAAGAAGCACTAAATGTATGATGGCTGTCCTATTCACATATTTACATGTTAATGAAAGCATTTTGGACACTGCCATATGCGAGTTGCTGGAGGTGTCAATGAAATGTTAAAGATACCCCCAGTTTTAACGCATATCACAGTGCGATCTGACATTTCACACAGGATCGGATCACACAAGTTTGAACGACTGTGCGATCCTATCCTGATGCGGCTGAATAAATGCATCATGTGCGACTTTTGTGCGAGTGCAGTGCGAATTGAGCCATACAAACTGTATAGCTGATTTTCGCATGAACATCTGATCGCATGTAATAAAGGAGCAGTGCGCTACGATATTACATGCCATCAGATGTGCAGTGTGAATTGAGACATACACTTTGTATGGCTACATTCGCACTGAACACGCATACAAGTCGCACATGACCCTTTATTTCTGATGTATCTGGATTGGATCGCACAGTGCTTAACACTTGTGGAATACAATCCTGTGGAAAAAGTAAGTGGCGGGTCACCCTTATGCAATGCTGGAAGGCTGCAAAGTCGCAGACTTCCCGCATCGCATAAGTGTGACTCAACACTCAAGGTACTAGCAGTCCTAGGATTCAATATGGCATTGATATTGCCAGTAGCAATCAGTGTAGGGAGATCAGTGTAATCTATAGTGTATTGCTTGTTCGTTGCTCTAGTTCACTTTCCATTACCTATATATATATATAACACTTTGAGATGAACAATGATCAAGTTTCACATAACACTGACATATCCTAACATTGGTGGGCAGTGAGAAGGATGTCATAAATGAACACAACATAACAGGTGTAGGTACTTTGTTAATACCCTAATGTATTATCTGAAATATATAGTATGGGCAACTTCTGGACAATGAACACCAATATAAGGTGACATTAGATGAACCTTGGGTGTGACCTAGTTCTCAATGTGACAGGGTTTGTGTACATTTTGTGGGGTGCAGAAGGCCCTTGTATTTACACCACTGGCTAAAAAATAACACATGGCCATCATCACTTTGGATCAGCTGGTGAGAGACTACAGTCAAGAAACACACTGATGAATGTATTAACCCTTCCAAAGTCACACATATAACACATGATTAACCCAAATAATTGTGTTTGGCATATGTGCCCAAATGATTATAATCCACAATACAGAATCATTGCAATTTTTGTTTAATGTGTTGAAAAATAATATATCTCTGACATTTATCTTGTGTGTCCAATCTTTAACAAGATTAATGTGTTTGTGACAGTGATTGCTGCCAGGACACAGCTCCTCTCCCCACGAAATATTCCAGATATTCCTGGCGGATCTGACGGGCCCTGTGTGATGCCAATGCTGACCGTCCAACTTCCATTGACGGCATGGACTCCACTTGGTTAGAAGGTTGGGCCTCTCCACTTGTACCTGGCATAGCAGGGTCAGTATCCAGTTGCTGCAATACATAATTTTGTGCATTCCTGCGTAGGAAGTTGTGCAAAATGCAGCAACACAAGACCACATTATCCACTTTGTACAGTGCCAGGTTTATGGACGTCAGGAATATCCGGAACCGGTTGGCCATTATCCCGAAGGCATTCTCCACAACTCTGCGAGCTCTGGACAACCGGTAGTTGTAAATCCTTTGGTCTGGGGTGAGGTTCCTCTGAGGGTAGGGCTTCATGAGATGCTCCCCAAGCGCAAAAGCCTCATCTGCGATAAACACAAAGCTCATACCCTCAACAGTTTGCTCCCTGGATGGCAGGTTCAGAGTGCCGTTCTTTAGACGACGAGCGAACTCCGTCTGATCAATAACTCCCCCATCCGAATTGCGGCCATTTTTGCCAATATCCAAAAAAATAAACTCATAGTTTGCATTAACTATGGCTAGCATGACTATACTAAAAAAAACTTTATAATTATAATAAAATGTGCCGGAATTCGGAGGGGGGACAATGCGGACGTGCTTCCCATCAATAGCACCCCCACAATTGGGAAAATTCCACTTCTCCAGAAATTGATCAGAAATCTCCAGCCATTGCTCTGCGTTTGAAGGAAACTGTGGGGAAAAAATAAAAAAAATAAAATTAGTGCTTGAGCACATCACATTATTAATTACACACACAGTTGTCTGTTAAATGCTTATGCAACTTGCTAAAAAAATATACAACAGGAAGGCAAAGGTTTGGATATGGGGATGTAACATCTACATACATTTATTTTCAACCTCCTATTGTTCTTATATTGTAAAGGGCCATACACACTAGAAGATTCTCTGAAGACTTTTTCGTGCAGATTTACCTTTTCTATGTAGTGCAAGGGCCTACCAGATTGCATAGGATTTGAAAGTGTTTGTTGGACCTCATATTATTTGGTTTTGGTAAATCGGAAGGATAAATTGTTCTGACAATCTTCTAGTGTGTATGGCCCATTATACTCACCAGCTAGAGCTGAGATTTACAAACTACGGCCCTCCAGCTGTTGCAGAACTACACATCCCATGAGGCCTTGTAATTCTCTGACATTCACAGACATGACTAGGCATGATGGAAATTGAAGTTCGTGAACAACTGGTGGGCCATAGTTTGAAGACCTCTGAACTTGAGCTTTGGTATATGCTGACTTTGAGATTTAGCATGTGGGTGGGGGATGGGTAAGTAAAACTGGGCATTTATACATCAATAAGGGCTTGTGGTCAGTGAAGGTTTTAACATCATTACATAAACATACAGAATCATAGGTGGGAATGGATGGACTGATGTATTTTAGATAAATCATTAACTAGGTACTAAAACATTGGCCAAGGAATAATTGTTTGAGGGAAAGCAATAAAATGACCCAAATTCAAAATACTGTTAACAGGCAATGCGTTTAGGGACACATAGGAGAGAATGGTGGGGTGGTTAGTGGGTAATTTTACAAATGGTTAAAGATAATCTACATCTTTACTACTATGTGCATGCGGACAGAGGGTAGTTTACAAATAATGGCCTGTGTCAATTGCTGTACATCCAAAAACATCATAATTCGGGTGAAACTAGTAATACATGTAATGTAATGTAAAAAATCAAACATACCTTGATATAGTCCTTCTGCAAGACCTTGATGATGGCAGAGCAGGTCTCAGGGATGATGATACCAAGTGCTTGGGGGGAGATGCCTGTGGTGAACTTCAGATCCTGCAGGCTTCTCCCTGTTGCAAGATACCTCAACGTCGCAATTAACCTTTGCTCAGGAGTAATTGCAAGCCGCATACAAGTATCCTGCTTCAGAATATAGGGGGACACCAGGGCAAGAAGACGGTAAAAGATGGGATCCGTCATCCTCAAATAATTCCTGAAGTCATCAGGATTATTTTCCTGGAGCTCCCTCAGCAAGGACATATGAGAAAATTGATCACGGTTAAGCAACCAATTTTTCGTCCAGGAGGTCCGCTTCTTCTTCCTATTGCTCGTACGTCGTCTCAGAGCCAAAACTCCAACACTAACGACAGCAACGGACGAATTCACGGTCGCCATAATAAATTCTCGAACGATGTCTCGGAAAATAGCGAAATGTCGTCAACCAAACAAATGCTACCGAAATCAGCGCGAGATGCCCAGAAGGGTCACGGCCAAACACTCACTTCCTCTTTTGTAGCGGCGAACGTGCGTGGAACGTAGTGACGTCATTTTCTGTCGGAAGACAAATGTCCTGGGCAAGTTTAGAGCACTTTTCAACAGACAAACAACAAACACACCAGCCGCGAACATTTGTAGGACGTTCTGTCGGCCGACGATCGGTACGTGTGTACGGGGCTTTACACTTAGATGCCTGATCATGCAGGTTGTGCTCAGGTTGAGAAGGTTTATGCCTCGCTTCAGGCTCTGATTGCACAGGGTGCAAACCACTCGTGTCCTGTCATCAGCACATTGTCTGAAGAACTCCCACGCTAGAGAACTCCTTTGAGCTGGCTTTGGTGCGCTCGGTTCCTTGCTGCGTTGGGCAGTAGCAGGCGTAGTGTCTAGGGCACGACCACTCCACTTCTGGACCCTGCTCCCTCTTCTGCTATGCTAGTGGCTCTGTGCGACCACCGCCTCTTCCTCCAAACTACTCAGGTCACCTGCCTGACCTTCATTCCATATGGGGTCGAGGACCTCATCGTCCTCCACATCATCTTCCACCCAGTCTTCACCCCTGCCCTCCTTGTAGGTCTCCACAATTCTGAGTGCCGCAGCAGTTGGCACCTGCATTTCGTCATCATCGGAGACGTGCTGCGATGGTCCTTCCATGTACTCATTTTGAGAAATAAGTGGTTGGGCATCGCTGCACTCAATCTCTTCCACTTCTGGGGTAGGGCTAGGTGGATGGCCCTGGGAAACCCTGCTGACAGAGTCATCAAAAAGAAGAGGAGACTGCTGCATGACTTGGGGCTCAGACTGCTTGCTTGATTTGCAAGGGGGTGAGGTGAAAGACGGTTGGACATTGGCTGCAGGTGCCAACTCTGACCTTTCTGCAGTAGACTGGGTGGGAGACAATGTGAAGGAACTGGAGGCACTGTGAGCAAACCAATCTATCGCCTCTACTTGTTCTTGCCTCAACACTTGTAGAGGCGCATGATGCCCTACCAAATACTGCTGCAGGTTCTGTCGCCTACTCACACTTGAGGAAGGTGTTTCACTTGTGCGTGTAGCTGGCACAGATCGACCACGTCCTCTCCTTGCCAGCAGCACCACGACCCAGGCTATGGCCCCTATTTGACGTTCTCCTCATATTTCTGTAATTTATGATCTTGCCCTAGAAAGGTGTTTATTGAATAGCGGAAAAAAAACAACAACAGTATCACACGGGTGTATCTCACAGTCAAATATGCAAAGTATGCCGCAATTTATTTTTTTCACCCCAATAGGGTGTATATTTAATAGCTAAATAGAAAAAAGGATATAAAACGGTGTATCTCACATGTACAAACACAGACTAGGCCCCGATTACAATTTTTTGTACCCTAAAGGGAGGATGAGGAAGAGGAGTAGGAGGAGTTCGGAACAGGAGGCGAACTGAAGCGCCCTGCAATCCTCGGCGGTGGAAGGAGATGCGCCTAACAAATTTAAAAAGTGTATCTCACACGTACCGATACAGACTATGCTGCAATCTAATTTTTTTCACCCCAAAAGGGTGTATATTGAATAGCGGAATAGAAAAAAGTATATAAAATTGGTGATTTTTCAAAAGCACATGTGAACACAGCAGTGTCTTATGTTTTATGTCACGGTCAGCAGCAGCCTATGAAGGAAAAAAAAAATTCCCCTTTAACTTTGTAATTTTTAAATAGTAGATTAGAACAGCAATCTGTAGAAAAATATAGCTGAACGCTGCACACAACAGACTGATAAAAATATATTTTTTTCTCCCTCCTCAGTGGGCTCAAGTGAGGGCAAAAAGATTGTTCACTGCACCACCCCCCACACAGCAAAATCGATGTAGATCGCTAACGGACGATTGTTCTGTCCTGTGTCTCCTAATCTCTCACTGCCTAATCTCTCCAGCCTGTCCCTAAAATGCTCAAATATCTTTCCCTGCCTACACTCCGACCTGTCCCTGCATTCTTTTTGGGCACAATGTTGTTTTACCCTGTCTGTCCCTAATCAGCAGCAGCCAGCTCCGTTATGTGTGCTCTCTCCCTACACTACTGCAGACTGACGGACCGCGCTGTGTCTCGAGCTTATAAAGACCTAGGTCACATGCTTCAGCTGGCCAATCACAGACATGCCATTAGTAGGCATGGCTGTGATGGCTTCTTTGGCACACCAGTTAAACGCTTGTTGATTGGCTGTTGAAAGCCCGCCATTAAAAGCTCGCCATTACATACAAAACAGGAAATAAAATTACCGAACACGGATTTTAAACCCGAACATACAGTAAAGTTTTCGGGTCCGTGTCCGGGTAATAAAAATCCAATTATCCGGTACGGACCCGAATAATACAGTCCGTGTTCGCTCAACACTAGTTATGAATATCAGGAGCTGTGTCCATTAATGAACATCAGAGAAATTAATTTTACGGTAAGTCAACAATCCTATTATTGTATCTATATCAAAGAAGGGATTGCTGCACTTAAAATATAATGTTGAAAAACGATATACAGAAAATTTCTATTCAGTGTTCGGTGTATAGAACAGTTTCGGGCTCTATAGTGACCTTCCTCAGAACAGAACACGTCTAGACTAGATAAATAAATGATATAAAAAAATATAATTCTGGTCTCAAAAAAAGACCAGGAAGATATTAAGTCACACATAGGACACATGCATATTGGAATAAGCCTATTATAAAAGAGAAAATATCTATACGAAAAGATACAGACCGAAATCACTATCTTTTTTTACCTCTTTTAGAGTGAAGACCTCTAGGTTGCAATCCTATTCAAACGATGGATCCACTGCCCCACCTTATTTCCGTAGATCCTTTTCCCGATCTCCTTCCCTCCTGTTCCTATTTATCCCAACGATCACCATAAATTTAAATTGTATGTCCTTTTTTTTTTTTCAATAAAATGTCTTGTTAGCGATAAATACATTAATTTGTTCCTGATCGCGTATTTATGATGGGAAATTTCGATCTTTGATTTTATTTTTTTCCCCTCGCTTATTTCTCCCCTTATAAATCAATCCCCAAGGGCATTTAACGATATATACACCACAAATGATTGACAAGTAAAAATTTGTTTGATCTCAATGTTATTACCTCTATGTTGGTGGGAGAAAACATACCTTTTAATACAGTTTTTAGAACAGGGATAATAACCATTATTTACATATACACTATATGTGAAATATATTCAATTGTACAAAAATCAATTCCTGTGACGTATAAATTCAAATAAATTGTCCACAATCAAGTGAAAAATGAAAGTCCCAAGTTCCAATTAAAATTTCCAACAGGTGAGTGTCCAAAAATGTGAAATGGAGACGATGATAATGAAGTGATATTGGCAAGGGATTTGACAGTTTCCCACCACCTTTCCAGATTTACTTCTTACCAAAAATATATGAAAAAGGGCATAGATAACGATCAATCCAAATGGAGCCTCTTATATCACCACAGGTGAGGGTATAATGGAACACATTACCACAAAAGCCTCTTACCAGATGATGGCTTTGGAGAGCTTTGCAATATATATTCTCTGGTTGTCTTGTACTGACAGTGGTGAAGAAGAACTCCTGGCATAAGTGCTCAATTCAAAATCCAAGGTGTATCCACATAGGGAACAAGGAAGAAAGCCACACATAGGGCATTATCCCCAAAACAAAGGTTTTATTGTAGGTAAATACACTTACATTTAGTAGAGTACACAAATGCCTCTAGCTGTTGCTGTCTGCGGTTGTCTGCAGTCCAGACCGCAGTATGGTGTATGACGGCGCGGCTCCTCCTTGATCTAACGCGGCGTTTCTTCCTATTGGGCTTCCACGCATAGGAGATAGCCCTTCCTATCTACGGAAAATGACTCAGTAAAGGACAACTTTTGAACTAAGAATGATAATTCCATTTGACACAAAAGACAATGGACTAAATGTTGAGCTCAGTATCCTAAATCTTTATCTAAATTTTTACGACTTCTCTCACCTCTGTGACTCTTCCCATAGCTCTCACCCTGCCTTATCTCACTGACTATCCAAGTTCAATTACTGTTGCTGTGTATGTTTGTGTGGTTTTTTTTTTTCATCCGAGACTGTTTTATCATCATTCCACAAAAACCTTGTGTATTAGTACTGCTTGGACCTTCACGAAGTGTGTTCACCCCAAAAGCTTGTCCTGAAAATTTGTATGTTGGTGCAGAAAAAAAAAAGTATCACGGACAGTAGTCAATGATTTTGTAGCAAGTGTACTAATGTGGCCACAACAGCCTCAAACGTTTGGTATGAAGGAACTCAAGTAACCTGCAAAACCCTGACCTGAACCCTAATGATCATCATTGGAATGCTGATTTTGAGGCAGACTCTTTCATCCACCATCAGTATTTGACCTTAAGGATTTGGGTTAAATGCAGTGGTGTATTTAGGTTTTGTGCTGTCCTAGGCCTAATTAAACTTGGGCACCCCTAATTTAAATATGACCCACCCCTTCCTGTAAAGGCCACACCCTTTCCTGTTTATGACCTGCCCTGTCATCTGTAAACCACAGACCACAACCACAGTCTATCAGTGCCCATCAGTGTAGCCTCATCAGTTCCCATAAGTTAAGCTTCATCAGTGCCCATCAGTGCAGCCTTAACAGTGCTCATCGGTGCTGCCTCATTACTGCTCATCGGTACAGCCTCATCAGTGGCCACCAGTGCAGCCTCTCAGTGTCCATTAGTGCAGCCCATCAGTGCATCATATAAGTGCCCATCAGTGCAACTTATGAGTACTGCCTCATCAGTGGCCACCAGTGCAGCCTCTGTGTCCATTAGTGCAGCCCATCAGTGCATCATATAAGTGCCCATCAGTGCAACTTATCAGTACTGCCTCATCAGTGGCCATCAGTGCAATATATCAGGGCAGCATATCAGTGCAGCTTATCAGTACAGCCTCATCAGTGGCCATCAGTGCAATATATCAGGGCAGCATATCAGTGCAGCCCCATGAGCTTTGTTGCTGCCCCCCTGCCAAGTGCTGCCCTAGGCCTGGGCCTTGTTGGCCTAGGCCAAGATACAGCACTGGTTAAATGAGCACAAATGCCAAAAATCCTGGTCCAAAATCTTGTGGAAAACTTCCCTATAAAGTGGAGGCTGATGCACCTGGTTTTCTTGATGGTATGCCCAACAAGCTCATATAGATACACTCAAAGTCTAAAAGCTCCCCTGCAGATTATATGCCTGTGCACTCCCAACTGCAAGTGTGACCCTCCCAAGCAGTCCGTCTTTTGCAAATCGCCTGAGCCTCCCCTGAAGTTAGGTATGAGTGACTTTGCCATTTGCAATGGATAGATTAATAAACTTCTCTATCTGCTTATTTTCTTGGAGTGTGACTTATTTGGCACTTTAATGTTTGCAAGCTCATAGGTGTGATGGCCAGGCATCCACAAGCTTTGTCCATATTGTGTATATATCGGTCAGCCATAACTTTATGACTTAATAATAAATAGGTCCCCTTTTGCTGCCAAAACATCTCGGACTTGTCAAGGCAAGGACACCGGTAGACCTCCGAAGGTAAGCTATGTCACCAAGCCATCAGTAGCAGATGTTTTAAATCATCAGATTTGGATCAGACTTGTTTTTTCAGCACATCCCAAAGATGCTTAATTGGATTGAAAGCTGAAGAATTTGGAGTCCAAGTCAACACCTCCAAATTCCTTGTGTTTCGTAAACCATTCTTGAACCATTTTTGCAGTGTGGCAGGATCCATCATCCTGCTGACAGAGACCACTGCCATCTGGGAATACCGTTTCCATGAAGGGGTGTACTTAGTCACCAACAATGTTTAGGTAGGCGGCACATGTCAAAGTAACATACACATAAATGGCAGGACCAAGGTTTCCTAGAAAATCATTACCCAAAGCATCACACTGCTTCTGTTGGATTGCCTTCTTCCCATACTGCATCCTGGTGGCATCTCTTCCCCAGCTAAGCGATACACACGCACCCGGTCATCTGCATGATGTAAAAGAAAACGTGATTCATCAAATCAGGCCATCTTCATCCATTGGTAGAAAAGACAAAAAAGAAAAAGAGGGGCGCACCGACCTAGTGCATTACCATAAAAACATTTATTAAAATATTAAAAAGTGTACAAAGTACTCACAAGACTGGTGTGGTACAACACACATCAAGAATAGCATATACAGTCTCCAAGGTAGCCAGGTCCCAATTGTGACGAATGAGCATGCAGATAGTCGCATGGGGCTGCTGTGGTTAGCCTAGCCACAGCAGCCCCATGCGACTATCTGCATGCTCATTCGTCACAATTGGGACCTGGCTACCTTGGAGACTGTATATGCTATTCTTGATGTGTGTTGTACCACACCAGTCTTGTGAGTACTTTGTACACTTTTTAATATTTTAATAAATGTTTTTATGGTAATGCACTAGGTCGGTGCGCCCCTCTTTTTCTTTTTTGTCTTTTCTACCAGTGGTTCTGGATACCCTTGATCCTGAAGGGGGCAGCAAGACCAAACAGCTCTCTTTACATCTGAGTTTGTAGTGCACCTCTTTCTACTCCATCAGACAGCACTTGAGCGCAGGAGGTTTTGTTTTTACTTGAATATACATCTTCATCCATTGCCTGTGGTCCAGTTCTGATGCTCACCTGCGCATTGTAAGCTCTTCTGGCTGTGGACACGGGTCAGCATGGGCACCCTGACCTGCCTGCGGCTACCCAGCACTATAAAAACAAATTGTAAAGCCAATTTTTTCTGCGTTCAACACATCAACTTCAGGAGCAACATACTTTCTTGCTGCATAAGATATCTAACCCACTTTCAGATGTCATTGTCAAGATAGTCAATGTAATTCACTCAACCTGTCAGTGGTCATAAACTTATGGCTGATCTGTGTATAGGTAAAGGTAATCAGCTTCATGTAAATAATTACATCAAAATGTGTTAATACAATGAATGTGCTTTACTGCTCCTGCACCCAATGCAAGTCTCCTAAAGTTGTTGTAAACCATTACATATACTCAGTGAAGTGACTGGCCTCAGGTGATAAACAGAGAGGAAAAATCCTCCAACATAGGTTGTACCTGTTTATCAGCAGTCTTCTCTTCTCTACAGCTGTTCCAAGTCCATAGTTTACAAAGCTTGTCTGAGCTTTCAGAAAACAGTGGGCATAGAGCTGAAGTTACATTCTGCAGAGCTCAATGAGGAGAGCTCTGAGAGCTGATTGGAGGGAATGGACACACCCCTTCACACAGCACACAGGAACATAGCTGAGACTGTCAATCAGCTGGAGGTCCCTCCTCTGTCGACTTTTTTCTCTTGATGTCAGGAAAACCTGTCAGAAGTGATTCATGCTGATAGCAGAGGAACAAATAAGACAGAAATGGCACTTAGTGCTTTGAATTGACACACCATAAAGTACACACCATAGAGGGATATGCTTTGTTCATATTTTACATCTGAGGTTTACAGCTAGTTTAAATTACCTAAATACCGTCAAAATGAAATGTTTTGTCTCTGTAAGTACACTATACTTTCCCTTTTATATCAAAAAGGTGCTGAGTGTATACAGACATCCTGTACTGCAGCCAAGAATTGGAGGACATTTTCTGCATCTGATGCAGATGAAGCCAGAAGGTCAGTAAGTGAATACATTGCAGATCCTCCGCTGATAACGGTAACCTCAACAGAATCTCTGGTTACTGCACAGAGCAGGGGATGGAAAGGGAATAATGTCTGCAGAAAGTTTGTAAGCTAAGGGAAGATAGTGTTCATATTCTAAAGGAATAGAGACTCCTCTACTCTATCCTTATTTTAGTAAACCAGATAAAGCTGAGTTCACTATAAGCAATCAATCATGCTAGCAAAAAACTTTTTTTTTTCTCTAAACGTTAAAGTCATTTATTCTGTGAATTCACTTCTAAATCCATATTCCATGTAGTGGTGTTCAGAGTGAAAAAATACGGACACTTAGAACATCTACAGAAAAGAGAAGAAGAGGGAAGATGGGAGAGCCAGTTTATGGCATAGTACAAGATTGTTGTAAATGGCCAAAAAAATATTAGGCACCAGTGGCCGCCCGTCCATTGGGGGTGCAGGGGCACTGCCCCCCTATCCATGCATCCGATCCCCTAATCTACATGCAGGGCACCGGACGCATGGATTCCAATGGGTTTTTTTTTTAAGCACGTAATTAGATCCAGAGGCTCTAATAGGCTTCAAAAAAGGGTGGGCTTGGGGTGCAGAGCACTGCACCTTGAGCCCACCCAGTTGTGTGACAATAGTGAATTAATAGTTGCTATTGTCACACGGATTCACCTCCTGGCCAATCAGGAAGCGGGTCCTGAGACCTGTTTCCCGATTGGCCGAAGGGAGAAGCCATGCTATTGGCCAAGGAGGAGGGAGGAGATGCAGGGGAAGCCCACACCATGGAGGAGACTGAGGGGGAAGCCGCTGCCGCCTGCCCTCCACATGTCAGTCCAGGGTGAGTGAGCCGGTGAAGGGGGTGGTATGGTGTGCGGGGGCTGGAGCTGGTGTGGTCCGGGGGGGGGGGGGGGTATGGTGTGCGGGCTGGAGCTGGTGATGTCCAGGGGGGGTATGGTGCGTGGGCTGGTGTGGTCCGTCTGATACACCCCGGCCCATGGAGCACCAGCCGCCACTGTTAGGCACATATGTAGAAATAAAACTTACATCTGAAGAAGCTACGAACAACCATAGGCTTATGGTATCTGCAACCCTAATGTGGTACATGTGGAGAATATATCGGTCTCGGCAGAAAGGAATTCAAAGTCGCTCTTGATGTCTTGATGCTTTGGAGAGCTTGAAGGACATCAGAATAGTAGGGTCAACTGGGCATCAGTAAAAAAAAAAAAAACAGAGTTTTCTCTCAAAACAGAGGCAGCTGTTTGGAGGATTCATGACTCAAAGGCCTTTTCTGGCATGGTTTGTATACATGTAAAAATTGCTAGAAAATTACTTAGTCAAACGGTATTTGCGCAGATGTTTTTCAAATGCAATTTTTTGGAAAAAATACACTTTTTGAATTTAAATGCAAACAACACAATACATGACCCAATTTTTGGTAAAATATGAAAGATGATGTTACGGTCTTTGTTCAGTCCTTCAATCAGCTGGTGGAAGCGCCGGCTGATCGATTGGGTCTCCTGGTGAAACCAGAGATCCTGGTAAAGCCACGGAAGACAGTGGGAGGGGAGGCGTCCCCTCCCACTGCTTTTAACAGCATCCTAGTTAGCCCACTAGGATGGCTTTTTCAAGAGAGACAACTGTCTGCTTGAAAAAGCCAGCAGCTGCTGGCATCATCCCGATACAACCACTTGAAGTCCAGTGATGTACCAGGTATGTGACTGGTCGGCAAGTGGTTATAATGAGAATCGTGGGATATTGGGAAAGGATTCCCAAAAAAACATACATTTAATAAAATAAATATTAATTGAACATTATAAAAATATTTAGGTTCAATAAACATTTCCTTTATTGAGAACATTAATATTCATTTGGACTTTTTACCAATTCCCCATGGTACCATTATCATCAAATGAATGCATAGAATGAGTGCCTCTGCTATATGAGAAACCCCTGGGCTTTTTTTTTTTATGGTATCCATAGGCTGCAGTCACTCTTGAGCTGATCATCTTCGGACATATTTGCAGGATTTTTTCAGTGTTTTTACTTGAGGCTTTTTTTTTTTTTTAAAGTATTTTTAGTCAACAGTAAGTTAGTTAATAGCGGAAAAAACAAATGGAAAACTCTACAGTTCAATGGAAGTTTGCAATATAAAGCAGAAATCATGCAGATACTTTCACTTTGTTTTGGTTTTTGCACATGAGTCATTGGAACATTTTAGGATTCCTGTAACGTGTTGGCTTTTATCTATTAAAGAATAAAAAAAAAAAAATCGTAAAGTATTTTACATATTGCGTTCTAATTTTATTATT
Source organism: Pelophylax lessonae (assembly GCF_965119305.1). Taxonomy (NCBI): domain Eukaryota; kingdom Metazoa; phylum Chordata; class Amphibia; order Anura; family Ranidae; genus Pelophylax; species Pelophylax lessonae. The sequence continues at coordinate 57,179,190 of NC_138775.1, forward strand.
ATGGAATAGGTTAGAAATTAAAGCAATAAATGATCTTGTTTTTCCCAGTCGCGCCACGCACTGATAAACCAAAATAATACTGTTTACGTTTTATTGTCATTCATGCTGCCAACCTTAGTCTGGACCTTTGTAACAAGGTTGTTTGTATTCTTGTGGTATTAACAGGTAAGAAAGGTATTAATTAATTTACTGTTAATGGATTTACATGTAGATATTTGTGTTCACTAATCCTTTGCAGGTCCAAAAGTGCTCGTTAAAAAAAAATAATTAATAAAAAAAAGTAAATATGTTGACTGTTGCTACAGCACAAAACGCCTTCCTCAAACAAAACCAGTTTTTGTTTAAACAGACTAATGAAATCTTAAAAATAAAAACCCTGTTTCCTTAAAGGCCACTGTGCTTGGCTTAATTTTGCGGGCCAAACAAGAGAAAATCAATTTTGGTAATAATTATGAAATTAAATGATAACTAATAATGGCTAAAAAAAATAAAACCAGACAGTGAAGCTTTTCTTTATATGAACATTATATACAGTTTATAATCATAGCAATAAATATGACAATTCAAGGTAGTGTGCCGTGGTGAATCATGGGCTTAATAGTAGCGTGATTTGATAGCTGCAGGGGATTAAACTATAGTAATATGGTCCTCTAAACAGTGGTGGCTTGATAGTCCATTTACATCTGACCGCCCATAGAGAAGAGTGGGCTGTGTCTGTGTTCGCTCCACATAAGCGGAGCCGACACAGACCAGCCATTCGTCTGTTCAGCGGGGGTCAGCGGACAGATTCACCTCTGAGCAGACGGACTTCAATGGAATGCCCATGTGTAAGGGACCTTAGACTGCAACATTAAATATTGTGATATATATATTTACAAACCCAATTCCAAAAAAGTTGGGACACTGTACAAATTGTGAGTAAAAAAGGAATGGACCAATTTACAAATCTCATAAACTTATATTTTATTCACAATATAATATAGATAACATATCAAATGTTGAAAGTGAGACATTTTGAATTGTCATGCCAGTCATGCCAAATATTGGCTCGTTTTGGATTTCATGAGAGCTACACATTGCAAAAAAGTTGGGATAGGTGGCCGGAAATGTTAAATGTACATATAAGGAACAGCTGGAGGAACAATTTGCAACTTATTAGTTCAATTGGCAACATGATTGGGTACAAAAAGCCTCTCAGAGTGGCAGTGTCTCTCAGAAGTCAAGATGGGCAGAGGTTTACAAATTCCCCCAATGCTGCGGTGAAAAATAGTGGAGCAATAGGAGTTTCTCCGAGAAAAATTGCAAAGAGTTTGAAGTTATCATCTACATTGCATAATATCATCCAAAGATTCAGAGAATCTGGAACAATCTCTGTGCGTAAGGGTCAAGGTCGGAAAACCATACTGGATGCCCGTGATCTTCGGGCCTTTAGACAGCACTGCATCACATACAGGAATGCTACTGTAATGGAAATCACAACATGGGCTCAGGAATACTTCCAGAAAACATTGTCGGTGAACACAACCCACCGTGCCATTCGCCGTTGCCGACTTAAACTCTATAGGCCAAAAAAGAAGCCATATCTAAACATGATCCAGAAGAGCAGGCGTTTTCTCTGGGCCAAGGCTTATTTAAAATGGACTGTGGCAAAGTGGAAAACTGTTCTGCGGTCAGACGAATCAAAATTTGAAGTTCTTTTGGAAAAACTGGGACGCCATGTCATCCGTACTAAAGAGGACAAGGACAACCCAAGTTGTTATCAGCGCTCAGTTCAGAAGCCTGCATCTCTGATGGTATGGGGTTGCATGAGTGCGTGTGGCATGGGCAGTTTACACATCTGGAAAGGCACCATCAATGCTGAAAGGTATATCCAAGTTCTAGAACAACATATGGTCCCATCCAGACATTGTCTCTTCCAGGGAAGACCTTGCATTTTCCAACATGACAATGCCAGACCACATACTGCATCAATTACAACATCATGGCTGCGTAGAAAAAGGATTCGGGTACTGAAATGGCCAGCCTGCAGTCCAGATATTTCACCCATAGAAAACATTTGGCACATCATAAAAAGGAAGATGCAACAAAGAAGACCTAAGACAGTTGAGCAACTAGAAGCCTATTTTAGACAAGAATGGGATAACATTCATTTCCTAAACTTGACCAACTTGTCTCCTCAGTCCCCAGATGTTTGCAGACTGTTATAAAAAGAAGAGGGGATGCCACACAGTGGTAAACATGGCCTTGTCCCAACTTTTTTGAGATGTATTTATGTCATGAAATTTAAAATCAACTTATTTTTCCCTTAAAATGATACATTTTCTCAGTTTAAACATTTGATATGTCATCTATGTTGTGTTCTGAATAAAATATTGAAATTTGAAACTTCCACAGCATTGCATTCTTTTTTTATTCACAATTTGTGCAGCGTCCCAACTTTTATGGAATCGGGTTTGTGTATATATATATATATATATATATATATATATATATATATATATATATATATATATAGTGTATCTCACAAAAGTGAGTACACCCCTCACATTTTTGTAAATATTTTATTATATCTTTTTATGTGACAACACTTTGCTACAGTGTAAAGTAGTGAGTGTAAGGCTTGTATAACAGTGTAAATTTGCTGTCCCCTCAAAATAACTCAACACACAGCCATTAAACATAACCACTTGCCGACTGCTCACAGTAATATTACTGCTGCAGGGTCCAGCGACGTAGACCTACGTCACTGGACTCCTAGTGATTCCGGCGGCGCGCTCCCGCTGTGTTCCTCCCCCGATCGTCAGGGAAACTGTGAGAAGACCCGCCTGCTTATATAAACAAAGCAGGCGGATCTTCTCAGTGACAGACAGGAAGAGATCACTAGATTCAGCATAGCTGAACCTGTGATCTCTGTGTCTGTCACAGAACCCCACACACACACGTCAGTAAGCATGAGGCATACATTTAACTCATGTGCATATGAGTGCATATTTTTAGCACTGATTACTGTAGTAATGTCACTGGTCCCCCCAAAAGTGTCAAAAATGTCAGTTAGGGTTCGGATCTGTCCGCTGCAATGTCGCAGTACCGAAAAAAATCGCAGATCGCGCCATTACTAGTAAAAAAAAAAAAAAAACAATAAAAATTACTTAAATCTTTCCCATAGTTAGTAAACGTGATAACTTTTGCGCAAACCAATCAAAATACGCTTATTGCGATTTTTTTTTTTTTACTAAAAATATGTAGCAGAAAACAAATTGGCCTAAAATGTTAAAATGTTTAAAAATTTTGACGGGAGCTGAGGGGAGAATTTCTGAGGTGCAGGACACGGTCACTGTGCACAGCACCCAACTTGGGGAACTGCAGTCCCAGTTGAGCACCCTAACTGCCAAGATGGAGGACGCTGAGAATCGGCAGCGTCGGAACAATATCAGAGTAGTGGGCCTAATTAAAGATCTACTGCAACTGACGGATGTCTCCCCCACATATGTCGTTGAGTGGGCACAGTACCAACAGGCTCTAGACCACCGGGGCCCTTCCTGGTCCGCTTTCTGACCTTTCGGGACAGAGACAGGATCCTAGCGGAGGCGCGCAAGAAAGGGGAATACAGCCTGTCAGTGCTCTGACCATACACTGTACACTGCATCAAATTGGTCTGCCTGGCTGTCGTCCCAGAAGGAAGCCTCTTTTAAAGATGATGCACAAAAAAGCCCACACACAGTTTGCTGACGACAAGCAGACTAAGGACATGGACTATTGGAACCATGTCCTGTGGTCTGATGAGACCAAGATAAACTTATTTGGTCCAGATGTGTCAAGCGTGTGTTGCAGCAACCAGGTGAGGAGTACAAAGACAAGTGTGTCTTGCCTGTCTTCCGACACTGGGGAGCTACAGGTCATTAAGGTAACCAGGAATGCCAACATGTACTGTGACATACTAAAGCAGAGCATGATCCCCTCTCTTCGGCGATGTGGTGGCAGGACAGTATTCCAACATAATGACCCCAAAACACCTCCAAGATAACCCCTGCCTTGCTAAAGAAGCTGAGGGTAAAGGTAATGGACTGGCCAAGCATGTTTCCAGACCTAAACCCTATTGAGCATCTGTGGGGCATCCTCAAACGGAAGGCGGAGGAGCGGAAGGTCTCTAACATCCACCAGCTCCGTGATGTCGTCAGGGAAGAGTGGAAAAGCACTCCAGTGGCAACCTGTGAAGCTCGGGTGAACTCAATGCCCAAAAGGATTAAGGGAGTGCTGGAAAATGGTGGCCACACAAAGTATTGACACTTTGGGTCCTATTTTGGACATTGTCACTTAGGGGTGTACTCACTTTTGTTGCCAGCGGTCAGACATTAATGACTGTGTGTTGAGTGTTATTTTGAGGGGACAGAAAATTTGCACTGTTATACAAGCTGTACACTCACTACTTTACATTGTAGCAAAGTGTAATTTCTTCAGTTTTGTCACATGAAAATATATAATAAAATATTTACAAAAATTTTAGGGGTGTACCCACTTTTGTGAGATACAAATATATATACCACATCCCAGTCTTAGTCCATAGGGTTCAATGTTGAGTTGGCCCATCCTTTGCAGCTATAACAGCTTCATCTCTTCTGGGAAGGCTGTCCACAAGGTTTAGGAGTGTATCTTCGGGAATGTTTGACCATATTTCCAGAAGCGCATTTGTGGAGTCAGGCTCTGATGTTGGACAAGAAGGCCTAGCTTGCAGTCTCCGCTCTAATTCATTCCAAAGGTGTTGTAATTCATCCCACAGGTCAGGACACTGGGCAGGCCAGCCAAAATCCTCCACCCCAAACTTGCTCATCCATGTGTTTATGTACCTTGCTTTGTGCACTGGTCCAAATCATTTGGTGAAGGGGGGATTATGGTGTGGGGATGTTTTTCAAGGGTTGCGCTTGGCCCCTTAGTTCCAGTGAAGGGAACTCTTAAGGCGTCAGCATACCAAGATATTTTCGACAATTTAGTGCTCCCAACTTTGTGGGAACAGTTTGGGGGCGGCCCTTTCCTGTTCCAACATGACTGTGCACCAGTGCACAAAGCAAGATCCATAAAGACATGGATTAACGTGTTTGGGGTGGAGGAGCTTGACTGGCCTGAACACCTTTGGGATGAATTAGAGTGGAGACTGTGAGCCAGGCCTTCTCTCCAACATCAGTTCCTGACCTTACAAATGCACTTCTGGAAAAATGGTCAAACATTCTTAAAGACACACTTCTAAACCTTGCGGATAGCTTTCCAAGAAGAGTTGAAGCTGTTATAGCTGCAAAGGGTGGGCCAACTCAATTTTGAACCCTACGGACTAAGACTGGAATGCCACACACTGTGTGGGCTCCACACGTGCACCTAACTTAACTCTTGAACCTTCCATACTTCTATATAGGATTGGGAACCTCTGCGGTGCAATCTGCTCCCGTTGTGATGGAAGACACGCTGCTGGCGGAAGGAGTGCTGACAACATCTCCGTCACTGCTAGAGGCCGTTCCACCTATAACAGTTACATGCTATTGACAGGCTGCTTTTTAAGCTTATGTTACTCTAGGTAACAACTTGTATTCTTCACATTACTCCACTCCATGCTGATGTCTTCATACCCCAATTTCTTAAAGACCTAACTGTTAAAGTAGAGCTCCATCCAAAAGGGGAAACTCCACTTGTTTGCCTCCCCCCCCCCCCTCCGCTGCCACATCTGGCACCTTTTGGGGGGGGTGGGGGCAGCGGGTACCTGGTTTTGACAGTTAACCCCCTTTTCTTCCCCCTCAGCCTTCTGGGACACTTTAAAGGTCCCAAAAGACTGCAGTAGGAAACCATTTCCAATTTCCCTTAGTCAAGATGGCAGCTCCAGCATCTGAGAGCCAATTAAAGAATCGGCTGGGGTGAGGACACAGCTGAATGACTGAACAGGTAAGTGCCCTAATAAAAGTCAGCAGCCACAGTATTTGTAGCTGCTGAGTTTTTTTTTTGAGGAGCCTTGAGCTCTTCTTTAACTGTGTGTGTGGCGGTTACTTACGATACACCTCTTTAATAACTTCAGACCAGGCAGGGACACAATTTCAAACACTTTACTTAATAAAAGTGAAAAAAGGTAGACATCTTACAAGTCCAATAGATAAAACATGGTGCTTTCCTAGTGCCCTAACTATAACTACAGGCTGATATGCTGCCCCAGCATACCTGAAAAAGTGCATTTTTGTGTCCATAGTCCTTTACAGGTTCTCTTACGTAAGTGTAGATCCTTCGGAGGCATAGCCAAGTGCTGGCATCTTCAGAGCGAACCCCAAGTGAAAGGTCTCTGTTGCAGGCCACGACAGATTCTCCTACTCCTGTATGGTCTCTTCTTCAGAATCCATCCCCTACGGATCTCACAACCCAAGGCTGTACTGTGCTTACAGACTGTCTACTCCTCGGATCTCCACGGGGGGGGGGGGGGGGGACTTCTGGGACTCTGTCAGATTGGAACTCTCTCAGACTGAACCACTGCCCCTTTTATATCACACAGGCAAGTGGGCCAGACCCAGATAGAAAAATCCGCCAAAAGAATGGAGAGAGGGCAAAACATTAACCCTAACCCTCCCAGTCGGGACAGCACCAACTAACCGTTCCAACCTGCTTACCTCCAGAGTCAGGAAAAGTCCTCCCAGGCTTATCCTTGGCTTTGTGTCATGTGACTCATCAAAGCCAGGAGGAAACCAGAAGATCCTTTCTTCGTTCTGTGCCCCTCTGTATCTGAGGTCTGCACAGGGCAGAAGTACATTACCACTGTGGGGTGCTGCTCCAAATCCATGGCTTTTCAGGGATCCCACATAGAGGTAATGTTCAGGATACTCTAGAACAGTGATTCTGAACCACTGCCCAGTAAAAGTTTCCAAAACCTTCCATGCCCCAATTGTAAAAAAGAAAAGAAAAAAAGTTATACTCACACAATAAAAGTATGGGAATGCAAAAGATGTACACCACCGTGTTGGTAATAGGAGTCCTGGAGGAGGCTTGGGCTTTGCTTGGGCACTGGGGGATGACTGGAGGCCAATGTGTGGGCTAGGAGGCACTGTGGGACACTGTTGCAGGTTGGGGAGACTATAGGAGGCTGGGGACTCAGCCAATCGTCCCTTATCCCTCCACTGCTCTGCTCAAAGAGCAGTTGTGTTTTATGGATGCATCACAATACCAGAATTCACCACCAGGTGGCACTAAATTGGATGCATCAAATTGCAATTCACATTTCTAGTAAAACCACAAGCTTTCAGGTGAAGACCTCTTTTCAGTGAAACCTTTAAACCGTATCCAATCAGACCTGGAAGTGCTGACTCCTGCCAGAGGGTTGGTTGGATGACCTCTCCTTCTGTCTTATTTATATCAGCACAGATTTAATTTCTTTGCAAAATTGTATAAAGCATGCAGGGTCTGTGGGCTCTTTTTCTAATCTCCGTATAAATTCCACAATAGCTAAATCCACGAAGCAAGGAAATCTGCAAGATTAATGTGTCACTAGTTTTATTAGCTTAATTCCCATTCCTGTTCTCACAGATACAATTGAAGAACTGTAACAATCTTTACAAATTTATCAGGGTTGAGATAAACATATCACATTCGTTCGCTATACTAGCAGCTTGTAAAAAGTAATTACTGTATCGAGATTCAAATTATTGTATCTGCATTTGGCTAAAGAAACAAAAACAATGAGCATCTGTATTTTTCATTTAGGCTGAGTTTAGATGCGTAGCTGTCGTTGCCGAACCTTTGAAAAGGGATCTGTGGTAGATTGCTTTTCAGAGGCATTTGACAAGAGGAGGCGAAAAGCCTGTTTTAACCCTGTAAATGGTGCAATTCTGCACCCCAACTGATTGCATTACACATGGTTGCATTGTGGTTTTCTGAGATGTTCAGCGATTATACTGCCTGCTGAATGCTTTAGCAAAGCAAGGTACAAGGAGTGCGGCACGTGTATACCCACATCCAGCTGCCTTTGCAACTTAAGAGAAGCAGTAAAAATGTGGTTCCACCTCCTGTCCGGTCCCACATAATATTGAGTAGGTCCTCCTGACCCACCAAGGCATGGAATCCACAAGACCTCTGAAGGTATGCTGTGGTATCTGGCAACAAGCTGTCAGTAGCAGATCACTGCCTCTGCTGCCTTGCCATCTTCCCATAGTGCATCCTGGTGCCATCTCTTCCCCAGGTAACTGATGCACCCACATCCAGCCATCCACAGGATGTAAAAGAAAGCATGATTCATCAGACCACACCATCATCTTCCATTGCTCCATGGTCCAGTTCTGATGCTCACATGCCCATTGTAGGCGCTTTTGGCTGTGGACACTGGTTAGCATGGGCACCCTGACCAGTCTGCAGCTATGTGATCTATACACAACCAACTGTGATACACTGTGTGTTCTAACACCTTTCTATCAGAACCAGCATGAACTTTTTTCAGCAATCTGAGCTACGGTAGCTCTTCTATTGGATCAGACTATATTATCCAGCCTTCACTCCCCATGTGCATCAGTGAGCCTTGGCCACCCATGACCCTGTTGTGGGTTTGCTGGTTTTACTTCCTTGGACCACTTTTGGTAGGTCCTGACCACTGCAGACAGGGAACATCTCACAAGAGCTGCAGCTTTGGAAATGTTCTAAACTTCTAACCATTACAATCTGGCCCTTGTTAAAGTCTCTCAAATCCTTATGTTTGCCCATTTTTTTCTGCTTTCAAAACATTAACTTTAGGGGTGACATGTTAACTTGCTGCCTAATATATTCCACCCACTTTTAGGTGCCATTGTAACAAGATAATCAAAGCACCCTTTGCAGCTATAACAGCTTCAACTCTTCTGGGAAGGCTGTCCACAAGGTTTAGGAGTGTGTCTATGGGAATGTTTGACCATTCTTCCAGAAGCGCATTTGTGAGGTCAGGCACTGATGTTGGAAAGAAGGCTTGGCTTGCCTTCTCCACTTTAATTCATCCCAAAAGTGTTCTATCGGGTTGAGGTCAGGACTCTGTGTAGGCCATTCAAGATCCTCCACCCCAAACTCACTCATTCATGTCTTTATAGATTTTGCTTTGTGCAGTCATGGACCTTGTTTATGGACCTTGCTTTGTGCACTGGTGTGCAGTTGGTATGCTGACACCTTAAGAGTTCCTTTCACTGGAACTAAGGGGCTAAGCCCAGCCCCTGAAAAACAACCCCACACCATAATCCCCCCTCCACCAAATGATTTGGACCAGTGCACAAAGCAAGGTCCATAAAGACATGGGATTTGGGGTGAAGGAGCTTGACTGGCCTGCACTGAGTCCTGACCTAACCCTGACAGAACACCTTTGGGATGAATTAGAGCGGAGACAGCGACCCAGGCGTTCTTGTCAAACATCAGTGCCTAACCGCACAAATGCGCTTCTGGAAGAATGGTCAAACATTCCCATAGACACACTCCTAAACCTTGTGGACAGCCTGCTGCAAAGGGTGGACCAACTCAATATTAAGCCCTACGGACTAAGACTGGGATGCCATAAAAGTTCATGTGTGTGTAAAGGCAGGCGTCCCAATACTTTTGGTAATATAGTATATATACACTCCCACTCCAGTGATGCAGTGTGCAGGAGCTCCTTCACTGGGTGATCTTTGGCCAGTCTTTTTCTCTTGGGTTCCAGTCTTTGGCTGTCTTGATTGGCCTGCCGAGATGTCATTCGTTCATCTTGGCAGCTGCCAAAATTGTGTACTGGGATGAACATCCAGTGTATAGTATGGACGGGCAGTTAAAAAAAAAAAAAAACCACCTGTAAGGCAATTGCATAATGTGCTAGTTTGCATCGCATATTAGCACATTATGAAATTCTTACCTTAGAACAAATCTGACTGATGTCTTCCTCCGATCTTTCTTCTGGGTTCTCGTGCTCCAACTGTGTCATTGGCCAAAGCCGCAATGACGTCACTCCCGTGCATGCGCGCAAGAGCCCTCGGTTCTGGCACGAAGCCCTGAAGTTCTGGCAAGGTATGCCAGACCTTCAGAGCGCATGCGTCTTTGACGTCACTGGCTGCATCCAGTGTAAATATCTCCTAAATGGTGCAAGTTTAGGAGATATTCATTTTACCTACAGGTAAGCTTTATTATAGGCTTACCTGTAGGTAAAAATAACAAAGCAGTCTTTACTACTACTTTAATGCAGAAGAGAAATACTGTGTCTCTCCTGCATCAGAAAACCTGCCTGTTCACAATTTTTTAAATTACATTTCCACTACAATTTTAATTTCGACCAGAAAAAAAGTACTAGAATCTGCTATCAGCTACCTGTTATTCGTTACACAGCAACACTCAGACTTGGATTGGAAGGTCAGCGAGCTGATTGTACTGTCTGTTGAGGCTGTTTAAATATCATGTCTGGCAGGACAGAGATATTAAAATCCTGTATAGAAAAGAAAAAAATGGGGGGGGGGGGGAGAGGGGGCGGCAATGTCCCAATGTCAGACTGTACAGGACAGAAACCAGGATTTTAATCAATAAAATTGTAATTTTTTTATTGCAGTCAAAAAAACATTAAAAATAATAACAAACTTGAATAAAACCAAAATTGCTGTGATATTGTACACTTAAGTCAGACGAGATAGAATGCTGTAGAAAGAAGCCTCATGCTCCAACGCGTTTCACCATATTACTTCAGCAGGGCTTATAAGGAATTCACAGCATATATCTGCAAGAAACAACATTATTTTTTAGAAAAACATACATAGAAATTACATAAGGCCAACATTATATTATATTAATCTGTTTGTTCAAGCAGACCGACCTTCGTACAGGGCAGTGCTGGCTAAATATTTCCTGAGCGGGCGCTGAAACATCAAGAATAGCCACTTAGGGACTATCTATATATATAGAATGTCTAGTGGCTGGTACACAAACACAATCAGTATCACATGAATCGCAGTGAGGTATATGTGGGGCTATATTGGGGCAGCATACACATATCTCTGAGCTATACAATGTACAGACAACGGATTTAGAGCTCAAAGTCACAATCAGAAAATTAAGTCAAATATATAGAAACACATGGTGCGCCTAAAGGAGAAGAACAAAAAAGAGAAGACGCATAAACCCAGGTATTCCTATAACCATGCAGCTCTATATATATTATTATTATACAGGATTTATATAGCGCCGACAGTTTGCGCAGCACTTTACAATTCAATACAGGAGGATTTAGAGGGCCCCGCTCTTTAGAGCTTACAATCTATAGTGTATCGGGTAATTATCGATAATTAAACCAATATAGATATCTCAGAAGCCTACCTTGAAGCTGTCCTTACTTCCTGGTAGTAGAAATCAATATCACCTTTTGTAGACTCTTTGGCAGCCCCGGCTATATCCAATATCAATGAATGTCAGACACATATGCATATAATCCACCCTTCTAGAAACTTCAGCAATCATACTGAGAACTTCTTGTGTCGCCCTTAGCACACTTATATCTGTATCCAGCACATATTTATCCCTCCTTTGAGACCCGTGAAGTGGACTATCCATGTTTAGATGATAACTGGCATAAATCCTTTGGAAGGTAAAGCCGCTCACATTTATGCATTCTAAATGCGTATTTAGCTGTTTGCCCAAAATTCAGCTTTTTGGATTTAAATAAAACTTTAAAGTGTATCTATAGTCAAATCTTTTTTGTTCATGGCAGTAGTAGAGGGTTGCACCATGTTAGCAATCGATTATTTTTACAACCTCCTGCACTCGAATGCGGTGCTCCAAATCTGATATAGAGAACACTCCTCCTTTTTGTAGATATGGCACTGATGTGCAAGGCCGCTGTTAGAAATCATGGGGCTAGGGTTGCCAACTGTCTGGGATTCACCCGGACAGTCTGGGTTTTGAATTGTGTGTCCGGGTTCCAACTGAAACCTAGACACAATTTTCAGAACAGACTGTGGCTCCCCAAGTAACCAAGTACCACAACTGCCAAGTACACAGGCCCCACCTCCATACATGGACAGAAGAGGAGAGGGTGTTAAATCTGCTCCTCCTTCTCCATGCGACTCTTCCCTTCTGTCTGCTCACTCACACTCCAATCCCTGGCGTTCTGTGCCTCAGGAAGATGATATGTGGGCTGTAAGTTTGAAGCTCAGCAACCGGCAGATACAATTTGGACGAAAGTTGTCCATGCCTGAGCCTCCATCCTCAGGTGAGTGAGCTCACCATCCACTGTCAGTGACTGAAGTCTTCCTCCTCCCTCCCTTCTCTCTCCTGCCTCAAAGCGAGTAAGTACTCTAAGGTAAGGGGTCTCAAATGTAAGGGGTGTCCTGTTTAAGAGGGGCTTTGCCAACCCTAATTTGAAGGGGAATGTTGGGAACTCTGATAAAAGTGCGAGATTTGGTGAGCAGAAACTCCCTTACATCAGAGTTCCCCCTTTAAAAAAAAAAAAAAAATGCAGTGCGCTGCTAAAGTGTTCGGGTTTGGCTTAAAGAAAAGGTGGCAACAAAAATTGCCAAATCGGCCAGAAGGGGAAGAGGTAGGACTTTGAGTGATGCCAAAAATCATGTAATCAATAGGAACAATGTTAAATAAAAAGTTATACATTTATTAACATGAGTTAAAACATCCCCACAAAGTGGGACTTAAATGACAAACGGTTAAAACAACCAGATAAGCGAACAAACCCATGTAGCACATCACAGCATGGGCCTGGCAGTGTTAGTGCACAGCAGAGCACAGTCCCATTGGTTCTTGTCCAAAGTTCCAACGCATTTTAACTTATCCAAGTCTTCTTCAGGGGGCCAAGTAACGGCATTGAAAACAAGGGATGATGCCGTTACTCACCAGAAGATGAAGTAAGATGAGCCTTGTACTGCTGTTAAGCAGTATGGTGGACATGTGTTTCGCTGTGTTGGTTCTGTGTTCACTTCCAATGGGATATGCATTGTGTAAAGAAGCTCACCAGCGGGAGCCAGAATAGTGCTCATATAGTGTAGTATTTATTGAGTAAAAGAAAGGTACATGTACATACACATCAAAATGGCCATAAAAAACTTACTAAGAAAACCGCCGCTCTTACCACGAGGACGCAGTGGCAATGAAGTCTGCGCGTAGGCCCCTCCTGACGTGTTTCATGCTCAAACACGTTATCAAGGGATCCGCCTATCTATATAACAAAGGTGCAACTGCAACAATATCACCATCACTCCACCTATAACACAAAAAGACCATTCAGAGTCCAATCTGGCTTACGCATTTCAAGGGACAGCCCCTCTTCCTCGAGCCCTAAGAAGAGGCATTGTTGCTCGAAATATGTATGTCAGATTGCGTATTGCAGGGTCTTCCCGCATTATAGACAGAGCTGTGAGGATCTGGTTGTAGCTGCACCCGTGTTAGAAGACATGCCTGTTATTGTCATGCGTTTGTGAATATTTTACAGTAACACCTTGGATTGTGAGTAACTTGTCTGGAAAGTGTTTTACAAGACGAGCAACATTTTTTAAATAAACTTTGACTTGATAAACAAGCAATGTCTTGATTTACAAGTAGCGTCACATCAGAACTGAGTATAAAAGACAAGAGAGGCACCTCTAAGTGTAGCAATATGGTTACATTTAATGAAGGTACAACATTTAGTAACTCACATGGTTGATGATTAATTGAAGAAGCCCCCCTCCCCAACAATATCACCCAACCTCCTAATATTATACCGCGCCCAAACGCCTGGATCCAAATGGGTAAAAAAGTGTGACAAACAAGGCTTCCTCCATAATGATGTATTGGGTGAAATTACTCTCCCCCCTCCATCTCCTCAGCCTTGTTTACCACCACCCATGCTCTCACCGTTGCCCTCATAGAACTAGTAAGATTATATGGTGCCTTAAGTCCCCGCATCACAAGATATGACAAAGCCTCATAGAAACCAACTATGGTTGCCTCTAAAGCTATAGCCACATCATCTTCCAGGGCAGTAAGCCAACTGTGGACAAAGACTAACTGACCTGCCAGAAAATACCGATAAAAATCAGGGACCGCCAACCCTCCTTTTCTCCATGGTTGCTGTAGAGTTTGTAAGCTAATCCTGGGGTGCCGACTCTGCTATAAAAAAATTAGAAACAAGACGATCTATTTTTTTAAAAATGTATCTAGGAATCCACACAGGGGAATTCCTAAATACCATATTTTTCGGACCATAAGGCGCACTTAAAATCCTTAAATTTTCTCACAAATCGACAGTGCGCCTTATAATGCTGTGCGCCTAATGTATGGCTGTGTTTTCCCATCCCAGTGACCTAGAACTGATTTATGTGGTACACGGTGCTCAAAAATCTGTCAAAATGTTTTAGCACCGCCTTGGTAAGCTACGAAGCTGCACTGCTTGGATTGAGCATTACGGCCATCGTAGTCAGGAGGTATGTGCATACCCGCTGCCCCAAAAATGGCTCCTGTTAAGAGACATGCTTAAGAAGCGGATTTCAAACTCAATGCTATCAGTCACGCACTACAACATGGAAATAGAGCAGCTGCGAGAGAATTCAACATTAATGAATCAATGGTACGGAAGTGGAGGAAGCAAGAAGACGCCCTGCGCCAGGTAAAGAAGACCAAACTGAGTTTCCGAGGAAACAAAGCAAGATGGCCACAGTTGGAGGACAAAACTGAACAGTCGGTTATTGAACAGAGAAACGCAGGTAGAAGCGTCTCCACTGTCTCTATTCGACTCAAAGCAACAGTGATAGCACGCGACATGGAGATCAACGACTTTCGAGGAGGTCCCTCTTGGTGCTTCCGTTTTATGAAAAGGCTTAATCTCTGCACAAGAACTACTATCTCGCAGCAACTGCCAAAGGATTACAAAGAAAAGCTGGCCATTTTCCACACCTACTGCAAGAACAAGATCAATGAAAAGAAGATCCGGCTAGAACACATCACCAACATGGACGAGGTCCCCCTTACCTTCGATATCCCCGTAAACCGTACTGTCGAGCAAACAGGGACCAGTACGGTATCTATACGCACTACAAGAAACGAGAAGTCATCCTTCACTGTAGTTCTCGGTTGCCAGGCTAATGGCCAGAAACTACCACCCATGGTAATTTTCAAGCGGAAGACTTTGCCAAAAGAAAAGTTTCCGGTTGGCGTCATCATCAAGGTTAACCCGAAGGGCTGGATGGACGAGGAGACGATGAGTGAGTGGCTGAGAGAGGTTTACGTCAAGAGACAGGATGGCTTTTTCCACAAATCTCCGTACCTATTGATCTGTGACTCCATGCGCGCCCATCTGACCGATACCGTCAAAACCCAAGTGAAGAAAACTAATTCGGTGCTTGCCATCATTCCAGGTGGATTAACCAAAGAACTCCAGCCGCTAGATATTGGTGTCAACAGATCGTTTAAATTTAAATTGCGAGCTGCGTGGGAGCATTGGATGACAGAAGGCGAACGCACATTCACCAAGACAGGGAAGCAACGCAGAACGAGTTACGCCACTATCTGCCAGTGGATCGTGGATGCCTGGGCGAAGGTATCAGTCTCCAGTGTCATCTGAGCTTTCAGGAAGGCCAGAATTTTCACTGAACAGCTAAGAAACAGCAACGAGACTGACTCGGATAGTGATGATAATGATGAGAGGGATCCGGACGTGCTTGATGCCGAAATCGCCCAACTGTTAAACTCAGACACTGAAGATGAAGACTTTGATGGATTTGTGGTAGAGGAATAAGCTGAAACAGTGATTGTATTGTTTTGTATTGTATTTTACTGAACAATGTTGAGAGTTATTGTGAAAGACCATTTTATGGTTATTGTGAAAGAGTTGAATTAAGAGTTGAATAAAGTTTGACTTATCAGAGTTTTGTTTCATTTAATGCGCCTTATAACCCGGTGCGCCTTATGTATGAAAAAAACCACGTTAGTGGTCGATCATTGATACTGCGCCTTATAATCCGGTGCGCCTTATAAAATACGGTACTGTATATACAAAAAAGTATATACTTATATACAAAAAAGTATATAATATTATAGTATATAATATTAGTATTAGTATTAGATTATTTCTTCCTATAATTGTCCAAGGTAACTTTTGCCAAGATTGTATCTGATATTTAAGTGGCCATGTATCTTGCTCTCTACACCCTGGTGATGGTATTTTCAAAAGGAGAATTTGATATTTACTCCAATTTACCTTTAATGGTTGATGATTAAAACAGGCACATCTAAGTATGCAGGCATCCGGGGTAAAGCTGTCCACATAGACTATCCTCCTCACTGCCATCAACGTCATCCCTTCTACACTGCGCTACACGAGCGCTTCAAGCTGCCTCGCTTTCAGATCGCTCTACTGCAAGGTAATCTTCCCGGTCACGATTGCAGACTGACAGCGGTGAGACCCAGCACTGCGGAGGACAGTCCATGTGAGTTGCCAAGAGTCGGTTCACACTGGGGCGGCACGACTCTGTACTACTTCGGGGGCGACTTGTGCATTCCCATGCACCACGACTTCGGAGCGACTTGCAGGGACTTCACATAATGGAAGTCTATGCAAGTCGCTCCGAGGTCGCCCCGAAGTAGTACAGGACCCTTTTTCTAAGTCAGAGCGACTTGTGTCGCTCCTATTTGAACGGGTCCTGTAGCAGTCAATGGACCGCGAGGTAGCGCGACTTGTCAGGCTGACAAGTCGCCTGACAAGTCGCGTTAGTGTGAATCGAGTCTGAATGTTGAACCTTGATTAAATGTAACCGCAATAATCCAAACAATCAATACAATGAAGTGCTTACGCCGATGTGGATTACAGGCATGCCGCTCTCCTCAGGTAGGGAACTCCAACATAGGCACATGAAAGAAAGAAAGGAAGCGCAAACACCTAGTGCATTACCCATGAACACCTTAAAAAAGTTTTAATAAAATGCCAAAAACATACTCACAGACATGAAGAATAAAATTGCATTACAAGAATCCAACACATGTGGAATGGAACACGTCCCTGTACATAGAACCTGTAAAGCGTTTCGGAAGTCAAGCCCCCTTCATCAGAGCTCTAGGTGTTTGCGCCTCCTTTTTTGCTTTCATGCATTTTCATTAAATGTAATCATATTGCTACATTTAGAGGCGCCCTCTCTACTCTTTTATACGCTGTAGCTCCTGCTGGATTTTGCTTCTAATCCCCTTGTAGAGGCGCCATTTGTGGATGGACATTTTATGGTTACACAACCTATCACATTGCTATAATCTTTTTATATGGGCTATAAAGTGAAGGATTTATGAATAAATGGGTGTGGAACGAATCATCTGAGTTTCCATTATTTCTCATGGGGAAATTCGCTTTGATATACGACTGCTTTGGATGACAAGCATGTTTCCGGAACGAATTACGCTCGCAATCCAAGGTTTTTTCTGTACTTGTTCCTATATACATAATACACTATTATAATGATAAATGCACTAGGCTAGTGCACCCTCTCTGTTGTTATTTTGGACCGCAATTGATTAATGCAGAAAGTATAGACTGTAAGTGGAACCTTTTATTGGCTAACTTGAGTTGTTTAATATGCAAGATTTCGGGATAACTCCGATCCCTTTGTCAGGGCGCTGAAGGTATCTTCCTGAAACCATCACCGCACCCTGCCTCAGTGCTCCTCTAAAGAGCCCTCAGCCCTGACACTTGGATGGAATTATGCAAATATCAAAATGCCTCCTGCAGCCAGAAAATGAGGTGAGCTGTGACTTGCCACAGCTTCTAATGCACACTGTAAGAAGCTCACAGTGTGCAGTGAAATCAGAGTATGCAGCTTTAGTACAGGAGAGGAGCCTGTATAACTATACAAGTCTGAAGGGAAGACAGTTTTAACATCCCTCTACTTTTTCCAAAAATAAAATATCATTTATAAGGCTATAGATACTTTTTATGTGGTTAGCTGTAAAACACTGTAGTATATAATATTCTGGCTACCATTCACAGAAATGAAAGGAATACAGTAGCTGCTGATAGTAGCTGATCTTTGGATCGATCGATAACTAGGCCTGTTAGTAACTAATCAGCAGCTGTTTGAACAGTAGTAGCAGCGTTACCAGAAACAGACCGAGCTGTCACCTCCATTACTTGACTGATTGCTTTACTTTTTGCTTTATGTAACTGTATAAAGAGATAATGTCAGTGTAAGTCCTGAGCAATCAGCTCTAGCACTATACAATAACACTGCATTACAAAGCTCGCTATCTTACTGGGGTTAAGGCGGTATTTATCATCACATCTATATTTGCAGTGCTAGACTGTATCTCACTGTGTGTGGCAGGGTGCAATAAGGGTGTGGGAGCTCTGCACATGGACCTCCAGGTGAACTCAAGACACATGAAGGAAACACAGGTGAACTGCATAGAAGGGAGCTGTTTTACCTGCCAAGTAGATGTATTCCTGTCCATCCAGTCCTGAGATATACACTGCTCTGTCAGACAGTGCGGCCATAGAAATACAGAAAGGAAAGCTAGACTGAAAACCAGATAAAAGAATTCAAGATAAGTTTGTTGGTAAAAAAAAAGTAAAAAAATGTCCAACATGTTTCAGTAGCAACACCACTCCCCTTTATCAGGGCTTAACACAGGATAAAGCTTGGAAGGATATCGACTTCACAGTTCTGTATTAGAACTCTCCCTGTGGAGTAACAACTTGACAGCAGTTGCTGAGCAGCAATGAAGGCTCTGCATTTAACTGAGTCCAACTCGGGTTCCCTAGGAAGCGGAGTCAAAGCACCAACCTGCTTCTTCACCAGAACCCCTGATGGTGGGGATGGGCTTGCAGCAAGCTGAAACCAGGTATGCCCATATGAGGATTCAGAGACCACTTGCGTGGGCAGAATACAATGGCAGGAGACAGAAGGAAATCCAGGAAACAAGCCAAAGTCAAGGCGGGCGGCAGACAAGCACAGATGGTAAATGGAAAAAACATGAGCAGCGCTAAAATATATTACCAATAATAAAGAAATATGTGCAAAGGTAATTAGTGACATTACCATATACAAATAACAAAGTGCAATGTGCAATAAAAGGAAAAGTGCAAACAATCCTGAAATAAACCTTCTGCCAGAAGGAGAAAACTACAAATCCAGAATGACCCCTGTATGGTGGGACAGTTTATATAAAACTACAGAGCAATGTCCACTTCAATGGTGATAACTAGAAGCAATCTATGTCCACTTAAGGAGTCACTGTGATGCATGCATCCGCCACCCAGGAGAGACTAAACACTCCTACCAGAATGTATGGACTCAAATGAGTCAAACAAGCATGTAGCTGGAAATGTCAAGATGATGATTGAAGTAGTAATCTCTAGATCAGGGTTTCTCAACCAGGGTTCCTCCTGAGGTTGCTAGGGGTTCCTTGAGTAATGGGCAATTTCTGCCTCTTAGATAAGTTCCCAATGACACCATTGTTCCTTTTAGCTATTTGTAAGGCGGGAATTCTTCCCAATGATGACAAGAGCAAGGAGCATTCATCCCTCTGACTGTCACACTAATCATGAGTTGTAGATTTTTAATTTTTATCAGGGGTTCCCCCAAGACCAGAAATTTATTTTAAGGGTTTCTCTGTGTTGAAAAGGACGAGAAAGGCTGCTCTAGGGGTTTAACACCATAAGGCCCCTTTCCCACGGGCGCACCGCCCGACAGAGTCCGTTCTGCTCAGCAGGGGGATCGATCCGCCGATCCCCGCTGAGCAGATGGATGACAGCTCTGTCTCCGCTCTGTGTGCAGAGACGGAGCTGTCAGATCCCCGCTGTTCTCTGTCGGAGATCGGATGAGAATGTTCTCATACGATCCAATCCTCCAGACGGATGGAAAATAGGGTTTCCATGCGTCCAGATTTCACGGACAGGATCAGATCGGATAGCAGCAGGTGTCAGCGGAGATGTCACCGCTGACATCTGCTGCCCCATAGGGATGTATGGAGCATCCGATCAGGTCCACCCGAAAAACTGCCAAGGCTGATTGGATCGGATCGCCCGTGTGAAAGGGGCCTTACTCTCCAAACCAACCAACCCTCTTGGTAAGTTATGGACTCTGGTGGCACTGTGGTGGTCTGGGCTTATAGCTGATAGTGTCCACCAGAAGTGTCTCCCAAAAGCCAGCAGGCTTCAGTGATCAGCTCCACCAGCACTGATGGTAGATGAAGCCGGGGTCGGCACACAGGAAGTCAGACACAGAATGGGAGGTGGGGGAAGGAAGTGACAGAAGGAAAAGGAAATAAAAACCACAGATTGAAAAACAACAAAAATGATTTAACCGCGCTCTCAATACTGACAAATAGTGACAAATTGATTACCGTGTTAACAGATTGGACATATCATGCTGTGTCCAGACACGGTGAATAAACCTTAACAGTGAATTAAAGTACTATAACAAAAGTCCAGTTTGCAACATGAAGTGAAAAATGCTTAGATTTATCCAAGCGTCACAATGAAACCACTTCACCAGTGTTCCCTCTCCACCAACATTCAGGTAGACATCCCACTCACCGAAATGTATTGACCCCTATTACAGGTAGTCAGATACAGCATGTATATTACATGTATCCACTTGAAAAGGATATCGGTATGTTTTTTGTATGCCATTTGTATGCTTCTAGGTGCTCATATCAGACCATGCAGAGGTAAAAGAGAAGCTTCTCAAAGTGTAGAAATGGTTTATGGTTTAAAATCTCACAATGAGTAGAAAGTTTCAATGCATAAAACCAGCAGGGGGTGCCGAATTTGCGCTCCACCTGGGTTCCAAGGATGTAGAAGTGATGTTTCATGCTCAGTCCCACTCAGCGCGTTTCGTCAGTGCATCTGACATCATCAGGGGACATCTGTTTATTGTTTTTCATTCGCTAAGCTATTTGCCTTATAACAAGCAGCTCAAAAATATTGTTTATAGCTTTTGTCATCTGTATACACTAACCTTACGTTTGCGCAGGTGTTGGATTAATTCACCTAATTTTACAAAAAACACAGAATGGCAGCTGATGTCCATAGGAGAACACAAAAGTCAGACAACACATGTTAAAAGAATCAGAGGGTAAGGAGAGTTACGGCAGCAAGGAGGTAAGAATCACACAGGCAGGAAACTGTAGGCTAAATCGTGACAAGTCCATTCAAGTCTTATCCTGTGTTGAGCCCTAATGAAGGGTTAGAGTTGTTGCCCACAAAATGTGTTGGATATTTTCATATGACTTTTTTTACCAACAATTATATTATCTTAGACTCTTTTACCCGATTTTGTTCTGATGATCCTTTCTATGGTTTAAGCCACCGTAGGGCGTGCATTGAGGCAAAGTCTTGCAGTGTGGAAGGCACCTCACCACAACTACTGAGTAGCCCTACGTCGGTCGCGCATGTGGTGCTGGGGGGCGAGTGCGTGCCATCGGCGGCTGCTTCCGCCCCCACTAGGCAGCAAGGATGCCAATGGACGGGGACGGCACCTGCGATCGTTCCCCACTATGAGAGAAGGACGGTCAGCTGTTGTAACACAGCTGACCGTTCTTCTCTCTGGAATGATCACAGCGCTCCTGTGATCCTTCTATATAGGATCACAGGTCTCTATGATAATTTCACAAGTCCCCCCCCCCCCACAGTTAGAAAACACTCCCCTAGGCTCACACTTAACCCTTTGATCACCCTTAGGTTAACCCCTTCCCTGCCAATTTTATTATTACAGTAACAGTGCATTTTTTAGCACTGATTACTGTAGTAATGTCACTGGTACCCCCAAAAGTGTCGAAAATGTCAGTTAGGGGTTCGATCTGTCCGGCGCAATGCCACAGTCCCGCTGAAAATCGCTGATTGCTGCCATTACTAGTAAAAAAATAAATAAATAAAAATGACATAAATCTTTCCCATAGTTTGTAGACGCAACAACTTTCATGCAAACCAATGAAAATAGGCTTATTGCGATTTTTTTTAACAAAAATATGTAGCAGAAAACAAATTGGCCTGAAAGGATGAAAAATTTAGATTTTTAATTTTTTTTGGGAATGTTATATAGCAGAATGTGAAAAAACATTTTTTTTTTTTTTTTCAGAATTGTCGCTCTATTTTTGTTTATAGTGCAAAAACTAAAAATCGTACAGGTGATCAATTACCACCTAAAGAAAGCTATATTTGTGGGGAAAAAAAGGACATTGATTCTATTTGGGTACAGCGTTGCATGACCGCACAATTGTCCGTTAAAATAACACAGTAACAAATCATAAAAAATGTCCTGGTCATTAGGGCAAATCCTTCCGGTCCAGAACTGGTTAAGTTACGTAGAGTTGATTTTTGTAAAGAGTAACTTTTTAATGCCTGTGACATCTTTGCCTAAAAGGGAGAAAGATCAATGTTGAGAAAATATAAAGCGTTTCTGTCAGTGGCGCCCATGCCGAGCAAGCGACCTCCTGTGTTCACTAAGCAGTAGGGCAGCCGCTCGGTACAGGACCTGGTAGCCAGCGGTGGCAGTGCCTTCTAAAGTGATTTCCCATGGATCCCACAAATATTGCACGGATAAATTAACATCAGTCCAACGTAGCCAACTAAATGTAAAAGTTGCCACAAACTTCAGCTTTAATGTGGTTGTAAAGGCTCTGGATTTTTTAGCTTCATGCATTCTCATACTCGTATTTCGGATAAAACCATAGGTGTGCACAGCCTATAGCATTAGGGTGTGCACAGTGCTGTATTTTGGCCTAGGCCGACAAGGCCCAGGCCTAGGGTGGCAAAAAAGCTGCCCCCCCCTCCACCTGAGACTCTATTGGCCACTGGTTGCTAGACCCGCTTCTCTCACCCCCCTTTCTCTCTCTCTCTCACCCCCTCTTTCTCTCTCCCACCTCTCTCACCCCCCTCTCTTTCTCACTCACCCCCTCTCTCTCTCTTTCTCACCCCCCTCTCTCTCTAACCCCCTCCTCTTTCTCTCACTCACTCACCCCCCTCTCTCTCTCACCCCCCTCCTTCTCTCTCTCTCACCCCTCCCCTCTCTCTCTCACTCCTCCCCCCTCTCTCTCTCTCTCTCTCTCACACCCCTCTCTCTCTCATCCCCCCTCTCAATCCCTCCTCTCTCATCCCCCCTCTCTTTCTCTCTCTCCCATTTCCCCTCTCTCTCACCCCCCCTCTCTCTCACCCCCCTCTCTCCCATCCCCCCTCTCTCTCTCATTC
Source organism: Pelophylax lessonae (assembly GCF_965119305.1). Taxonomy (NCBI): domain Eukaryota; kingdom Metazoa; phylum Chordata; class Amphibia; order Anura; family Ranidae; genus Pelophylax; species Pelophylax lessonae. The sequence continues at coordinate 57,202,327 of NC_138775.1, forward strand.
CCCCCTCTCTCTCTCTCTCTCTCTCTCTCATTCTGTCTCTCTCTCTCATCATCTCTCTCCCTCTCTCACCCCCCTCCCCCCCTCTCTCTCTCTCTCTCACCCCCCTCTCTCTCCCATCCCCCCTCTCTCTCTCTCATTCCCCCCCTCTCTCTCTCTCTCTCTCTCATTCTGCCTCTCTATCATCCTCTCTCTCCCCCCTCTCTCACCCCCCTCTCTTTCTCACTCACCCCCTCTCTCTCTCTTTCTCACCCCCCCTCTCTCTCTAACCCCCTCCTCTTTCTCTTACTCACTCACCCCCCTCTCTCTCTCACCCCCCTCCTTCTCTCTCTCTCACCCCTCCCCTCTCTCTCTCACTCCTCCCCCCTCTCTCTCTCACCCCCTCTCATTCCCTCTCTCTCTTCCTCCCTCCCTCACCCCCCCTCTCTCTCTCTCTAAACCCCCCTCTCTCTCTCCCTCCCTCACCCCCCTCTCTCTCATCCCCCCTCTCTCTCTCTCCCTCACCCACCCCTCTCTTTCTCTCCCACCCCCTCTCACCTCCCCTCTCGTGAGATCTCAGGTATTCATGCTGGGACATGTAGTCCTTCAATTTTGGAGGGAACCACACCCGTTAAAAAGGGGCAAATTTACATAGAAGGGGGAAGGGGGTCGCCCAATTTTAATCTTGCCTAGGGCAGCACAAAACCAATATACACCACTGGTTGTGCACCCCAAAGCTCAAGCACACATGCCTTTCTCTGCAGCCTCAGCTGTATGGGGCAGTGAATGAATGGGAAGTGCTCTGTGCTGAGCGGCTTCCTCTTCATTCACAAACTGAAGCATAGGAAACACAGTTTGCTATGCTTCAGTTATGATTGAACACAGTGAGTGAGTTTGTTCACTGTTTTCATGTAGAAAAAGAAGGGGCCGGTAAATGATTAGCCCCTTCCCTGACTCTCCATCCTGAAACATTCCCCGCAGCAGCTGTGGAAAGAGGAGGTGGTGTGGTGGAACATGGGGGGCAGTAGGGGGAACTGGCATCACACAGAGTGATTAGGGTGTGCCCTGGCACACCTATATATAAAACATGGACACAGTCTGCAGCCCCCTGCCCCCAAACTGCCACCCCTTCTTCCTTACAGAATCAGGGGCTCTTCTTTTTGTGTTTTTTTAAATTGGGTGTAGCCATGTGAGGCTGCATCATCTGTTCACAGGAATTCAGATTCCTAAATAAGAACTACAAGTCCCATCTACCACCACAGCAGAGGGACTCATAGTTCTCAATGGTTTTTGCCTTTGTAGTCCATTGATACTTCCTGCAGTCTCATAACTAACGGTCTGTGCCAAAGGTGCGCACCCCAAAGCTTAAACATTGCTTTTCTATGCAGCCCCATCTGCACCGTAATATGATTGAATGGGAAGTGCTCTGTGCTGAACGGCTTTCCTGTTCATTCACAAACTGAAGCATAGTAAACTATGTTTACTATGCTTCAGTTATGAATGGTCACAGTGAGCTAGTGTGTTCACTGTGTTAATTTAGAAAAGGAAGGGGACAGTAGATTACATATTTACTAGCCCCCCTACCCCTGCTCTCCATCCTGAAACATACCCTGGAGCAGAAGGGGGTGGGGTGGGGAGAGCACTGTGGGGTGGGAAGCCTGGGCAGTAGGGGGAATCGGCACCACACATAGTAATTAGAGTGTGCCCAGGAACACCCCGCACACTCCCTGCGCACGCCTATGGTCTGTACCCTGTTACATACCCACAACTTGATCCACCGATGCACATTTTCTTTTAGTAATCAATCTGAGTGCATTTATTATTTTTTGGAATTTGCCTTTCCTACGCAATCCTAGCTAGTCTCTGCTTTCCAAGAGGTGCTGCAGCAGCTGAGTGGTGCAGAGTTCCCCAAAGCATAAAAAAACTCCTATTTCCAGCTGTTTTATTCTATTCAGGAGATAATTATGTGGCCAATCAGGTAGAGCTGGCCCCATTAAAAAAAAAAAGGTTTGCAGCCAACCCCCAGGTGATCAGAGGAACCCATACTGTAATGATTGTGGTGTGACTCTGCCAGACTCCTCCCTGCATGCTGCCTTCTCCTCTCCCAGATAAGGGCTCTGTTTAAAAGTATTTTCCCTCTCCCCCTGCTTCTCATTTCCAGTCCTCTTCTGCTGGGAGCTCCACGTCATCCGGGATAGGGTGAGTGAGCGAAGCGCAGGCTGAACTTTCTGCTGACTCAAAGTTTGTGCAGGATCCCTGGGTGGAATCGCAGCATTGAGGGCATCTATGGATGAGCAGGGACAACCCCGGGGACCGCACACCTATCTATAATCAGCCTTCTATAGAATAGAAATATTACAATGTATCAATGTTCCTTAGCACTGGGATGCCCAATATTTCTATCCCTTCATATTCTATTGGAAAACTGGCAGCTACTAAAGAAACTGAGATTGTAGACCAATTGGGGCTTATTTACATATATTTACGCATAACGTGGACGCTGGTGTGCGCTGTGAAGACGCTTCCGTGCAACGTTAAAACACATTGCTGGTTTTTTCCCTGGCTATATGTAATTCTTATGCACAGCAACGCATTGCGAGGCATTACGGCGCTTCGGAACGCACTGCGCAACAATGAAACTTTTTTTTTTTCTTCTTTTTTTACAGAAGCAAAGCAGTGTGAACTGAGCTCATAGAATCCGAGACACAATGCCTTGTCCTTACATTGGGACTTCATTCAGCAACACTGCTTGTGTGAATAAGCCCCATTCACTCTTAAGGCAGAGCGACTTTGTTGTTTTTTTTATTTTTTTATGCATTTGTACAGGCATTTTGGCTTACATTTAAGGCTGGACGTTTTAAAAAGTGCCTTGAACGCTGGAATTTAAAGGTCGTTTAAAACGTCCGTTGTGTCGCGTTTGCAGCCGCGTTTAGCGGGCGTTTGCGCTCAGAACCATTTCTAGAGGTCAAAAAATCATTCCCCTTTAAAATGGAAAAATGCAAGCGCTAAACGCGGGTGATTGCATTCGGTCGCGTTTTTCGTTTGAAACGCCGGTAAACACAAGTTCTGAACATCCTGAACGCAAATAATTGCTTTCCAAAAAACGACACTGAACTCAACTGCCTCTAAATGACTGTAAACGACTCGACGATAATTTAACATTGAGGTGGGTTCAGGGGCTTCTGAAAAAAACGCCCAACTGCTCAAAAATGTCCGTTTACAAGTTGCAGTGTACATGAGGCCTTAGGCTTGAATGTTTTTTTTTTTTTAATCAATGGAAAGGTAACTACTGCATTTTTGCATGTTTTTCACACTGTTCCCAACACATCTATTGGAGCCAGGATGCACAATTCTAAAAGCACTTTTGCAAGCTACCATCTTCAAGTGACACTATGAGGTTGACTTACTAAAGGCAAATAGACTGCGCACCCGAATGCTTCCCAGTTTCCCCGATGCCCAATGCGGGAGCCCCAGGGCCATCTTAACGAATGGGCATGCTGGGCAGTTGCCCGGGGGTCCCACTTGCCCAGGGGGCCCACCCTGCCCAGCGACCCAGCAGGCATTAGTCGTGATTCCAATGTGCATCCCATCTCTGAAATTAGCAGGTGGCAAGCGCCTGTCGGCCCCGCGCTGCTGTCAGGCCACTTGGGCCGTGGAGGGGGAGTCCACAACTGCAGGAATGCCTGTCCACCTCCACTGGAACAGGCACACACAGGACAGTCGAGTCTGACTCCCATCCGTGTGTGTGTTCCCTGGACCCAGCCGCCAAACTTGAAATCTGTCATTAGCCTGGCACTGCTGTACCAATAAATATCGCCTTATCGATAATTTGCATTTTTATTCTCGTGGGTGATTTACAGGCAGGGCCCCAGTGCACTGCATTGCCCGGGGCCCTTTAATGCTCTTAGGATGGCACTGGGGAGCCCGCAGGGTTCCCGCATTGCACCAATGTGAACCGACACTGAAATGCCCGCCTGAAATCGTGTAAGTTTAGCTAAACTCGCACATTTTCAAAACGGTCTCAGTGTAAACATGGGCTTACTCATGTGTCGGTTCACATTGGTGCGACGCGGGAACCCTGCGAATCCGCTGCGGGTTCCCACATCGCACCCAACTCGCAGGCAGTTAACAATGCCATATGCGAACTGCTGGGAATGTCAATACAAAGTTAATGACACCCCCAGATCAGTCCGCATGTCGCAGTGCGAACCGTCAGTTCGGACAGGAATCGGATCGCATAGGTGTGAACCCCCATGCGATCTGATTCTGGTGCGGACCAAAAAAAAAAGGGTCCTGTGCAAATTTGGTCTTAATGCGATGCAAATTCAGCCATACAATCTGTATGGCTGAATTTGCATCGCACAGATATCACATGTGATTAGCAGAGCAGTGTGGTGCGAATCACATGTGATGAAGTGTGATCCGGAACTCAGTCCCACTTCGGGGGTGATTTTACAGACATCTGTGCAGGTTCCTGCACAGATGTCTATGGATCCCCCCCCCCCCCCCGTAAATCGTAAAAAGGAGTACAGAAACAACTTTTGGGAATCGGTGCGTCGTCGCAAAAGTTGGCGTCGCACCAATTCGGGTGTGCCATTGCCGGCAATTGGCTTCAATTTGACATGTCGAATCAGACCACTGTTAATGTTGAAGCTTCACTTTACAAAGAATACCCAATCACGTGCAAGGAAAATTAAACATTTTTTTTGCTTGAACATGATTGGATGATGTACGTCAGCAGAGCTTTCCCTCATTTATTAAGCTCTGGAGCAACTTCTCTTTGCAAAGTGCAGTCTGCTTGCCTTTAGTAAATCAACCTCAATGCTCAAATGTGAACATCACTGAATATAGTGGAAATCTTAGGGGTTAATTTACTAAAACTGGAGAGTTTAAAATCTGGTGCAGCTGTGCATAGTAGCCAATCAGCTTCCAGCTTTTTTTGTCAAAGTCTACGTTTCAACTAGTGCGACTTGTCATGCGACTTTGGACACATAAAGTCACATGACAAGTGACAGCCCATTGATTTCAAAGCCACCCGTTCCAATTTTTGCGACTTTGAAAATCAGTGACTTTGAAAAGGTGCCGTCACTACTTTGATGCGACTTTTGATGCAACTTTGATCCAGAGAGTGTAAAGTCGGGTCAAAGCTGTAAAGTCGCACTCTAAAGTGGGGTATACACTATAAGAAAATCGGGCAAATGATCGTCCGATCCTCCTCGTTCTTTCATAGCAAGTTGGAACCGATAAACGAAAATTCGTGCGAAAATTTTCATACGACAAAGGCTTTTTTTTTTTTTTGCTGTTTATTGTTTCTGATCATTCGCAGTCGTTCTTTTCTGATTTTTCTTTTACAAAAGTCGTACGAAAACAGTACACATTAAACTAAAATTGTTTATATTTTTCCATACGGGAAACATTTTGGAGTTTGTCCCTTCGAGAATTAACGCACGAGAATTCAGAATCGGCTGTGGAAAGTTGTGCACACACTATACGAAAATCGTACGAAAAATTCTTTGGACGAAAATGGTTGTCCGATTTTCTTATAGTGTGTACGAGCCTTTATTCAGTCAACCTTGGGGTCACAATAGTGGAAATGTAGACTAAAGTGGGGTACACACTATAAGAAAATCGGGCGAACGATCGTCTGATTTTCCTCGTTGTTTCACAGCAAATGGGAACCGATGAACGAAAATTTTTGTGCGAAAATTCAGAATCGAATGTCGAAAGTTGTGTACACACTATACGAAAATCGTACGAAAATTCAGAATCGGATGACGAAAGTTGTGTACACACTATACGAAAATCGTACGAAAATTCTTTGGACGAAAATGTTCGCCCGATTTTAAGTGAGAATCTAATTGGCTACCATGCACAACTGCACCAGATTTTTAGTAAATCAACCCCTATTTTTTAAATGCTGAAGCAGGTCTGGTGAAGCTCCAAATATTGGGTCTGCACGTGGGCGATGTGACCATGCTGCCAAAAAAGTTTGCAATTACTGCTGAAGATTGCTAAACAAAGATCTCATTTTGGCACATGATCGCACAAATTTGGAGCATTGTGCTCATCATTAGCAATTCAGTTCCTCTACAGACAACATGCCATTGCTCCTTATGTGCAGTCATCAGTTGCTGATTATTTCTTTCGGGGGATCGCGGTTCATTTCAGTGGCGCAATCACCATGTCAAACATCACCCGTATGTGCCCAGTGTTTGCTATATTTTAGGAAATGTAAAGACAGCTGTGATCTTCATGATGTGAATACTATGATTGCATGGTAATGTTTGTATTTGTTTTTCCTCAATATTGTGTCGGTATTTATTATTGTTTGTAGAGTGCTTCTTGGCCTTCCATTCACACCTTTGCATTTTAGCTCCCATTCATACTTGAGCGCAGCGCTTTTTTTCAGCGGTAACGTAGGTGAACGCAGTTTCAGCACCTAGTGCTGAATTTAGAAGGGGAAAATGCTCTGGGCCCCCTTACTACAAAAATTATAAAAAATAAATAAATAAATAACATAAAAAAATTTAGGATATATAAAAATAAAAAATGACTTTCTTTTCTTAAATGTATCTTGGAAAGTAAAGAAGGGGCCTCCATCATACAAAAACTATATTATAAAAAAAAAAAAAAAAAATGATACAAAAAAATAATAATAAAATAATATAAAATATATAAAAATAAAAAATGACTTTCTTTTATTAAATGTATCTTGGAAAGTACAGAAGGGGACCCCTTCATACAAAGATTCTAAAAAAATAATATATATATATATATATATATATATATATATATATATATATAAATATGATAATATATATATATATATATATATATATATATATATATATATATATATATATATATATATATAAATATAAATAATAATAACAAAATATTATAAAATATAAAACATAAAAAAAATTACTTATATTTAATAAATGTATCTTGGAAAGTACAGAAGGGGCTCCCTTCATACAAAAATGTAAAAAAAAAAATTATATATAACAAAATAATAATAATAAAATAATATGAATAAAAATAAAAAAATGACTTTCTTTTATTAAATGTATCTTGGAAAGCACAGAAGGGGACCCCTTCGTACAAAGATTCTAAAAAAATAATATATATATATATATATATATATAAATATGATAATATATATATATATATATATATATATAAATATAAATATAAATAATAATAACAAAATATTATAAAATATAAAACATAAAAAAATGACTTATATTTAATAAATGTATCTTGGAAAGAACAGAAGGGGCCCCCTTCACACAAAAATGATAAAAAAACTATATATATAAAAATATAATAATAAAATAATATAAAATATATACAAATAAAAAAATGACTTTCTTCTATTACATGTATCTTGGAAAGTTTTATTTTGCTGGCCATCCCGTGTAAAAGTTTTTACTCTGGATTGGTATATTGTATGATTTTTAAAAAATAATTTTGGCAGCTAGATTGGAATGCTACCAAAGAAGGTTGCCTATGACTGTGCGTGTGTGCATGCGTGGCTTCAGAATGATGTTGTGTCATGCATTTTGAAAATGTGTAACTGTCACTGAGAATGCAAACCAACTCTGTGTATGAAGGGGCCCCCCAAACCTAAAGTGCTGAGACACCCTAGATCTAAGTCTGGCCCTACCGGCACCTCCAGGACTGAATATATTTCATGGCCAGGGGCACTGGAGTGTGCTGGAGGGTATATTTTTCCTGGTTACTGGGGGATCCATTGTAGTGGGGAGAGGTTCTAATGTTGCAGGGGAGTCTATTGTTGCTGGGGAGGTCTATTGTTGCTGGTGGGATCTGTTATCTATTGTTGCGGGGGGGGGGGGTGTATAATGCACAGAAAAGCCTCAGAGTTGCCATAACATACACTATGATCGAGCAGGGCTTTTTTCTTGCCGAGAATAGGGTCTATTGTTGCTGGTAGGGGGTATATTGATTCTGGGGGTATTATGTTGCTGGGAGGGATCTACTGTTGATGGATAGGTCTAATGTTACAAGCTGCTGGGAGATCTATTGTTGCTGATGGTGGTGTATTCTTTTTCCGCAGGGGGTTCTATTGTTTCTGGGGGGGATCTATTGTTGCTGGGGTGTCTTTTGTTGCTGGTGGGGATCATCTGTTGTGGGGGGGGGGTGTTGTAGAAATGCATAAAGCCTGAAAATGGCCTAACACTATGCTCAAGCAGGGCTTTTTTTCCCTCAGAGAATAGGGTCTATTTTGCTGAATGCAGGGGGGGGGGGGGGGTTTGTTACTGGGCAGGTCTATTGCTGCTGATAAGGGATCTGTTGTTGCTGGGAGGGACCTACTGTTGATAAAAGAGTCTATTGTTACAAGCTGCTGGGAGATCTATTGTTGCTGGTGGGGTGTCTATTATTCTATTATTTTTTTCACAGGGGGTTCTGTTGTTGCTTTTGGGGATCTATTGTTGCTGGTGGGGTGTCTATTATTTTTTCGCAGGGGGTTCTATTGTTGCTTTTTGGTATCTATTGTTGCTGGTGGGGATCTATTGTTCTGGGGATTCTATTGTTGCGCGCGGGGGGGGGGGTGTACAAATACACAAAAAAGTCTCAAAATGGCCTAACATACACTATTCTCAATCAGGGCTTTTTTTTCTTTAGAGAATAAGGTCTATTGTTGCTAAATGCAGGGGGATCTATTGTTGTAGAGGGGTCTATTGTTGCTGGTGGAGGAACTATTGTTGCGGGTGATCTTCTGTTGTGGGGGTATTGTTGCTGGGCAGGTCTATGGTTGCTGATAGAGGATCTGTTGTTGTTGGGAGGCATCTACTGTTGTTGGAAGGGTCTATTGTTGAAAGCTGCTGGGTGATCTATTGTTGCTGGTGGGGACTTTTATTGCTTTTTTTGCAGGGAGTTTTATTGTTGCTGGTGGATCTATTGTTATTTTTTGCAGGGGATCTATTTTACTACTTTCTTCTTATCAATAACAAATTCCAAATGCCCGACAAAATGATACTTGGTTCTGTATTCTATAATGCAGGAGGGGAGGTACTGGGAGGGGGATAGGTGGTGGAACAAAGAGACGGAGCTCTGAGGTGGGAGGGGTTTGGAAACAAGGGGTCACTTGACTGATTTCCAAGTTGTCGTAAAGGAGCCCACATAGATTTTTATTTTTGGGAACGCCTGAAAAACATATGTAGCAGGATTCCCAGCCATTGTGCTGGATGTGGGTCTGCCATGGTTACCGTTAGTGTGAATACTGAGACAATGAACAGTCCGGCATCTTTGGTTTTTAGTTTTATTGTAGGAACTTGGATGGGAGAAGGGAATGAGTGGGACGATCCTCTGGCTCAACTAGTTACAAGAATGGGACACTTGAGAAAAAATGCCATCTAGCGCTGACTTGACGCCGACTGAATGCCAACCAAAGCTTACTGGCGCTTGTGAAACGGACTTCTGACACTCCTGTTAGCTCAAAAGTCCTGAGGTAGCCACTTGCAATGATGCTGCAACACTTAACACTTTACACTTCAGGGCCCAACCGCAGGCACCCCCTTTACTGTTCAGGGTTAACTCTGGCACCCCCTTTATTGTCACCGCTGCCCGGCTAGCTCCCGGATCCCTCTGTCCTCCGGAGTGGTCCCCTCTCACTAGGCAGACCCCCAGGGGCAGTTTTCAGTACTCATGACTCAGAATGCTTTCCTGAAACTCGACCCCCAACGCTCCGCTGGTCCTCAGCACACCTGGATCCTCACTGCAGCTCAGCTCAGACCGCTGTCCACTCAGGCAAGCCGCCTGGGATACCCGATTCCTATTGACAGGAGGAGAGACAGCTGCAATCTCCCTCCTGGGACTCTGATACCCTCTCCCAGAATTCTGTGCGGCAGAATCTGCCCTTCCAGGATGGATACAAGCCCTGGTGTGCTATTGGCCAGGTTTCCTCCACTGCCCAAAGAGCCCTCATTGGAATACAGTGGGGAGACTCCCCAGCACAACAGGCACACCTGGGAGCACATATCAGTCTAACTGAACAATCTGGCCCAGCAGTTAGGCCGGCAAGGCCCCACTATAATTTACCTAGCACCTACCTTGGTGGGTGCTACACACTTATAATGCACACTTTTGTTCATTTTTTCCTGTGCTTCCTTTGAAGTCAGTTTGGCCAAAAATGCCATATTTTGCTTCAAAAGTAAAGTAAATGTATCTTATGGAGCTTCAGGTGTTTAACTACAGTGATGTTCCATTTACAGGGTGTGTAATGCAAACAATTGCGGCACAGAGGTGTAGCATTTACAGGATGGGTAGCGTAATATACTGTGGCGCAGAGGTGTGGCATTTACAGGGTGTGTAATGCAATCGATTGTGGCGCAGAGGTGTGGCATTTACAGGGTGTGTAATGCAATTGATTGCGGTACAGAGGTGTGGCATTTACAGGGTGTGTAATGCAATTGATTGCGGTGCAGAGGTGTGGCATTTACAGGGTGTGTAATGCAATTGATTGCGGTGCAGAGGTGTGGCATTTACTGGGTGTGTAATGCAATTGATTGCGGTACAGAGGTGTGGCATTTACAGGGTGTGTAATGCAAATGATTGCGGCGCAGATGTATGGCAGTTACAGGGTGTGTAATGCAATTGATTGCGGTGCAGAGGTGTGGCAGTTACAGGGTGTGTAATGCAATTGATTGCGGTACAGAGGTGTGGCATTTACAGGGTGTGTAATGCAATTGATTGCGGCGCAGATGTATGGCAGTTACAGGGTGTGTAATGCAATTGATTGCGGTGCAGAGGTGTGGCAGTTACAGGGTGTGTAATGCAATTGATTGCGGTACAGAGGTGTGGCATTTACAGGGTGTGTAATGCAATTGATTGCGGTACAGAGGTGTGGCATTTACAGGGTGTGTAATGCAATTGATTGCGGTGCAGAGGTGTGGCATTTGCAGGGTGTGTAATGCAATTGATTGCGGTACAGAGGTGTGGCATTTGCAGGGCGTGTAATGCAATTGATTGCGGTACAGAGGTGTGGCATTTACAGGGTGTGTAATGCAATTGATTGCGGTACAGAGGTGTGGCATTTACAGGGTGTGTAATGCAATTGATTGCGGTGCAGAGGTGTGGCATTTGCAGGGTGTGCAATGCAATTGATTGCGGTACAGAGGTGTGGCATTTACAGGGTGTGTAATGCAATTGATTGCGGTACAGAGGTGTGGCATTTACAGGGTGTGTAATGCAATTGATTGCGGTGCAGAGGTGTGGCATTTGCAGGGTGTGTAATGCAATTGATTGCGGTACAGAGGTGTGGCATTTGCAGGGCGTGTAATGCAATTGATTGCGGTGCAGAGGTGTGGCATTTGCAGGGCGTGTAATGCAATTGATTGCGGTGCAGAGGTGTGGCAGTTACAGAGTGTGTCACGTAATTGATTGCGGCTCAGAGGTGTTGCATTTACAAGGTGGGTAACACAATATAATACATTGTGGTGCAGAGTTGTGGCAGTTACAGGGTGTGTAATGCAATCGATTGCGGCGCAGAGATGTGGCATTTACAGGGTAGGTAACGCAATAAATTGTGGCGCAGAGGTGTAGCAGTTACAGGGTGTGTAATGCAAACAATTGCGGTGCAGAGATTGGCATTCACAGGGTGTGTAATGCTCCGTACACACAATCAGAATATCATCCAACGAATACCACTTTTGAAGCGATAGTACACGGCTGTCGTCCAAAAATTTCCCAAGTGACAAACACGAGAATTTCTCTTGTACGATACCAGATTGAACGATATTTGTTTAATCCGTGCAGTTTTTGTTCTGAAAATACAATACAAATACATTACATCACTTTCTAATTTTTTTTTTTTCTGTCATACGAGAATTTTCCTTTAGTAACCTGTTCGCTTTCAAAATAAGATTAGCAAGCAAAAAAAATAAAAAAAAACAGATGATCAGTCGTCCGATAATCTCATCATGTGTATTTGGCTTTATGCAATCGATTGCGGCGCAGAGGTGTGGCATTACCAGGGTTAAAACAGGCTTTGTGGATCAAATGTGAACAGGAACGATTTTAGAACATGTCATTTGGCTCGTTGATATTTTTTGAGCTTTGAGCTTCAACTTGCAAATCTCCGAGTTGTAAATAAGAGCTAAAGATGCATTAAAAAAAAAACAAAAAAAAAACCATGCTTGCTGCATTTTTGGGACTTTGTTTCTGGCTTGCCTCATCTAAATCGAAACACCAAATTTCAAAAGTAAACCACTTTGCAACCACGCCACATAAAAACCTGCGTGGGTTGAATGTGCGGAGAGAAGTGCCGCTATGGACAGTATTCATACTATTTTCACACCTTTGCACCTGCATTTTCTTGCGTTTTTGGTGCACATTTTAATGTGTTGATGCGCATTCAGTACATTTTTTATGCAATCTGCATTTTTTTTAAAATTTGGCCAATGAAAGTCAACTATAGTCAAATAGGCCTAATATAGTAGAAGCTGCTAAAAGGTGATGTGCTAAAAATGTTACATTCGCTTTTTGTGACATTTTTCACCTCATAATTTGCATTAAAACTACTTCTGTACTGTTGGCATATGTCCATCAATCTAGCGAATTAGACGGTTTTAGATATGTTTAGAATGGCGGCTAAGGACCTTCAGTGCCGGTTCACACTTCAGCGATGTCAGACATCGCATGTGATTTACAGCACACTGCTCTGCAAATCACATGCGATGTCTGTGCGATGCAAATTCAGCCATACAGATTGTATGGCTGAATTTGCATCGTGTTTGGACCAAAGTCGTACAGGACACTTTTTTTGGGTCCGCACCAGAATCGGATTACATGGGTGTTCACACCTATGCGATCCGATTCATGTCCGAACTGACAGTTTGCACTGCGATATGCGAACTGATCTGGGGGTGTCGTTAACTTTGTGATTCGCATATGGCAGTGTGAACTGCCTGCGATTCTAGTGCGATGCGAGTACCCACAGTGGATTCGCAGGGTTCCCCCATCACATATGTGTGAACCGGCACTCAAACCTATTATGCTCATGACAAAATGTGCACTTTTGATGCATGCGTCAGATTTCACTGCCGAATATTAGAATAAGGGTCCATTTACCCACACAAGTGGTTGGAACTCTTCCAATGTAAAGCTGGCCATGCACGATACAATCTGATTGTACAATCTATGTAAATCTCCTTAACCACTTAAGCCCCGGAAGATTTTACCCCCTTCCTGACCAGGGGGTTTTTTGCGATTTTTTTTACTGCGGGACTTTAACGGACATTTGCGCGGTCGTGAGACGCTGTACCTAAACGAATTTGACGTCCTTTTTTTCCCACAAACAGAGCTTTCTTTTGGTGGTATTTGATCACCTGTGCGATTTTTACTTTTTGCGCTATAAACAAAAAAAGAGCGTACATTTTGCAAAAATAACAATATTTTTCACATTTTTTTATATGAAATTCCCCCCCAAAAAAACGTAAAAATCAAAATTTTTTAACATTTTTGGCCAATTTGTTTTCTGCTACATATGTTTGGTAAAAAAATCGCAAAAAGCGTATTTTGATTGGTTTGCGCAAAACTTATTGCGTTTACTAACTAAGGGAAAGATTTCTGTCATTTTTGGTGTTTTTTTTAACGCGTAATGGCGGCGATCTGCGTTTTTTTTTGCGGTACTGCGACATTGCGGCGGACAGATCAGACCCTTGACTGACATTTTTGACACTTTTGGGGTTACCAGTGACATTACTGCAGTAATCAGTGCTAAACATATGCACTGTTACTGCAAAATGACACTGGCAGGGAAGGGGTTAACTTTATTGGGGAGGGAGGGGTTAAGTGTGTCCCTAGGGGCGTGCTTTCTACTGTGATTGGCTGTGGCTACTAGTGTAAGAACAGTGATCAACGGTCCTACATAGTAGAACCGTCTGATCACTGTTTCTACACAGGGGAGAATGACAGGCGGCTTGTTTACATCAGCCGCCTGACTTTCTCCCTCTGTACCGACGATCGGCGAGTGACCGGCGGACATCGGGTCCGCCGGTCACACGCACTAACTTCCCTGTGAACGAGCCACGGTGGGCGCGCGCTCGCCCGCTATTGGCTCACAAGGAAGTGACAGGCAAGTGACGTACCGGTACATCACTCTGCCTGGCCGGGGGCTGACCGCCGCAGTATATAGTCGTGCGGCGGTCGGCAACCGGTTAAGGCTTCAAGCACACTAGATGTTTTATAAACGCCAGTAGCTTTAGCTGTAGAATGGCGCATTAAAAACGTGAGTTTTTCCACGTTTTGCAACATTTTTGCATTAGCGTTTTTAGCAAAACTATACACCCACAAAAGCTTGTGGCTCAAAAACGCATAAATGGTGAATAGCCGCGTTTTTTAGACTTAGAGCGTTTTTATAGCAGGAAAACTCCTCTTCAAACCCAATAGTTCTGTTTTTTTTCAAGCTAGAAAGCGCCCCTGCCAAAAACCGCTGATAACTGCCAATGTGTGAATGGACACATAGGATAACATGCTGGGGAGTTTAACGGCTGCAGAAAAAAACACCTGAGGGCCAGTTCACACCATAGAAACTCAGTCTGGATGCGTTGCAGATGCTTTTCTACCTGCGTGGTTTTGACGTGTTTTTGGTACGTTTTTGATGCATTTTCCCCTCTTTTTTTCTTAACCCTAAATAAGGACATGTGCTATCCAATCAGGTAGGCTCTTGTATTACACAGTTGATGGTATATCCAAAGGAGATTGTACAGCATGTCCCGGGTTTATTGTCCTACTGGAGTTTGTGAGATTTTGTTGTAATTTCCTCCTCCACTTCAAAAATGCTTCTTTTTAAGTTGGCTTGACATTAGATTGTCCAGGCACAAACATTTTCATTAAATGTATTCCTCAAAAATACTCTCAGTATTCTAAATTAAAAAAACTGTGGGTTCTGCATCATTTTAGAAGTATCTTGGGGAGTATCTCACCAAAACTGAAATCCCTGTTGCAGGGGATGCCTGCAGAAGCAGGAAATGACATTTCTGGACGCCTCCAGGTTGCAATATTGCATTAAATTTTACAGAAATTTACAGCAGCTGCAGATTGTAAAGAAATAGTAAATTAAAAAAAAATGAAATCACAATATATCTTGTGTAGCAATTGTATGTGTTTATTATTATTTTCTTTTTTTATTTGCTATATTTTTTTCATGAAACTGGAGTTTTTAAAGCCTTGCACTGCAAGGGTTAAAGTGATATTAAAGGTTCAGGTTTTTGTTTTTTTTTTTGCTTACATATATGGCAGCAAGGTGGCTCTGCTGTGCAGGATCACATGCCTAATAGGGATCCTGCACTTCCCGGTCTGGGGCGCGTGAATAAACATAGCGGGAGCTGATCTGTGGGTGCCGTGGACTCGATGTCTGCTGGCACCCGACAATCATTAGGCAGAGAGCCAGAATGGCATCCATCGATCAACTTGGGAACAACCATTATGCTGAGCTTTACCTAGGATTATCACTAGCAGCTGCTATAACCTCTAGCAATAATCACTTATACCGGGGACCGGTACCGGCTTCCCCCACCCTCCCTGCCGGGAGAAGACAATGGCCCGGCAGGAGGAACTCCCACATCAACATTGTCTGGTTGCAGGAAAGCAACCCATGGTTGCAGGAAAGCAATTTGCTTCATGTATGGCCAGCCTAAGGCCCCGTTCACACTGGGGCGACGCTACTTCGCCGGGCGACCTCACAGGTCGCAGCGCGCTGCTCGCACCACGACCTCGGAGCGGCCGGCACGGACTTCATAACATTGAAGTCAATGCAGGTCGCTCCGGGTCGCCCCAAAGAAGCTCCGGACCCTTTTTCTAAGTCGGAGCGACTTGTGACGCTCCTATTAGAACGGGTCCATAGCTTCTGTATGGCACGCGACCTACGGCGACCTGTCAGGCGACCAGGTCGCCTGACAGGTCGCCCCAGTGTGAACGGGGGCTAAGGCTTACCTGTAGGTACTGTAAATATCTCCTAAACATGCACCTTTTAGAAGATGTTTACTTTTGTATCAGCCGGTGACGTCACGTCGCGTGCACTCTGAAGGAACAGCGTACCCGTGCCGTTCTTTCAGAGCACTGTGCCGTAAACCTTGGCTTCAGTGCGCATGAACAGGAGTGATGCTCAGCAATTCAAGCCGTCGGAGCCCATGATCTCAGAAGAAGGAGTGGGTGAAGATGGAAGCTCTGTCAGCAGTGACGGCTCTCTGCTGGAGGGCTTTGTTTCAAGGTTTCACATAATATGCTAGTATGTGTTTTTTTTTTTTTTTTTTTTATATACTACCGCTTTAAACAACATAATATAGAAATATATACAATAATTCGTATTACTTTTTGTCTTTTGAAGGGTAGGAAACCCATTGACCTCATCCTGCAGGATTGGATCTGATCCATAGGCTGTGGGCGTTTATGCTGACCTAATGAAACAAAGCAAGTCAGAAGCAGAAATATTGCTTTCCACGAAAGTAATCAGTTGAGAACCTGGTCATAAGGCAAACGCCTACATTTTCCACAATCACTAAATAAACATCATGCACTTTAAAGGGATTTCCACTTTTAGCAAGAAAGAATAAAACTAATTTTTAGCTGGATGATATGACCACTGAAGGCTTTCTAGGTCTCTCCATGTTATCCCTGCCTTTATCCCTGCCATCTCCTTATCGCTGGGTTCATCAGGAGCCATCCAACTTCTTCTGCATTTGTCTTGTCTGACAAATACAGAGTAAACAATGAGCTCTCGAAAAAGGAACGCTAATTGTGGAGAGAACCCAAGAATAGCTAATAATCAGCTTGAAAAGACATCCTACTGTCTTGGTGGAAGTGAAAAAAACCCTTTAAAGTGGAGCTCCACCCAAAAAACGGAAGCTCCACTTGTTCGCAGCCGGGAGCGGGTACCTAGTTCCAGTGCTTTAAGTGGCCCAAAAGAGGTGCCCGTACTCAATTATAGCCTATAAATTCCCCCACACCCACCCCACATCAAGGTCCCCACAGAGCACCCCCCCCTGGCCTGGGCTGGGACTCCGGAGCAGGGGGACTCACTGGTGGAGACTGGTTTGGCTCTGGAGTGGGAAATATTCTTGGGGGGGGGGGGGGGCAATTGAGGGCGCAGATGTCCAAAATGAGCGTACTGGTATGCTAAGGTGCACGGAGAGGTGGCGGTATGCTCAAGAGCCATATTTGGAAGTGGCGGTACCGAGTACCAGTGCATACCGGCCTACTTAACCACTTAAGCCCCGGAGGATTTTCCTGCTAAACGACCAGGGGGTATTTTGCGATTCAGCACTGCGTGACTTTAACGGACAATTGCGCGGTCGTGCGACGCTGTACCTAAACAAATTTGACGTCCTTTTTTTCCCACAAACAGAGCTTTCTTTTGGTGGTATTTGATCACCCGTGCGATTTTTACTTTTTGCGCTATAAACAAAAAAAGAGCGTACATTTTGCAACAGATCGGACCCTTGACTGACATTTTTGACACTTTTGGGGTTACCAGTGACATTTCTACAGTAATCAGTGCTATATATATGCACTGTTACTGTAAAAATACACTGGTAGTGAAGGGGTTAACTTTATTTGGGAGGGAGGGGCTGTGTGTATCCCTAGGGGCGTGCTTTCTACTGTGATTGGCTGTGGCTTGAGCTGTAAGGACACTGATCAACGGATCTACATAGTAGATCCGTGTGATCAGTGTCTTTACACCGAGGAGAATGACAGGTGGCTTGTTTACACAAGCTACCTGACATTCTCCCTCTCCCCCGCCGATCGCCGAGTGACCGGCGGACATCGGGTCCGCTGGTCACATGCGCGGGGGGGTCCGTGACCGCGCGGGAGCGGGAGCGCGCCTCCGCGGGCGCGCGCTCGCTCCCCAGAGCCTCACAGGCGAGCGACGTAGACCTACGTCACTCTGCCTGTGAGGGGCTGACTGCCGCAGTAAATATACTGTGAGCAGTCGGCAAGCGGTTAAAGCACTGGTTTTAACAGGTACCCTCTCTCACTTCCTGGTAAGATGGACGCACGGGGACCTCCGTCATTTCTGGCCCCTCCTCCTTCCCCCCACTGCGTTCTGGGACCTGTGTGTCTCCCAGAAGACAACGGGACCATTCAGAAAGCACAGCGCGACTCGCGCATGCACAGTAGGAAACCGGCTGTGAAGCCTGAAGGCTTCATTGCCAATTTCCCTTACTTGCAATATCCACGCATGCACCCGAAGGCGATGGACAAATCAGCTTAGGGTGCTGACATTGCGGTATCCCTGGACAGGTAAGTGTCCGTATATTAAAGGTCAGTAGCTACAGTATTTGCAGCTGCTGACTTTTAATTATTTTTTGTACAGGCTGAAACTCTCCTTTAAATAGTACAATAGTAGTGGACTTTTCTTCTGATAGAATTTAGGTAAAGATGGAACCCTAAAGCAGCCCATACACAGAGCGAATGTATTTAGTGCAACCACGGGTTGATTCTCCCATAAACACAAACAGTGTTGACAGGGGAATCCCTCCCACGAGTCTTTGTATTCTCCCAGCGGGGGGCGGGGAAAGCTGTTGGGGACAGTGATTATAGCTAGCGGCTATACTAGCCGCTAGCTATAATCGCCTGTAAAATCCAGCAAAATGGTTGTACCTAAGTTGATTGATCGATCAACTTTGTACATTCAGCCAGCCCATACATGGTTGGAATCTCAGCCGGTTCCTGCTGAACCGGTCAAGATTCTAACCGCCTATGGCTGGCCTAACATGGGCCACCACCTTCCTTCACCCCTTTATCCCCTCCTACCACTCACTTCACCCCCTTCTTTCCCAGATTGGGGCCAAATTTCCCTTACCTCTCTCTTTCTCTTTATTTGTTTCCTGTCTGTTGCTCTAGACCGGGGGTCTCCAAACTTTTCAGCAAGGGGGCCACGTCAGATATTTTACAAATATTTACAGGCCAAAAAAATCCCCCCTTACATCAGAAGCAGCCTCTGCTGACCTTATTCCTCACCCATTGCATATTGAGTATATGCCAATGAACCTAGCTGGGATCTGGATAAAATCGTGTAGAGAGCCGCATGTGGCCCACATTCTAAAGTTTGGAGACCTCTGCTCTAGACCAGTCTTTCTCAACCTTTTTACCCCAGAGAAACCTTTAAAATCATTTTAAGGTCTCAGGGAGTTGTTTCAGTTGGGAAAATGCCCCTTACATTGGTGACTAGTGGGAAGAATGCCCAATACATTGGTGGGCATAAGGCTCTTTGGCATTATGCTGCTGGCTCTGCCAAGTGGTGTTGTCCCCAAAGCTATGCAGGCACCATGGGAGGTCAAGTAGCCACAGTTCAAGGAAGCTCTAGCAACCTCTGGAGGAACCCTAAGGTTCCACAGAACCCAAATTAAGAATGATTGTTCTAGGTTATGATTGTCCACAATTACCCTAATGCTCTCTATCCCTAATTCTGGAGTAGAGGATTGTTTTACACCTACGCACGGTGTCCCGTTTAGAAAGCAAACTAGCCATCACGTTCAAAAGTCCCTAAGTGCCAAACCTTTAGATCATCAAAATTCCCCTGAGGTTCCCAGTTGACGTCATTGTCTTACGGTTACCTTCGCATTGTAATTTTTACCTGTTATTGGAACCTTGTGCCTATCTTGTTTACTTCAGGTTTTGCCATGCTACCTCCTTTGATTATAAAAAAGGTGTGAACGTAGCTCTCAAATATGAACCCTTATCACACTAGCAGCGCTGAAAGAAGGAACAACAGAACATCCAGGTAATGGAAATTCTAAACACTTATTAACCCTTGCACATATGTAATGTCAACTTCAAATGAGGTCAATGATGCAACATGCATAAGCTCAAAGATCTCCAATTGGCTATAAATCACCAATAGCAATTAACATACATATGTATATTAATGAGATAAGGGTAAAAGTTATTAAATAGTTCATAAATAGTTCATAAGGTTCCAATGAAGCGTATCCTTCACCACAGTGCAAGCGTATCTATGGCTAGACCACCTTCACCCCACCAAAGTGTGTCCCCCGTAGTAATGAACACTCACCGGACCAAAGAACAAATGAAGCCTTTTGGAGTACAACAAACGTCCCACATCAGATGGAATAGAGGCGGTCAATATGGATCTCTCCAACATCCACCAACATGTAATCTCCAAACGCCCATGAGCTCCATTAGATGTATACGTGCATATAAGGCATATAAAGCAAAGAAAGGGGACCCATAGCGTAACTCAATTAAACGCACATTTATTTAAGCTACAGATTCCCCTTCCCCAATGCAAATGCACTCACATGAAGATAAAAATAATTAGCAAATAAAAAAACTTGCGTCTGTGCCAGAAACTGCTGACTGGTGTACACTCACCGCTCGGCGCCTTGAGCAAGTGAGTTCCGGGTGTGTGACGTCAGACATATCCAGGTGACTGCGTGCTCACGCACTTACGCGTTTCGTCATCGCGGACTTCTACGGAGTCAGCGCTGGGTGAGTGGGTTTCTATTGAATCACCTACTCCTTTTTTTATATACCTCCTTTGTTTGTACTTACATTGATAATACAATTTTCTTGTACAATTTTCATTTAGATTTACCATAAATACATAGTCCATGCATGGTTGAAGGTAAATGTAAAGGAAATTGAACTAGAAAGTTGTATAATGTATGGCCAGCTTTAGTGTGGAATTGCCCCTGCACCCCATGTGTTTTGGCTTTGCCATTTTTCTAAGAACCACAAAAATTTTGAGCCATTTCCACCATTTTTTCATCCTTCATCTCAGTGATGGTGATCTCCTGCAGCCTCCTTCAGTTACTTCCTGTCTACATGCACTCGCTGCACATTATTGCTCTTGACCTTCCTTGAATGCTGCCTAAGCAACTTTTTAAAACAGCTACGTAGTCTCCACCAGGGCTGCATGTATCATTTTGAAAATGCAGAAGTTCTATTGAGAGTCAGTTGTCACCTCATGACAGGAAGTGCCTGAATGAGGACCTTCATGGTAGGATCTCCAGGTATACTCCTATTAACAGGTGCAGATTTACAAAGAAGATTCAGCAACTTTTGAATTTATGTTAATACACTAATGTGACTGTAAACCTATGAATTGAAAAATGAACAAAGTATACCCTTCTGTAGTGTGTACCTGCCTATATCCAAAGCACTTATTATGATTTCTGTCTCCTCTCTTATTTCTTTGCTATCTGCATAAGCCACTTCGGACAGTCTATGTCCTGACACCAGACAATCCTGGGAGACAGCTCTGCCCCCAGCACACAACAGGCGATTGGCAGCCACAGCTGTGCATGTTTCTTTATGAGGCTGTTTAGAAGGGGTTGTCCCTTCCTTCTACTCAGGTCTCAGATTACACTCATCACCATACTCTGTTCTCTGCACTGTGTGACATCAGACCCCACATCCTGCTTTTTTGATAGCAAAAAATACAATGCAATTTAGCCATATAGTGTAGCAAATGAAAACGTAACTGTGAGGCTAGGTTCACACCATGTGTGTTTTGGAAACCTGCTGCCCTTTAAGCAGACGTGCGGTGGTGCCATTATTGTTAATGGGACCCCCTATGCATCTGCTAACGCATGCATTATTGCGTAAGCCAAACCGCTTTGGAGCAGCGCAATTTAGGAAAAGAGTCAGGGAATTCTTTTACGTGTTTCCTGCGTATAGGGCAGCCCATTGAAATTAATGGGCTGCCCTACACGTGATGTGCAGGAACATGTGGAAAATGCATGAATAAAATGCATGCACCGTCATACCTGTAGTTGTGAACCTAGACTTTAAGGCCCCTTTCAAAACTGGAATTTCAAAGTCGCATGATAAGTCATACCCCATGGTTTCTAATGAGTGCCGGTCATATCTGTGCGACTTCAATGTAGTCCCTACACAACTTTGTTCCGACTTTGATGCGACTTGAGGTCCATAGACCTCAAGATTACACAGGCATGGCTTCAAGTCCAGTCAAAGTCGTGGCAAAAATCGCAGCAATGTTGCGTGATTTTCAGGTCACACAAGTGGGAAAGGGGGCTTAGCAAGCCTGTGCTGTGCTCAGAACAAAGCAAGAGATACACTTTAAAGCTTTATTCAGGGGAAATTAAAAAATGTTTTGCGGTGGGTGTGTGGGTCTTGGGTGGGTGGGTCCTTCCTGGGTGGGTGCGTGGGTCCTGGGTCCCCCCCCCCCTCCACTGTAAGGGTCAAAAGCTTGTTTTTGCCTAGGGAACTATTAGGGTCCCCTTGCCTGTTACAATATGACTGTATAACCTTTGTACAAAATTAGCTTTCTGATGGCCATACACGATTCGGTTTTTATTATCAGAACAATGTACAATTTGATCAAAATGATCAAATCGGCAAACAATCAAAAAGCCATAACTTCCCTTCCCATCGATTTAAGTAACACATTACCCTTTCAATGTATTGTTTGTTCGGCAGAAGTGTTCCAACCTGTTCTTTTGCCTCTGAAAAGTCAAAACTATTTTCTATTTGTGCCCATTAACTGGAGGAAAAATATAATGAACGGTCCAAATGATAGATTCTGGAATGATTTTCAGTTTAGTGTATGGTGACCATTAGACTTGGTTTAGATCAGATTTGATCAAACTGAGTAGATCGGGCAGAAAATGATCAATCATTTTGCATCGATTGGCACCATTGATATTAACCACTTGCTTACTGGGCACTTAAACCTCTTCCTGCCCAGGCCAATTATCAACTTTCAGCGCTGCCACACTTTAAATGACAATTGCGTGGTTATGCAACACTGTACCCAAACAAAATTTTTCACTCAAATAGAACTTTCTTTTGGTGGTATTTAATCACCTCTGGGTTTTTTTTTTTTTTGCTAAACAAATGAAAAAAGACAGAACATTTTGAAAAAAAAAATGTTTTTAAAGTTTGTTTTAAAATTTTGCAAACAGGTAATTTTTCTCCTTTACTCATGTGTGCTGATGAGCCTGCACTAATGGGGTTGCACTGATGGGCACTGATAGGTGGCACTAATGGGCACTGATGGGGTGGTACTGGAGGGCAATGATGAGGCTGTACTCTTGGGAACTGATGAGAAGGCATTAATAGGTGGCACTAATGGGCTCCCACAGGCGGCACTGATGGGCACTGATAAATGCCACTAATAGGTGGCACTGATGGGCACTGATAGGAAGCACTGATAGGTAACGATGATGGGCATCACTGATGGGCACTGATTAGTGGCACTGGTGGGCACCAATAGGTGGCACTGGTGGGCACTGAATATCAGCAAGGGTGTGCACTGATTAGCAGCACTGGTGGGCACAGATTGGGACCAATGTCCCTGTAACAGAAGCCGGTTACTAGATTTCTTCTTCTCTCCTCACGCTGATCGTGAGAAGAAAAAAAGCCAATAATCGGCTTCTGTTTACTTCCGTGATCAGCTGCCATTAGCTGACAGCTGATCATGTGGTAAAGGGCTGCTGTCATTGGCCCTTTACCCTGCTCTGTGATCAGCCGAATCCAGTCTGAGCAGCGCGATCACAAGAGGATGTCTACAATCGCCCTCCAGACACTGGAAGCTTGCGCTGTAGCCATCTTTCAGCTAGGGCAGTAATGGTGAACCTTGGCACCCCAGATATTTTGGAACTACATATCCCATGATGCTCACCTACACTGCAGAATGCACGAGCATCATGGGAAATGTGGTTCCAAAACATCTGGGGTGCCAAGGTTCGCCATCCCTGGGCTAGGCTATAGCGCGAGCAGAAATTGGTTGATGAATACGATTGTTTTTCGATCAATCAAATATGAGATTAAATGGTGGAAGCAGAGATGAGATGCATAATTTATGATTATAAATCATGATTGTGTCTTAACTATCAATATAAATTCATTTCCCAGTGTGTGTCAAACATATCAAATGAGTTGTCAACTATAGATCAATTATTCATATCAGAAGAGATCAACTGGAAAGAAGATGCATTCCAGTGTGTTTTTTGATGCGTTTTGTTTTGCCCAAGTACAGTTCCTTGCAGAAAAAAATGCAAAATGTTTTACTTTTGTTGACTGTACTGGAACGCTCTGCAATGGTGTGCACATTGCCATTGAAATTAGAGGTCGACTGACTATCGGGGGGCGTTTATCAGAGGCCGACATTCACTTTTTCGAAGTATCCGCCGTAAACTTGTCAATATTGCCGATATTGCTTCAAGTGGTTGTACCAGAGTGATGCCTGCAGCTAGAGGCATCACCCGGGTACCGTTGTTCAGAGCCGATGGTCGGCTTTCTTGTAATGACAATCGATGCGGCTGCTTGATTGTCATTACAAGGAGCAGAAGGGGAGGCCCAACCCCCTCCCGCCGCCTTCTGCGACTCGCCTGGACCCGAACAAAGCCACATTATGCTCTGATTGGCTCTCCAATGTAAAAACCCGGAAGCGATGTCATGACATCACTTCCGGGTAATGGAGCCTTAAAGGCACCAGATTTTTTTAGAAAAATTACAGCATTCAATACAGCCAAGCGTTTTGAATGCTTTTAAGTGCAGAGGAGGGATTCGGGGTCTTTTAGACCTCCAGATCCCTGCATAAAGAGTACCTGTCAGTGCCTATTACTGTCATTAGGGAAGTCTGTATTACTTGTGACAGCAATAAGCCCCGGCTCACACTATAGCGATGACAGACATTGCATGTGATTTACAGCATACTGCTCTGCAAATCACATGCGATGTCTGTGCAATGCCAATTCAGCCATACAGACTGTATGGCTGAATTTGCATTGGATTCGGACAGAACACGCACAGGAACCTTTTTTTGGGTCCGCAGCAGAATCGGATCGCATGGGTGTTCACACCAATGCAATCCGATTCATGTCTGAACTGACAGTTCGCATTGCGATATGCGAACTGATCTAGGGGTGTCGTTAACTTTGTATTGACACCCCCAGCGATTCGCATATGGCATTGTTAACTGCCTGTGATTTGAATGCGATGCGGGAACCCGCAGTGGATCCGCAGGGTTCCCGCATCACATATATGTGAACCGAGCCTAAAAGTGATCCAAAAAATGTTTTAAAAGGACAGTGTAAAAATAAAAACTTTACATTTGCAGAATATTGGCACCTAATATCGGCTATCGGCCTGAAGGGTGGCCAGAAAATCGTTGTCGGCATTGGCCCTGAAAAAGCAAAATCTATCCCTAATTGAAATCCATGTAACCTACTGTCCATGCTTTTTGATGCAGAAAAAAAATGTACTGGACATCATGTTGTGTGAACCGGTCCCTAGATGTCACCAGAACAATTGTCCCCATTGGAAGATTTCCTAACAACTGTCACATGTTAGATTTCCCATCCCTTTATGTTCCAGTGACAGTGGTGATTAGGGATGATCGAACTTTTCAAACGTTCGGTTCGGCCAGAACATCCTAACTTCCTGAAAGTTCGGCGGCCGAACATTATTCGGCTGAAAATAGAGAAAATAGCACTTTCGGCATTCGGCCGAATAATTTTGAGCCGAACAATGTCAGCTTCTGCCCTGACCGCTCACCTTCCTCATTGCGGCTCGCGGCTCCCTTCTCACACGCCGCCGGTGTCCTGTCCGGCCGCGAGTAGGGGGTGTGACTCACGCGCGCGTCCCGCCCCCTGCTCCTGACTGCGGCTCCTTCACACTAGGTCCACGCCCCGCCCCCCTGTTCGCGGCTTTTGGCTCTGGCTGCAGTTCAGGTATGTGATGTGGAGCTGAGCACATTTGGGGGAGAATACGGTAGCTGGCAGCTGCACAAGCATTAGTGTGCAGACTGCCATATGTTGTTGCCACTTGCCATGCTCATTACATTAGAGTGCCCTATAAAGTGCCCCTTAAAAAAAAAAAGAAAAAAATGTGCCCAACAGAGTGCTCCCTTGACATAAAATGTGGCCATCAGCGTGCCCCTTATTTTATGCTAAGGGACATGCTGATGAGCATATTTTATGTTAAGGGGCACTCTGATGAGCATATTTTATGTTAAGGGGCACTCTGATGGGCATATTTTATTTTAAGGGGCACGCTAATGGGCATATTTTATGTTAAGAGCAACGCTGATTTAAATGTTTTGTTTTGCCCATCAGAGTGCCCCCTAACATAAAATGTGCCCATCAGCGTGCCCCCTAACATAAAATGTGCCCATCAGCGTGCCCCCTAAAAATTGGCAAAATAAATGGAAAAAATGTGAAACACCGCGTTCGGTATTCGGCCTTCGGCCAAGCATTTCATTATTATTCGGCTTTGGCCAAGAATTTCATTTCGGTGCATCCCTACAAAAAACACCATTTTGAAGCCCTAAAACCCAATAAATGCCCCTAAAAAGTGCCTAGGGTTCTGGGTCATACCCCAGGGACTATTAATCACACAAAAAAAAGTTCTTAAAAATTGTCATTTTTGATAGAGAGCCGATTATTGGAAAAATTTTAAAAATAAATAAATAAATAAATAAAAAATTTCTTTGGATTTAGTATCTGGGGGGGGGTCTAAAAGGTGTACCTGTGAAGTTTCAGCTCTGTAGCATGTCCAGAACCATAAAAAATATATAATTTTTCAGTAGAGCAGGGATGGTGATACCCTCATTTTACACCTATATGATCTTTTTTTTCTGGTTCTGGACATGCTACAGAGCTGAAACTTCACAGGTACACCTTTTAGACCCCCTAGACACGAAACCACACAAAAAAAGTTCTTAAAAATTGTCTTTGGATTTAGTGTCTGGGGGGTCTAAAAAAACCAGAACCATAAAAAAGAGTGTTTGTATTATAACACTTATAGAACGGGTTAGTGGCTTCTCGCTTTTCACACCTTGCCGGTTTAGTAGCAAGCGTTTTTTTGGGCATTTTTTGGGTTCTTTGGAGTCAGGAAAAACATCTGAACTTGTGTATAGTGGTATATATATCACTATACACAAGTTCAGATGTTTTGCCTGCCTCCAAAGAACCCAAAAAAATGCCCAAAAAAACGCTAGCGTCAAAAAAAAAAAAAAAAAAACGCCCAGGTGTGTTGTTGCAGGCATTTTTTTGGGGTTTTTGGAGGCAGGCAAAACATCTGAACTTGTGTACACACACATACTTATATGTATATACACACGTAGACATTTATAGGTGTGATAGTAGCAGAAATATATGCTTGCGCTAATGAAATCATTTACACTAATATGGTTACGCTCCTATAACACCTATATATGTCTAAGTGTAAAATACATATAAGTATGTGTGTGTACACAAGTTCAGATGTTTTGCCTGCCTCCAAAAACCCCCAAAAAATGCCTGCAACAACACACCTGGGCGTTTTTTTTTTTGACGCTAGCATTTTTTTGGGCATTTTTTTGGGTTCTTTGGAGGCAGGCAAAACATCTGAACTTGTGTATAGTGGTATATATACCACTATACACAAGTTCAGATGTTTTTCCTGACTCCAAAGAACCCAAAAAATGCCCAAAAAAACGCTTGCTACTAAACCGGCAAGGTGTGAAAAGCGAGAAGCCACTAACCTGTTCTATAAGTGTTCTAATACAAACAATCTTTTTTTTAATGGTTCTGGACATGCTACAGAGCTGAAACTTCACAGGTACACTTTTTAGACCCCCCAGACACTAAATCCAAAGAATTTTTTTTTTAAATGTTTTCAATAATTGGCTCTCTATCAAAAATGACAATTTTTAAGAACTTTTTTTTGTGTGATTTTGTGTCTGGGGGGGTCTAAAAGGTGTACCTGTGAAGTTTCAGCTCTGTAGCATGTCCAGAACCATAAAAAAAAGATCATTTGTATTAGTGCAATTATAGAACAGGTTAGTGGCTTCTCGCTTTTCACACCTTGCCGGTTTAGTAGCAGGCATTTTTTTGGGTTCTTTAGAGGCAGGCAAAACATCTGAACTTGTGTATAGGGGTATATATACCCCTATACACAAGTTCAGATGTTTGCCTGCCTCCAAAAACCCCCAAAAAATGCCTGCAACAACACACCTGGGCGTTTTTTTTTTTTGACGCTAGCGTTTTTTTTGGGCATTTTTTTGGGTTCTTTGGAGGCAGGCAAAACATCTGAACTTGTGTATACGGGTGTATATACACACATACTTATATGTATATACATACCTAGACATATATAGGTGTGATAGGAGCGTAAGTATATTGGTGTTAATTATTTCATTAGTGCAAGTAGTTTTTTCTGCTCCTTTCACACCTATATATGTGCAGGTGTATATATACATACATGGGTGTGTATATATACCCCCTATACACATGTTCAGATGCCATGCCTGACTCCAAACATGTGCTCAAAAAATCACTATAGACGCCTGCAGCCAAAAAGAATGCTGACGGGGGCGAAGCCATATTACTGCAGCGAAAGTGACTTGAGAGAAACTAGCTTTTCTCTATAGCGGTCACCCTGATATGGAAGGGTTTGGTCACCCTGCCATAGCAGTCACTGTCAGTTCACCCTACACTACATTACAGTCACCCTAAAATGGAAGGGTTTGGTCACCCTGCCATAGCAGTCAGTTAACCCTACACTACATTACGGTCACCCTGACACTTCACACTTTCCCTACAGAAACTAAATTTTTGAAGCTAACTAAAGTGTAAAGGAGCACTCTAACTACACTAGATATCCCTTACCTCACACTAATAAATGCTAAATGACACTTTTAAAGTAAAATTAACAGAACTGCTTCCACTCTCTTCCATGTCCTGTATAACAATGCTAGGAATTTGGCGGGGGCTATCTTATATACTGGGGGGCGTATTCACTAATGATTGGCCTAGGGACCCCCTAGTCACTCCAATCACATTCCTAGCATTCTCCTGCCCCCTCAATTGGCTTTTGATAATGGTTCTGGTCCAATCACGGGCTTTTAAAGCCCATTTCCTGAACCATTGCATTTTGGTCGGTTCTGGTTGCCGAATTCCAAACTTTTTGGACAAAAAGTTCTAAATTCGGCCGAACCTCGAACACCCAATGTTCGGGCCGAACCGATGGTCGACCCGAACCGTTCGATCATCCCTAGTGGAGACCAGGACAACTAAAGCAAAAAATGGCAGGGGTTCTAAATCTTCCCTACTCTGTGCTTAACTATTAAAAAAAAAAAAGTTTCAGCTAAACATACTTTAAAACCCCACTCTGGGATAAGCAAATATCTAAATACAAGATCTTGGTGTGCTTTGTGTATTTCTTCCAGAGCTGCGGAAACTGTTGGCACTATATAAATCCTGTATAATAATAATAATAATAATCTGTGCAGGAATCCAGTGTGAGACTCTTCCTTAGTAAAGGAGCTTCCTGTAATAAAGACCTCTCACTGCTGCTCTCTTTCCTTGTGCAGGGTAATTGGTCTTGTTTCCGCCCCCTCCTGTAGTTTTCTACAGGCAGACTGTAGTGGGTGGAGCCTGCCGAATCTCTCCTGCAGCTCTTCGCTATGTACAGCACAGTGATGATGTCACTGCTACTTTTACAATGTAATATCTGGATTTTCAAAGGTATTTGGTGCACACAAAAGTGGATGCACTGTATATGCTTTGCGGCTATTGAGGAATAGAGTTAAATAAATGTTTTTATGTAGGGGTTTAGCTTTAACTAATGAATTGTATTTTTATAGCCACACTGCAGTCTGAGTTTATTATTGAAAGCTTTTGTACTGAACATGTGACAGGCATCTATAATGTGAATCAGTGTGTAATGTGACCAGATCAGCAGGAGTGCGGGGTAGGCTAAGCTGTAGTGCGGTCACAGCAGATTAAACTCTGATATGACTCGGCACAAGCACTTGATCCTAAATGCAAGGGGGCTCATGTAAACATGAATCTGTATTTATTTCCAGCCAGGATTTCACAGAAGTCCATTTTATAGGATAAACTATTGCTCGTGGGGAAGTATATTTTTTTCTAAGCCATTGCATATATGTCCTGCCAAAACTGTTTATTTCTTTTAGTTTTAGATACAAGGGTGAAGGATTAGAACCCCTCTTGGGCTTTTACTGCTACCAGGGGCTCTGATCATGATCAGTAATTTGAATATATTCCACTTGGTGTGCACCAATTGTCTTTGCACACTCAGATATTACTTTGTAAAAGTAGAAGTGGCATCATCACTGTGCTGTACATAGCCTGTGCAGAGGGACCCAGCAGGCTCTACCCCAGTGTTTTTTAACCTTTTTTCAGTCCAAGGCACCCTTTAAACTTCTGCACAATCTTGAGGCACCCCGTTGTAAAATATAAAACATTAACCTACCGTATATACTCAAGTATAAGCCTACCCTAAAATAAGCCTAATTTTATCACAAAAAAACTGTGAAAACGTATTGACTCGAGTATAAGCCTAGGGTGGGAAATGCAGCAGCTACTGGACCCAACTGGACCACCACAAGACCCAAAACAGGGGCTGCGGACATGGTGCAGGGCAGTGCCGGGACAAGGTCATCCAGCGCCCAGGGCAAGGATGCCAAATTGCGCCCCCCCACCTCCCCTTAGGGTTAGGGTCAAGGCGCCCCCCCATCCCTGTAATAAACCATTGCACCCAGGGCAACCGACCCTCCTGCCCACCCCTTGTCCCTGCCCTGGTGCAGGGGCTGCGGACATGGTACAGGAGATGCAGGGGCTGCGGACATGGTACAGGAGATGCAGGGCTGTGGGCATGGTACAGGAGATGCAGTGCTGCGGGCATGGTACAGGAGAATCCTGAGGAGATGCAGGGCTGTGGGCATGGTAGAGGAGATGGTACAGGCATGGTAGAGGAGATGGTACAGGAGATACAGGGCTGCCGGCATAGTACAGAGCTGTGGGCATGGTACAGGAGATGGTACAGACATGGTACAGGAGATGGTACAGACATGGTACAGGAGATGGTACAGACATGGTACAGGAGATGGTACAGACATGGTACAGGAGATGGTACAGGCATGGTACAGGAGATGGTACAGGAGATGCAAGGTTGCTGACATAGTACAGGAGATGCAGTGCTGCGGGCATGGTACAGGAGAATCTCCTGTACCATGCCCGCAGCACTGCATCTCCTGAGGAGATGCAGGGGCTGCGGAGGAGTCTCACTTACCTTTCGGTGAAGCGCCTTACATTTAAAAATGGCACCGCCCGGTGCCAACACGTCACCGCGCATGCGCCGTCTGCCCGGGAATAGCCAAACGTGTATGGGCTTTCCCAAGTGGCGGAGGCACATGTGCACTGCACCGGAGAACAGGTATAAGCCGAGCAGGGCTTTTTCAGCATAAAAAACATGCTGAAAAAGTCGGCTTATACTTGAGTATATACGGTAATAGTTTTACATACACACTTTGCTAATGTGACCTCAGTGCTGACAGAGAGCAGCAAGAAAGGGGCAAACAAGGACGCTGTCAAGCATCCAACGTCCTCATTATCAACCTATGGCTTCATCAGTTGTTAGGATGCCGGCAGCTGGCCCGCATGGTGCTAAAGGTTGTAATTCTGCAAAACAAAAACCTGTGGGTTTGTGTAAAAAGGCAGGACTTGATCTACCCACTAGTTGACAATTTTTGGGACAGATTTAGACCCCTCTGAAGAATACAGATTAGCATATCAGGGTGGCGTGGAACCCTGGTTGAAAAATGCTGGCATAATGCAATGCAAGAAATTCATGTTGCTTCTTGACAGGCATTGCCCTGCCCTGAATGTGGCGCCTCTCCTGGAGAAAGGAGTTTTCTATGACCTTGTAAATTTTCCCCCCAAATTTTTTGGACAATTGGGAAAATTTTTTAGGCATTTTGCCAAGGCATCCATGAAGAACCAGAAGGCACCCTAGTGTGCCGCGGCACCCTGGTTGAAAAAGGCTGCTGTACCCACTACAGGCATACCCCACTTTTAAGTACACAATGAGACCAGAGCATGTATGTAAAACCAAAAGGTACATAAAGTGAAGCAATACCTTTTTTCACTTCTCAATGCATGTGCTGCATTCCAATAGCCATTTACATGCATAATTGATATAAATAATGCATTGATAACTAAAATAAACATAGCATTAAAAGAAAAATTGTAAGCTTACCCTATCTGATTGTTTTCGCAAGGCCAGAGAAGCTGAGAGAGTTTAACCACTTGCCGACCGAGTACGGTAATAGTACTGCGGCAAAGTGGCTCGTTATCGTCTGACGACGTAGTACTACGTCGTCAGACACTCCCCCTTCTGGGCGGCGCTTGCGCGCCGCCGGAGGCTCGCTCCCGCTGTTTTCATTCACAGCGGGAGTCGGGCCAGGGGAGGAGCAGCGGCGATCGCCGCTGCTCTGCCCCGATCGCCGGGGATCTAGTGTGGAGATCCGCCCGCTGTGTGTAAACACAGCGGGCGGATCTCCATAGTGACAGGGAGTGACAGATCGGACTGTTCAGCATAGCTGGACATCCGATCTGTCCATGACTCACTCAGTCACCTCCCCCCCTACACGTCAGTAAGCACCAGGCATACATTAACCCCTCCCTCTCCAATAAAATTAACCCCTTCCCTGCCAGTGTCATTTTTACAGTAACAGTGCATATATATAGCACTGATTACTGCAGTAATGTCACTGGTAACCCCAAAAGTGTCAAAAATGTCAGTCAAGGGTCCGATCTGTCCGCCGCAATGTCGCAGTCCCACAAAAAAAATCGCAGATCGCCGCCATTACGCGTTAAAAAAAAAACACCAAAAATGACAGAAATCTTTCCCTTTGTTAGTAAACGCAATAACTTTTGCGCAAACCAATCAAAATACGCTTATTGTGATTTTTTTTTACCAAACATAGGTAGCATAAAACAAATTGGCCAAAAATTTTTTAAAAAATTGGTTTTTACATCTTTTTTGGGGGGAATTTCATATAAAAAAATGTTAAAAATATTGTTATTTTTTCAAAATAAACGCTCTTTTTTTGTTTATAGCGCAAAAAGTAAAAATCGCACAGGTGATCAAATACCACCAAAAGAAAGCTCTGTTTGTGGGAAAAAAAGGACGTAAATTTCGTTTGGGTACGGCGTCGCACGAGCGCGCAATTGTCAGTTGAAGTCGCACAGCGCCGAATCGCAAAAAGTGGCCTGGACGGAAGACAGCAAAATCCTCCGGTGGTAAAGTGGTTAATGTAGTAGGAAGGATGAAGCCATACAGGTATCTTCTGTTTCAAAAGTCAAATCTTCAAAGGCAAGACACTTTCTTGCTGGCGAATTGGGTGTACTACAAGTTGCAATCAGAGTAGGAGCAGGACTTGATGGTGATGTCAGAGCTGAAAATGGCCTGGCAGGCATACAGGTATCTTCTATTTCACAAGTCAAGTCTTCAAAGGGGAGTCGCTTTCTTGCTGGCAAATTGGGTGTATTACCAATAGCAATCAGAGTAGGAGCAGGACTTGATGGTGATTTCGGAGCTGAAAATGGACTGTCAGTTGATGATGATCTGGGATCAAAAAACCGTCAGTCAATGTGGATGATCTGCGTTCTGATGGACTTTCAGAAAAGTAAGTGTCTATGGAGGTTTGAAGTGTAGCTCTCTTCTTTTTCCTGTAGATTTCTTTGTAACAGGCATAAGCCCCTGAAATGTTAGCATTGACTTTGGAACTTCTTTCAAAATCCCTATCGTGCTTTTCAAAAAGAGCCATGGCGCTATCAGGATGACGGAAAGCTTTAAAGAGAATTTTTGTAGTTAAAGCAAAGTTCCACCCTGGGAAAGCTTTTTTTAATAAAAATACCCCTGGGACAGTCAGGGCTAGTACATTCCACAATGGCTAGCCTCTGATCTGTCCCGGGTTGCACTTACCTTTTAGAAGAAATACTTACCTTGAAAAAGTATTGTCCAGCGCTGCCATCTCAGGTGTGGGCAGCTTGAAGCCAGCGCGATCCTCTTTTGCGTCCTCTTCCGTCTTCTTCGGTCCCACGATGCACTGCACCGGCCCCGCCGTCACTTCTGGTGCCGCAGCGTCATCCCTGCACAGCTTCTGGGCATGCCCAGAAGCTGTTTAGCAAGGTATGACGGCGCCTGCACCGGAACTGACGTCGGGGCCGGTGCAGACGCATTGATTCCTGGGAGCGATGATGTTCAGCTCCCAGGAATCATTGCATGCCAGGAAGTGATGAATCGCCGTGGCCGCCGAGGGGAGGAAGACGAACTAAGGTAAGTATATTTTCTTCTAAACCAGGTAAGTAAAAAAAATAAAAAATTGCGATTATCCATTTGTTTTTCAGGTGACCCCGGGCATGAAGATGGAGGTAAGTTTAATTTTAGGGTGGAAATCCGCTTTAAGCCTTCAGGCTGTTCAATGATCTCAACCTCCTCCTGCACATCTTCTTTCTCCTCTTCAAGTTCTAGAAGATCTTTATTGCTGGGGGGCTCAGTGTGGGACGCAAGCAGTTCAGCAACATCTTCTGGCTCCACTTCTATAACTGCCTTGCCATTGCTACAATATTTTCAATAACATTAGCTACATGTTCTTCAAAGCCTTCGGAATCATCAACTAACTGTGGGCATAATTGTTTTCCAGGCCCTTTTCACTGTGGTTTCCTTTATGTCATTTAAAGCACCTCTTACAGTTTTAATGCAATCCAAGATGTTGTAGCCTTTCCAGAATTTGGATAGGACTTCTTTACCATCACCTTCTTCGTTGTCTATTGCTGCAACACTCTTACTGAATGTTCTTTTCAAGTAGTTCAACCCGAAGGCGGCTTTGACACATTGATCCATTGGCTGCAGTAGTGAGGTGGTATTTGGTGGTAGGAATTGCACTTAAATGTTAGGGTTCAGCTCATCTAGCATTCAAGGGTGTCCAGGGGCATTATCAACAAGCATGAAAATATGGAAAGGGACACTGTTGTCCTTGCAATAGGCTTTCACCTCTGGAACAAAGCAGGTGTCAAACCAATCTTCAAAAAGGGTTGCAGTTAACCATGATTTTTTTGTTAGCTCTCCAATGCACTGGAAGTCCAGTTTTAACGTAGTTCTTCAAAGCTCTCTGATTTTGCCATTGGTAAATTAGCAAAGGCTTAAACTTTAAGGTACCAGAAGCATTGCCACCTAACAGAAGGGTTATTCTCTCTTTAGTTGGCTTGTAGCCTGGCACTGATTTTTCCTGTCTTGCGATGAAGGTTCTTGCAGGCATCTACTTCCAAAACAGCCCAGTCTCAAGCACATTAAAAATCTGATCCATTGAGTAGCCTCCATCTTGAATAATTTTGGCAAAATTGCTTGGATAGCTTTCTGAAGCCTTAGTATCCGCAGCAGCTGCCTCTCCTTGTATTTTAATGTTATGTAGGTTAGACCTCTTCTTGAACCTATCAAACCATCCACGGCTTGCAAAAAATTCTGCATCCTTTGCTGCCTCACCTTTCTTAAGCCCCGTACACACGATCAGATTATCGAACGATCTGTTGTCCGTTTTTTGTGGCATGCTAGTCTGATGTGGAAAGTGAAGAGGTTATTTTCATACGAATTTTCCCGTCTGACAGAATTCTACTTCTGAAGTGATGTCATGTGTTGGATTGCTTTGTATGTGTTCTTTCGTCTCTGAGCATGCCTAGTCTTGCTCTTAAGATTTTTTTCCGTCGAAATCTGTACTAATGAGACGAAAATCGGATGTTGTTTTGACGGGCGACAAAAATTATATAGGCTGCACATCAGGATTTTGTCAGCTGAAAAGTTAGAGTCGGCTGTCGAAAGCACCATACTAACAATCCGAAAATCGGCAGATCGGTCGTCGGACGAATTTTCCCTACAGATTTTCTTATTGTGTATACGGGCCTTTAGCCTTCAGGTCATTGAATAGGCTTAAGCCTTTACTTTGTATAATTGCCTGGTTGACAGGTACATGGTGTGTAGTCTGATTTTCTATCCAAAGTGTTAAGAGTCTCTCCATGTCTGCAACAATGCTATCCCATTTTCGAATTGTTGTGTGAATGGGTGTAGCACTCTTAATTTCTGCAAGTCTTTTTTCTCTGTTTTTCATGATGGTGTTAACTGTAGTCCGAGTGAAACCTAACCTTCAGCCTATTTCAGCTTGAGTTACACCTTCATCATACCTTTTATTCATTTTAGCCTTCATATCCAAGGTAATAGATTCACATGTTTTTTTTTTTTGTATCTGCCATTATTAATGTACAGTACAGTACAGTACACAATAGGTACCCGTAACAATCAAAAGAACAAATAGAAGTTCCTAAAATATGTACTGTAGCTGTATTTCAAAATATCCTTTAACTATTGTGCTTAAATTCACAGACTTGTACATTATTTACTATTTTAGAGGGTCAGGGGCTGTAGTGGGGGGTCAAGGGCTGTAGTAGGGGTTTCAGGGGCTGTAGTAGGGGGTGTCAGGGGCTATAGTGGGGGTGTAGGGGGGTGTAGTTGGAGGTCAGGGGCTGTAGTGGGGGGGTGTCAGGGGCTGTAGTGGTGGGGTCAATGGCTGTAGTGAGGGGGGTCAGGGCCTATAGTAGGGGGACATGGGCTGTAGTGGGGGGGTCAGAGGCTGTATTGGGGGGTCAGGGCCTATAGTAGGGGGTCATGGCCTGTAGTTGGGGGCCATGGCCTTTAGTGGAGGGGTCAGGGGCTGTAGTGGGGGGTGTAGGGGGATGTAGTGGGAGGTCAGGGGATGTGGGGGGTGTCAGGGCCTGTAGTGGGGGGGTCAAGACCTATAGTAGTGGACCATGGGCTGTAGTGGGGGGTCAGGGCCTGTAGTGTTGGGGCCATGGCCTGTAGTGGGGGGTCAGGGCCTGTAGTGGGGGGGTCAGAGCCTATAGTGAGGGGGAAATGGGCTTTAGTAGGGGGGGGTCAGGGCCTATAGTAGAGGCCCATGGGTTGTAGTGGAAAATACTGTACAGGTTTCACCACAAACAATATACAGTAGTGTACAGGTACATTTGCTCTAATGTTTATTCCCAATCACTTCTACAGTACTGTACAGTACTCCACTTACAATTATATAGGCTGGTTTTTGGGAGGACGAATGGTCGGCAGTCGGCAACTGTGGGCTGGCTGGCGGGCAACTCCAAGCTGGCTGTGGGATGGCAACTTGGGGCTGGCTAGCGGCCAATCCGTACTGGCTACTCCGGGCAGGAACCTGGCCTCTTCACTAGCGGCCTTGCAACTCCAGGCGGCAGCTCCGCCTCTTCCAGGCTATACTGCGGCTGCGTGCGCTGCTCGGCGCGGGAATGTCCGTACTTGCGAGGCACTTTACGTACACTCTTGGGATATGTCCATACTCGTGAGTGTGTGTAAAACAGGGTATGCCTGTATATGCTGCCTGCAGAAAACTACAGGAGGGGCGGAGACAAGACCAGTCACCCTGCACAGAGAGGAAGCAGCAGCGAGCGGTCTTTATTACAGGAAGTTCCTTCACAGAGGTAAAGTTTTACATTGGAATACTGCACAGATCTGGAAGAAATACACAAAGCACACCAGGACTCTTAAAAGAATACACATAACTCTTGTATTTTGGCAAAATTTGAATAGCCTGGAGTTCTGCTGTCAGTCAATCCTTTGATGCAACTAAAATGATCAAATTAAAAAAAAAATCATAAACCCCAAACCCACCATCAGAGCGATTTACTGAGCTCTCAGTCAACTTTGATCCTAGCAAGATGATCAGACTCGGCAGCATTTTGTTGATCGTTTCTGTTTATTCATATGGTGGCCACACATGATTCATTTTTATTATAGGATCAAAGTGCAATTCAATGGAAACGATCAAATTTGCAAACAATCAAATTGCCAAAGATTCTCTTTTCAAATGATTTAGTCTTAATTTAGATTTGGATTTGACTGAGCCAATCAGCCAGGGAGGTAAATTATTAATCGTTTTGCATTGATCAGTAGTGCTGCGGTTTTTTTGCTCAAACATATAGTCATATTTTAATCACTCAGATTATGAAATTACATGGTGGAAACAGAGATGTGATCGATAATTTATGATCGTATCCTAAAGTATAAGTCAAAACTTTTTTTGAGAGGGAGAGGGATTACATCATCTGTCAGTTTTTATTGCTCTCTGCCCCCATTAGGGAGATTTACCCTCTATTTGTCATGTTTACCATTATCATTGAAGGTGAAAGTAAAAGAAAATCCCACATTTTGGGTTGTCCGCATAAATGTAATAGAGGGGAAATCTTCCCAACTGGGACACTAGTTCTGGTGCCCTGGGGGTCCCCAAGGGATTCCTTTAATTTGTATGGATTTCCTCTCACTTCCTGTTTGGCTATGGGACAGGAAGTGAAGTGAAATCTCCCCAATAGGACACAAATAGCGAGGAAAAAAAAATCTGACAGGGGTTAAAATGCTGCCTTGCTCTATCCAAAATAAAAAAATAAAAAAGTTTTGCCTATAGTTCTACTTTAACTATTGATTGAAATCCACTTCCCTATGTGTGTCGTATTGATCGAATAGGTTGTTGACTATAGATCAATTATTCCTATCAGATGAGATTGATCAAAAAAGGAAATTGACTACTTATGGAATGTATGACTACCAACACTAATAACTGTCTTTGTGTTAAAGAACTGATCTTAATAGAGAATGATTAAATGATTGTTTTTTTAATAGATTGTTTTTTATAGATCATATTTTCAATTGATCCCTTATGTGTTGTATTGCTTGATATTCCAGTTGATGAAATATCGCTTGTTTGCTTCCAATTGCTTGATACGTGTATGGTAATTATAAGGGAGCTTCCCCTTAATTACTGTCACAGAGACTATGATTTCACAAGACCGGAAGTGGGAGAAAAACTGTATCAGGGATACAGGCATAAATAAAAAATTTACCGGGGTTTTAATCTTCTCTTGCTATATTATCAAGAAAATAAAATATAAAAAGAAAAAAATAAATAATATATAAATATATATATATATATACACATAAACAGTATATATACACTCACCGGCCACTTTATTAGGTACACCTTCTAGTACTGGGTTGGACCCCCTTTGCTCTTCAGAATTGCCTTCATTCTCCATGGCATAGATTCAACAAGGTGTTGGAAACATTCCTCAGAGATTTTGGTCCATATTGACATGATAGATCACGCAGTAGCTGCAGATTTGTCAGCTGCACATCTCCTGTTCCACCACATCACAAAGGTGCTCTATTGGATGAGATCTGGTGAGTGTGGAGTCCATTGGAGTACAGTGACCTCATTGTCATATTTAGGAAACAAATGGTGAGATGATTTGAGCTTTGTGACATGGTGCATTATCCTGCTGGAAGGAGCCATCAGAAGATAGAGCATTTTACAGCTGAAAAACTCCTCTCAAAGCCCACTAGTTCTGGGTTGTTTTCCAGCCAGAAAACGCCCCTGACAAAAACTGCAGATAGCAGCTAATGTGTGCATGGACACATAGGATGAAATGCTGAGGAGTTTACCGGCTACGGAAAAAAATGTCTGACGCCAAAAACAGCCGCTGTAAAAACGCCCAATGTGCATGAGGCCTGAAGGTGGCATGGTTGTTGGTGGCAGACGGGCTGGTGTGAGTATTTCAAAAACTGCTGATTTACTGGGATTTTCACACACAACCATCTCTATGGTTTACAGAGAATGGTCTGAAAAAATTAGAAAATATCCAGTGAGCGGCAGTTGTGTGGAGGAAAATGCCTTGTTGATGTCAGAGGACAGAGGAGAATGCGCAGACTGGTTCGAGATGATAGGCAACAGTAACTTAAGTAACCACTCGTTATAGCCAAGGTATGCAGAATACCATCTCTGAATGCACAACACATTGGACCTTGAAGCAGATAGGCTAAAGCAGCAGAAGACCAAACCGAATGCCACTCCTGTCAGCTAAGAACAGGAAACCGAGGTTACAATTCGTACAAGCTCACCAAAACCGGACAATAGAAGATTGGAAAAGCGTTACCTAGTCTGTCGAGTCTTGATTTCAGCTGCGACATTCAGATGGTAGGGCCAGAATTTGGTGTAAACAACATGAAAGCATGAATCCATCCTGCCTTGTATCAACAGTTCAGGCTGGTGGTGTAATGGTGTGGGGGATATTTTCTTGGCACACTTTGGGCACCTTTGTATCAACTGAGCATTGTTCAAACGCCACGGCCTACCTGAGTATTGTTGCTGACCATGTCCATCCCTTTATGACTACAGTGTACCCTTTTCTGATATAAGCTTAAAAATGCTAAAAATAAAACCACCAAAAAACGCTGAACAATGTGGCTATTTGGCGTTTATCTACATTTTTGAGCCACAAGCTTTTATTGGGATTATCGTTTTGTTGAAAAACGCTACAGCTGAAAAAAAATAAAAAACGCTACTGCAAAAAAGCTGAACAACTCCT
Organism: Pelophylax lessonae; assembly: GCF_965119305.1. Lineage (NCBI taxonomy): Eukaryota > Metazoa > Chordata > Amphibia > Anura > Ranidae > Pelophylax > Pelophylax lessonae. Next base: position 57,242,544 of record NC_138775.1, read on the forward strand.
TCTACAGCTACAGTTTTCTACTGATGTTTTGATCACGTCCAGTGTGCATGAGGCCTCAAAGTCACTTAAATCCTCTTTCTTTCCCATTCTGATACTCAGTTTCCACTTCAGCAAGTCGTCTTCACCATGTCTAGATGCCTAAATGCATTGAGTTGCATTAAACTGTAACCTATCCAGCGCTATTGTCCCATGTTTGAATAAAGGATGTTTTATTGGATTCCAACTGATCAGTTTTCTTCTCATCTGCATTGAGTTGCTGCCATGTGATTGGCTGATTAGCAATTTGTGTTACCAAGCAATTGAACAGGTGTACCTAATATAGTGGCCAGTGAGTGTATACACTGTGTGTGTGTGTGTATATATATATATACATGATAAAATAATGGGTGGTGCGCTATATCAATATATTGAGTGTATTCCAAACAATAACAATCAATACAAAAAACCTCAAATTTAAACAAATGTGTAGGTGCAAAAACATAAATAGGTGAAAAGGTCCCAAAACACACCTGTGTCAATAATAGGACCACCAACAGTGGTGTGTTGGTGACAGGTGATTTTATATTCCAAACAATACCAATCAATCAATACATAAATAAAATATATAGGTGCAAAATTATATGATGCAAGAAGTCCCAAGACACCACTGTGTCAATAGTAGGACCACCGACGGTGATGTGTTGGTGACAGGTGATAGTTAATTCAATTGGTGAGTTGAAGTTCCCTCCACCTGCTGGAATTCCTCCTTACCGGACGGAATGAAATAAGTGCTTTTCTATGGTGAAAATAAACGATCCTGGTGCCCAAACTGAACAAAGTGCTCACCACCGTGCATTCACAAGAGCCCGTCAGGCCTCTTACCGGATAAATGGGGTTATCATGCACTGCTCACTACTCTCAGATCCAACCGATAATGGCAGCCACAATGGATATAGAAGTCATATACCACTCCACTGTTCACAGTCGGGTAGATTTCAGACGGTACTCATGGCCACTTGTTATAGGTGATTAAGAGGATCGTTTGGCTCCAACATAACATGTAAAAGAATAACTGCCCATGGTGCATTACCCTTGATATTTCTTTATTAGAATAAAAGATTGCACTTACATGTATGAGGAATAAACTTCACATAGGATTACAAAGCGTTGAGGGATTCCTAAATATTGCCTGGGTCCACTGTTGGTGGTCCTATTATTGACACAGGTGTGTTTTGGGACCTTTTCACCTATTTATCTTTTTGCACCTACACATTTGTTTAAATTTGAGGTTTTTTGTATTGATTGTTATTGTTTGGAATACACTCAATATATTGATATAGCGCACCACCCATTATTTTATCACTTATCAATTTCATCTGGTAGCAGCATATCACAGACCAGCGCACTTTTTCTTCACATCATTTATACATACACTTTCAAGTAGCAGCAGGTCAATATGGATATCTTTGAATATTATAGCACACGGAAACTTTTAGTAGAAGACATCTTTACTAAAACCACCCATGAGACCACAGATTTAAGAGGAGTCTTTATGAGACTAAAAAATGTAATGATATCTGAATTACATGCGTCTTGGGACATAGCGTTTCTTGAGAAATATGTCCAGGAGAAAATGGTCCCTAGGATTCTGAGGTGGAATTTATACCCAGACCAAGGGGATCCGGATCTCAAGGAATGGTTTCATTTTTTTAATGGAGCCGGTATGGGCTTACTCAATTTCCTCATTGATAGGAAGAGAAAGAAAGTCCTGAAACTAAACAAAGAAATATTAGAAATTAAGGAGAAATTAGTACCATCTATGCAGGAAGAAGCATATAAGGTATACAACCAAGAACTGAGAGAGATACTAGCTATGGAAGATGAGGAACAAAAAACCAAGAAAAGGAAAAAATATCTGAGAGACCTGGAGGATTACCGGACTTCAAAGGTATTTAAGTGGCAACTCAATCTTATAGTGGAAGAAGAAGATAATATGGAAATCCAAAATTCACCAGGAGAAGGGACCTCCCAGCAAACTTCGGAACCGTTTGGTTACAGAGCACCGAAGGATGTACCTAAGAAAGAGGTGAAAATAAGAGAACCCCCCAAAAAAGATGCAGAACACCAAGGGTATAGAGGAACTGATAAGTTCAAACCCTTAAGAGAGAACAACTCAAGTCATAACATGAGACAGCAAAATGGGGGAGACAATCCTAATAACTACAAGAAAGAAAGAACGAGACCTCCCAGACATGACTCTTTTAGGAGTAAACATGAACATCGAACGAATTCGAGGGAGAGACAAAATAGAAGATCAAGATCTCGATCACCGAGAAGGATGTCTATGGACTATATGGGGAATTACAATGATTCTCCCCATACTCCTAGAGTTTATTCTCAATACACCCAAAATAGATTCGAACCTTTACGACACAGTGGATATGAAGAAAGAGAAGAGGTGTTTGAACCTCCACAGAACAAAACACCCATGAAAAATAATAAGAAGAATTTTTTAGGGCAGGGCCCAAAGAAAAGCAAAAAAAGAAGAAAATAATTAGAGGATGCAGAGGAGGTTCAAAGAAAAGAAGGAAGAGCCAAGAAACCCAGGGGATTTTCAACCTGAGTAAGATAGACCTTTCTGATTCTGAGAAACATACATTGAGTAAAGGGTTAAAATATGCCCCGAAGAAACCCTTAAATAAGTTTGAGATATTTGTGGACATCCACAAATACGTGAGGAAACTCAACATAAAGAGGCATTTTCTGTCAAAAGCAGGAGAGAGGAACTATGTTTCCTATCAAACTTCAACTGTAATTCCATCAGGTTTGAAGAACGCCTCACTGTTTAATCCTCCAGGAGTCCCAAGCCATCATGTCACGGTATTTAGGGATCTGGTTCTTAAAGAACTAGAAGAAAAAGAGCTGGAATTCAAACCTCAAGGAGATTTACAAAAGGGTATTAAATCCCTATGTGAGAAGAAGAACCTAGTGATTAGACCAGCTGACAAGGGTGGAGGGATCGTACTACTAAATAAGGATGATTACATCCAGGAAATGGATCGATTGGTGGAAGATCCGACCACATACCAAGTCCTAAAAAGTGATCCTACCTCCGTATATAAAAAGAAGCTGGAAAAACTAATCCAAAAAGGTTTTGATATGGGAATTTTAAATGAGAAAGAAAAAGAATTTTTAGTCCCAGTTTCACCGAGAATCCCGACTATATACTACCTCCCGAAGGTTCATAAATGTCTGAATAATCCACCCGGGAGGCCTATAGTCAGCGGAATTGAATCAATAACCTCGAGGATAGGAAAATACGTTGACTATTTCCTACAACCTCTAGTACAGGAAACACCTGCTTTCCTTAAGGACACATCACAATGCATTAAAGATATCACAGAGGTTGAGATTCAGGGTGACGTACTACTAGTTACAGCGGACGTCACCTCGTTGTACACCATCATACCACATGAGATGGGGTACGAAGCAGTCAGTGTTTTCCTAGATGCGAATCATGATATTCCGCTCAAACAGAAACAATTTATTTTGGACCTTCTAATTTTTGGGATGAATCACAATTATTTTTACTACAACCAGAATTTTTATCGCCAGCGAACAGGTGTGGCTATGGGGGCAAAATTTGCCCCCAGTTTAGCCAACCTGTTCATGGCTCTCTGGGAGGACCGGAATATTTTCACCAATCGTGTTAAAGAACTGGTCATTTGGAGGAGGTATATTGATGATACACTGTTGATATGGCAAGGAGATGAAATATCGTTGAAAAATTTCATGGACAACCTCAATTGTAATAACTGGGGTATTAGATTCACCTACCAATACAGCAATACCTCCATTAACTTTCTTGATTTGGTGATCTATCGAAAAAACTCGGGCTTTGCAACCAGGTCTTTCTTTAAACCAACTGATAGAAATGGCTTTATAGCTATTGATAGCTGCCATCATCCCAAATGGCTTGGCTCAGTACCTAGAAGTCAATTTAGAAGGATCCGCAGGAACTGTACCACACAGGAAGATTTCCAACAACAAGTAGGAACCCTGAAACAGAGGTTCGTGGAAAAAGGGTATGACACCTCTGAGTTGGACAAAGAGATCGAAAATGTCACCCCCATGGAGCAAAAGAACTTAGTGGAACCTAAATGTAAAAATACTTCAATTTCTCCTCACTTTGAATATGCATTCACCACTAAGTTCTCCAGCAATTACAAGTGGCTCAATTATGTTTTTAGGAAGTACTGGGGTGTCCTACAAGAGGACAAAATTTTGGGGCAAGTCTTACCGACCCAACCTAAAATAATCTTCAGGAAGGCGACTAACCTGAAGGACTTAATAGCTAGAAACCCAGTTGAAAGACCTCTCAAGATGGAGATATTCCCAAACATGAAGGGTTTCTATCCCTGCAAAAGGTGTCGTATATGCACAGAAGCAATTACACTGAGAACCAATAAATTCACTTCCACTACCACAGGGAAAGAATATCCCATCAGGGAGTTTATCACATGTGATACCAAAGGAGTAATATACTTATTACAATGCGAATGTAACCTACAGTATGTAGGTAGGACTATTAGAACAGCAGGCATTCGTGTTGGAGAACACTTAACAAACATCCACAACGGATTCCCAGGGCATAGTGTTTCTCAACATTATGCTACCTGCCATAACAAAGACCCAAAAAAGCTCAAAATCACTGTTATTGAGAAACACGTCCCACATTGGAGAGGTAGTAATCTACAAAGGTCAATTTCGAGACGTGAGACCTTTTGGATTTATGAGCTAAAATGTTACAGACCCAGAGGCCACAACATAGACTGGGACATCAACTCTCATATCAATAACAGTTAACACATAGCTAGTATAAATCTACACCTTTCAGCACGTCACTTTTATACATATACATATTCAGATTACACAAAGAGATCTGGTATGGTAAAAGAATTTTAATATATGTATTTATATAGAGTTGTTTTATCCATTTTATATATTTTAGTATGACATTATGCTGATATTCGGCTTCAAGTTTTTAATATATATATATCTATTACCATACGTCAACAAATGCCTAATTATAGGAGTATCGGGCCCATCACTTCCGGTGTCAAGGTTGACATTTACATAAAGTTATTTTATGAAAGTTTTTATCCCAATTTTAAATGTGGACAGGTTATACTCTCTATTGAGAAGTTTACACTTTACCCAACATTGAATATTTAAATTTTAGTAGATGGTAGATCGAGATGAGATACATATCGCTAATAGTAATTTGTGATGTATCATAAATATTGATGGGGAACGGTTCCAGTTTCAATTACCACCAAATCATCTCAAGATTCGATCATTATTATGGTAATTTGAGGTATATTTGAGAATTTGAAGCCGAGGGACCCGTAAGAGACTTCCGGCGCCTCCTCTGCAGACACCGGAAGTGACGCGGCTCCCTTCAGAATAAAAAGGACGGAAGTGACGGCGCGCGAGAACCTCCTTTCTCTGAAGATAGCCAATCGGCGGAAACGCGTCAGGCAGGAGGCGTGCCGTCACCACGTCGCCTAGGATCCGTGCTGCAGCCGGACCCAGGCAATATTTAGGAATCCCTCAACGCTTTGTAATCCTATGTGAAGTTTATTCCTCATACATGTAAGTGCAATCTTTTATTCTAATAAAGAAATATCAAGGGTAATGCACCATGGGCAGTTATTCTTTTACATGTTATGTTGGAGCCAAACGATCCTCTTAATCACCTATAACAAGTGGCCATGAGTACCGTCTGAAATCTACCCGACTGTGAACAGTGGAGTGGTATATGACTTCTATATCCATTGTGGCTGCCATTATCGGTTGGATCTGAGAGTAGTGAGCAGTGCATGATAACCCCATTTATCCGGTAAGAGGCCTGACGGGCTCTTGTGAATGCACGGTGGTGAGCACTTTGTTCAGTTTGGGCACCAGGATCGTTTATTTTCACCATAGAAAAGCACTTATTTCATTCCGTCCGGTAAGGAGGAATTCCAGCAGGTGGAGGGAACTTCAACTCACCAATTGAATTAACTATCACCTGTCACCAACACATCACCGTCGGTGGTCCTACTATTGACACAGTGGTGTCTTGGGACTTCTTGCATCATATAATTTTGCACCTATATATTTTATTTATGTATTGATTGATTGGTATTGTTTGGAATATAAAATCACCTGTCACCAACACACCACTGTTGGTGGTCCTATTATTGACACAGGTGTGTTTTGGGACCTTTTCACCTATTTATCTTTTTGCACCTACACATTTGTTTAAATTTGAGGTTTTTTGTATTGATTGTTATTGTTTGGAATACACTCAATATATTGATATAGCGCACCACCCATTATTTTATCACTTATCAATTTCATCTGGTAGCAGCATATCACAGACCAGCGCACTTTTTCTTCACATCATATATATATACATGCATACAGTATATATAATTTTTTTTTTTTTTTTATTACTATTTTTATGTCTGTGTTGAAAAACAGGAAATGAAGGGACATCTTTCTACTGGAATGCTTAATAAGTAATAAAAACCTCATAGGGTGTTCTAACCCCTCCCCATTCTATCCAAAAAAGTAAAATAAAAAAACGTTTAAGTGGATTTACACTTCAGTACATGTGATGAATGGTTGAACAGTATTGCAACTGGAGTAAACTATAAAATCCAAAATACAAATTCTGGAGCAAAGTTGTCTTAAAAAAAAAAAAAAGAATTTCATAAAAAGTTTTTTATTTGTACAGAACTCGGGATATTTGACTTTATATTTAGATTATCTGTGCACTGGAGTGCTAGTTGTCTGCAGTGGGATTACTGACAGGAAGTCAGCTGTGCGTGGGGAAATGTCTTTCCTCCTGTAGCTTCCTATGGATTCAGTTACAATAACTTCCTGAAATGTATGAAAGTTACGTATTACATATCATTACCTCGGGGGAGTCTAACCTAATTTCATCATGGGCTGTATTGGAATTATGGTTGCCCTCATAGGGCCGGTTGTATCTGTAGGACTAGATTTTCAGAGCATCCTCCCTTACATCAGATGTTGAGTCCCTCACCCTCCCTTACATCACAGTGCACCCCCCTTACCTTGTGCTACTGCAAAGCTGCGAAGCAGAAAGTGCAGGGCCTGGAGGAGGACCAGAGGATGGCTAGAGTCAGTTACCGGAGTCTGCTAAATGCTGAGATTAGGGGAGGTGAAGACGAGGTGGTGCTTCGGCTGCACAGAGAGGCGCCACATATGCATCCTCTCTGCTGCTGACTGCTGAGGAGGGGAGGGGGCCAAGACGAGTCTCTCCGTGGCTGCAGGAATAAGTGCAATATCTGGCGGAGGAGTTCTGTCCTCTTCTCCGCTGCCGATTGAAGAGGACAGCTCCCCTCAGCTCAGCTCAACACTTTCTGGATTCTCAGACGATTGTCAGACGACACCCCGAGACATCTGCTTCCTCAGACAGGAGGAGAGACAGCCGCACTCTCCCTCCTGGGACTCTGCTCCCGCCAAAGACATCCTGTCACGCACTTCCCCCAAACTTATAGCCACTCCCAGAATCACTTGCAGCATAATCTGCCTTCTGGGGTAGTTACAAGCTTGGATGTGTCTCCTGATTGGGCTTCCCACACTGCCCTATGAGAAGCCTCTAACAGGAGCCAGTGGGGATACTTCTCCCCTCAGCAGGCACATCTGGAAGCCCTGACACCCTAACTAAATAAATCACAGCCCTGCTGTTAGGCAGACAAGGCCCACTATACATTTACCTAGCACATTCCTGTAGGGTGCTATATATATATATATAAAAAAAAAAGAAATAATAAATAGTAAAAACATCTACAGTGCATCCGGACCCCTCTAGGAAGAGTCCTGGTGGTTCCAAACTTCTTCCCTTTACAGATGAGGGAGGCCACTGTGCTCAACCCGATAGAACACCTTTGGGATAAAACAGAGCAGAGACTGGGAGCCCGGCCTTCTCGTCTATATCAGTGCCCGATCTCACAAACATTCCAATAGACACACTCCTAAACCTTGTGGACAGCCTTTCCAGAAGAGTTGAAGCTGTTTTAGCTGCAAAGGGTGGGCCCACTCAATATTGAACCCTACAGACTAAAGCCCCGTACACACGCAACGATTATCGGCCTGACCGGTCGTCCGTCTTTTGTCCAGAGTGGTGTTTTGTTGGTTGGAATGTGCCTAGACTGCACAAAATTCTACTTCAGAAGTGATGTCATGTGTTGGTTTGCTTTCTTTGTGTTCTTTCTTTTCTGAGCATGCCCAGTCTTGCTCATAAGATTTTTCCCTGTCGAAATCTGTACTGACTGCATGAAAATCGGACATGTTTTGAAGTCGTACAAACATTTTATAGCCTGCACACCAGATTTTTTTCGGCCGAAAAGTCGGAGTCGGTTGTCGGAAGCTTCGCATCATACTAACAAGCCGAAAATCGGCAGATCGGTCGTCGGACGAAAATTCCCTGCTGATTTTCGAGGCGTGTGTACGAGGCTTAAGACTGGGATGCCAATAAAGTTCATGTGTGTGTAAAGGAAGGCGTCCCAATACTTTTGGTAATATAGTGTATTTAAAGTGCGTAAAAGGGGACATTTACGCATTAAGCTTTTCCTCTAAATTCCAAAAAATAAAAATGTATTATAAATACCGAGTGGATACAGTGACTTCAAAGTATAACATTCATATGGGAACTCTATTTCAAAGAAGTGTGTGGATTCCTAATGATAGATGTAAAATAAAATGTAAAAATACTTATTGTAGCTTACAAAATTAAATACAGATTCTAGCCCAAAGAGATTGAGTTAAAAACCTTTAAAAATAGAACACCCCACATTACAAAAAACAAACAAAAAATAAATAAAAGGTTAAAAAGAGTCATGAATTGCATTTGAAACATGCTATCAACATGAAGGCATCTCAGTGTCCTAGGACTGTCAAAAAGAAAGTATATAAAAGGTATATAAAAAAAACTTTTTCTGGAGCAAATTTTGAATGAAAACAGCAGGATTAAATTGACAGCACAAATGAGGTGAATGTATTCTCCTGTGCTACATCAAATGGCATTGAATACCCATATAGTCTTATCTTTTGCAATCCAATAAAACAATGGTGAAAATAGACCTTGTATAACCAATACTCTTAGCATAAAAAGTCCATATGACATGTCACATCCCAAATGGACAACGACATACAAAATATGCATGAATGTGCTGTATATTGCCTGCCTAGGTGGTAAATCTATAGCTGTTCAATGAGATTGTAGTCAAACTTGATATGAACAAATTGATGCAAAAAGTTCACAATGAGGCAGTATGAAGTCATTTTTGCACGTCCAAGAACGGATAATATTGTGTAGAACTGTACTGATTATACTTGAAATCTTCAGTACAACAAACAGCATCCACATCCAGCAGAAGTGGCTTATCAACATTTATTGATAAGATTATTAGTAAAGTGGGATAGGGTGCGCTAACCTACTATGTAAATTGTGGCAGCACCTAGAACTCCAAGAACTTAGGAGTGAAAATATAGTATTAAAAAGAAACTAGTGCGTTCAACAATAAAAGGTGCTTGGTGACGCAAGTAGTGTGGGAAAATTGTCTTTTCTGTGACATTCTCCCCAGCCAGTTAACCCTGTGTGGGTAATTTCCATTTGCCATATGGTAGTGGGAATTTGGTAAGGAGCCACCTTGTCTTTGTTTTGGGTCACGTGGTTTTGCATGAAAAGTCGGTCTTTGCTGGCTAATCTGAAGAAACCATCAACCACATCATCTTTACCTTTCAGAGACTTTATATTCAGAGACTTTATCCACTGGTTTATTCCAAGAGTTTTTTTTCATCTGCACATATTTTGTTTTTGTCCCATTAGGGACCTTGTTCACATTCATAAATAGTTATTTGTCACATATGAATTTTCACCATTGATTATTATTTACATCTATTGATCATATGCACTATTGATGCTAATATTTTATTGTTGAGCGCACTAGTTTCTTTTTAATACTGATAAGATTATTGACATGAAGATGATCAAAAGAACATGACTTTATTATATCTTTGATCCTTGCTTACATGTATACAGCAGCTTGGTCGTCAACTCAGGCAAAGTGACAGGGGCTATTGAGCCTAATACGTACTTGCACACAACCCTGAGTCTAATTTCCCTGTTGGAGCTTACACAGGTTAATAAAAATCTCTACTTCCCCACATGGTGCTATTCAAGCTTTGTGATTGGCTGCTTTAATGGGGAAGGAGATGTCAGATGCTCTCCATATACAAATGTATTTCCAGGGGCTCCAAAAGACAAACAGGGTGGTGGGGGAACACAGCAAAGTTACAGGTTCCTTTTTACTTTGGGTGCTTTATCACTACCTCAAAACTGCACTTTGCACCCTGGACAAGCCTGGGAATAGGCTTTTTAGGTTACCAGTTACTTTCAATGCATGGGTCAATGCTGAGATCACCAGCAGGAGGAAGGAGGTCCTGATTCCCCTATATAGATCTTTAGTTCTCAGTAGAGGGAACATCAGCAGGAGAAAGGAGGTCCTGATTCCCCTATATAGATCCTTAGTTCTCAGTAGAGGGATCACTAGCAGGAGGAAGGAGGTCCTGATTCCCCTATATAGATCTTTAGTTCTCAGTAGAGGGAACATCAGCAGGAGAAAGGAGGTCCTGATTCCCCTATATAGATCCTTAGTTCTCAGTAGAGGGATCACTAGCAGGAGGAAGGAGGTCCTGATTCCCCTATATAGATCCTTAGTTCTCAGTAGAGGGAACATCAGCAGGAGGAAGGAGCTCCTGATTCCTCTATATAGATCTTTAGGTACAGTATCACTAGGGTGATCACCAGAAAGAGGAGGGAGGTCATAATTCCTCTATGTATATCTTTATTTAGAGGGATCACCAGCAGGAAGAAGGTGGTTCTGATTCTCCCTTAGGGCTCTTTCACACGGGCGTTCCTTTTTTTTTTGCCCGATCAGGTCCTTTTTTTTTTTTTTTTTGTAACGGACACGGATGACACTTGTGTCATCCGGTCGGTATGTGCGTTTTTCATCCCATCCGTTTGCGGATGAAAAACTGACATAATGCATGTCTATGTAAATACGGCTGTCTGCGGATGACACCACTGACATCCGTTTTTGCTTCAGTTCCGTTTTTTGAAAGGAAGAAAAAATAGGGTTCTCCTCCGTTCAAAAAAACTGAACTGAACTGACAAAAAACGGATGTCAGAGGATGATCATCCGATGACATCCGTATTTACATAGAGATAGGGTCCTTTCACACGGCCGCTCCGTGTGTCCGCAAATCATCCAACCCATTTGCGGATGATTTGCGGACATAATGTAAGTGAATGGCACTGCGGATGTCAGCGGAATACCATCCGCTGACACCCGATTTTCCTCCTGTCAGTTCTGTTCCGTTTTTACGAATGGAACAGAACCCCATTTTTCCTTCCGTGTAAAAAACGGAAAGGAAGGAAAATCGGATGTCTGCGGTGTCATCCGCTGACATCCGCAGTGCCATATACTTACATTATGTCCGCATATCATCTGCAAACGGATGGGATGATATGCGGGCACACGGAGCGGATGACAGAAATGTCATCCGCTCCGTGGAAAAAAAAAAAGTCCCGCAGCGGACCTTTCACACGGAGCGGCCGTGTGAAAGGAGCCATACATTATGTCCGTTTTTCATCCGCAAACGGATGGGATGAAAAACGGACATACGGAACGCCCGGGGGAAAGAGCCCTTATAGATATTTAGGTATCACTAGAGGGATCACTTCCAGGATGAAGAAGGTCCTGATTCCCCTACATAGAACTTTAGTTATCGCTACAATGATCACCAGCAGGAGGAAGGAGGTCATGATTCCTCTATGCTGTATAGATCTTCATTTATCACTAGAGGGACTACCAGTAGGTGGAAGAGGGGGATTACCCTATATAAACCTTTATATAAACCTTTATTTAGAGGCATCATCATCGGGAAGAAGGAGGCCCGATTCCCCCATTTAGATCTTAAGGTATCACTAGAAGGATCATCGGCAGGAGGAAGGAGGTCCTGATTCCCCTATATAGATCTTAATTTAGAGGTATCAACAGCAGGAAGAAGGAAGTCCTAATTCCCCTATATAGATCTTTAGTTATCACTAGAGAGATCACCAAGAGGAAGAATTATCTTAATGTATTGCTTGGTCTTTTTCTGCTGTTGCCCTGCTATGTTTCTATGTATGTAGACTAAATTGTGCATTTCCAAACTATTTCTATTATCTTCTAGGTCTATGAGAGGTGTGTCCTGACTAAAGAATGGCTCCAGCAGTGGCAACAGACATGGGTTACACCCCACCAGATGGAGGCTGGGGATGGATGGTCGTTGTTGGGGCTTTCATATCCATGGGGTTCTCCTACGCCTTCTGTAAAGCCGTCACAGTGTTCTTCAAGGAAATCCAGGAGTATTTTGGGGCCTCAAAGAGTGAAATAGCTTGGATTTCCTCTCTGCTGCTTGCCTGCATGTATGCTGGAGGTAAGCACAATTCAAACATAAACTGTAGCAAGTTGACTCTATTGACTTTACTCTATTGACTTGAGTGCAATTCTCCAGAAGAGATAGCTGCCCATATATGCTGTGTATCCTTTTTTTTAAAAAACAGTTTTCTTAAAGGTCAACTCCACCCAGAACTAGCGTTTAAACTTTGACAGTTTCAATAAAATTTGTTGAAAGACCAAATCTAAAATGTAAAAACTCTACAGCAATTTCATCAGATTTTTTTATTGGGATTAAATAGGAAAATTACAATCCCATCTCCTTGAAGTCCATCAGAACCGCCATTTTATGTTTTTGATTGCATCACTATTTTGATTTGGAAATTAAGCTTGATCGCAGTTTAATGGGCACAGGTATGGACATCCTAAGAGTTTCTTTTTTTTTGCATATTGGTTCTGGACCAGTGACTCGGAGCCTACTGAAGCCAGAGGATCAGCACAACAATAGTAATTACTAACTTTGGCTGGCTTAGGCAGACCTGGGTGTATTTGGTGGGGAATAGGCAGTGTTAAAGGAGCCTTTGTATTGTAAACTCATAACCCAAAAAAGAAAATTGAATCCATGCTAAAACAGACATATAAGGCAGAGCCCAGTTTCAATGTCCATGCAATCAGATGATCTTGCAGCTTTCTTGAAAACCGCAAAAGGATACGTGTAAAATCTCAACAACAAAAAAAAAAGAAAGCTCAAAGACATACCAACTTTTATTAAACAAGAAAAACAATTTTGATATACATATGCACTTACATGTATTCAGAGTCTATGGTGTTTTGTTACCATTGGCTTCTTGTTTTGGATTGGAAACAACCTTCACCCCCCCGTCCATTGATGCATGTTAGATCTGTAGGTGTTTACCATAATGGTATTGTGTATCTGTTATATCAGGTTGGGGGCAGAATTTATTGTGCAGCCATGGGGGACTCTGCAGACAGTAGTCTGTGTTTTCCTTACCTAGTTGCTTACTTAGGCCAGTGAAAGAAAAATACTCTATAGACTACCTTCCAGTAATTAAATGGTTTGGTGAATTTCTTTCACACTACCTTACTATTTTCTGTGCTCTTTGTTTCTTCTTTTTTTATGTATTTTTTCCCAGATCCTATATAATGGATCTTGCTGAAAGAAATAAAAAAAATAAAAAAAAATCACAATAAGCGTATATTGATTTGCGCAAAAGTTATAGTGTCTACAAACCTTGGGATATTTTCATTTATTTATTTATATTTTACTCGTAATGGCGGCGATCGGTGACTTATAGCGTGACTGCAATACTGCGGCAGACATTCTGATACTTTTTGAGGACCAGTGACACTAATACAGTAATCAGTGCTAAAATATGCACTGTCACTGTACTAATGACACTGGCTGGGAAGGGGTTAACATCAGGGGCGTTCAAAGGGTTACCTGTGTGCCTAGCTAGTGTTTTACTGAACTTTGTGAGGCGCTTTTATTAGGGTAAGAGATGGAATTTATTCCCTGCTTTGCAGGGACACAAACTCCATCCCTTTCCTCTTGTCAGAAAGGTGATCTGCCTTGTTTACATAGGCAGATTGCAGTTCTGTCTCTCTGTCTGATGACCGACGGGTAGCAGAGGCCATTGGGTACCGTGCCCCCGCGGATCAGCTTTCGATGTGTGTGATCACAGCGGAAGCAAACCACCGGCCGCGTGCCCCCTTACCCGAAAGTGTCAGATCACGTGATCAGGCAACCAGAGGCCACCCTGTAGCAATAAAACTGCTTTAGGGTGGACCTTAAAGCGGAGTTCCACCCCGGGAGAGCCTTTTTTAATAAAAATACCCCCGGGACAGTCAGGGCTAGTACATTCCACAATGGCTAGCCTCTGATCTGTCCCGGGTTGCACTTACCTTTTAGAAGAAATACTTACCTTGAAAAAGTATTGTCCAGCGCTGCCATCTCAGGTGTGGGAAGCTTGAAGCCAGCGCGATCCTCTTCTGTGTCATCTTCCGTCTTCTTCGGTCCCACGATGCACTGCACTGGCCCCGCCGTCACTTCCGGTGCCGCAGCATCATCCCTGCACAGCTTCTGGGCATGCCCAGAAGCTATTTAGCAAGGTATGACGGCGCCTGCACCGGAACTGACGTCGGGGCCGGTGCAGGCACATTGATTCCTGGGAGCGATGACGTTCAGCTCCCAGGAATCATTGCAAGCCAGGAAGTGACGAATCGCCGTGTCCGCCGAGGGGAGGAAGAGGAAGTAAGTTGAGTATATTTTCTTCTAAACCAGGTAAGTAAAAAAAAAAAAATTGCGATTATCCATTTGTTTTTCAGGTGACCCCGGGCATGTAAGTTTAATTTTAGGGTGGAACTCCGCTTTAAGTGGATAATAGAAGTAACCACTGGCAGTTTTATTTAAGGTGTCTCTTGAAGCATGTATTTATTGTCCAAAACTCCAAAAGCTTGTCTGTAGTCTCTGACCATCTCTATGACCATCTTTTGTGGCAGGTCCGTAGTCTTTAAATTATCTCTTCTAGCAGCATAGTCTTTGACCATCCCTTGTAGCATGTCTGTAGTCTTTGACCATCTCTTGTAGCATGCCCATAGTCTATGACGATCTTCTCGTCGTCTTGTAATTAGTGGGCACTATTTCCATCGGTTTTCGGCTTTCCTTGCCGAATGCCCATGCATGCGTAGTTGCCGCCGTAATCAAGCCTCGTTTTGGTTCACGGTTACCAAGTAAATAGTTGGACAGCCAATAGGAGACAAAAGGAGATGTAGCAAGTCACATGGGGTTGTGGAGACATTTGTGAATGGGGAAGGAGTCTTGCGTGAGCACGGGGCTGACGTCAAACAAAGGAAAAGATGCAGCCCCGGCATAGACCCTGCATTTTTCTGGCAGCATATGCTTGCCGGAAAACCATGGTTAACTGCGCAAGCACGGGTGACATATTCTAAAATAAAAAACAGCGATATCTCAGGAAGGAAAGAGGTAAGAGAGGAAAAAAAATGTACATAAATAATATGTACTGCTATAATTCAACTAATGGAAAGTAATGTGAATGAGTATACTATCGCTTTAAAAGGCTCTGTCAGGGGCATTGCAGTTCTCTGTTAGGGACATTAAAATACTCTTTGAGGGGCATTGAAATTCCCTGCTAGGGACATTAAGACCCCGTTCACACTGGGGCGATCCGAGTTGCCGGGGCGACCTCACAGGTCGCGGCGTGCAGCTCGCACCGCGACCTCGGAGCAGCCGGCACGGACTTCATAACATTGAAGTCTATGCAGGTCGCTCTAGGTCGCCCCAAAGAAGCTCCGGACCCTTTTTCTAAGTCGGAGCGACTTGTGTCGCTCCTATTAGAACAGGTCCACAGCTTCTCTATGGCAGGCGACCTACGGCGACCTGTCAGGTGACCAGGTCGCCTGACAGGTCGCCCCAGTGTGAACGGGGTCTTAAAGGCTCTGTCAGGGATATTGAAAAACTGTCGGGACTCTGTCAACAATTAAACCAGATACAGTATAAAAAGAATTTGCCAGCAAAAGAGAACATTACACTCTGCTCATTGAAAGGTTTGCGCTGCTCTACGGCACCCATTTTTTTTGTTGGGGTTCCAAAGTTTTGCTATACCATGTCAAAGGGTTCCAAGGGAAAAATGAATTGGGAAACCCTGTCCTATAGTAATGCCAAGGGTCATACGTAAGGCCTTCAACATCATGTAAGTTGACCACCCCCAGGCTTACACTGTCCTGTGTATACAGCATTTTTTTTTTTAAATGTATTCCACACAGAATTCCAAAAGATGTTTGACTGGCTTATCAGATTTTGTCATGTCTGTTCCTGCAAACCAAAACGAAAGCACTGACCTTGTATCTGCAGATTACAACAAATGTACACATTGTTACAACACAACTTTAAAAAAACTTCTTGCTACAAGATAAAAGAGAAATTAAAAACGAATCTACAGAATTTAAAAGAATACATAAAGCTGGATCAAATGTTGGAGAGCTTTTCAAGGCCATGTAGTCTGTAGAACACGCTTTTGCTTTCTGTATTCATGTTAAAGTTGCAAAATAAAGGTTTTTGTGTTTTTTTTTTTTTTGCAAATTCCATTTAGAGCACATTACACAATGGCCATTCTGTTGTGTTCTTCTGAAAAAATTGTGTTAATAGATATTTGCATTGATTTATTACCTTTTTGCACCAAAGGGTCAGCATACCAGCCAGGCAACTAGCATTTTCAGATGGAGCCTGCATTTTTTTAAAACAAAAGCTTCCTCTCCCAAGATCTTCTGTAGGCACTTTCCCCCAGTAAGCAGTCTCACATGAGTTTTCCAAACTAAACTATTATCTCAGCGGTCAGATTTACAGTTCTTAATTAATTTGTAAGCATAAATAATTAATTGACGCTATATACATTACACAGGTATCAAGCAGGCGGATTGATTAGTGGTAACGTTAGTGGAAAAGTTCCAGCAGACGCAGCGCGCCTCTGGTTGGTGGAAAGTTAATCAGCGGCTTGCATTGTGTATGTTTGCACAGCTGGAAGTAATTGTGGATATAGAGGAGGCTAATCCATTTAAAGGGATTACCGCACATAATGAAAAAAATTCAGCTCCACACACTGGCCCTTCTTGTGCTCAGTGGAGCTGAGCTGTGACATTTTAATTCTGTAAAGAAGACAAAATATATTTGAAACAAAATATTTCTCATACCAACAACTTGCACTCTCACTTAGCACCATTTGGGTGATCCCCCGGAGCAAGAGCTTTATAGAATCTCTGAAATTATAAGAGGAGGGCTGCTTTAAAGCAGAACTCCAGATTAGTGATCGACCGATATTGTTTTTTTAATGCGGATACCAATATTTTGGTCATCGGATATCGGTGTTGGCTGATATTTTCATACATGTATAAAAAAAAAAATGTTATTCTTTTTTTTTCTACAGGTACTCCTTGTGGAGGGATCTGGGGGTCTAAAATACCTCAAACCCCTCCTCAGCACCGAAAAGCATTCAAAACGCCAAGTTTGGCTGTTTTGAATGCTGTCAGTTTTTTTAATTCGGCGACGAGTACCCGGAAGTGATGTCATGACATCACTTCCAGAGACCCGTGTCTTCTCTTGGGCGGCGGCGGTAGAGGTAGGATGCCCGGGTGGAACGGGAGACCCGGGGCGAGCCGCGGAAGGTGGCGGGAGGGGGGGACCTCCCCTCCCGCTCCTTGTAATGACAGCCGAGCGGCTTCTCAGCCGCATCGGTTGTCGTTACAAGTCAGCTGCAGTCATCACTCCGGTGCAGCATTTTCCCTAAATATCGGCAATATCGGCAAATCAAAAGGTCAATTCCGATATATCAGGGAAAGTGCATATCGCCCCCCCGATATATCGGTGTTGCCGATAATCGGTCGATCTCTACTCCAGATAAACTGTTGAAGAGGAACTTCACCTTTTTAAAAAATAAAAATAAAAATCAGCAGCTTTCAGTACTGTTAGGTACATACTAGTCCATGGAGTCCAGCACTGTCTTCCCGCAGACGATTTTTCTCAGCGATGTAGGTTCCTGCAGCCGCCATCTTGGGTTTGGAAGCCGGCTGTGACTTCCTGAGGAATCACAGTCTGCTCCTCGTTGCATATGCGTGAAATCACATGGAGTAGTGAGACCGGGTCCTGCAGCCTCCTGGGATGTGTAACCTGTCCCAGGAGGCTGTGGGCAGGATGAAATACATAATTCTTGCCTAGGTAAGAACTGAGGAAGTCAGAGCAGGCACCTATCAGAAATTGGAACCTGCTCTCTGTAAAAAAAAAAAAAAAAAAATATTAGGGGTAGGGGTGGGTAGGAGGATGAGTACTTTTACTTTTGAGTCATGGTGTGTGCTTGAAAGTACAGTAGCGAGCAAAAGTTTTTGAAAAAATGCTGTAAAGTGATGTCATGTCTTCTTCCTCTTTTAGATGGCATCTTAGTAAAACGGGCGACTGAGCTGTGGTTGTATTTATATATATATATATATATTTATATATACACATATATACAATACCTCACAAAAGTGAGTACACCCCTCACATTTTTGTAAATATTTTATTATATCTCTTCATGTGACAACACTTAAGAAATGACACTTTGCTACAATGTAAAGTAGGGATTGTACAGCTTGTATAACAATGTAAATTTCCTGTCCCCTCAAATAACTCAACACACAGCCATTAATGTCTAAACTGCTGGCAACAAAAGTGAGTACACCCCATGTCCAAATTGGGCCAAAGTTTCAATATTATGTGTGGTCACCATCATTTTCCAGCACTGCCTTAACCCTCTTGGGAATGGAGTTCACCAGAGCTTCACAGGTTGCCACTGGAGTCCTCTTTAGGGATGATCGAACGGTTCGGGTCCACCATCGGTTCGGCCCGAACATTGGGTGTTCGAGGTTCGGCCGAATTTAGAACTTTTTGCCCAAAAAGTTTGGAATTCGGCAACCAGAACCGCCCAAAATGCAATGCTTCAGGAAATGGGCTTTAAAAGCCCGTGATTGGACCAGACCCATTAGCAAAAGCCAATTGAGGGGGCAGGAGAATGCTAGGAATGTGATTGGAGTGACTAGGGGGTCCCTAGACCAATCATTAGTGAATACGCCCCCCAGTGTATAAGATCGCCCCCGCCATATTCCCAGCATTGTTATACTGGACATGGAAGAGAGTGGAAGCAGTTCTGTTAATTTTACTTTAAAAGTGTCATTTAGCATTTATTAGTGTGAGGAAAGGGATATCTAGTGTAGTTAGAGTGCTCCTTTACTCTTAAGTTAGCTTCAAAAATTTATTTTCTGTAGGGAAAGTGTTAAGTGTCAGGGGACCGTAGTGTAGTGTAGGGTTAACTGGCAGTGACTGCTATGGCAGGGTGACAAAACCCCTCCATAGCAGGGTGACCGCTATAGAGAAATGATCATTTCTCTGAATAGCTTCGGAACTGGAATATGGCTTCTCACCAGCCAAGCATTTTTTATGCTGCAGGGGCTGCCACTGCCAGTGCTTTTTTGAGGACATGTTTGATGTCAGACATGACATCTGAACATGTGTATAGGGGGTATATATAGACATATATGTCTGAATATATACCCCTAGACATATATAGGTGTGATAGTAGCAGAAAAAAAAGGTTGCGCTAATGAAATCATTTACAGTAATATATTTCTGCTACTATCACACCTATATATGTCTAGGGGTATATATTCAGACATATATGTCTATATATTCCCCCTATACACATGTTCAGATGTTTTGCCTGCCTCAAAAGAACCCCAAAAAATGCCAAAAAAACGCTAGCGTCAAAAAAAAATGCCCAGGTGTGTTTTTGCTGGCATTTTTTGGGGGGTTTTGGAGGCAGGCAAAACATCTGAACTTGTGCACAGTACCACTATACACAAGTTCAGATGTTTTTCCTGACTGCAAAGAACCCAAAAAAATGCCTGCTTTGAAACCGGCAAGGTGTTACAGCAGCGAAGCCATATTCCTGTGCTCAAAGTTTTCTAATACAAACAATCCTTTTTTTTTCTGGTTCTGGACATGCTACAGAGCTGAAACTTCACAGGTACACCTTTTAGACCCCCCAGATACTAAATCCAAAAATCTCTTTTTTTTTTTTTGAATTTTTCAATAATTGGCTTTTTTTTATCAAAAATTACAATTTTTAAGAACTTTTTTTTGTGTGATTTTGTGTCTGGGGGGTCTAAAAGGTGTACCTGTGAAGTTTCAGCTCTGTAGCATGTCCAGAACCAGAAAAAAAGATCATATAGGTGTTAAAGTTAAAGGAGGCTCCCGAACCACATCCCTGTTCTACTGAAAAATTATCTTTTTTTTTTCTCCATGGTTCTGGACATGCTACAGAGCTGAAACTTCACATGCACACATTTTAGACCCCCCAGATACTAAATCTCTCTCTTTTTTTTTTTTTTAATTTTTTCAATAATTGGCTTTTTTGTCAAAAATGACAATTTTTAAGAACTTTTTTTGTGTGATTAATAGTTAATGGGGCATGACCCAGAACCCTAGGCACTTTTTAGGGGCATTTATTGGGTTTTGGGGCTTCAAAATGGTGTTTTTTGATTACCGAAGTTCGGGTCCCATTGATTTCAATGGGGTTCTGAAATCCGGGCCGCACTTTCGGGAAGTTCGGATGTTCTGGCCGAACCGAACTTTTCAAAAGTTCGATCATCCTTAGTCCTCTTCTACTCCTCCATGATGACATCATGGAGCTGGTGGATGTTAAAGACTTTGCACCCCTCCACCTTCCATTTGTGGATCCCCCACAGATGCTCAATAGGGTTTAGGTCTGGAGACATGCTTGGCCTATCCATCACCTTTACCCTCAGCTTCTTTAGCAAGGCAGTGGTCAACTTGGAGGTGTGTTTGGGGTCGTTATCATGTTGGAATATTGCCCTGCGGCCCAGTCTCTGCAGGGAGGGGATCGTGCTCTGCTTTAGTATGTCACAGTATATGTTGGCATTCATGGTTCCCTCAATGAACTGTAGCTCCCCAGTGCCGGCAGCACTCATGCAGCCTCAGACCATGACACTCCCACCACCATGCTTGACTGTAGGCAAGACACACTTGTCTTTGTACTCCTCACCTGGGTGCTGCCACACACGCATGACACCATCTGAACCAAATAGGTTTATATTGGTCTCATCAGACCATATGACATGGTTCCAGTAATCCATGTCCTTAGTCTGCTTGCCTTCAGCAAACTGTTTGCGGGTTTTCTTGTGCATCATCTTTAGAAGAGGCTTCCTTCTGGGATGATAGCCATGCAGACCAATTTGATGCAGTGTGCAGCGTATGGTCTGAGCACTGACAGGCTGACCCCCCACCCCTTCAACCTCTGCAGTAATGCTGGCAGCACTCATATGTCTATTTCCCAAAGACAACCTCTGGATATGACGCTGAGCCTGTGCACTCAACTTCTTTGGTCGCTCCATGGCGAGGCCTGTTCTGAGTGGAACCTGTTCTGTTAAACTGCTATATGGTCTTGGCCACCGTGCTGCAGCTCAGTTTCAGGGTCTGGGAGATCTTCTTATAACCTAGGCCATCTTTATGTAGAGCAAAAATTATTTTTTTCATATCCTCAGAGAGTTCTTTGCCATGAGGCGGCATGTTGAACTTCCAGTGACCAGTATGAGAGAGTGAGAGCGATAACACCAAATTGAATGCACCTGCTCCCCATTCACACCTGAGACCTTGTAACACTAACGAGTCACATGACATCGGGGAGGGAAAATGGCTATTTGGGCCCAATTTGGACATTTTCACTTAGAGGTGTACTCTCCTTTGTTGCCAGCGGTTTAGACACTAATGGCTGTGTGTTGAGTTTTTTTGAGGGGACAGCAAATGTACACTGTTATACAAGCTGTACACTCACTACTTTACATTGTAGCAAAGTGTCATTTCTTCAGTGTTGTCACATAAAAAGGTAAAATAAAATATTTACAAAAATGTGAGGGGTGTACTCACTTTTGTGAGATACTGTATATTACATTTTTTTTTTGGCTTTAGATATCCTTTAAATTTCATATTTTACTAAAGCATACCTTTCATGTGAAGACGTAGGAAGAGTATTTTATTAATGAGGTTAATGACACTGGGAAGTATGGGTGGAGCTGAGATTGATCGTAGTCAGGGAAACTACATCATGACTCAGAGGAGAATTAGCAGAATGAATGAGAATATAACTACATATAGTCATCAGAAAAGACACATTTGGCCACATTATCTTCTATTGCTTATCCGTGATATCACTAATGTTGATATTAATGGCTTATAGCTCATACGGATCAAAATGGAAATCTATATAATAGGTTATGGCTCTCTGATCCCTCTTCTATCATTTCCTGCTCTTCCTACAATTAATCGCAATGTTTTTGCCAAAAATCATTACTGCTGGACCCCAGGGAGATAATAAAACACATTAATTTATGCATCTGTGTATTCATTAAGAAATCCTTTAATGTTTGTTTTAAATGCAACTACTGCAAATACTCAAATCTGTTTTTTCAGCCTCTTATACGTCCTTGCAAGTATAATTTAGACTGAGAGGGTCAGCACTAGGATGCAATGAGGCTCTGCAGCATTTACATTTGCTTGCAGGAAACACGCTGACAGGAGGGGGAAAGGTGACCTCATCAGTCTGCTGCCACTACAGCTTCTATTAATGAAAGAAAAGGGCAGAAGGGGTTGGCATAGCCATGCCCTGTGACAGCCCCTTATTTCTATTAGTTCATCATTCAATTAGTTGTATTACACCTTCTATGAATGGATCAAGATCTATAAATGGAGGGGGACCTTTTAATCATCAGCCCATACTCCATTCATAGATTGTATTCCATTCATAGAAATTATAGCGCAGCTTCAATGAATTGCAGAGGTCTGCAGAAAGGGCAGTCATAGCCAGGCTCTTCATGAGAGCCTTTGACAGTCCCTTAAAGTGGATGTAAACCCTCACATAGACCCAGTGAAGTAAACAGCCTCAGATGATACACAGAAATCTCCCTACATACGTTTTATTTGTATATCTGCTGCCTTCAGCTTTCTACACTGTTTAGAAAGTGTTAGAATGTCTTCTTACTGTTCCAGCACTTGGTGTGTAGTCCTGGCATACACTGTGTGACAGCTGATTGGAGGAAAGGCACACCCCCCTCCACATAGGCATAGGAAGGAAGAAACATGCAGAGATGTGCTGTAAATAGACCAGCTATCTGCTAATCTATATTTATACACCCATCCCAACACACATTTCCAGCTGCTTTTATTTCCTGTGTCTGAGAACTTGTCAGAAGTTATCATGCTGATAACAGAGGAACAGAGCAGCAGAAAGACACGGGTCTTAGTGCTTTGGAGAGAGAGAGGTAAACACTACAAATATTTGTGCCCAGGTCAAATTTCATGAATGGGATTTACATTCACTTTAAGCCTTGTACACTCGATGAGTTTTTGGCATTGTTTTGCATGCTAGTCTCCAGATAGAAAATTAGGGTAATAAAATTATGAAAGTACAAAAATTCTCATACTACAGAATAAAAATAAATTGAATTAACAAAAATAAGATGATATAATGTGCTGTAGTGCATATGTTTTGTACTTTGTTATGAAAACTGTACTGATTAACCTCTTGCTGACCGCCCGCCGTAGTATTACTGCGGCAGGCTGCCTCAGCTGCTCAAAATCACTTAGTACTACGTGATTTCGTGCACAAGGTGTTGGCGGCACACGCCGCTGCCCTCCCGCAATTGTGGGAGAAACCGAGAGAAGACCCGCCTGCTTATGTAAACAAAGCAGGCGGGTCTTCTGTCAGACAGGCAGGGAGAGATCAGCAGTTTCAGCTAAGCTGTGCCTGTCACAGAACCATCCCCCCCACACAGTTAGTAATCACAGTTAGGCATACATTAACCCCTTTGATCACCCCCAGTGTTAACCCCTTCCCTGCCAGTGTCATTTATATAGTAACAGTGCATATTATTTAGCACTGATTACTGTATTAATGTCACTGGTCCCCAAAAAGTGTAAAAAATGTCAGGGGTCTGATCTGTCGGCCGCAATGTCGAAGTCCCGCTAAAAAACGCTGATCGCGGCCATTACTAATAAAAACAAAAAAATTCATAAAAATTCCGAAAATCTATCCTGTAGTTTGTAAACACTATAACTTTTGCGCAAACCAATTCAAATACGATTTTTGAGATTTTTTTTAACAAAAAAATGTAGCAGAATACAAATTGGCCTAAATTGATAAAATATTTTTTTAATTTTTTTATTGGGAATATTTTATAGCAGAAAGTAAAAAATATGGCGTTTTTTTCAAAATTGTCGCTCTTTTTTTGTTTATAGCGCAAAATCTAAAAGCCACAGAGGTGATCAAATACCACCAAAAGAAAGCTCTATTTGTGGGAAAAAAGGACATCAATTGTATTAGAGTCGGTTCACACTGGGGCGGCACAACTCTGTACTACTTCGGGGGCGACTTGTGCATTCCCATGCACCACGACTTCGGAGCGACTTGCATGGACTTCACATAATGGAAGTCTATGCAATTCGCTGCGAGGTCGCCCCGAAGTAGTACAGGACCCTTTTTCTAAGTCGGAGCGACTTGTGTCGCTCCTATTAAAACGGGTCCTGTAGCAGTCAATGGACCGCAAGGGAGTGCGACTTGTCAGGCTGACAAGTCGCCTGACAAGTCGCGCTAGTGTGAATTAAGTCTTAGGGTACAGTATCGCATGACCGCAAAATTTGTCATTAAAGTAACGCAGTGCCGAATTGCAAAAAATGGCCTGGTCATTAAGGGGGTAAAATCTTCCGGAGCTGACAACTGGCACCCACGGCTGTCAGAATACCTGAACAGTGCCTGCATCTGATTGGATGTTTGGCTATGAATGGGCAGAGGAAGGAAGAAACATGCAAAGCTGTACTGTGAATAGATCAGCTCTCTGCTAATCTATCTCTATGCACCCACCCTGACACAAATTTTAAGCTGCTTCTATCTCCTGTGTCAGAAGTTATCATGCTAATAACAGAGGAACGGAGCAGCAGAAAGACACAGGACTTCGGGTTTTGGGGTTATTTTCTGACAGCTGGCATCCACAGCTTTCAGAATGCCTGAACAATGCCTGCTACCGATTGGATGTTTGGCTTTGAATTTTCTGTTTTACGCCTTTCACAAAAATTGTTTGAAAAATAGACTTTTGTCAAGCCGAATGCTGCCGACAGAGCCACACACGGAACAAATTTCATTTGATTTAGCAGGAGTTGGCCGAAATTCGGTTCGTGCATAGCCAGAAGGGAGAGGAGATTTTTATTCAGGTTGTCTAGTTTAGGGTATCTGTTGATCCATGTATTATAATAAAAACCTTTAAGCACCAGATTTGTAAATAAGCTATATTTATGAGATTTTAAAATCTCTGCCATGAAAACTATAGAAATACTTGTTTACACTGGAGTTGTCCTGCAATACATGAGAAATGCACCTCTAAGTGTTATTTCATAAAAGCTGTTCTAAATAGAGCCATTGTTACGCAGCAATATTACAGCTGCAGAGGAATTCTATTACATTCTCAAGAATGATTAGGTTTAAATGTGGATTAGTGCAATAATTCTTAGAAAGGCATGTTATCAGAAAACATACAGACATGTCGAGGTAAGGTGCAGATTTAACTCATGTCTATAATATTTATGATGGGAGGGGGCGCACCATCCCTTACTAAGCTGTAATAAGCTATTGCCAAAGCTAGAAGTTAAAGGGTGACTCCACTTTCGTGGGGAAAGAAAATAGCAAATAAAGAAAAAATAATATGGCGTTTACAATTGTGACACAAGTGATATTGTGATTAAAAGTTACCTTTCCTTTTCAATCTGTAGCTGCCAAGTCAGATTTCTGGCATCCCCTGCAACAAAAATGTCATTTTTGGTGAGATACTCCCAATAGGAACACGTCTAAAGGGATGCAGGCCCAGCAGCTTTCCTCATTAGTGCCCTGCCAGGTGCACAGCTGATTGATAATTATGAAACCACTACCATTAGACTCACTTTCCTACAGGGGCACAGAGGGATTTCTTTAGAATATTAAAAGGTAGGAATCTGCAACAAAGGTTGTTATAAATTATAATCCCTACAATGTACAGAGATCACCCAGAGGGGAATGTTTTTTTCTCAGCAAAAGTGACGTTACGCTTTAAATGATTTGTTGGTAAAGTGAAGTCATTATGTTTTTACTATGGACTTATTTAAAGTAGATGAAAACTCAAAGTAAAGATTTGCTATTGTATAAGGTACATCTAAAGATGTTAACTGTATTTAAAGGGTAACTCCACTTTTGATGAGAAAAAAAAAATTTCCCTCTGGCTGATGTACAGTATCTCATAAAAGTGAGTATGCCCCTCACATTTTTGTAAATATTTTATTACATCTTTTTATGTGACAACACTGAAGAAATTACGCTTTGCTACACGGTAAAGTAGTGTACAGCTTGTGTAACAGTGTAAATTTTCTGCTCCCTCAAAAGAACTCAACACACAGCCATTAATGTCTAAACCACTGGCAACAAAGGTGAGTACACCCCTAAGTGAAAATGTCCAAATTTGGCCCAAAGTGTCAATATTTTGTGTGGCCGCCATTATTTTCCAGCACTGCCTTAACCCTCTTGGGCATGGAGTTTACCAGAGCTTCACAGGTTGCCACTGGAGTCCTCTTCCACTCCTCCATGATGACATCACATAGCTGGTAGATGTTAGAGACCTTGCGCTCCTCCACCTTCCATTTGAGGATGTCTCACAGATGCTCAATAGGGTTTAGGTCTGGAGACATGCTTGGCCAGTCCATCACCTTTACCCTCAGCTTCTTTAGCAAGGCAGTCTTGGAGGTGTGTATGGGGTTGTTTTGTTGGAATACTGCCCTGCGGCCCACTCTCCAAAGGGAAGGGATCATGCATCAGTATGTCATAGTACATGTTGGCATTCATGGTTCCCTCAATGAACTGTAGCTCCCCAGTGACGGCAGCACTCACGCAGCCCCAGATTATGACACTCCCACCACCATGCTTGACTGTAGGCAAGACACACTTGTCTTTGAACTCCTCATCTGGCTGCCACCACACACGCTTGACACCATCTGAACCAAAAAAATGTATCTTGGTCTCAACAGACCACAGGACATGGTTGCAGTAATCCATGTCCTTAGTCTGCTTGTCTTCAGCAAACTGTTTGCAGGCTTTCTTGTGCATCATCTTTAGAAGAGGCTTCCTTCTTGAACGAAAGCCATGCACACCAATTTGATGCAGTGTGCAGCTTATTGTCTGAGCACTGACAGGCTGATCCCCTAACCCTTTAACCTCAGCAGCAATGCTGGCAGCACTCAAACGTCTTTTTTGCAAAGACAACCTCTGTATCTGATGCAGAACACGTGCACTCAACTTCTTTGGTCGACCATGGTGAGGCCTGTTCTGAGTGGAACCTGTCCTGTTAAACCGCTGTATGGTCTTGGCCACCGTGCTGCAGTTCAGTTTCAGGGTCTTGGCAATCTTCTTATAGCCTAGGCCATCTTTACGTAGAGCACTTTTTTTTTTTTTCTTTTCAGATCCTCAGAGAGTTCTTTGCCATGAGGTGCCATGTTGAACTTTCAGCGACCAGTATGAGAGAGTGAGAGAAATAACACCATATTTAACACACCTGCTCCCCATTCACACCTGAGTCCTTGTAACACTAACGAATCAGATGACACCGGGGAGGGAAAATGGCTAATTGGACACAATTTGGACATTTCCACTTAGGGGTGTACTCACTTTTGTTGCCAGCGGTTTAGACATTAATTGCTGTGTGTTGAGTTATTTTGAGGGGACAGCAAATTTACACTGTTATACAAGCTGTACACTCACTACTTTACATTGTAGCAAAGTGTAATTTCTTCAGTGTTTTCACATGAAAAGATATAATAAAATATTTACAAAAATGTGAGGGGTGTACTCAATTTAGTGAGATACTGTATGTACATTGCAAGGACTTTAGCAAACTTTGCTGCAGATTCCTGCCTTTTGTTATTCTGAAAAATCCCTGTGTGTTTGAAAGTGAATCTAATCGGAGTGGTTGCATAATTATTAATCAACTGCTGCACCTGGAGGGCTCTAATGAGTAAAGCTGCAGGGTCTGCATCCCTTTGGATGTAATTTCTTATTGGGAGTATCTCACCAAAAATGGCATTTTAGTTGCAGAGGATGTCAAAAATCTGACTTGTATCTTAGTGGGAAAATCAGTGAACCAATCACGCAAGGAGGAAATGTTTCTGGGATGTGGTCAGTATACATTCTGTATACAGAACACCTCCAGGTAGCCATATTGCATTGCATTTTACAGAAAATTACAGCTCTGCAGATTGAAAAGGAAAGGTAATTATGGGCTGCGCCCCTGTCAGTGTACCGTATTGTTGCATACTTTGTCCTACCCCATAGCTGTACGTATAGCTGCAGTGTGAGATCGTCACTACTGCCTCTGACTGATAGTTTTACAAGATTTAAAGTAAGATTTAGGGGCTTTCCGCTTTATCTACCCACTGAAGTGAAAGGCCTCAGGTGATACACAGACTTGATACAAACCATCCTACATATGTTGTACCGGTTTATCAACAGACTTCTCTCCTCTGCAACTTACTAAAGCACACATTTTACACAGCGTTTCTTAGCTCCAGAAGGCAGGGGACAGGTATCTGACATTGGCACCGCATAGAGCAGGGAACTGAGTGTAATCTGAGACTGGAGTGAAGAATGGACAAACCACCTTCTACACAGTCTCATTGAGAAGTGTGCACAGCTGAGGCTGTCAATCACTTTTTCTATGCCTCAGGGAGGGAACAAGGGCATCCCCGGGATTCTGTGGTGTTGGCATAACCTGTCATAAGTGATGCATGCAAAAACCAAAGGGAGGAGATAGCAGATAGGAACAGCACTAGGTGCCTTGGATTGGGGTTAATGCACACTATAAAGGGGATATGCTTTGTTAATTTTTAATTTCAGAGATTTACCGTATATACTCGAGTATAAGCCGACCCGAGTATAAGCCGAGACCCCTACTTTTACCACAAAAAGATGGGAAAAATCATTGACTCGAGTATAAGCCTAGGGTGAGAATGCAGGGCGGCGGGCATGGTGCAGGAGAATGCAGGGTGACTGGCATGGTGCAGGAGAATGCAGGGTACTGGCATGGTACAGGAGAATGCAGGGTACTGGCATGGTACAGGAGAATGCAGGGTACTGGCATGGTGCAGGAGAATGCAGGGTACTGGCATGGTGCAGGAGAATGCAGGGTACTGGCATGGTGCAGGAGATTGCAGGGTACTGGCATGGTGCAGGAGAATGCAGGGTACTGGCATGGTGCAGGAGAATGCAGGGTACTGGCATGGTGCAGGAGAATGCAGGGTACTGGCATGGTGCAGGAGAATGCAGGGTACTGGCATGGTGCAGGAGATTGCAGGGTACTGGCATGGTGCAGGAGAATGCAGGGTACTGGCATGGTGCAGGAGATTGCAGGGTACTGGCATGGTGCAGGAGATTGCAGGGTACTGGCATGGTGCAGGAGAATGCAGGGTACTGGCATGGTGCAGGAGATTGCAGGGTACTGGCATGGTGCAGGAGATTGCAGGGTACTGGCATGGTGCAGGAGATTGCAGGGTACTGGCATGGTGCAGGAGATTGCAGGGTACTGGCATGGTACTAGAGGATCCGGGGTTGTGGGCATACTACAGGAGATGCAGTGCTGTGGGCATGGTACATGTGGACCATGCCCGCAGCACTGCATCCCTCGTAGTGTGCCCGCAGCCCATGGCAGGTAGTGAAGCTGTTTCACTTACCTGTTCCAGAGGCGCCTTCATTTTAAAAATGGCGCCGCCCGGGGCCGACACGTCATTGCGCACGCGCCGCCGCCGCTCGTATACTTTCGGCTATTCCCGGCCTCTCCCGAGCGGCGCCGGGAATAGCCGAAATTACACGAGCGGCAGCGGCGCGTGCGCGGTAACATGTATGCGACGGGCGGCGCCATTTTTAAACCTTAAACCCGTCGGAGAGGACATTTTTTTCCTTGACTCGAGTATAAGCCGAGGGGGACGTTTTCAGCACAAAAAAATGTGCTGAAAAACTCGGCTTATACTCGAGTATATACGGTACAACCATTTTAACCACTTGCCGATCGCCGCACGGCTATATACTGCGACGGTCAGCCCCTCCTGGGCAAAGCGACGTACCGAGCCTCTAGGGGGTGAGCGCGCGCCGCCAGAGGCGTGCTCCCGCCCCTGCTCGTTCCCTGACATCCCTGCGCGAGTGACCGGCGGCTCTGATGTCCGCCGGTCACTCGCAATCTCCCGCTGGAGAGGGAGAAAGGCAGGCGGCTGATGTAAACACAGCCGTCTGTCATTCTCCCTGGTGTAACTGCAGAGACTATACGATCCTGCTATGTTGGATCGTATGTCTCTGTGGTTACATCACAAGCCACGCCCCTTGACAGTTAGAATCACGCCCCTAGGGACACACTTAACCCCTTGATCACTAATAAAGTTAACCCCTTTCCTGCCAGTGTCATTTTTACAGTAACAGTGCATATTTTTAGCACTGATTACTGTAGTAATGTCACTGGTACCCCCAAAAGTGTCAAAAATGTCAGTCAGGGGTCTGATCTGTCCGCTGCAATGTCGCAGTCCCGCAAAACAAATCGCAGATCGCCGCCATTACTAGTTAAAAAAAAAACAATAAAAATGACAGAAATCTTTCCGTAGTTAGTAAACGCAATAACTTTTGCGCAAACCAATCAAAATACGCTTATTGCAATTTTTTTTACCAAAAATATGTAGCAGAAAACAAATTGGCCTAAAATGTATAAAAATTTTGATTTTTACTTTTTTTTGAGAATTTCATATAAAAAAATGTGAAAAATATTGTTATTTTTTCAAAATTGTTGCTCTTTTTTTGTTTATAGCGCAAAAAAGTAAAAATCGCACAGGTGATCAAATACCACCAAAAGAAAGCTCTGTTTGTGGGAAAAAAAGGACCTCAATTTCATTTGGGTACAGCGTCGCACGACCGCGCAATTGTCCGTTAAATTCACGCAGTGCCGAATCGCAAAATAGGCCCTGGTCTTTGAGCAGCCAAATCCTCTGAGGATTAAGTGGTTAAGGGAGCAGAACTTACATTTAGTTCTGTTGCTGTCTGTTAGCTTCAGAGTCCTGAAGCCAGCAGAGTGCAGTGCACATTTGTAAAGCACATTGTGGTACATGTTTTTGTTTTTTTTTACATTTTCTTGCTGGAGAGGAAGCTGTTCCTGAGGATCTGTAGTACAAGGAATCAGGATATCCCTGCTTCAGAGTCATTCATTCTTTGGATCTGTGCTTCCTCCATTTTCCCTGCTGCACCTTGAAAATTCCCACCAGTTGTCAGATCTCCAGTCATCAGGGGACAACTCCGACTGAGGAAGCAAAGCCTTGTCTCAGACAAAAAAAAAAACTGAAGCAAAATATTTAGGCAAAAAAAAGTAAAAAAAGTAAAAAAAAAAAACAAAAAAAAAAAACTGAAGAAAAATATAAAGACACAAGTATAATTGTATATACTATAATAATATATAATAAAAAATGGGTCAGACTTGACTACCTGTGCCTCTACAAAGATGGCCACCTCCATGCAGAGACACAGTGCAGAACAAGGCATTGTAAGTCTAATAGGGAAAGATCAGCTGTAGGGAGATTGCATACAATACTGGGGACTAATTCTTTCCTCTGTCTGCCATTTTTTACTGCAGGTGGAGGGTCCTCTTTATTATCATGGTGAAATTACTACATGTTGTGAAGTGACCCCGAGTAGCAAAAAGCTTTTATTGGCCACTCTGGCCAGGCTGCTCTGATGAAATCTCCACTGCAGAGGTTTTTATATAAAGTGTGTGGTTGGTTTAACTGACTGGCATGTACTCAGGACATAAATAAGTTTTGGATGGAAGCCACTGGGTTTTATGAAGCAGTGGTATGCTGGTTACCTGATCATGCAAGATTAGAATATTTATATGATGTTTATTAAATGTCAAGGATCATCTGTGGCCATCATGTAAGCTTATCGTAGTGAGGATAAGTCAGGTAAGTATTATGTCTTACAGTATTACTCTACACCTAGACTTAGTATGCATTGAACCTTTGCAGTGGGGCAAGAGTCATTTTTTCTAGTGGAAATAAAAAAGGAAAGGAGTGGCCTACCCATATATACTTCAACATATTAATTATTATGAATACAAAATGGAACATGTGGTTTGGCTGATGTTGCAACCCTAAAATAAAAAAAAATAAAAAAAAAGATCCTGTTCCCTTATAGCAGATTAGACAGCACAGTGCTTGTGCGGTCTAACCTGTCCTTCTCTGAGCTGTAAAAAAACCTGGTAGATCCTGCCTGTTCCTGTATCCCCCTTAGTGTGCTGACCACGGTAATCATGGCTGCTGATCCATGATCCTCCGTCATCCCGCTGCTCTCCTCCTCTCCCCCCTGCCTGTCAGCTTCTGTGTGTGTGAGCCTTCTCCACCCTCCTGCCGTTTATAGAAGCTGGAATTAAAGCTAAGGAAATATTACTGCCACCCCCATCTGTTCTATAAATCCACAATGTGTAGAGTTATATATATTTTTTCTAGTGGAAATAAAAAAGGAAAGGAGTGGCCTACCCATATATACTTCAACATATTAATTATTATGAATACAAAATGTGTACGTTTGTATAAAATGATGCCTGTAAAACCTTATCTCAGATCTTTTATCCCCGGTCACATGACCTCCGGACGCTCTCCTCCCCCATCTAAGGGCTACAGCAGGAGGGGCCAGCACAGTGGTTACATGACCACCCTGGCTGACGTTAGAGGGGGATCACAGCCCCTTCCACTGTACCCCTTAGATCGGAGGAGGAGAGCGGCCGTAGGTCGCATTACCGGCCATAACAGATCTGAGATAAGGTACTTACATGCATCGTTTTATACAAACATTTACACAGTGTACAGTATGAGAGATTGATAGAACAGAGGAGTTGGCAGTAACATTTCTTCACCTTTACAACCACTTTAACCACTCAGGGCCGGTTTTAGACAAAGTGTGGCCCTGGGCAAACCTAAAAGTGGGGCCCCAAATATTTTTATATTCTACCAAAAATATAGGCGCCATATATGGTGATATGCTGCGCGGCACCCAATTGCACCAACCGGCAAGGGAAAGGGAAGAGAGGGGCCGTGTCCTTCCACAGGTACGCTAGGAATCTGTAAGATCGGTGCTATGGGCTCCTGACAGTGACGTGGCCCCTTTGTAAAATCTTTAGACACAAGGAACAAAAGTGCAATAATTTATAAACAAGTGCAATATAAATAATTCACAAACCAAGACCAGTGCATTACAAAAATCATACATAGACAAAACCAGAGCATTACAATAGTAAATTGCCAGGTCTAGGTGGGGTAGGGTTGCTACCTCACCCCTTTAATCCAGGACACATACGAATTACCAGTGGCGGCTGGTGCTCAAAATTTTTTTTTGGGGGGGGGGGGGGGGGGGCGTAAACAGAAAAATGTAAAAGGCATTGCTTTGCGGCAAAAAACGCTGTAAAAAATTGCGTGACTTAACAAACAATCATTAGGTTGGTTCAAGATTGACCAGCGTGTCCCCATTCACTGCACAGTGACCAGCATGTCCCCCATCAATGCACAGTGTCCACAATGCACAGTGACCAGCATGTCCCCCATCAATGCACAGTGACCAGCATGTCCCCATTCAATGCACAGTGTCCAGCATGTCCCCCATCAATGCACAGTGACCAGCATGTCCCCATTCAATGCACAGTGTCCAGCATGTCCCCCATCAATGCACAGTGACCAGCATGTCCCCCATCAATGCACAGTGTCCAGCATGTCCCCCATCAATGCACAGTGTCCAGCATGTCCCCCATCAATGCACAGTGTCCAGCATGTCCCGCATCAATGCACAGTGTCCAGCATGTCCCGCATCAATGCACAGTGTCCAGCATGTCCCCCACCAATGCACAGTGACCAGCATGTCCCCATTCAATGCACAGTGACCAGCATGTCCCCCACCAATGCACAGTGACCAGCATGTCCCCCACCAATGCACAGCGACCAGCATGTCCCCCACCAATGCACAGTGACCAGCATGTCCCCCTCCAATGCACAGTGACCAGCATGTCCCCCACCAATGCACAGTGACCAGCATGTCCCCATTCAATGCACAGTGTCCAGCATGTCCCCATTCAATGCACAGTGTCCAGCATGTCCCCATTCAATGCACAGTGTCCAGCATGTCTCCCATCAATGCACAGTGTCCAGCATGTTCCCCATCAATGCACAGTGTCCAGCATGTCCCCCATCAATGCACAGTGTCCAGCATGTCCCCCACCAATGCACAGTGACCAGCATGTCCCCATTCAATGCACAGTGACCAGCATGTCCCCATCAATGCACAGTGTCCAGCATGTCTCCCATCAATGCACAGTGTCCAGCATGTCCCCCATCAATGCACAGTGTCCAGCATGTCCCCCATCAATGCACAGTGTCCAGCATGTCCCCCATCAATGCACAGTGTCCAGCATGTCCCCCATCAATGCACAGTGTCCAGCATGTTCCCCATCAATGCACAGTGTCCAGCATGTCCCCCATCAATGCACAGTGTCCAGCATGTCCCCATTCAATGCACAGTGTCCAGCATGTCTCCCATCAATGCACAGTGTCCAGCATGTCCCCCATCAATGCACAGTGTCCAGCATGTCCCCCACCAATGCACAGTGTCCAGCATGTCCCCCATCAATGCACAGTGTCCAGCATGTCCCCCATCAATGCACAGTGTCCAGCATGTCCCCCATCAATGCACAGTGTCCAGCATGTCCCCCATCAATGCACAGTGTCCAGCATGTTCCCCATCAATGCACAGTGTCCAGCATGTCCCCCATCAATGCACAGTGTCCAGCATGTTCCCCATCAATGCACAGTGTCCAGCATGTCCCCCATCAATGCACAGTGACCAGCATGTCCCCATTCAATGCACAGTGACCAGCATGTCCCCATCAATGCACAGTGACCAGCATGTCCCCCATCAATGCACAGTGACCTGACCAGCATGTCCCCATCAATGCACAGTGACCAGCATGTCCCCCATCAATGCACAGTGACCTGACCAGCATGTCCCCTATCAATGCACAGTGACCTGACCAGCATGTCCCCATCAATGCACAGTGACCTGACCAGCATGTCCCCCATCAATGCACAGTGACCTGACCAGCATGTCCCCCATCAATGCACAGTGACCTGACCAGCATGTCCCCATTCAATGCACAGTGACCTGACCAGCATGTCCCCCATCAATGCACAGTGACCTGACCAGCATGTGTCCCATCAATGCACAGTGACCTGACCAGCATGTCCCCCATCAATGCACAGTGACCTGACCAGCATGTCCCCCATCAATGCACAGTGACCTAACCATTATGTCCCCCATCAATGCAGTGTCCAGCATGTCCCCATCAATGCGTGACCCCCCCCAGAGGACTTCACTTACCTCTGGTGCCACTGCCGTCACCGTGTCTGGCGTGCTGCTCGGGACTCGGTCGGACGTCTTCTCCCTCCGAGTCCTCGTCTCGACCTGCATGCGTGCTACCCGTCACCGTCCCGACTCCCTGGCGACCGTGCTGCTCGGGAGTCGACTTCTTCCTCCTCCATGGCGCTGCGACTCGGTCGGCGCCGCCCGCTGCCTCTTCTCTGACGGCGTATGGGAAGGTGTGGTGAATTTGGTGGGGGGATCACATATTAGGGTGGGGGTGTCAGTGGTGAATTGTGTGGTTTTGGGGGGGGGCTACACCGCCACTGTATCATACCCCCCCCCCCCCCGCACACAATTCACCACTGATCTCCTCACCAAATTCACCACTACTGTGTCATTCCCTCCGAATGACACAGCAGTGGTGAATTTGGTGAGATTATATATTGGTGGGGGTGTCAGTGGTAAATTGTGTGGTGGTGGGGGGGGGGAATGACACAGCGGTGGTGAATTTTGTGGGGAAATCACATATTGGTAGGGGGTTTGTGCCACAGACAGACCCCCTACCAATATGTGATTTCCCCACAAAATTCACCACGGCTGTGTCATTCCCACCCCTACACCACCACTGACACCCCCACCAATATGTGATCATGTCCCCCAAATTCCCCACTGCTGTGTCATACCCCCCACACCACCACCAATATGTGATGTCCCCCAAGTTCACCACTGCTGTGTGTGTTGTTGTCCCCCCATCACACAATTCACCACTGACAAACCCACCAATATGTGCTCTCCCCCAAGTTCACCACTGGCACTATGGTGAATTTAGGGGAGATCACATGTTGGTGGGGGTGTCAGTGGATGTGGTAGTTAGCTGGGCTTGCTTATTATCTACTCACACTTCAATATAGAACTGGCCGCCGGGCCCCGCCCCCTAATTCTATAGCGGCGGACGCAGGGCCCCTCCACTCCTCCCACTTAGCGCTGGTCGCCGAGCGGCAGTTCCCGGCGATAGCCCGATGTTGTCTCACTCTGAGACAACATCGGGTGAATTAGTGCTGTACTGGGCGGCGGGTTCCCTTCCCGTCCGAAGTGCCCGACCGACCGGCGACCGCTCAGTCTGCCCCTGGAGCCCGCTGGCCGCTGCTGACAGTGGCCCGGGGCCCCTGGACATTCGGGGGCCCTGGGCAGTTGCCCAGTTTGCCCCCCCCTAACGCCGGCCCTGTAACCACTTACCGCAAACCGATGTACCCTTACGTCGGCTTGAAGAAGTGTTTGTACCAGGGTGAGGCCTACAGCTAGAGGCATCACCCCGGTACAGTTTTTTTAGAGCCGGCGGTCGGCTTTCTAAATGATAACAACCGATGCGGCTCAGCGGCCGCTCGGCTGTTATCATAAGGAGTGGGAGAGGAGGTCCCCCCCCCTGCCGCCTTCCCCCGCTCTGCCCGGGTCTCCTGTTCCACTGGGAGACCCAAACGAGCAGCCGACACATCCGCCGGCTAGTCAAAAAAGAAGCCGGATTAGGGTCTCCGACGAAATAACCTGGAAGCAACGTCACAATGTCACTTTCAGTTTACTCCGCTGCCAATGGCGCAGAGTTTAAAAAAAATTACAGTATTTAAAACTGTCGATTTTGCCATTTTGAATATTTTTAAGTGCAAAGGAGGGATTTTAGACCCCAGATCCTTCCATAAAGAGTACCTGTCATTGCCTATTACTGTCACAAGGGATGTTTACATTCCTTGTGACAGCAATAAAAGTGATCTGATTTTAAAAAATAATTTTTTTTTTTTAACAGCGCCCCCCATCCCAGTGAGCTTGTGCACCAAAGAAAACGCATACGTAAGTCGCGCCGGCAAATATAAACAACGTTCAAATCACACGTGAGGTATCGCCATGATCGTCAGAGGGAGTGCAATAATTCTAGCAAAAAACTGCCTCAGTAACTTTAAACTGGTAATTGCTAAAAATTTTTAAAGCCTCACCTGTGGAGATTTTTAAGTACTGTAGTTTGTCGCAATTCCACAAGAGTGCGCAATATTTAACAGTAACATGTTAGGTATCAATTTACTCAGCGTAACCTCATCTTTCATAATATACAAAAAATTCAGGCTAACTTTTCTGTTTAGTTTTTTTTTTAATCAGTGAAGTGTATTTTTTCCAAAAAAAATTGCGTTTGAAAGACTGCTGCACAAATACCGCGTGACATAAAATATTGCAACGACTGCCATCTATTTCTAAGTAATTTTCTAGCTAAAAATACAGATTTTAACTTGTAAACTACATGTGTCAGAAATAGGCTTCGTCTTTTAAGTGGTTAAAGAGGATTTCCAGGCACCCGTCAAAAAAATTAAAGTCAGTAGCTACAAAAAGTGTAGCTGACTTTTAAAAAACAGCCTCTCACCTGTTCCACAGTCTAGCGGTGAGCTCACCCCAGCCATCTTCATCCTCTGTCCTCCCTCGCCGGCACCGGCATCTTCACTATGGGCACCCGGCTGTGCATGCACAAGTCGTGCATCTTGACTGGTGGATGCTGTCTTCTGGGACCTTGTCCCAGAGGACTGCAGGGGAGAGGGAGAGAGGAGAACTTCCGCTGCGCTCATAACGGAAGTGGGAGCAGGTACCTGTCAAAATCAGGTACCTGCCCCCTCCCCCACTCTTCAAAAGTGCTAATTGTGCAAGAGGAGCGGGGGACGAGTCCTTAAAGCGGAACTTCCCCTTTTGGGGGGAGTTCCGCTTTAAGTGTGCAATATACACTATTGAAAACGTGAAAGTCAGGCGCTACACCCCAAAAAAGTCAATGAATAGCTCAGAAAACAAATCCTTAAATAAACAGATGAAAATGATTACAAATTACTTCAACACTTTTGAGCAATGGCGTCCTACAAGGTTTGAAAAACTCAACCCTGTAGGCAGATGGGGGGGGGACAGCTCCACTATATAAACCAAAAATATACTCAATTCAGGAATGGATATAGCTCAACCCGTACCTACTCATGTAAATGCTTGTGGAAAAAGAAAGGGCTCGAAACATATATTGGAGGTCCCAATGTATTCATCAAAAAGAGGGGACAAGAGAGCGAGAGAGAAAGGATAACAGAAATAAATGTGAAAACATCCCCATTCACAACAATAGTAAACAATCAACCTTTATTGCAAAATACCTTAAAAAACATAAATCACATGACATGTTAAAAACAGAAGCCCAACCCAAACAAAAATACAGGAATTTTCTTATGAAAAGAGGCATATTTTTTGCGGTGAGTTTGCATTCTTATCACATATGGTGGCATATGCACAAAAGTAGGAGGAACAAAGAAGAGCCACAAGTCATATTATCACTGTGTTGGGACATTTTTATTACGTTTATGCAGAGATGTATAGTCAGGGCTGCTGTTAGAAATCGCGGGGCCCCATACAGACTACCTGGCAGGGCCCCCCCAAAAAAATATTAAAGATATATTTAGCTAAAATTACAACAAAATCACTATTAGCAGACACAAATATAACATAACTCACAAAATTCCTGATTGAGATAAGAAAAATATACTGTACAGGCTGGGCAGTTGGAGCTCAGTGATCAGAGAGACAGAGGAAGAGAAACAAAGTTACAAATAAACTCCTGAGCAGAGATAAGTGCTGGGAGGGGGGCCCACACAGGGAGGGGGATTAGTGAGGGACAACTGTCTCTTTCTCAACAGATAAAAGCTGATAGCAGGGAGAGGGACAGATCAGATTCAGGTGCTGGAGGAAGATTTCTGTAATTGTTGTCCATCACTAATCCCCCTCTTTGTGTGGGCCCCCCTGTGTGCTCGGGCCCCCTACAAGAGGGCTGGTGGTCCCCCCCTATCAGCGGCCCTGTGTATAGTTACTTAGTAGAACTACTTCACTACTGTACTTAAGTACCGAAAGGCGTTATCTGTACTTTCCTAGAGTTTAATTTTTTTTCTCCTACTTCCACTTTTACTTCACTACATTTTTTCAATGATTTCAATACTTCTACTCCGATATATTTTTTTTTGTGCTGCATAGTTACTCGTTACAATTATAAAAATTACCACTGCCAGAACAGTAGATGGCAGGTTTCATGAAGTTCAAAAAAATGTGTATAATGTCATGTGTACTTTTGACTTCTTTCTTTAA
The DNA here is from genome assembly GCF_965119305.1 of Pelophylax lessonae. Taxonomy (NCBI): domain Eukaryota; kingdom Metazoa; phylum Chordata; class Amphibia; order Anura; family Ranidae; genus Pelophylax; species Pelophylax lessonae. Next base: position 57,282,262 of record NC_138775.1, read on the forward strand.
TAACTTTAACTTTAATAAATTTAACTTTAATAAACATTTGACTTCTTTCTTTACATAACACAGTACTTGTACTTTTACTTTCAGTACTTGAGTAGCATTTTTTTTAAAAAACCTACTGGTACTTTTACTTTCAGTACTTGAGTAGCAAAATGTTTAAAAAAACTACTTGCAATACTTAAGTACAAAAAATGTTGAATACTTTATTACTTCTACTCAAGTCACTTTTTGATCGAGCACTTCCACTTCTACTCAAGTCACTTTTTGATCGAGCACTTGTACTTTTACTCAAGTATGGGTTTCGAGTACTTTATACAACTCTGCGTTTATGGACTTCTACGGACTTTACGTTTTCAGTGATTTGGAATAGTTTTCATCTATTTTATTTAGGTATTTGTTTCTTGAGCTATTTATTCACCTTTTTGGGGTGTAGCAACCGGACTTTTACGTTTTATATAGGTTACTTCCCCCCCCCCCCTTTTTTTTTTGAGCAATCTGTATCCTAGATACATAGAATTTCCTTTAACTTCCTGTCCTGGGGATGCAAAGTAAATCTTTACAAAGTGTAGGGAATTCACCAGAATAGGTGACTTCATTAGAGGATTTACCATCATCTCTCTGGTGACCACTGTAAATTTTTGGAATTCAACCTAACTTTCTGTCTCAGCGACCATGGTCCCTGACACAGACAGTGGTCACCAAAAGAAATATATCTCAAAACTTCAAACAAGTTTTTATACAAAACTTAAAAAAAAAGGTTTGGGCTTTACATACACTTTTATTGTGGAATACATTTAGTGTTACACCTACAAAGACTTTCACTGAAAGTATTTTCAGGGTAATCTGCTCCCTCTTCTCTCTTGCTCTGTCTCCTCATCTCTGTTTTGTAAAATCTGTTTTCAATGTATTGCAATCTTGTCAATAATGGAAATATTGTAATTGGGTGGCTATAGAGAGTTTCATGCCTAAGCCTCTTTTATTCATTGCAATATACACAAAGAAATGCAAACTGTCAGTGCTCAACTGATGGAAGGATACAGTTCTTCTGAAGAAGAACTTCCATTAAAAATCTATTCAGTTCTTCCCTATGTAGCAAACCATGATATCCACAGCTGTCTCCAGACTGGGAATCTTTGCACAGCACCACAGAACAAATAAAAAGTGTTCGGGCAGTGTGTGATAGTGCACGTAAAACTTTTATATAGTAATATCTTTTATCATATCTCAGAAAAAGCCATTCAAGGTGAGAACTGCTCTACTAACTGGATACTCCAGAACCATTTAGCAGCATGTAGTCATTGCCTAAAGCAGGGATCCTCAAACTACGGCCCTCCAGCTGTTGCAGAACTACACATCCCATGAGACATTGTAAAACTCTGACATTCACAGACATGACTAGGCATGATGGGAATTATAGTTCCTGAACAACTGGAGGGCCATAGTTTGAAGACCCCTGGCCTAAAGTGTAAGTTCTAGCTAATGCTTTTCAAGGATGAACGCTCTTACTCAGGGCTTTGTGAATGATAGAAGATAATGCTACAGTATATAATAAAGTTATATTGAGGATATCACACAGTGCTGGTACCCTTTCTGTGGGACTTCAGTAGCATTGGTTACAGGAAGACTGAGCAGAGCTTCTTTCCACTAGGGAGGGTGTTATACTAAACATTTGCACAGGTAGTCCTAAAAAATAAATTGGCCCTTGTCCATATTTCTTCTGTATAGTAGAAGGGTGGGAAGGGTCTATGGAGAACCTGTCATTGGTACAGCATGCTATGACTTCATACACAGGAAGGCCAGCTTTGCAATATATTGCCATGTTTCCTGCTACCACAGGGGTGTCAAACTGTCGGCCCTCCAGCTACCGGAACTACCCATCATGGCTCTACCTGTGGGAGTTATTCTTGTTGTAACTGTCAGCCTTGCAATGGCTCGTGGGACTTGTAGTTCTGCAAAAGCTGAAGGGCCACCAGTTTGACACCTGTGTGCTACCACCTTGGTCTTGCACACTACTGGTGGTCCTCCCATTGTGTATATTGTGAATTTTGTAAGTTAGGGAATTTGTAGCTCAATAGTAGCGCCCAGCAGTGAGTTTACGCCACACCAGAAGTATGTTTCAGGGCTTTTCCTGCTTACTTTTATTTAAAAAAAAGCAAAAAGTTCACAGTTGAATAGTTTCCAATGCAGGGAATTCTCACCATCAATGCAACAAAACATAGAATTCAGCCTCATGGCTATCTCTTTGCAGCTTCATTGCTCAGGCTTCCTGCCTTGGTTCTCCAGACAGTCAAACATGCGTACCTTTGGCAGCTTGACTGCTTCTTCTCACAGGCTCAGGCCTTTGTCTGTCCTGACCTGGTCAGTATGGTACAATGTACACCTCACAGCTCCCTTCACACAATGAACCCCATGGGAAGCTGTAGGCCACTTACCCCTAACTGGCTCTAACATAAATGCAGTAGACTGACATTTCAAACAGTGGTACGGGCTCAACCTGCCACAATATATACAGACACACTAGAAGGACAGGAATATTGGCAGTATATTGAAAAGTTGGACTTCCTGAGTATGACATTGGGCTGAACCAATATTTAGGGATTGTATAATCCCTGAACTCAATGAACAAATATGGGCAATCCTTTAAAACAAGAATGCTGTTTCATTCTATCTATGCTGGCACAGTCAGCTGGGAAACCTCTGTGCTGGGTTATACTGGGTTTAGGACAGTAAGTTTATTACCATTTGTCAATTGCTAGTTTTACAGCACCAATTTCAGTGTGTTCTCTTTATTGCTGCTCTATATAAGACTGACTCAAGATATCATCCAAGTGTTTCAGAGTTAAGCTGGTCATATACTGATTGAAATTCATCTGGTTCATCAGACACTGGCCTAAAGCCCCGTACACACGCACCGATTGTTGGCCGACCGATCGGCTGTCTTTTGTCCAGTGTTATTGTGTTGGTTGAAATGTGCTCTAGACTGCACACAAATTTTGTCAGCCAACAACAACCAACTGCAGAAGTGATGTCATGTTCTGGTCTACTTTTCGTGTGTTTTTTCCTCTCTGAGCATGCCCAGTCTTGCTCAACTGATTTTTGTCGGCCGAAATCTGTACTGACTGAGGAACAATCGGCCGTTCTGCTGACGGCCAACAAAAATTTTATAGCATGCACACCAGATTTTGTTCGGCCGAAAAGTCGCAGTCGGTTGTCGGAATCATCATACTAACAAGCCGATAATTGGCCGATCGGGCAGCGTCCGAAAATTCACGGCCAACAATTGGTACGTGTGTACGGGGCTTTATTTTAATCAGTGTGTGGTTGTCCCTGCTTGAAGTGAAATGTTTGATTGACTTCTGCCGATGGGACATGTTGGAAAATGTTTCGTGATCAGCTGCTGATTAGTGTATGTGGGTGCTGCTATTAGAATACAATCTCCCAGTGGAAGGGATTCCTCCGTCCCACCTAGAATGGATGAATCAGTATATGGTCAGCTTTATACACTCAATCCCTTGTTCACTTCCATTCTTCATAGTATTGTTTTGACAATATAGAACCTGCTCTGTTTTGGGTGTAGTAGAATTGGTATGTATAAAACAACACAGATTTGTGTAATTAGCAGAAGATAGGCACCATGAATAGTGTACTAAACCTCAGGGTAGATTTAAATCTACTGATGTCAATAGAAATAAAAATTTAAAAAACAAACAAAAGTCGAGGGACTGGATTGAATTTGCTACAACAATGGCTACTTGGCTTTTGGTTGGAAGGAAGATTGTCTGATTGTCTGTATACAAAACAATAACTTCACATTTCGTTAAAGAGACTCTGTCACATTGTCCTTGCTTAGGGCATCTCCCCGACCCCCTTATACTCACTTCACCTGTGCTCCCTCACAGCTCCTTCCTTCTCTGCAGCTGGTGCTGAAATCAGCACGGTCAGAGACCCAGAAGAGCAGTGACACCATCTGCTCCTGAGAGCCGGTTCACACATATGCGATGACAGACATTGCATGTGAATCGCAGCGCACTGCTCTGCAAATCACATGCGATGTCTGTGAGATGTGAATTCAGCCATACATTGCATTCGGACCAAAGTCACAAAGGACCCTTTTCTGGGTCCGCACCAGAATCCGATCGCATGGGTGTTCTCACCTTTACGATCCGATTCATGTCCGAACTGACAGTTCGCACTGCAAAATGTGAACTGATCTGAGGGTGTGGTTAACTTTGTATTGACACCCCCAGCTATTTGCATATGGCAGTTTAAACTGCCTGTGAGTTGAGTGCGATGCGGGAACCCACAGTGGATTCGCAGGGTTCCTGTATTGCGTAAGTATGAACCGGGACTTTAAGTGATTGTAAAGGTTTGATTTATTTTTTAAATAGCAAACATGTTATACTTACCTGCTCTGTGCAAGGGTTTTGCACAGAGCAGCCCCGATCTTCCTTTTTTGGGGTGCCCCGGCGGTGCTCCTTGCTCCTCCTCTTCATCGGGTGCCCCCACGGAGAGCCACTTTCCCGCCGACAGAACATGCAAGTTCCAAACGCTCCAAGCGCATGCGCGGACCAGACCGGAAGCCTCCCCGTGCCGCGCGGGTAACAAGCGGATCAGCGACGTCTCTGGGACATCATCTAAGAGGCATTAGGGCCTCTCCTGGACAACCCCAGACCCGCACATAGGGGAGAGCACTCCATCCGACAGGTGCATCTCCCAATGCGGCCCGCCGGCTGCACATTCACAACACTGGGGGTAACCTATAGGGGCCTTTGGACAGCGAGAGTGAGCAAGAAAGGAAGGGAGGGGATACAAAGGGAGGGGATACAAACAAGATCAAAAATATATATGAACAAACAATTTGTATTATGACGTCAAGATAGCCCGAACGTGATGCCATATCCCCAATATAGAGACATAAAGAACAATTCCTATACAAAAATGTGTAACAATTTTCAGATATATACAAATGTATCAATATGTGAGGCCTTCATGTCGAATGGAATCTCATAAAGGGTAACAGTGCTACCACAACTCCCAAACTTTGGACCAAGGGGATGCCAACAGAAAGGAGACGACATGACATCCCCATTAGCGGATGCAATGTCTCTTACCAAAGTGAACCCCCCCCGCTAAGGCTCATGAACACACTAAAAGGTGCTCATCAGTACTACTAGGTCTATCACAAAAAGGACTTGTATGATTGGGTCTCATTAATCTCCGGTGGTCTTAAGGTTTTCAATCCATAGGGCTTCCCTCTGGAGTATACGCCTATCCCAATCGCCTCCTCTGGGATCTTGAGGAATGACCTCTAGCACAAAGAATGTAACCATAGTGGTATCGAATCTGTGGTAGAGGTCCAAATGTCTATTCACTGTTGTTCGCATTTTACCGATGGACTTTCAATCGTTGGCGTAGTTGTCGAATAGTTTTACCCATGTAAACGACCCACATTTGCATAACATTAAAGAAACCACCCCCTGGGTCCCACAATCAGTCCGAAATGAATCTGGGGCAGAATCTTTCCCCATTGGGAAGTATGAAAAATGAACCATTTGACACCCAGGGGCAGAATGCACATCGGCCACATTTAAACATTCCCGCAGACCCAGCATCTCTCCTCCCTTCAGAAACATAATGACTACTAGTCAGTCTGTCAGGAAGAGAGGTAGCGCATCTGAAGACAATCTCAGGGTAGTCATGTATATACTTCCTGAGGATAGGATCCTCATAGAGTATATGCCAGTGATTGTGCAAGACTTCCCTCACCTGTTGCTGTTGACCTGAGAACCTAGTGACAAATTTGACTGTGGGGGTCTCCATGCATCGGGCATTGGGTCTGTAAAGTAAAGGATGGCGGGTTTGTTTGAGGGCATTTTTGTAGGCCGTCCCCAAAAGCGATTTGGTATAGCCTCTTAATAGAAGTCATTCACGCAATAGATTTGCTTGATGTTTAAAAACTGAAGTCTGATGTATTGGGCATAGGGGATGCTATGGATAAGTGAGACTGAATGTGCACTATAAAATACACTAGAAAATAGTATTACCAGATGTTTTTTTGCAATACAAATTAGTGGCTAAACAATTGTCAGATTCCTCGAAAATCTGAAAATCCAAAAATGTAATCATTTGATGATGATGACCATTTAACGTAAATCTTAGATTAAATTGATTGGCATTCAATTGGTTGATGAACATGTTTAATTGTTCTCTCCCCGTCCAGATGACAAATATGTCATCAAAATATCAAAGACATACGGATGCATGGTTGGTAAGTTCCATCAGCGTCTCCTCTGCAAACACTTCATGTTTCCCACCCCCCCCAGATACAGGTTGCCATAGGCCACTGAGCAAAAGTGCCCATGGCCACCCCCTGCATCTGGATGTAGCGGGAATCTTTAAAAACAAACCAATTGTGTGTGAGGATAAAGGATAACAATTTTAAGATAAATTAATTAAAGCTGAGTTCCACCCTGGATTTTTTTTTTTTTTTTTTAATACCCCCGGGACAGTCAGGGCTAGTGCATTCCACAATGGCTAGCCTCTGATCTGTCCCGGGTTGCACTTACCTGTTAGGACAAATACTTACCTTGCAAACATCTTGTCCAGCGCTGCCATCTCAGATGTGGGCAGCTTGAAGCCAGCGCGTCCTCTTCGGCGTCTTTTTCCGCCTTCTTTGGTCCCACGATGCTCTGCGCCGGCCCCGACGTCACTTCCGGGTCGCGCGCGTCATCCCTCCACAGCTTCTGGGCATGCCCAGAAGCTGTTTAGAAGGGGATGACGCGCGCGACCCGGAACTGACGTCTGGGCCGGTGCAGGCGCAATGATTCCTGGGAGCTATGACGTCCAGCTCCCAGGAATCATTGCAGAGCCAGGAAGTGACGACGGGCCGCGGCCGAGGAAGGAGGAAGAAGGAAGTAAGGTAAGTATATTTTCTTCGCTACGAGGTAAGTAAAAAAAAAAAAAAATATGCGATTATCCATTTCTTTTTCAGGTGACCCGGAGCGAGAAGATGGAGGTAAGTATAAAAATAGGGTGGAACTCCACTTTAAATGGCCACAGATGGTGAGCCTGTTCCATCAGGAAGGTGCATACCATCTCGATGCCCTGCTCGTGAGGGATGCAAGAGTACAGAGCCTCAACATCCAAAGTCACTAGCAGGGCGTTGGGAGGGACCACCATTCCTTCAATGGTTTTAAGTAAGACCAAAGTATCCCTAACATACGAAGGGAGCCTAATAACGTGGCATAAGGAAAAAAATCAACACAATGGCTGGCATTTTCTGTAAGAGACCCAATGCCTGATACAATATATCTCCCAGGTGGTGTCACTAAATTCTTATGCGTTTTTGGTAGTGAGTAAAATGTTGCCTCACGTGGAAAACTAATGTTCAAATAGTCATATGTGTCTTGATCAATTATTCCAGACTGATAAGCCTCTACTATACAGTAAGTGATTTGTATTCCAACTGAAATGCTGTAGTTCGTGTCTTAGGTATAATTCTATACTATGACTTATTGGACAGTATATCCATGCACATTTTTTCATATTGTTTTTTGATAAGGAGTACGATATTCCCTCCCTTATCAGATGGCTTAATAATTAAGTCCAGATGATTAAGGAATTTGCACATGGTTTGATATTGTGTATAAAATAGATTATATTGGGGAGGTTTCAAAGTTAGCTGTTTAATCTCACTGATAGTGGCGATAAGGAAGGCCCAAACATGGGGGTTAGTCATGAGGTCAGGGAATTTCTTGGATTTCAACTTGAATGGTTTCTTATTAGTCATAGAGGACTTATTAGTCAAAGAATGATCCAAAACACACATCTAAGACTACTGTTGCATTTCCGAAGAAGAACAGGGTGAAAGTGATTCAGTGGCCAAGTATGTCTCCTGATCTGAACCCAAACAAAGTTAAGGACCAGCAAAAAGTTAGGGACCAGCAACATTCGGCCCCTGAGTACCGAAGTCGGTCTTCTATCGAAGGGGCATGACTGAAAATGGTCTGTCGATCAGTTCCAATTTAGTGCTTTCAGCCAATTACTGAGAGCGCTGACCGGAGTGTTCTGTCAGAACACGATAGAACAGCAGGGGGTACTGCTGTACTAACATCGAATAGTTAGTACAACAGCTACTACTGAGCTGTCAGGTTTTTTTCCATTAGTCCGCTGGGTTAAACAGATAAAGACCACTAGTGCATACGAGGACTTTACTGTGGAAGAGCTTAATTTCAGTTGTCCAGGTCTTCAAGGGGCTTTTTTTCAGTGATCATGGTGATCTGACAATCAGAAACCCTTCTGCCCTGGGGTGGGTCCTTCTAGTACATAGTACATTTTGTGGTGGGTCACCTACCTTGAGAGAAGGTTTGAGTGAAGGAACTTCAGGACAGAAGTCCAGGTCTTCCGGTGACTTTTTACAGTTATCATTTGTTCTATCCTGAGGTAGGTCCTTCTACTACATCCTTTTGGCCCCTAAAATTTATTTGCCTTTTCTGTTGCATTCAATGGTAGCAAAAGTGTTCTAGTTCTATATAACATAATGCCTCCCTAATTTATTGTCACCAACAGTTTCTACTACCCCTTGACCCACACAGCCACTTTTTTTATTTTATCTGTGTTGCTTTTTTATTGAACATTATATAGAAGGTGAATACAGCATACATGACATGCTATTGGAACAGAGTGCATATCTAAGCTATCAAAAATATGCACTCGACCTCTATCTCAGAATTAACATATACATAGAAGTAGGATAACTTCCATGGTTGCATAGACAAGAACAAAATTGTTTGCTGTAATACAAATGCCCTCATTGTTGGAACCCTAACAATAAAAGGAATAGTGACATCAACTAAACATCTACGTGTGGTAATCCAAGGGGTATTCGCTAGAACGAGTACCTAAAGACACAAGGGAACTGTATGTACGGTAACTTGTCTTCATTATAGAATAGATATTCCACTCTAGATCGATCAAAATCACACAGGACATTATAAAGCAAATCCAGATAACACATTAGGTCTCAGGTGGTTCACAAGTATCAAAAAGTTCCACCCAAGGGCTCCAGATTTTATCAAATTTGTGGGGGCATCCCCTAGATTCATAGGTCAGCTTATAAAGTGGTAAAACCTGATTGGTCAAATTCTTCCACAAGTTAATATGAATGACTTCCAGGCGTATCCATTGGAACTAAGAGAAAAAGAGCAGCTCAGGTGTATCAGTCCGACCTGGTGCTGGTGAGACCCGTCATCTGGATGAAATGCAAGGAAATAGTGGAACCGCACTCAGGTAGATGAAAGTAAAAGAAATACTTTTTATTCTTCAAATCATATATGAACAGACAGTGCAGGGAACAGGTAATCCAAGGTTAACGCGTTTCACGGCGCACACAGCCGCTTACTCATGAGTAAGCGGCTGTGTGCGCCGTGAAACGCGTTAACCTTGGATTACCTGTTCCCTGCACTGTCTGTTCATATATGATTTGAAGAATAAAAAGTATTTCTTTTACTTTCATCTACCTGAGTGCGGTTCCACTATTTCCTTGCGTATCCATTGGAACACCACGTCTAGCGTGAAATAATAAAAGGCACAAGAAATGTTTCTGATTTGCACCCAGATCTATATCCTCCAACACTCCAATATACACCATTTTGGATTGCAGATGTTGGGAAAGTCAGTATGTAGCAATAAAATTAGTTATTTTACACCAAAATGGACACATTTTCTTGCAAACCCAAAGCATTTTTTGGAGCAGATCTTCGGAATATTTATTACTTTTATGGCAAATAGGATCAGCCCTCCTACGCATCTTAAAGTGTAACTAAACCCAGGACCCTCCATACCCTATATCTGGTCTCCCACAGTACACAGAACATGGAAATGCAATTGTTTTAGTAAATTTAAACTGCTATACCTTTTCTCATCAGCAGTATATAGCAGTCTTGTGACTTTTATCAGTGTCCGGCCGAGCACTGGTTAAAGCTTGTAGCAGGTTTTTTCACTGACTGTCCTTTGAAGCTGCTTGACCCCTTACTCTCTATCTGGACAATGTTGATTGGCCCTGTGCCGATCACATGCACCCCCCCCCCAAAAAAAAACCCTCTCTATCAAAACGCACCAAACTGAGCATGTGCAGAGTGCCCCCAAGGCTCTGTATTATCAGAAGATGGATTGGGGGCTGTAAAAGAAGGGGAGGATCAGAGAAGCCCCTTAGGTTCCACAGTGAGTATAACAAGCATGCTTTACTGCATATACAGACTGGTTTTACTCACATATATATGTTCATTTTCTGTGAACTGTAGCACTGCTAGTGTGTGAAGGAGTTTTGAGCCATTGGTTCTGTGTATCTTTTTTCATGCACCTGATTTGTGATTTTATATTATTATAGCAGCAGCTTTATTTAATTTTCATTTTTAGGGTTAGTTTAAGCGCCGGGTGAGCAAAGCTAGATTGCCGGTTTCTCGAGTCCCATACTTTGCTCCCTCTATATAAGACTGGTTTTACTGTTGTGGGTTTAGTAAGACTTTAAACAATCAAAGTGGTTTATACATATCTAATTAAATATACGTATTTGAATAAGCCTATCCCTTGCACATATAGTGGTTTTAAAGAAAGGAAGTAGGATCTCATCCCAATTTTCATCTGAAATATCTGGAATATCGTGCAACCACCTAGACTATAAAGTGGATATAAAGTCTCATTTTTTTTTTTTTTTTAATACCAAACATGTTATACTTACCTGCTCTATGCAGTTGGTTTTGCACAAAGTGACCCAGGTCTCCTCTTCTTGGGTCCCTCTTCTGTGCTCCTGGCCCTCCTTCCTGTTGAGAGCTTGCTGTGAGCGAACCCGAGCCAAGTCACAGCTCCCTGTGTCCATTTAGACATAGAACCGCGACCCAGCCCCGCCCCCTCTCTCTCCTCATTGGCTAACTGATTTTCATTGACACCAGTGGGCAAGGCAGCCATCAGAAATGTTGGGGCCCCTTATACAGCTTTAGGCCTGGGCCCTTCCAGGCCTGACCACCAACATACCCGTCCTCGGGCCGTCCCACCGAATCCGCCCTCTGGCCATTCCACCGAGTCCTTCAGTGCACCCACTTATATTTTAACACTCTTACAACCTAATATATGAAAATGAATCCAATCCAGCAAAGAGATCCCCATATATTCAGCAAAGAGACATCCCAATCCAGCAAAGAGAAGGCCTCATATATACAGCAAAGAGACATCCCAATCTAGCAAAGAGAAGGCCTCATATATTCAGCAAAGAGATATCCCAATCTAGCAAAGAGAAGGCTTCATATATTCAGCAAAGGGACATCCCAATCCAGTAATGAGACGGCCTCATATATTCACCAAAGAGACATTCCAATCCAGCAAAGAGACAGCCTCATATTTTCAGCAAAGAAACAGCGCAATCCAGCAAAGAGACATCCCTTCAGCTGCGTCGGCTTACTCTGCAGCCGGCCTGCTTTAGCAATTGCTAGTTACTTAAGCAGCAACAACTCGGTCTCGTTGGTTGGGGCCTGGTCGGCCTGGCCCCTCAGAATGCTCGGGTCCCCTACATGTGTATGGCTGCCCTGCCAGTGGGAGCCAATCATGCCACACTGCTGCCAATGAGGTGGGGAGTCCCGGGTAGCTGAGAAACCCCTGCTACATCGCTGGATAGAGATGGGACTCTAGGTAAGTATTAGGGTGGCTGAGGGGGGCTGCTGCACACAGAAGGTTTATTTATCTTAATTCATAGAATAGGATAACAAAAATATCTTATGCCTTTACAATCCCTTTGATTTTCTCAGAGAAGGGGGTTTGCCACACACAGCCAATTTTAAAACAGAAACAAGGAAAGTATTTCTGTTAGCAGTGTCAAGTCAATAGACAACTTGCACCCGTCCCAAGAGGCAGCTTAGCTATGCACACATGATTCTGTCACCAACTAGATAATCCTTCTTCCTAAATAATTTTAGTGTTTTACTTTAAATTTTTTTACTACCTGTACTTCTCCTTGATCTTGTAACACATTTAACAGCCCGTGCAGCATAATTCAGTTTTAATAAGAGGCCAATTCCATCAAGGCAGAAATTAAAAAGGATTTATAAAGTGTGAAATCTGTAATGAGCTTGGCCAATGATACGTGACATGTTTTCCTTATGAATAATTATCTGGTAAAGTCAGGGTGGCCAAACTAAAGAAAGACGAAAGATAGGTTCAGTGATTAAAAAGGCATTCTATGTCTAAATAGCATGTCCTTATTACTACCTGGAAGGATCCCCTATATGTGACTAGTCCACTTAGCTCAGGCTTGGTGATTATGGCTAGTTATGAATCCAATATAATTATACACCCCAGTAAACAAGATAAGTACTATTACATTTATTTCTAATGCATATGCTCTTGTGCATGTCAGAACAAAATTCTGTAGCCTATTAACACGATGCTCAGCGGGATCAACTGACGGTTTATAAAAGGTAAAAGGTTAATACTCCCAAGGAATTAATCTGATCATTACAACCACTCTGCCTGCCAATTGAGCATGGAATGAATGGTCTGACCTTTGCTCTGTCAAATAAACTTATTTCATCGGGTTTGATTGGGCACCAAAGGCCAGACAGAGAAAACAACTTTGGGCCGTTGATTAGCAAGGTGTTTGACCCCGCAGCGTAGAAGATCAACAATTAAATGAAGCTGTTATTGAATATTAACATGTACCTGGCATTCATACACAATGGATTCAGCTATTTCATGGACAGAACCAACAAGCAACCTGATGGCAGCCTACGACCAACAGTGCAGCTATTGGATCAGGAAAATATGTAATGGGAGTAAGGCTCCATACACTTATAGGTGTTATGGATCGTGGGTAGAATTGCGCGATTCTGCCCGCGGTCCCGAACCATTGCAAGTCGTGGGACACCCGTGCGATTCCTGTAACTTGCAATGGCACCCCAAATGCGGCGCCATTTTGCCACGATTGTCGCCTGAGGAATGGCGGTAAAATCGCGCAAACAAAATCGTGGGATGCCTGTCACCCAAAAGAAGTACAAGAACTTATTTTGGGCAACGGGTGTCCCGCGATTCTGTTTGCGTGATTTTACCCCGATTCGTCGGGCGACAATTGCGGCAGAATCGCGTCGTGTTTGGGGTGCTATTGCAAGGCACGGGAATCGCACGGGCATCATGCGACTTGCCATGGTTAGGGATCGCAGGCAGAATCGTGGCAATTCTGCCCGCGATCTGAAACGTCTATATGTGAATGGAGCCTAAAGTATGGCTGTGTCCAATATAGCTGAGCAAAAAGAAGCATAAGGAAGATGCCAAAATTAACCCCTTTGCACTGCTCAGAAAGGGCGCTTTATATGGGCCATTGGGGGGATCCCAATCTTGCGGCACTGTGATTGGCTGCCTACCAACTCCTGATTGGCAGTAGTTGACAGCTTGGTCACAGTTCTAAGAGTGCTGATAGGGCGCGCCCCTGAAAAAGGTAGCAACATATATTTTCAGTGGCTACACTTTAAGAGATTGATTTACTAAAACTGGAGAGTGATAAATCTGGCGCAGCTCTGCATGGTAACCACTCAGCTTCTAACTTCAGCTTGTTCAATTAAGCTTTGACAATAAATCAAGTAGGGATAGAACGATTATCGGCAAGGCCGATATATCGGGGGCCAATATGTACTTTCCCCAATATATTGGTATCGGCCCCAGAACTGGCCGATATTGCCGATATTTTTGTGACGTCATTCTGCCTTCTTAGTTCGCCTCCCTCGCCTTGGACAGCCTCACCTGGAGTCGGGACTAGTCTCGCGGGAGTGTATCACAGCCATACACCCACCCACAGCAGCCCGGTGCCAGCCAGCCGCCCACATCCACAGGCCCTGTACCAGCCAGCCACCCACAGACCCTATACCAGCCAGCCAGCCACCCACAGGCCCTGTACCAGCCAGCCAGCCACCCACAGGCCCTTTACCTGCCAGCCACAGGCACTGTACCAGCTAGCCACCCACCCACAGGCACTGTACCAGCCAGCCACCCACAGGCACTGTACCAGCCACCCACAGCCCCTGTGCCAGCCACCCACCCACCACAGGGTGCCAGCCATCCACCCACCACAGGGTGCCAGCCAGCCAGCCACCCACAGACAGGGCACCACACAGCCAGCTACCCACAGGCCCTGTACCAGCCAGCCACAGGGAGAGGAGACTGAGGATATGCTTCCTCCTGCCTGCAGCAGACTGGGGTCATCATCATCTCAGCCTAGGCAAAGTCAGAGGACTGGATCTCAAGGACTGCTTTATAATGATAGATGGTAGAGCTTTTCAAGCTTTCCAACAGGATGTATATCACCTCCGGACATAACTCTTTTATTTTACAATTTCCACTTTTCTAAAGCACAGGATGCGTAGCTATAGCTATACTTTCAACGCTTCGACAGTGGACCTTACCAGTCCCTCCACAGAAGCTGCAGAGTTACTTGCAGCTGCTCTGCCTTTCCCTCCTGTACAATCACAGAGTGCGTTTAACATGGGAATCCATTCACAAAATACAAAATATTCTGTGAATGGACAGCAGAGGAGGGGGTGGGTAGAGCAATTGCTGTGTAGCAGAGCCACATGGGCTGTCAGAGCACCAGGAGTGTACCGTGTTTCCCAAAAATAAGACCTACCCTGAAAATAAGAGCTACTGTGATTTTTGGGGAGGGCTGCAATATAAGCCCTACCCCGAAAATAAGCCCTAGTTTAAAGTGTTTGGAAAATCCTAGAATCCACGCTATTACTGTTTTATATAATGTCCAATGTGTGTTTCTGTATTATAATTGTGTGAAATACCTTCGGTACAGTGCCGCTCGACGCTCAGCTGATCTCCCGCTGTTCTCCTCCTTTTCTCCCAGCTGTCAGCAGGGGATCTCAGCCCCTCCCCTCTGCAGTGCTCAGAGCGTAGAAGAGAGCTCTGGTGGGTCACGGAAGCGCCGAGTGGCGCTGTAACAAAGGTATTTGACACAATTATAATACAGGAACACACACATTGAACATTATATAAAACAGTAATAGAGTTGATTCTAGGATTTTACACTTTTACTCGGTTCACACAGGGGATTCCTGACAGGCAGGGAGGGAGAAGACCGCACATTACACGATAAGACCTACCCCAAAAATAAGCCCTACTGTGTCTTTTGGTGCCAAAATTAAGATAAGATCCGGTCTTATTTTTGGGGAAACACGGGTAGTGATAGCTATATGCCTTGCACTTTGTTACATGTAAATTGTAAAAGCAAGCGATAAGTTCACAAGGTGGATTATGCCTCCTTGGATCTAAAGTGGCATTCTAATACAGGAGGCATGTTACTGGTCAGATAACCAGGGGAACAGCACATTTCATAATTGGTAAGCTGTAATATTTTACATTTTTGGTTTTGGGTTTAGTACCACTTTAACTGCTTACCAGCACCCAGTCTCCGGACCTTAATCCTATAGAAAATTTTTGGAGGGAGCTGAAACTTCGAGTTGCCTAAAGACAGCCAAGAAATCTTAAGGATTTAGAGAAGATCTGTAAAGAAGAGTGGACCAAAATCCCTCCTGAGATGTGTGCAAACCTGGTCACCAACTACAAGAAACGTCTTACCTCTGTGCTTGCCAACAAGGGTTTCTCCACCAAGTACTAAGTCATGTTTTGCTTGGGGATCAAATACTTATTTTACTCACTGAAATGCAAATTAATTTATAGCATTTGTTTTACGTGTTTTTTTTTTTCTGGAGTTTTGGTTGATATTCTGTCTCTATCATGTAAAATACACTTATGATAAAAATTAAAGACAAACTTTCAAAATATGCAGGGGATCAAATGATTATTTTCCCCACTGTAGGTGTAATAAGATACATATGAATGATGGAATTAGCCTTTAGCGAAAATCAGTAAAGCAATGTAATATTGAACTTATTCATCTGCCATCATAAGTATCCTGTTTCTCTAATCCCTTTTATTTTCCAAAATTCATTAAATATCATATTAAAAAAAATGCAAATTATCATAATTGTAGTCCAACCAAATAACATTAGAAGAAAAAATATTTTTGGATGTTTCTCCTAAAACACCATATTAGACATAACACGCAAGTTATGTCAATTTAGGAACCTTGAACCTAGTCAAGGTAATACTGTGACGGCTCACTTGACTTTCCATGACATTTGGCCTTGAAAGTAAGTTTGACTTCTGTAATAGTTTTACTGCTATAACTTGTGAAACTCCCGATTTTGCAGCAGATGAAAGGAAAATACAGACTCATTACATTCATGTTTTGGGTGTGTAGTGACTGGCTGAACGCTGTGTGTAAGATTAGTCACGCTTGACTCCAGTCTCTGGACAATCAGAGGTGGCTACAGCTGGCCATAGATGACTAGTTTTTTCTTTTTTTTTCCGATCAGCCTGTGTGCTGAAAAGAAAAAAAAAAACGGATTCCCAAATTTACACAAGTGAGGTGGATGGAGGAATCCTCCCCATTGGAATATTGTATTCTGACAGCAGGTGTCTCCATTGTCAGAATATACTGATCAGTGGCTGCAGCTCAATGGGAGAGCGAGAAATTATTTTTCCAATATTCCGGTTCAACAGAAATGGATCTAAGGATCAGCTTCTGTCAAACACGGACATTTACACTTGGATCAAAATTTGCACCAT
The DNA here is from genome assembly GCF_965119305.1 of Pelophylax lessonae. NCBI lineage: Eukaryota > Metazoa > Chordata > Amphibia > Anura > Ranidae > Pelophylax > Pelophylax lessonae. The sequence goes on from NC_138775.1 coordinate 57,298,930, forward strand.
TCCAGCTGAACCGGCTGAATTTCAATCCATGTATGGCCAGCTTTACACTGGCAATTGAAAGTCAACCTCTTCTTTACAAACAAGGGCAAAGCAACAGGTTCACTTTAGGTGAACTTTGATAACGTCCCTTGGAAGGGACGAAATGCATCAGGTGACCACGGGTGGTGATAGCAGATCCGGCCAGCGACACGCAAGTCACAACGCACTTCTGATTCCGGTTTTTATGCCTGAATGATTTTTATACTATGTGAGTGGAATACCTTGTTGTTTTTATTATGCCTAAATAAACGGAATTACGCTATACACTCTTCCTTCTCTTTACCATTCATACCACATATGAGTTACCTTCATCTGCAAATAAGGAACAAAGTTGGAGGACTACAAAATTTTGACACATAATTTATAATTTTGACACAATTTATAAAGCACAAAAGACTTGGGTCATGGGAGTTTGTGGCAGCTGGTGGGTGAGTGAGTGGGCACACAGGAGGGGAGCATGGATTTCACCAATTTATGTTTATAGCACTTGGCACTACAGCATTTTAAGCCACGATGGAATCTTAATATTTGCTAAGAATATCACCTATAATGATGAACTTTTGGACATTAGATTTATTGAAGATATGAGTTTAATGATATGTTTATGAGATTGATTTATGTGTATTGATAATATTATTTAATCTGTGAGAGCGCTCTTTACACGTATGCACGCGATTCAAAGGCACTAACCTTTTAAAGGAGCAGCAACTTCACCAAAAAAAATCTTCATTTAGTTGTTTATTTATTCACTTATTTTTAGTTTGTTATTTATCTACCAGTATAGTACACACCCAATAGTGTGGATATATATATACAGTGGTGGGATTCAAAAATTTTAGTAACCAGTTCCGACTTTCCCAGCAGAATGACCAGCGTGCCCCCTTTCAATGCACAGTGACCAGCGTTCCCCCTTTCAATGCAGAGAGACCAGCGTGCCCCCCTTTCAATGCACAGTGACCAGCGTGCCCCCCTTTCAATGCACAGTGACCAGTGTACATGCCCCCTTCAATGCACAGTGACCAGAGTGCCCCCTTTCAATGCAGAGAGACCAGCGTGCCCCCTTTCAATGCGGTGACCAGTGTACATGCCCCCTTTAATGCACAGTGACCAGCGTGCCCCCCTTTCAATGCAGAGAGACCAGCGTGCCCCTTTCAATGCAGTGACCAGTGTACATGCCCCCTTTAATGCACAGTGACCAGCGTGCCCCCCTTTCAATGCAGAGAGACCAGCGTGCCCCTTTCAATGCAGTGACCAGTGTACATGCCCCCTTTAATGCACAGTGACCAGCGTGCCCCCCTTTCAATGCAGAGAGACCAGCGTGCCCCCCTTTCAATGCACAGTGACCAGAGCATTGCCCCCAATGATTGCAGAGTGCCAGCCACAGCATTGCCCCCAATGATTGCAGAGTGCCAGCCACAGCATTGCCCCCAATGATTGCAGAGTGTCAGCCACAGCATTGCCCCCAATGATTGCAGAGTGTCAGCCACAGCATTGCTCCCAAATTGCAGAGTGCCAGCCACAGCATTGCCCCCAATGATTGCAGAGTGCCAGCCACAGCATTGCCCCCAATGATTGCAGAGTGCCAGCCACAGCATTGCCCCCAATGATTGCAGAGTGCCAGCCACAGCATTGCTCCTAAATTGCAGAGTGCCAGCCACAGCATTGCCCCCAATGATTGCAGAGTGCCAGCCACAGCATTGCCCCCAATGATTGCAGAGTGCCAGCCACAGCATTGCCCCCAATGATTGCAGAGTGCCAGCCACAGCATTGCTCCCAAATTGCAGAGTGCCAGCCACAGCATTGCCCCCAATGATTGCAGAGTGCCAGCCACAGCATTGCTCCCAAATTGCAGAGTGCCAGCCACAGCATTGCCCCCAATGATTGCAGAGTGCCAGCCACAGCATTGCCCCCAATGATTGTGGAGTGCCAGCCACAGCATTGCCCCCAATGATTGCAGAGTGCCAGCCACAGCATTGCCCCCAATGATTGCAGAGTGCCAGCCACAGCATTGCCCCTAATGATTGCAGAGTGCCAGCCAGAGTATTGCCCCCAATTGCAGAGCGCCAGCCACAGCATTGCCCCCAATTGCAGAGTGCCAGCCCCAGCATTGCCCCAAATTGCAGAGCGCCAGCCAGAGTATTGCCCCCAATTGCAGAGCGCCAGCCAGAGTATTGCCCCCAATTGCAGAGCGCCAGCCACAGCATTGCCCCCAATTGCAGAGCGCCAGCCACAGCATTGCCCCAAATTGCAGAGTGCCAGCCACAACATTGCCCCCAATTGCAGAGTGCCAGCCAGAGTATTGCCCCCAATTGCAGAGTGCCAGCCAGAGTATTGCCCCCAATTGCAGAGTGCCAGCCACAACATTGCCCCCAATTGCAGAGTGCCAGCCACAGCATTGCCCCAAATTGCAGAGTGCCAGCCAGAGTATTGCCCCCAATTGCAGAGTGCCAGCCAGAGTATTGCCCCAAATTGCAGAGTGCCAGCCAGAGTATTGCCCCCAATTGCAGAGTGCCAGCCAGAGTATTGCCCCCAATTGCAGAGTGCCAGCTAGAGTATTGCCCCCAATTGCAGAGTGCCAGCTAGAGTATTGCCCCCAATTGCAGAGTGCCAGCCACAACATTGCCCCCAATTGCAGAGTGCCAGCCACAGCATTGCCCCCAATTGCAGAGTGCCAGCCAGAGTATTGCCCCCAATTGCAGAGTGCCAGCCACAGCATTGCCCCAAATTGCAGAGTGCCAGCCACAACATTGCCCCCAATTGCAGAGTGCCAGCCAGAGTATTGACCCCAATTGCAGAGTGCCAGCCAGAGTATTGCCCCCAATTGCAGAGTGCCAGCCAGAGTATTGCCCCCAATTGCAGAGTGCCAGCCACAACATTGCCCCCAATTGCAGAGTGCCAGCCACAACATTGCCCCCAATTGCAGAGTGCCAGCCAGAGTATTGCCCCCAATTGCAGAGTGCCAGCCAGAGTATTGCCCCCAATTGCAGAGTGCCAGCCAGAGTATTGCCCCCAATTGCAGAGTGCCAGCCACAGCATTGCCCCAAATTGCAGAGTGCCAGCCACAGCATTGCCCCCAATTGCAGAGTGCCAGCCACAGCATTGCCCCCAATTGCAGAGTGCCAGCCAGAGTATTGCCCCCAATTGCAGAGTGCCAGCCACAGCATTGCCCCAAATTGCAGAGTGCCAGCCACAACATTGCCCCCAATTGCAGAGTGCCAGCCAGAGTATTGCCCCCAATTGCAGAGTGCCAGCCACAACATTGCCCCCCAATTGCAGAGTGCCAGCGATCCCCCCCCGCGAGACCCATGCACTTACCTCATGGACGGTCTCGCAGTCGGCTCCCCGCGTCTCCGAGTCCTCCCGCGGCGCCTCCTCCTCGTCCAATGGCACGGTGTTTGCCTTTCAGCCAATCAGGAAGCGGGAGGACCCGCTCCCTGATTGGCCAGGAGGAGGATCATGTGACAATAGCTAATTCTCATTCGCTATTGTCACAGAATGGGCGGGGAGGAGCGCACTGCTCCGCCCCCCGGCCGCCACGTCTGTCCGAGCGCGGGACATTCAATTGTCCTGCGCTTCCTCAGACGCGCAGAGGGATTCAGCCGGTTCTACGAACTTGCAGAAAGTTAGCAACCGGTTCTATGGAACCGGTGCGAACCGGCTGAATCCCACCACTGTATATATATATATATATATATATATATATATATATATATACAGTATCTCACAAAAGTGAATACACTTCTCACATTTTTGTCAATATTTTAATTTTATCTTTTCATGTGACAACACTGAAGAAATTACACTTTGAAACAATGTAAAGTAGTGAGTGTACAATTTGTATAAGGGCTCTTTCACACGGGCGCTCCGTATGTCCGCAAATCATCCTATTTTTTTGCGGATGATTTACGGACATAATGTAAGTCAATGGCATTGCGGATGTCAGCGGAATACCATCCGCAGACATCCGATTTTCTTCCATTCAGTTCTGTTCCGTTTTTTGGAACGGAACAGAACCCTATTTTTCCTCCGTTCAAAAAACGGAAAGGAATGAAAATCGGAAAATCATCCGCTGACATCCGCAATGCCCATAGACTTACATTATGTCCGCATATCATCCGCAAACGGATGGGATGATATGCGGACATACGGAGCAGATGACACAAATGTCATCCGCTCCGTGAAAAAAAAAAAGTCCCGCAGCGGAGCAAAACACCGGAGCGGCCGCGTGAAAGAGGCCTTACAGTGTAAATTTGCTGTCCCCTCAAAATAACTCAACACACAGCCATTAATGTCTAAACCACTGGCAACAAAAGTGAGTACACCCCTAAGTGAAAATGTCCAATATGGGCCCAATTAGCCATTTTCCCTCCCCAGTGCCATGTGACTCGGTCTTAGGTATGAATGGGGAGCAGGTGTGGTAAATACGGGGTTATCACTCTCACTCCCTCATACTGGTCACTAGAAGTTCATAATGGCACCTCATGGCATAGATGTAATAAAAAATATGTGTAGTGCTTAACTCATACGTAAATACATGAAAGCAAATAATATATTTAAATATATAAACAACATGTGATATCCACCAAATTAATTGTGATAATTAATAATTCCATTAATAACAGTCCCAATGAATAAGTGCACAAAACAAAATATTGTGTTCCAGCATCTGGGTGTCACTCCTATTGCTGAAAGACTTGTAAGTGTGGCAAATCCCAATATGTGGATGCTACTCTGTAAAATAGCTTGAAAAGATGCACACAGGCTTTGGTGAAAAGGGCTGCTTACCAGATAAAATTGGTCATCCAAATTAATGGATAGACCTCAGCTCACTTAAGGAAATATTGTCAGGATCCATCCAGTTTGCTTCTCACCGATATGGAGGTAGAGGGCACTCAGTAGCAGATATTCAGAGACCATGTATAAAGCAAGGCATATAAAAAAAACATAGCGTGATACTGTACACACAATGGGAAGGAAAGGAAGTGGGAGGTTGCACGCACAAAAAAGACCTCATTAATCCCGTGTGTCACACATAGCCACAATCAGGGAAAAGAACCACAGATGCCAGCAGATGAAAACACCATTCAGTAGGAACTTGAAGGAAATGTTGAACACCCGTGAGTAATCACCCAAAATGAACATCCAAATGCGCTGCTTACCAGATAAACATGGTCACCCAATCAAGGGATAGACCTCAGCAGGATTCATAAACACTCGAGTTATGGTTTGTGGCATATATGTGTAGACCTTCGAGGGAGCTCAATTGCCAAAAGACAAAGAAAGGGGTACGGACATAGCGTAATAACGTTTGGCATAAAAACTATTTATTTAAAAAAATTTGCACTCACATGATAAACAGCATTGCAGGCATGTAATCATATACGGATGTGTAGAGAGATGAATAACAGCGTCCTCCTAGACTATCGTGGGCCGGCTATGGGGGCGTGGTTACGTCACGTCTGACTCCACCCAACGTGTTTTGTCATAGGCTTGACGTCGTCAGGGGCGTGCAATGGCCTAGGCTATAAGAAAATTGCCAAGGCCCTGAAACTAAGCTGCAGTATGGTGGCGAAGACCATACAGCGGTTTAACAGGACAGGTTCCACTCAGAACAGGCCTTGCAATGGTCGACCAAAGAGATTGAGTGCACATTGTCAGCGTCATATCCAGAGGTGGTCTTTGGGAAATAGAAGTATGAGTGCTGCCAGCATTGCTGCAGAGGTTGAAGGGGTGGGGGATCAGCCTGTCAGTGCTCAGACCATATGCCACACGCCGCATCAAATTGCTCAGCATAGTTGTCGTCCCAGAAAGAAGCCTCTTCTAAAGATGATGCACAAGAAAGCCCGCAAACAGTTTGCTGAAGACAAGCAGACTAAGGGCATGGATTACTGGAACCATGTCCTGTGGTCTGATGAGACCAAAATAAACTCATTTGGTTCAGATGGTGTCAAGCGTGTGTGGTGGCAACCAGATGAGGAGTACAAAGACAAGTGTGTCTTGCCTACAGTCAAGCATGGTGGTGGGAGTGGCATGGTCTGAGGCTGCATGAGTGATGCCTGGCACTGAGGAGCTGCAGGTAATTGAGGGAGCCATGAATGCCAACACGTACTGTGACACACTGAAGCATAGCATGATCCCCTCCCTTCGAAAACTGGGCCGCAGGGCAGTATTCCAACATGATAACGACCCCAAACACACCTCCAAGATGACCACTGCCTTGCTAAAGAAGCTGAGGGTAAAGGTGATGGACTGGCCAAGCATATTTCCAGACCTAAACCCTATTGAGCAATTGTGGGGCATCCTCAAATGGAAGGTGGAGGAGCGCAAGGTCTCTAACATTCGCCAGCTCTGCGATGTCATCATGGAGGAGTGGAAGAGGACTCCAGTGGCAACCTGTGAAGCTCTGGTGGATTCCATGCTTAAGAGGGTTAAGGCAGTGCTGGAAAATAATGGTGGCCACACAAAATATTGACACTTTGAGCCCAATTTGGACATTTTGACTTAGAGGTGTACTCACTTTTGTTGCCAGCGGCTTAGACATTAACGGCTGTGTGTTGAGTTATTTTGAGGGGACAGCAAATTTACACTGTTATAAAAGCTGTACACACACTAGCTGTACAAAAACACACACATATTAGCAAAGTGTAATTTCTTCAGTGTAGTTACATGAAAAGATATAATAAAATATTTACAAAAATGTGAGGGGTGTACTCACTTTGTGAGATACTTTATTTTATATATATATATATATATATAGATATAGATATATATATATATAATATTCTCTATAGGTTTGTTTAAGACCTTATGCCATGGACGTTTACATGCTGAAAAGTTTTCTAGTGTAAAATTTCCAGTGCCCAGGGAGCCCCAGGTGCCCCAAACTGCCTTCCATACAAGTAGGTGGCTATACATTGCCCTACATTCAGGGAACTAGTACAGCTAACGCTCATTTTCGCATAGCTAATGCTCATTCCCATGCAGCTAATGCTCAAGCACACAGACAAGCTCAGGCTAGTATCCAATGTGCATGGACATGCGAGCATTGGCACACACCTCCACATGCATTGGCACCAAGCTGTCTATTTAAAGGAGATCATGGTGTGTGCTAATCATTGGATGTTCTTTTGATATCCCATGAACAGTGTTCCTACTTTTACTGACTGACCTTCTGTTTCTGACCTGGCTCATTCCTGATCTTGCTCTGTGGATTCTGGATACTGAACTCAGCTTGTCTCAGACTATTCTCTGCCCACTTCCCTGGTACTGACCTCGGCCAGCTACTGGATCTTCCTCTGCCTGCTTCCTGTCCACGCTGCTGCCTCACTGTATATGCCCCTGGCTCACCAAGACTACCTCTCTGTCCATGGCAATCACCTGCTACCACACTACTGGCACCTGTGCTTCTTTAAACCTTGTACCTCTGTAGCCACGTTCAGGGGTGCTCAGACGAGAGTCACAAAGGAAGCCCTCTCATTTACGCTTGTAAGCAACAGTGGCTTCTGCAATGGCATTTACCCACGAATGCACATGTGGTATATTTCCCTAAAAGCAAAATTGGCATTTCGGGGGAAATACTCCATACCTGTATGTGCAGGTAAATGCAGAAGCCAACAGGGTTTACAAGCTTAAGGCCAGGTGCAGCCATTTGCTTGTGTGTGTAAGTGTGTGTGTGGGGGGTGGGGGGGCGACCATACGTGGCACATGCACACTGTGAAAATTTTGCTGAATCTGGCTGCAATAAATATTATAAATCTATATAAATAGAAAATTAGACTGGCTTTTTTTTAAAAAAAACTCAATCGCAGTGGACTGAATTAGTACTTTACTGATTGGTTTTACTTGTCACCTACCGCTTAACTACAAGGTCATGATATATATTGCGAATTTCACATGTCTGATTGCTAATATCGGCAAATCCAAGAAGTGAATCACATTGTAAGGGATTTCATAATCCAATATGAAAGCATTGCATGTGAGAGATAGAAGCAAATGAAATATAGAAATGGAATGACTCCTGCTGGGATCAATAATGTGGCTTTTTTGTTGTTGCGTGCTCTTAGTAATTGTTTAATAAGTGTGTGACCCCACCAGACTGAGCAATAGCTTATCTGACTCACATGATATGGAGAAGCTGCCTTAGCTTTGATAATGTAATAGGCTGTAATTCTGGCTGTAGACAGACACAGGGACAAAGAGAGACCCTATTATCTGTATTTAAAAAATCACCAGTTAAAGGAGAAGTACAGCCAAAGCTTGTTTGGCTGTGCTTCTACTGTGGATCACAGGAGTACAGATCGTTTTGCACTCCCGTGACCCATTTTTAGCAGACAGCGGGCACACTGCTCACTGACGTCACAGAGCCGGTCCAGGCTTGGGAACGGTTGCGACCATATGGTTTAGATCCGCGCACATGCCTGGACCATTACCCAGCTCAGCCTCTCAGCGAGCCACTAAGAGCCCGAGCCAGCCACTTGGATGGATGCTGCATCCACCTAGGTAAGTATGATTAAAAAAAGAAAAGAATTCTCATACTTCTCTTTTTTTTTTTTACATTGTGTGTGGTGAGGACAGTCAGTCAGTGATCAGTGTGTGGCTAGGACAGCCATTTAGTGAGCAGTGTGGGGTCAGAACAGCCATTTAGTGAGCAGTGTGGGGTGAGGACAGCCAGTCAGTGAGCAGTTTGCAGTGAGGACAGCCAGTCAGTGAGCAGTGTGGGGTGAGGACAGCCAGTCAGTGAGCAGTGTGGGGTGAGGATAGCCAGTCAGTAAGCAGTGTGAGGTGAGGACAGCCAGTCAGTGAGCAGTTTGCAGTGAGGACAGCCAGTCAGTGAGCAGTGTGGGGTGAGGACAGCCGGTCAGTGAGCAGTGTGGGGTGAGGACAGCCAGTCAGTGAGCAGTGTGGGGTGAGGATAGCCAGTCAGTAAGCAGTGTGAGGTGAGGACAGCCAGTCAGTGAGCAGTTTGCAGTGAGGACAGCCAGTCAGTGAGCAGTGTGGGGTGAGGACAGCCGGTCAGTGAGCAGTGTGGGGTGAGGACAGCTGGTCAGTGAGCAGTGTGCGGTGAGGACAGCCAGTCAGTGAGCAGTGTGGGGTGAGGATAGCCAGTCAGTGAGCAGTGTGGGGTGAGGACAGCCAGTCAGTGAGCAGTGTGGGGTGAGGACAGCCAGTCAGTGAGCAGTGTGGGGTGAGGACAGCTGGTCAGTGAGCAGTGTGAGGTGAGGACAGCCAGTCAATGAGCAGTGTGCGGTGAGGACAGCCAGTCAGTGAGCAGTGTGGGGTGAGGATAGCCAGTCAGTGAGCAGTGTGAGGTGAGGACAGCCAGTCAGTGAGCAGTTTGCAGTGAGGACAGCCAGTCAGTGAGCAGTGTGAGGTGAGGACAGCCAGTCAGTGAGCAGTGTGGGGTGAGGACAGCCAGTCAATGAGCAGTGTGCGGTGAGGACAGCCAGTCAGTGAGCAGTGTGGGGTAAGGATAGCCAGTCAGTGAGCAGTGTGGGGTGAGGACAGCCAGTCAGTGAGCAGTGTGAGGTGAGGACAGCCAGTCAGTGAGCAGTATGAGGTGAGGACAGCCGGTCAGTGAGCTGTATGTGGTGAGGACAGCTGGTCAGTGAGCAGTATGCGGTGAGGACAGCCGGTCAGTGAGCATTGTGCAGTGAGGACAGCCAGTCAGTGAGCAGGGTGCAGTGAGGATAGCCGGTCAGTGAGCAGTGTGCGGTGAGGACAGCCGGTCAGTGAGCAGTGTGCAGTGAGGACAGCCAGTCAGTGAGCAGTGTGCGGTGAGGACAGCTGGTCAGTGAGCAGTGTTCGGTGAGGACAGCTGGTCAGTGAGCTGTATGTGGTGAGGACAGCTGGTCAGTGAGCAGTGTGGAGTGAGGACAGCCAGTCAGTGAGCAGTATGAGGTGAGGACAGCCGGTCAGTGAGCAGTGTTCGGTGAGGACAGCCGGTCAGTGTGCTGTATGTGGTGAGGACAGCCGGTCAGTGAGCATTGTGCAGTGAGGACAGCCAGTCAGTGAGCAGTATGCGGTGAGGACAGCCATTTAGTGAGCAGTGTGGGGTGAGGACAGCCAGTCAGTGAGCAATGTGCAGTGAGGACAGCCAGTCAGTGAGCAGTGTGCGGTGAGGACAGCTGGTCAGTGAGCAGTGTGGGGTGAGGACAGCGGGCCAGTGAGCAGTGTGCGGTGGGGACAGCCAGTCAGTGAGCATTGTGCAGTGAGGACAGCCAGTCAGTGAGCAGTGTGGGGTGAGGACAGCCAGTCAGTGAGCAGTATGCGGTGAGAACAGCCAGTCAGTGAGCATTGTGCAGTGAGGACAGCCAGCCAGTGAGCAGTGTGCGGTGAGGACAGCCGGTCAGTGAGCATTATGCAGTGAGGACAGCCAGTCAGTGAGCAGTGTGCGGTGAGGACAGCCAGATATCTATCTATCTAACATTTATCTAATTTTCTATCTTTTATCTGTTTATCTATCTTTTATCTAATTATATCTATCCATCTATCCTTCTATCTATCTATTTTTAATCAAATCTTGTATATAACTATCTATCTGCCTATCTATTTATGATTTATCTAATTATTTATCATGTATCTTATTCTATCTATCTATCTATCTATCTATCTATCTATCTATCTATCTATCTATCTATCTATCTATCTATCTATCTATCTATCTATCTATCTATCTATCTATCTATCTATCTAGGAATCTAATTACTTATCATTTATCTAATTCTTTTTTTTTGTTCAAAAAAAATTAATTCTATCTATCCATCTATCTTTCTATCTACCTATCTATTTTTTTTATCAAATTTCCTATCTATAAATAATTTATCTAATTGTCTATTTATCTTGTATATAAATATCTATCTATCTATTTTTTATCTAAATATTTATAATTTATCTAAGTCTGTCTGTCTGTTTGTCTGTCTGTCTATCTGTACTAATTGTCTATCTTTTATCTGTTTATCTATTATCTAAGTATTTATCATTTATCTAATTATATCTATCCATCTATCCTTCTATCTATCTATTTATTTTTTTCTATTTCTAGAATAAGGGAAACATATCTTTAGTGACAACAGTAAAAACTTTTATTTTATATTTTTAGTTTCCCTCATTCCAGAATTTACTGTCTGTCAATATACTTGTATACATCTATTTGGGAATTATCTGTCCCATGTCTATGACAATTCTGTTTCTGTCTTTCTTGTGCTATGATATGACACACTGATCAGAATGAAGAAAGCTTTACCTTGTGCTTCTTCTGGTAATCCTCAGGTTTTTTTTTTTTGAAAGTTTTATATTTATATTCTACATGACTAATTGGGATTTCTTCTCTTTCTTTCTTGTGCTCTGCACTTTCCATTCTTTTGCTTGTTATGGAGAATGTGTGATTGCATTGTTTAAGCGAAACGCTTTCCAACAGTTGTTTCCAGGCGCAGTACAGTCCATAAACCAAATGATATACAATACCAGTATAACACCATGGAAATTGTCCTCTGAATTTTTTATCTTTTTCTGTGAGAAATATTCTTTCCTCATTGCTTAGAACGGCTTCACCTTGGTATGGAAATCCCCTCGCTATATATTTTTAAATTGCGCTTTATTTATTGGAGATGCCGAACGGGCCTTTTTCTCTCTGTATCGGTGTATTTGGGCAGCTCTGGTACAAATTGCTGAACAGGGAATGGAGAAGTCATTTATTCTGGGGGTAATGATGCTCGGCTCCTATCAGTGAAGCACGTAAGAACGATTTGAAAAACCAAAGAACTGAATTGATTTCTTCTGACTGTCTCAATCATTAATGGTCTGACTTTTTTTTTTTTTTTTTTAAGTTTTTTTAAAAGGTTGGTCTCAAGCTGCTCAGTACCTCCTTCACAAATTAAATGCCATAAACTGATACTCAGGGGAGGTTCAGGCAATGTAAAGCTACCATAGACTGCAATGATGATGCTGCTTGGGGTTGGAACCAGTCCATGGGTAGAGATGTCCCGAACTATTCGCCGGCGAACAGTTCCCGGCGAACATCGCTTGTTCACGTTCGCCTCGGCGGGCGAACATATGCAATGTTCGGTCCGCCCCATATACATCATCATTGAGCAAGCTTTGACCCTGTACCTCACAGTCAGCAGACACATTCCAGCCAATCGGCATACTCTCCCTCCCAGACCCTCCCACCTCCTATAAAAAAGCAAGGGCAGCATCCATCTTAGATTCATTCTGAAGCTGCAGAGTTAGTTAGATAAGGGAGAGTGCTGCTGCTGCTGCTGAATTAATAGGGAAATCATTAGCTAGGCCAGTGTTCTGTGTCCACTCCTGCTGTAAGGACAGCATCATGACAGCACCCCAAAAAGCCCTTTTTAGGGCTGGTACATCAGTCTGCTTTTTTTATTTTTTTCTATATATATACAGACTGTACTGTGTGCACACCACTCATATCGGGTGGCACAGTACCTTGCAGATAAAAAAGTCATTTAATTTTGACCCTTTAATATAATTGCAGTTGCCTGCCAGTGTGTGTCAGGCCCACTGACTGAACTGTGCCCACATCCAGTGCCCACCACTCATATAGGGTGGCACAGCACCTTGCAGATAAAAAATGTATTTAATTTTTCCTCTGTAATATAATTGCAGTTGCCTGCCAATGAGTGTCAGGTCCACAGACTGTACTGTGCCCACTGCCCACCAATCATATAGGGTGGCACAGCACCTTGCAGATAAAACATTCTTTTAATTTTTCCTCTGTAATATAATTGCAGTTGCCTGCCAGTGAGTGTCAGGTCCACAGACTGTACTGTGCCCACTGCAAATGGACTGTTGGCGGTTGTTTGCGGTGCGTTAAATGGGGAGTTTGGTCTGTCAGAGTTTGGTCTGTCACTGTGAAGCTTGCGTAACCCTTACACTACCTAAACGATACAAAATCATACCTGATCGTATACACACACTGGATGTTTTAAAGCACGTTATTCCAAACAATTTAGGAATGTTAGGTGATTTATGCCCTTTATGGATTAAAACCCGACTCTGCGTCAACTACGTAATTTTCCATGGGAGTTTTGCCATGGATCCCCCTCCGGCATGCCACAGTCCAGGTGTTAGTCCCCTTGAAACAACTTTTCCATCACTATTGTGGCCAGAAAGAGTCCCTGTGGGTTTTAAAATTCGCCTGCCTATTGAAGTCTATGGCGGTTCGCCCGTTCGCGAACATTTGCGGAAGTTCACGTTCGCCGTTCGCGAAGATAAAATTTTATGTTCACGACATCTCTATCCATTCGTAAGATTTTCCAGCTTGTTGGAAGATCTCTGTGTGACAGGACAATTCTTCCCCATAATTACTGAGAAGAGGAAAGGAAGTGTAACCCTTTGTGCTTTTTTTTTTGCACACATGTTTATTAAATAATTTTAGGTATAAAACCCCCAAATGTCTAATACCAGGCACCCTAGAGAATAAAATAGTAGTTTTCTTTTTTGTGAACACTTGCAGAACGATCTATTCGCTGAGAAATAATTACATGTAGCACTGCTAATGTGTGTGTTTTTTTTGCCCAGGAGGACTTCCATTTGAGGGTTCATTCACACATATGTTATCGATCTTTATTTGAGTTATAGCACCTGCACTGTTTATGGTATAGTATTATATAGTAACTTGTATTTGAAGTGGTGTCTTTTAGCGCAGGGTGAGTGTTGTATAGCTATATAAGCGTATAGCAATATTTTCACTCCTTTTTTACAATAAAATAGTAGTAGTTTAAATTTTTTATGTTACACAATATTACGGCAAAGGTAAAAAAAATACACTAAAGTTAATAGGCAAACAAATGCTATAAATGACTCAATTTTTTGGTAAAATATAAAAGATGAGGTTACACAGAGTAAATCAATACCCATCATGTCAAACCTTAAATTTGTGTGCGCCTGTGAAATGGCGACAAGTTTCAGTAAGTGAAAAGAAAAAGGGGGACAAGGAAGTGACATTTTACATGTTGCTTCCAGGTAAGCAAGAAGAAGGGGAGGAGAGCGGACCAGGGAGCTCCTTCCCTTTGACCCAACAGCAGTCACCTGGTTCTGCAGATGGGAATGCAGAGCCGGGGATACATGGCAGATGGATACCTGTTACTGGGGGGGTGTGGAATCAATCCAGCGGCTGTAGAGGCACCGGATTGCTTCTGACAGCCAGAAGTTGCTTTGCCAGATATACACACAGCTATCAGGTGTGTGTGTGTGTAAAATCAGGTCTGTACGGTGTAAAGTAAAGTGTATGTAAGCCTAACAATGATTTTTTTTTTTATGTGCTTCTTTTTGGCCTAACTATACCTGTGAAAGTGTTTTGTTATATCTGTTTGATAATTGCAAATGTAGCACCCTTGTCTTAAAGCAGGGTTGCTATTGAAATTTAGTTTGCTGGGCAGTAACAAGCTTGGCTATATTTATACTGTGGTCAATTGGACTTCCTCTTAATCTAGGTTTGGCTGCTGTTCTTCCTTCCATCAGTAGGTGGCACTGTTGCCTCCGACACTAGAGTGAGAATTACAGCTAAACAAACTGTTAATATCCATGTCTTTCTTAGCCAATTACAGTTTGGCTGCGGAATGCTGGGAGACACTATTTAACGGAGGGGAGGTCCAATAATCTTTCTCTTTCTGCCCAGACCCCCTTTGGGTCGGATGTGTGCTGCTATGCTGCTGTTGGCTAGGCCTGAAGCCTGGGGCCTAGCCACATGTCTGGGATTCTGCTGAGGAGAGCCAGCGACCCGCATGGAAAAGAGCATCCACAGAGATCCAGTAACCTGTGTGAGGTACCTGCCGGTTTCATATGGAAGACAGCTGTCCAGCCAATACAGACCACTAAAAGAGTGAGATTGGATCTGGTGGAGAGGAGTTGCCTCCCAGATCAATCTGAAGCTTTATGGATACTGAATGAACCTCAAGGTCTGTTATCCTATACCGCTGTCTAAGTACCTGTGTTTTTTGTAATCGGAGTCTGCCAAATTGACTGTTCTCCAAGGGTGTCCTGAGCCCTACCCCTCTCTCCCTCAGTTTATTCTTGTCCTGTTGAGAAGAAATAAACTCTTTTGTTACTTCAAGCATAAAAGTGACTGGCGCCCATCGTTTCTTCTACCTGTATCACTACCCACCATGCCTGACAATCCACACCCAAAGGAGTTATGTAGGCCCTCTCTACCCCTGATTTTCAGGGGTCCTCTACACAAAAAATACCTGTTGATTCTGCAAGAAATCCAGTAGGCTTGTATGTTCCTGTGTACTATGCAATTTTATCTTAGAAGAGGAACTACACCCCCACTCTCCACCTCAGTAAATATATATTTTTTAATCTCTTCATACTTGGTTTCCTGAGTTATCCTCAAAATACATACTCCTCCTTCCAGCAAAACCAGGGTTCTCCTGCTGCAATCCACCTCCAAACATTGGGCGCATGTGCTGCATTGCATTCTCAAGGGAAAGATGCAAAAACCAGGTAGACAGCAGTGTGAGAAAACAGTGTCTTTCTAGCTGTACTCTCAGCGCTCAAAGAAAACTGTTAGATATAAATAAAAGAGATAAGTCCATGAGGTGGCAAGCAAGGACTTAACCCATAGTAATGCTGGCCGTACACTATATGCAAAATCGGCCTAAAGTGTAGATTGAAAATAGAAGAGGTCCAAGAACAGAACCTTGGGGGACCCAGGGGACCCAGACAGAGAAAGGAAGAGGAGTGGGGGAAGTGGAATTGCAAGTTACACTGAAGGAGCGGTGGGTTAGGTAGGATGAGAGCCAGCGCAGAGCACAGTCACGGTGACCAAAGGAGTAACGTTTTTTGAGGAGGAGGGGTGGTCAACCATATCAAAGGCAGCCAAAAGTTCCAGAAGTAGGAGTACAGAATAGTGTCCATTGTTTTTTTTGCTGTTAGTAGGTCATTTGTGAGTTTTAAAAGAGCAGTTTCAGTGGAGGGTTGAGGGCATAATCCAGACTGAAGGAGGATCAAGAAGGTTATTCTTAATGAGGTGGTTACCCAGTTGGTTGTAGACCAGGCATTCAAGGAGTTTAGAGGAAAAGGGGAGCAAGGAGATTGAGCGTAGATTGTTAAGATTGGGAGAGTGTGAGATTGAAAGTCCAAGGATGACTTTTTAAGTATGGGGATGACCAGTGCATGTTTTAGAGAGTTGGGGAAGATGCCAGAAGAGATGAAGAGATTGAAGATGTGGGTTAGAGAGTGTAGGAAAGAGTCAGAGGGTGACTGTAGTATTTGAGAGGGAACAGGGTCCAGGGGGCAGGTGGTTAGGTGGGCAATGGAAATGAGTTTAGCAGCCTCATCTGAAGTAGCAGAGTTGAATAAGGGGAGTGTTGATTGTACCTGTGGACATGGGATGTTAAATGGGGTAGATACCTGTAGAGTGGAGATTTCATCACAAATTGAATAAATCTTATGTTTGAAGTGATTGGGGATCTCCTGGGCAGTGGGTGATTTAGTGGGAGAAGGCAGACGAGGACGAAGTAGAGAGTTAAAGGCAAAATCTTCTACAGGTGTTTGTTAGGCGATTGAAGGGAAAGGTGGTGGAAGACAGGGAGAAAGAGAAACTAATAAGGTGGTGATCAGAGAGAGAGAAAAAGGATTGTTGGGAGAGGTTGCATTGAGTGCATGGGTAGGAGAATACAAGGTCTAGGGTGTTGCCATCAGAGTAAAAGCCCGTACACACGTACCGATTGTCGGCCGTAAAGATTCGGCCGGCGACCGATCGGCCGATTGTAGGCTTGTTAGTATGATGCTTCCGACAGCCGACAGCGCATTTTCGGCCGAACGGAATCTGTCGTGCAAGCATTAAAATTTTTGTTGGCCAACACCAGAACGGCCGATTGTTCGCCAGTCAGTACAGATTTCGGCCGACAGACAGCAGATTTGCAAGACTGGGCATGCTCAGAAAAGAAAAAAGACCAGGAACGTTAACCATCACATGACATCACTTCTGCAGTCGGCTGTTGTTGGCCGACAAAATTCGTGTGCAGTCTTTTGCACTTTTCAACAGACAAGACAGCCCTCGGACAAAAGACGGCCGATCATTCAGCCGACGATCGGTACGTGTGTACGGGGCTTAAGCAGGGCTTTTTTTCATCGGGAACGCGGGGGAACGCAGTTCCGGCACCTCCAGCACTGAATGTATGTAATGGCAAGGGGTGCTGGGGTTTGCCACGGGTGTCTTTTGATACTGGCTGGTGAGGGATCTATTGTTGCTGGAGGTGATATATTTTTGTGGGGGGGTTTATTGTTGCTGGTGAGGTCTACTGTTGCTGCTGGGGGACCTATTGTCTCCGGAAGATATCTATTTTTACTGAGGGGTTTATTGTTGCTGCGGTTGGTCTCATGTGCTGTGGGGGGGGGGGGGTCAGTTGTTGCTGAGAGGGATCTACTGTTAAAGAAACCATCTATTGTAAATGGCTGCTGGAGGGTCTATTGATGCTGTCTGTGGGGGGGGATCTGTTGTTGCTGCTGAGGGTCTATTGTTGCTGGGTGTATTTTGTTGTGTTTGGTCCATTCTTGCTGGTGGGATCTACTGTTGCTAGGGGTGTCCTTTGTTATTTTACTGCTTTTCTTGTTAAAATTAACAAATCCCATACAAATTACTTAGTACCACAAATGATACTTGATTCTGTATTCCCTAAAAGGGGCAGTACTGGGAGGTGGGTAGGGGGTGGAACCTACGTACAGTGCTCGGAGGTAGGTAGGGGGCGGAGACAAGGGGTAACTCCAAAAGTGAGAGTTCCTGCACCTATTCTCTGAGAAAAAAAGCCCTGAGAGTAAGTAAGAGCATATATCCATTGCTTCAGGTCAAAAGAGGTGGTTAGACTAAGACGTTTAGAAATAGCAGGAGTGTTCACATTAACAAGGATGTTAAAGTCGCCGAGAAGGATTGTGGGAATTTCAGAAGAGAGAAAGTAGGGTAGCCAGGCAGAAAAGTCCTCGAGGAAAGTTGATAATGGTTCAGGGGGTCGGTAGATCACAGCAATTCCTAAGGAATATAGAGAGAATAGACGTATACAGTGAGATTCAAATGATGAGAGGGACAGAGAGGGAGGAGAGTGGAGAACCTGGAAGGTGCTCTGTGGGGATAGGAGGATTCCCACTCCACCTCCCTTGCCTCCACTAGGTCTAGGGAAGTGAGTCCAGAGAAGGCCATCCTGGGAGAGGGAAACAGGAGAAGGAGTGTTAGATTCATGAAGCCAGGTTTTGGTGACAGAAAGTAGATTAAAGGAGTTAGTAACAAAGAGGTCGTCAACAGTGGGGAGTTTGTTGCAGACAGAGCGGGCATTCCAGAGGGCACAGGAGAAGAGGAGGCTGGTTTTGGAAAGAGGAATGGAGACTAAATTACGCAGATTTCGACTGCTGCCAACGGATGTGGGGTGATAGGTGCGTTGGGTACAGTTAAATTAAGGAGGCCCAGAGTTTGAGGATATATCTCTAGAGGTTAGGAGAAGCAGAAAAGTGAGAGAGGTAATATCAGAATACGATTTATATGAGGGTACATGCCTCAGCATCCTGCGGGTTTTATTAGCATGTGGGATTAGAATTAGGAGGAGGTGATGAGTGCAGTAATGAGGAGAGGGCAGAAGTGAGGGTGATATATACAGATTGTGGGGTGAAGGAAAGAGTTTAAGGAGAGAGGATGCAACTGTGAAAAGGAGAGGTAAAGAGCGTATGTTTCATAGACGAAGGAGAGAGGATTTGGAAACGAGGTCATCTGCAGTCTGGTGTTTTTGAAAGTAGTTTGCTATTGATGTTCACTTTGTGAAAATCACTGAAGTATGGAAGAATGGAAGTGTCACTTATTTAAAGTACCCCACTTTTTTGGAAGAACCCCAACATGTCCTTCAGGCATGTGCCCCCAGCATGATCCTTATGTTAGGGTCCCCATCCGCACCCCCTTTCTTTAGGATCCCCATCAGGGCTCCTTATTTCAGGGTCCAATTTAGGATCCACCTTACATCAGAGCCCCCCTTTACATCATATTCCCTATCATTTCACCATATCATGTAGAAGGTCTAGAGCAGTTATAGACAAAGAAATTTCCATCCTAGTGCTCGGACAAGCATGTCATTGATTACAAGATGGCTGGCGGTCCTAGCAACTGACTGTCTTGGGGAAAGACAGTACAAGGGGAAGGGGAAACTTGACTCTAGCTGCGGGCTGTAGTTTGGAGACCCCTGCACTATAGCATGACTGGTGAAAGTAAAAAGCTATAGGAAGATTTACACACACACACACACACACACATTTATTATATACAGAATACATTGGAGCCAATATCACACTTCATCACCCATATTATAATGGTCGTTTGTATTATATTTTCATTTGCTTTAGTGATTTGCTATTAATCACATTTATTGTTTTCATGTTAGCAGCATTTTCAGCTTTGGTACAGTCTAATGAAAGCAATCTATGTAATCCATTCTTCTCACATTGATCCAGGTCCCATCAGCAGCATCTTGGTAAACAAATATGGCAGCCGCCCTGTGGTCATCGCAGGAGGTCTCCTTAGCGGAGTGGGCATGATCCTAGCCACATTCAGCACCAGTATTTTACAGCTTTACATCTTCGTCGGAGTCCTTGCAGGTAATGAGCCATTATTTCCTCGGTTATTCTATGTAATCTGTCGTAACATATGGATTTGTCCCTAAAGCAGTGACAGGACAATCGATCGGCAGATTTATGACGTACATTTTATGAAAATTCACACGCAGGAAATTGTATTGACATTAGCCAGAATTTCACATTAACGTGACAAATCAGGTATTTTATTGCACTTTTCTTAGATCTATGTATTCATTAGGGTTATGATGTTGCTTATGTAATAAATGCTAGACGTTGTTGGTCAGGGTCATGTTGCCTATACAACTATTTGTGTTAAAGTAAAACTAAATAGAATATTTTTTTCTTTTCTGATTTGAATAGCATTGTGAGGGGTTAGAACCACTGTCAGGTTTTCTGTCTGTGTCACCGTTAAAGGGGAACACCATATTAGGGATCGACCGATTATTGGCAAAGCCGATATATCGGGGGCCGATATGCACTTTCCCCAATATATCGGAATCTGCCCCGGAGGTTACCGATATTGCCAATATTTCGGAAAGTGCTTGTACTGGAGTGATGCTTGCAGCTAAAGTCATTACCCCAGTACCGGCATTCATAGCCGATGGTCGGCTGTCTTGTAATGACAACCGATGTGGCTGAGAAGCCGCTCAGCTGTTATTACAAGGAGCGAGAGGGGGGGGGGGGGCAAGCCTTCCGTGGTGGTACGGGAGACCTGGGCAACCAGCCTGCATGGCTGCCGAAGACCCGTTCAAAGCCGCATTTTGCTCTGATCGGGTCTCCATGTAAAAACCCGGAAGGGATGTCATGACATCCCTTCCGGGTATTCGGCGCCAGATTTAAAAAAAATGACAGCATTCAAAACAGCCAAACTTGGCGTTTTGAATCCTTTTAGGTGCAGAGGAGGGGTTTGGGGTCTTTAAGACCCCCAGATCCCTCCACAAGAGTACCTGTCAAGTGATAAAAAAAAATGTTTTTAACTTTTTTAAATGTACAAAAATATCGGCCAATATCGGCTGATACCGATATTTAATGGCCAAAATATCTGTATCGGTAACAAAAAAACTATATCGGTCGATCACTACACCATATGTCCCAGGATTATATAATTCATTTTTTTTCTTTCTTACCTTGTCCACTGGGTTGTACTTAAATAGCATATGCACATCCTCAGGGAATCCAGCGTTGTCCTGCTGTGATCTGTCACCCACTGGGACCCACGCCACTATTTTCTTCTATGATGTCATTGGGAGCCAGGTCTCACCTGGGTTCTTGCAACTGGCCCATGATGGTGCATTACCAGGTCAGCCTTTCTCTGGCCATTCTCTGTAAGAAGATGCTTCCTGCAATCTTTGACGTGGATACCCCAGTAGGCTTCTGGAGCACATTAAACACCTAGACGTGAATGGAGGGATGGGGCAGGCTGGACCAAAAAAAAAAGAGGTAGACAAAAATTGTGAAGGAGGGAGGCTGCAAACTTGCAAAGTAGTTTGGAGAGTGAATGTCCCCTTCACATGGGCATAAAGTATAAGTATTTTTCTGCTCAGAATGCAGGTTCCTGCTGGCAGAGCTAGCCGAAGATCCTGCATAAAATATGTGCCTAATGTACTCGCGTTTGTACTACGCCTTGTTTACAAGCATGAAAAAAATACCGCATAGGTTACTTTTTTCAGTGCGTCACAATCCTTAACCTCCCACTGCGCTGCAGCCAATAGAACCTAATAAAATGTCACTTTGTGAAGTTTCAACAAAGTTTGTTTAAAAAAAAAAGAAGGAAACTGTGCAATGCATCGCCATTGGCGCATTGGCCCCACTGTCATCCTATCACAGACCAGTGACTGTGTTCTATTGCATACAAAAATTGCAGTGTAGTTTCGGCCCTTACCCCTATGAGAAGACCAAAAAATGTAAGAAAGAAAAAGATGGGGCTTTACAGGCCAGTGGGAGTAGAAGGATCAGACGCAAAACCAATTTATAAAACCAAATAACATTTTATTAGTACATGAGATAAAAGGCATGGACCGCCATGCATATTGGGTGCAAATAGACAGACATACAAATAAATAAAATCAAGCAGAATGAGTCATTAACAGCATAGAAATACGTCCCATAAAGGGAACAAATTCAAAGAGCCTGTGTAGGATGGAGAATAGGTCTCACGATGGAATCGGTCAGTGTAGGTCCCCAGCAAGCCGGCGCGTTTCGCTCATGGCTTTCTCAGGGCCTGAGAGACCGTGACAGACCGGTATTTCTATAAGTAACATAAAACATAACCAAATGAGTATTATTCGATTATACATCTGTCAACAAATCATCAATACTTATTAACATACATTGTTACAAGTGGTTCTGTTTTTTTACTGACCCTTGTTGATAATGACTCAGAGTAGACGACAGGATTATGACGGCACAGACACTGAATAGGGATTACTGCTTCCGTATTTAAGATGTAAATTCCATGTTAGCGTATATATATATATATATATTCCATTTATGCTGGATTCGAAAGGTTTGGACTCCAGGGTACCATAAGGAGAAGGCTGTGAAGCAGAGCATCATATAGGTATGTATTTATATCTACTATATATCCCCCAGTATATTTGTAATGTATGTAGTATTTAAACCCACCTTATAATCACCGCTTCTTATAGTTATCTAGGGATAAACGACTGACCATACCATCTCTCTAATATGTTCCAAATTGTGGATACTCTATGGGTATAAGATAAATAGTATCAGCTAGAATTAAGCCTTTTGAATAAAGGGAAAGTAGTCAATTAAAAGGATATCATAGGGTAAAGAGATGGTGGTTCCCCAGGGTGGGAATTACACACATAGGAGATAAATACATAGCAATAGAGACTAGATAACAAACTGGAGCTGAAGTACTGACACCCACCTATTATGGTGTAAGGATAGCCTCAAACGGACAGGGGCAGGCACTGTTTATATGGTCATAGAAGGCCTCATAATTCAGACCCAGAGATCCCGGGGGAGCAGCGGTGAGTAACCTAGGAACGTGTTCTATTGCAGTTAAAGCTGAACTCCTAACAAACAGTTAAATGCACATATGAAGTACCGTATATATAAGGGATCTCTTTTACCTGTTGAAGGATTAGTTCTCCTGTCCATTCAGTCATGAGGTTTACACAGCTCTGTCACAGAGCACAGCCCTGCTTATTCGCTGCTGCAGCAATACCAATTCCAGCCAGGTGTTAATCCTCCCCCAGCCTGTGATTGAAATTGCTAGGAGAAGCAGTGGACTGATGGGTATATCCAGGGCCGGATTAAGAGCATCATGGGCTTGGTGCTGAGGATTTTGAAGGGCCTTAAGGGCCGTGCCTTGGCATGCACCCAGAGGAGGAAGGGTGCAGCCATGCATGCCTAATTCAATATGGGATGCTGTCTCTGAAGCCCATAAACACATCCATGCATCGGCAACTGTCCCTCCTTGTCCGGCCTTCGTGCTGTGTGGGGAGGTTCTGAGGGAGCTGCCTGGGGAAGCGAGCATAGAAGCCAGACTTCTGTGTTTACAAGTGACAGAAGAGTGGTAACAGTGAATATGGCAAACCCGGGGCCTATATAAAGGTAGGGGCCTGGAGCTGCAGCTCCAATAGCCCCTACGTTAATCTGGCCCTGGGTATATCTCTGTCTTTCACTTTGCCCCCTTCTTCTATCAGCATGTTCCTAGTAAGCACATGGGCAGTGCAGCACACTTGGCTGGTTTCTCGTGCTGCTTTTTCCACCCCCAGCCTAAGCTCTGCTGTACAGGGACTGCAAGAGGCTTATACCGAGTCTAATTCAGGTACTTACACTGCTTACATTAAAAAATAAATGTAATTATGCTGTCATTAAATACAGAGCTTCATTAATTTGTCTCCTTTATATCTGCCCAGAGTTCAGCTTTAAGTGAGAAAAAGAGTTAAATTTGCAAAAAAGAATTTTGTTTGTGACTTCAAATCATTTTAATGGCAAGTCAGCAAGAGAAGAGCTGAGTAGGATACGATCACATACTAATTAATGCTAGTAAAATGAGATGATAATAAATTAGATTTGTGTCAGTGGAAAATTAATGATGGGATAATAGGGAGCTCTAATTGATTATTACCTAAATGGGTAGTTGGCATTCAACCTAGTGGTTGGCATTCAACCTAAATTTGCATGACATGTTACATTTCATAAATCCAGTGTGCCTCCGAAAATGTGTTAAATGATAAAAGTGTTCACTTTTTTGCAAATGTCAAAAGTTCCATACAGTAAAGCTCTTGAAATACCATTAACTCCACTATTCACATTTGTACACAACTCCAGATTGTTGGGTACAGTATTTCGCAAAAGTAAGTACACCCTCACATTTCTGTAAATATTTTATTATATATTTTCATGTGACAACACTGAAGAAATGACACTTTGCTACAATGTAAAGTGGTGATTGTACAGCTTGTTTAACAGTGTAAATTTGCTGTCCACTCAAAATAACTCAGTTATTTTGGGGGAACTGTATATGAGATAGTGTAATTTATGTGAGATACTGTATATGAAATTAGCATAATTTATGGCTAAAGCTGCCAGTGTTTTTTTAGTAGTTTGTGCTATTAATATAGCTAATGATTAAACTCTAATAGTAGCAATTGATTGCTAACCAGATGGAACAAATGGCTCCCTATTGGGTAAATTACACAAGTAGCACATGATTGCACAATGCCCCAATATGTGTGGTTGGTTAATACTACATTCTTCTAGTAAAGCTTACACCATAGGAATATTTTTAAAATCTGTTTAATGATAAATTACAACTCTTAGCAATTAGTAGCTAGTTCTTTTAATAGAAGGAATTAGCTACTAAAAATTGCCTAAAAAACTACCCTGAAGGATTCAGTCTACCTAGACCAGGGATGTCAAACTCAATTTCATCACGGGCCACATCAGCAATATAGTTGCTCTCAAAGGGCCGGTTATACCTGTAGAATTAGATGTCCAGAGCACCACACTCGCCCTTACACCCTTACATGGGATGTCAAGAACCCCCCCAGCATCAGAAGTCAAGAGTCACCCACCATTCCTTACATCACAGTACAACTCTTTACCTTGTGCTACTGCCAGGAAGAAGATGCGGGTGGATCTGGTAGGAAGTTCAGGGTCTGGAGGAGGACCAGAGGCGGGCTGGAGTCTGCTTCCAGAGTCTGCTGAATGCTGAGACCAGGGGAGGCAAAGGCATAGTGTTTCAGCTTCACAGAGAGGTGCAGGATGAGTTCTGCCCTCCTCTCTGCTGAGAGGGGGGGTTGGGCAAAGATGAGCCTTTCTGCAGCTGCACAGAGGAGTGCAAAATCTGGCAAAGGAGTGCTGTGCTCTCTGCTACTGACTACAGAGACAAGGTGGGGGCAGAGGCAAGGGGGGTGCCGCAGCTGTAGGAGAGGTGTGAGGGCCACATGAAATGGCCTGGGGGGCCGCATTCGGCCCGCGGGCCTTGTGTTTGACACCTGTGACCTAGACTGAGGGGATGAATTATCAATCAACTGCCTTCTTTTGTCTCTCATCGAGTCTAGTGTTAAGATTCTAGCGATCCCAGCTATGCTACAACTCATTAGACAGTCTTGAATCCTCTAATCTTAAGGTAGACCTAACCTTAAAAGAAGACCCCTTCTATCCTGCCCACCTTGCTTTTTAAAGCAGGCCTCCCGATTTTAGACGGGCTGATACTCCCTGCTTTTTTGCAGCAATCAGCTGGCCGAATGTCTATGCATTTGGACAAATGACTGGCTGCTGTAGGAGCTTCTGAAGGTTTTTTTTTTATGAGTTTTGCTACCCTTTTATGACTTTATGAGAGCAAGGTTGGCAAGGTAACAGGGATCTTATTTTAATAGTCGGTCGGCTTTAAAAAAAATTAAATTTAAACAGGGAGATTGAGATCTCGCCCTCCAATGTTCTTAAGAGATTTAGCAATCTCGTGAGACAAATTATTATTGTTTGTGTAAAACAAGAGGTCTTGAACTCTGCTTGTAGAGACTCCTCTGCAATTAACAATCAGTTGCTGTAATATTTGCTTACTAGTGTTAGAGCAAGGGTGTCAAACTCAATTCAATCGCGGGCCGCATCAGCATTATGATTGCCCTCAAAAGGGCCAGTTGTATCTGTAAGACTAGATGTCAGGGCATTCCCTACCCTTACATAAGACGTCAAGAGCCTCTCCACCATCAGAAGTTGAGTCCCCCACCCTCCCTTACATCACAGTGCACCTCTCTTACCTTGTGTTGCTGCTGGGAAGAAGCTGGAGGCATTGCTGGAAAGCAGAAAGTATAAGGTCTGGAGGAGGACTGGAGCTCTCCTGCACCTACAGGAGAGGTGTGAGGGCCACATAAAATGGCCTGGAGGGCCGGATTCGGCCCGCGGGCCTTGTGTTTGACACCTGTGTGTTAGAGAGTTACCAAGTGCTGCTAAAAAAAATCTGACACATGTGAACTACTTTGCAAACTATGAAACCTGCTCAAAATCACAGTATCATCATAACTCTGTATGTCGTTTGCAGAAGGCAAGGTGATAGGGCCTTTTCAGGGTGGCCACCATACTCTAGAACTGGGTCCTCCAAATTATCGCCCATGGGCTACATTTGGTCCTCTTCAAGATTTTATCTGGCCCACATCTGGATTTAGTGGTATATCATTAGGGCCAAAACAGCTAATCCATTAATCGACAACAAATTGATTATGAAAATAGTTGTCAACTATTTTCATAATTGATGATTAGTTGGCCTGCATACAGAATGCATTATTTTTTTACATATCAGAAGACACAGTGAAGCACATGTAGCAAGCACCCTCCTAGTTAGGTGCTAGATAGGATCTGTTAGTTAGGCCTGTTCCATGTGTCCAGTGTGTGGTTCATCTGGGCTGAGGGAGTGTCCCCACTGTGGCCAAAGGGGAGGCCTATTGGACAGTGGAGGAAGCTCAGCCACGGACACACAGGCTCTTGTAGCTGTCTCAGTGGCTTGGCAAAGACCAGTGGTGTATCCTGGGATATGCTATAAAAGCCAAGGACACATGTGGCAGGGGGTCTTTTGGGCGGGAAGCCAAGTCCTGGAAAGAGGGTGATGGCTGTCTCCACTTATGAAGCTATGGAAGGTGGTCACAGGCTGTCGGCGTGGGGAACCAGAAAGTATGGCTGAACCCAGAGGTGGATGACTGGTGGAGTTGGAGGCAATGGTGACTCTGGAAAAACAGTGTCCGTGAGTACAGAGGAAGTTGCCCATGGGCCTGCCAGGAAGGGGACCACTCCAGTGGATAGAGTCAGCGGATGGGTGTCAGCACACAGGCAGTGAGAGTAAAGGGGGTGCCAAGTTTAGGACCCTGAAGAGAATATTTAAGCAGGAACATTTAAATCATCTTCACTTTAGTGGCAGAGTGAAGCAGCGGCCTTGCCGCATTCTACAGTTAGCTGTCCTCAAGACTGTGAATAGTTAAAAGTTGGAGTATCCCACTCATTTCTTCTCCTATCGTAGTTCTCAAAAAAAAAAAAAAAATAATAATAATATCTCCTGGATTGATTATTCACTGAACCAAGGACTTTGATTGCTGATTATCTGCTGTCAGTTGCTAAGGGTAACCCAGGGGAATCCAGAAAGTGTAATTCTCAGCGGTCCTCTAGGGGGCAGTACTACACACAAATACAGCTCAGTACACCCTCCATAAATGTCAGTAAGTGCCTTAGAACTTGTGAATGTGAATGTGTGAGGAGCAATGCCTCATGGGATATGTAGTCCTGGGTAGGAGGTGAGTGGTTCTAAAGGCAGAAGTTTTTTTTTTTACCTTGGTATAGGGGCACTCTATAGTCTATAGTATACTTTGCAGCTTGCTATTGAGGCACTCTGAAGGCAGTAGGAGCCAGAAGCGTCAGGGGGACCCTAGAAGAGGAGAATCAGGACTGCTCTGTGCAAAACCATTACACAGAGCAGGTAAGTATAACATGTTTGTTGTGTTTTTTTAATCTGCCCAATAACAAATTGGCCAAAAAAAGCAAAACGCAAATTGCAGCACAACCACATGCGCAAAACGCACAGCAAAAAGCATGAAAAGCAAACTGCATAGGTGTGAACCGAGCCTTATACTGGCCTTACACCAATTTTTGGACAAGAATATTCATATGAAAAATCTTCATACATTCATTGAATGAAAGAATGTTGTTTGAAAATTTCACTTGCTTTAAACATTCAGTTTTAAAACGAATGTAATTACTGAACAAAAACTACATTCACTGTCTGAAAATTCCTTCGACCAAGAAGTTTTCTATTCTTCTCTTTCGAATCTTCCCATCACTGTGGTCGGAAACGAACGTCGATTAGAACACACTAATGATTTGAAAATCGAAAAAATGTTCTTAAAATGAATTTTTTTATTGAAGGAAGACATTGTTTTTGTATGTGACAACAGGCGCATGTAGCTTTTTATCAAACTTTCCTTTTTTTTTTTCTAAATAAAAAATGTTATCTCTGAGTCTGATGATATTTACCAGAATTAACCTCTAATAGTATATACAGTATATCTCTTCTGTCTGTTATTCTCAGAGTGGATTAGAGATTTTGCTCCCTAACCATTTAGCTGCTTATTTAGATTTACCACTGCATATAGATATTTAGGAATAAATTGCCTTTTTTTAAACTTTACATAATAACTAAGCTATACACCACTTTTTAAGGTCATTATCCGATTAATCGATTAATCAAAATAATAATCGGCCAACTAATCGATTATGAAAATAATGCTTAGTTGCAACCCTACATATCATTACCTGCACTGATTGAGAATTAAGGCCAGTGGAAGCTGCGTACCATCTCCAC
Organism: Pelophylax lessonae; assembly: GCF_965119305.1. Lineage (NCBI taxonomy): Eukaryota > Metazoa > Chordata > Amphibia > Anura > Ranidae > Pelophylax > Pelophylax lessonae. The sequence continues at coordinate 57,327,371 of NC_138775.1, forward strand.
TTCAACCCCAAAACCTGCACGCAAACTCTGTAAAAGGGACCCTGATGTAGGAGGCATTATCATGGGGATCCTGATATAAGGAGAGACTCTGATGAAGACCCTGATGTAAGGGGGGGGGGGGGGTAGGGCTCAGATGTAAGTGGGAACTCTGATGGGGACCCTGAGGTAAGGGGTGACTCTAAAGGAGACCCTGATGTAAAGGACTACTCATCAGGATCCCCTTTATATCAAAGTCCCATCAGAGTCCATCCTTACCTAAGGGTTGACTCTGATGGGACTTTGATAGAAAGGGGTCCTGATGTAAAAAAATAATCTAATAAGGACCCAGATAGGTCTTTTTTTGGCCTGTGATTTTTCTACAGTATACAGTTTGACCCTCATACTGAAAAGCTTGGAGACCCCTGTTTTAGATAGACTTGCAATTTTTTAAAATTTACATTTTGTTATGACATTATTTCCTGTGCTAAAGCCATTTGTTCCCATTTTGTAGGGTTTGGCTTCTCTATGAACCTTCAGCCCTCTGTCATCGTTGTGGGGAAGTACTTTATGAAAAGACGACCAATAGCCAATGGCTTGGCAATGGCTGGAAGTCCTGTTGTCCTATCAACCCTTGCTCCGCTGAATCAATTTCTTTTTGACAAGTATGGATGGAGGGGCAGCTTCTTCATTCTGGGAGCCCTGATTCTGAACTGCTGTGTGGCTGGTGCACTCTTCCGCCCCATTGGACCAATGGCTACTAAAAACAAAAAGGAGAAAGATCCAGAAAAAGTTAACAAAAGTCTTACTGAGCCAGGAAAAACAGCAGATTCAGAAAAGGATAAAGAAAGTTGTCTAACCCGGTTTAACAGGAATCTGGACTTGACTCTTTTTAAGCACCGGGGTTTCTTGATTTATCTTGTTGGAAACTGCTTGATGTTCATTGCCTTTTATGCCCCCATTGTGTTTCTTGCTCCATATGGAAAACATTGTGGTGTTGATGAATATTCAGCTGCCTTTCTCTTATCCATACTCGCCATTGTTGATATGTTTGCCAGACCATTAACTGGAGTAATAGGCAACACCAAATGGATAAGGCCAAGAATCCAGTACTTCCTCAGTTTTTCTGTGGTATTTAATGGCATTTGTCATCTTCTGTGCCCTCTGGCTACTTCCTATGCAGGCCTTGTCACGTACTCTATATTCTTTGGCATATCCTTTGGCATGGTATGCGCCCTGCAATTTGAAACTCTTATGGATCTAGTCGGAGTCAAGAGATTTACAAGTGCTGTTGGACTGGTCACAATTGTAGAGTGTGTTCCTCTTCTACTAGGGCCACCAATTGGAGGTAATTTTCAAAGCTTGCACCCAAAATACTTAAATAATGATGATATACTCTATATAATAATAATGTATATAACCAGATAAATCAAATATAAAAAAAAATAAAATGGTACTTTCCTGGTGCCATCAAAAGGAACAACACTAGGTATTCAATAAAATTTAAATTCATTACAATTATGGTAAACATTTAAGATAAAATATTGTACATCAACATAGTTTTATGATGCAAAAGGAATGACCCATAGCTTATATTAGATGCCTCTGATGACTTTTCCTTCCAGGTAGTCAGTTTGTTGACTGGCTTGTTCCATATTTATATCCTCCTACGCACGTTATTTGATTTTTATTATATTAAGGCATAAGAGGCCATCGCCTATCTATTAAGTAACGCACATGTAAACTATATAAGCAGATAAATAATGAGAAACAGAACTCAACATAAGTGAGCACCAGGCCTGGTAATGCCAACCTTATGCCATGGATTTTTACCTATTTATCTCTGGCCAAGTGTAGAACAGCTTTCTCCTGAACCTTATACATCCCATCTATAATGCTTGGCTGTCTTAATAGTAGTTGTTCACAGGAACATGATATTTCCAGCACTTTTACTATAGTATTAGTACAGAAAAGTTTGGGTGCAGGCACGGACCACTTCTGAAATCTGAACATAATGGCAATTCAGTTTTGACAGGTTAAAAAAAAAAAAAACATACTAGAGAGCCAAGACTACCATATTGGGAACAAATTCATACTGATTATAAGAAACACATAAATCTTGTCTTAACCACTTAAGCCCCGGAAGATTTTACCCCCTTCCTGACCAGGGGGTATTTTGCGGGGGCGGGAGCGCGCCTCCGGCGGTGCACGCTCGTCCCCTATTCGCTCCCAGGCTAGTGACGTACCGGTACGTCACTTTGCCTGGGAGGGGCTGACCACCGCCACATATAGTCGGGCGGTGGTCGGCAAGTGGTTAAGCTTCATGCACACTGGCTGAAAAATCGCTGCTTCTACAGAAGTTTTTCTGCCTGTAAAAGCAGCTCAACGCTATCCTATGTGTCCGCGCACATTTGGATAATTAGAGGCAGGAAACTGTTCTAGTTTGCGTTTCTGATTGGAGCTTTCTGGCAGAAAAGAATGCAAAAGTCTCCAAAACTCGTCTAAACTCTGTACAAAAAATGCTCTATATGAGCGTATTTTTTCTGCCAGAACTGTCATTTTTTTAAGCCCAGTGTGCATGGAGCCTTAGGAAGATGATCCGCTCTAAGGACTTAATCATTTTTTAATTTAGTCCATAAAGAAGCAGTATGAAGCACAAAGCCAAAAACCCTTTGGTGTGACACTGTTTTGAGCCATAAAATCTCTGTATCAAGCCTGGAACTTACTTTTTTTTACCTTTAACTTTATACTGCTGTTTTATGGATTAAACAAACAAGCATTGAAAGAATTACACAGTATTTACTGCTGATTACATTGCTTGCATCACCACCTTGTATCAAACCACAAGTTACCATTGCACATATCCACAAAATGGAGAACAATAGTGGGCAGAAACCCTGATTTCCTCTTCTTCAAGGGCTTCTGTATAGTTTTATTGATGTTATAATGTTAGTGACTCTATATAGATTATATTTATAAAAATTTGCTGACACAAATAATCACCATAATTTGTGTAATATGTTTACTTTCAATTATCATCAGCTCCATCTACTGGCCACAATGCAGTATTATCCCCCTTAGGGCTCTTTCACACGGCCGCTCCGTGTGAAAGCTTCGCTGCGGGACTTTTTTTTTTTCACGGAGCGGATGACATTTGTGTCATCCGCTCCGTATGCCTGCATATCATCCCATCTGTTTGCGGATGATATGCGGACATAATGTAAGTCTATGGGCATTGCGGATGTCAGCGGATGACACCGCTGACATCCGATTTTCCTTCCTTTCCGTTTTTTGAACGGAACAAAAATAGGGTTCTGTTCCGTTCCAAAAAACGGAACAGAACTGAAAGGAAGAAAATCGGATGTCAGCGGATGGTATTCCGCTGACATCCGCAATGCCATTCACTTACATTATGTCCGCAAATCATCCGCAAAAAAATAGGATGATTTGCGGTCATACGGAGCGCCCGTGTGAAAGGGCCCTTAAGGTATTTCAGGATAAAAATGCATCATGGCCAATAGATGGATCTGACAATCATAGGAACGAAGTATATTACAAATGTTACAGCAATTATTCTTGACATATGTGCGAATGCATGAGACATATGCACAGCATTTTTTTTTTTTTTTATATAAATAAACCACAATGGCTACTAATGAACAGAAAGCTAAAAAAATAAGGGGTATGTGCAATATAAAGGAAGATAATGCCTTCAAAAATAATTAATCTGAATGTCAAATTATTTTCCTTGCAGGTGCCGTTGTAGATATCTTTGGAGATTTTAAGTATATGTTTTTAGAGTGCGGAACCATCATAGTGCTGTCTGGTATCTTCCTGTATGTCGGCAACTTTTACAATTATCGAATGCTCCGGAAGGAGGCTAAGGCGGAACAAAATGAACAGAATAAAGAGATAGAATTGAAGGAAAGTGTTGGACAGAAAAAAGCCGACTACAACCAAGTTGCCACTGAAGAAAAGCCAAAAAACGGCAGTGAAATTCCAGCCACGAAAATAGAAGCAGAGAAATCAGATGAAGCCAATGGATCAGGCCACACCTTAGAAGAACTTTAGAAAATCTAATTTATAGGGTTGATGTGCCTGTGTGACTTATAGGGCTGCATCTGGCAGCCTGTTTTGTACTGTAATATAAGCCCCAACCCAATGTGTGACATCATGGAGTGGGCTTGGCCAGAAGCAATGACTCCACATTAAGACAGAGGGAAAAAAAAATTATATCAAATACTGAATTGGGGTTATTAATAAAGGCTCTACAACAGCAGTAGGCAACCTTTTGAGCATAGTGTGCCATAAAATATTTTCAAAGCAATTGAGAGTGATACATAAAAATAAATGACAACTTCATGCTCTCAATCACAAAAAGAATTGGTATAAAGTAAATGGTGTAAACTACTTAAATATTAATAAGAAATTAATATTTAACTTTCAAAGATCAATGATAAGTGGTAAAGGAAATGGCGATCAGAGTGCAATATTGGTTCAATATTCCTTTCATATGTGAGAATATTTGCTCACACATATAAGTAGATCCAAATGCATATTGCATCACCAATTCTTTTCACCTTCACACCTCTGATCAGCCCAAATCCTGCACCTTCAGATCTTATGTGAGCCCCAGTTTCTGCACCATCACATCTCAGGTCAGCCCCAATTCCTTTACCTTCACACCTCTGATCAGCCCAAATCCTGCACCTTCAGATCTTATGTGAGCCCCAGTTTCTGCACCATCACAACTCAGGTTTTGAAAATGTTATTTTCAAAAATGCACAAGTACAGCAACTTAGCCCAATAATAAGTACAAGATATGTGTATGGCTGCGGCCATATGCAAAATGCATACCTAGCTAAAAGCCGGCTACTACAAAGAGGGCTATATTTTTAGGTGCTGTGGGATAAAAGCAGCAGCTGCGACAGTAGCATCCCTGCCCCTCCTATCTCCTTGCCCACTCACAACAGGCCTTATACTTTTTTGACAGGATACAATGTGTTCTGTGAATGAAGGAAGAGAGATCATGTTGCAACCCCATCGCATCTGCTCTCCATTCACAGAACACCTTGTATTCACATTGGCCAGCCCAGTTTGATGGTAGTGGGTGTGGATATCACTGTTGCAGCTGCTGTTTTTATCCCCACAGCACCTGGAAATACTGTGATCTCTGTGGTAGCCGGCTTGTAATTAGAAATTAATTTTGCACTTATCAGCCATACCCACTTCTTGTACTTAATAATTGGGCTAAGTTACTGCACTTATGTATTTTTTAAAACAACATTTTTTTTTTTGTGTGTGTGTGAAAAATGAGCCATAATGTTCCCACTGGACAGGTTGTTAGGATTTCTATATTAATTTAGGACTGGCTCTAACAGGATTTCACAGGAATGCATGGGTTCCAGTGTGATTCTTATGTGTTCCCCTGCAGTGTGTTTTGACAGTCCATTCATTTGAATCGGTTGCAAAATGCACCAGAACGCACAGTAGGGCACCAGACTGTGCAAGAATGCACTGCACCAAAACCACATGGTACTGCAGTACCATGCAATTTGGTGTACCTGCAATTACACTACATTTGCAATCTGCGATTGGGGTGTAATCAACAATACACTGGCACAGATGCAGACTGCAGCGCGTTTGAATGCAGTGCAGGAATTACGCATGGGACACATCTTTCCGGCACCGCATTCTGGTGTGAACTGACATTTAGTCTGTGTTTTCTAAAAGTACTATTTAGCAATAGCAGTTCTAAAGTAGTAGTTATCAAACCCTGTTCTAAAGTAGTGGTTCCTGCTATTGGGAACTACTACTTTAGAACAGGGTTTGGTACCTACAACTTTAGTACTACTTTAAAAACAGGGTTTGATAACTACCACTTTGGAACTTCTGTTGGTTCTAAAGTAGAATTTCACAATAGCTGTTCACATAAAGATTTGATATAAAGCAGCCACTATAGGTCCTCTTTATTGCTGTTCCTGGGAAAGAGGAATGGCCTTCAGGGTGTGAGCAGGCACGCTGACAAGGAAGGCTCAGGCTACAAAACTGCTGCAGTCCCGTAATTACATGTCCAAAGCAGAGTACTACAGGGGGCAGGCAGGGATGTCAGACTCCAGCTTCAGGATCAATGCGGGCAAAGAGTGAGGTGGACGGGAGCTCAAGTGGACAGGCAGGAACAGAGGCAGGTGGCAACCATACATGCTGCCTTCTATTTAGGTGGGCGGGAGCTAAGTGGGTGGGCAAGAACTGTGGCCAACTGGAACCAAAACATCCGTGTCGCTTTCTCTGTAGATAAGTGGGAACTGTGGCCAGTGGGAACCAAAACATCCGTGCTGCTATCTCTGTAGGTGGGCGGGAGCTAAGCAGGTGAGCGGGAACTGTGGTCAGTGGGAACCAATCCATCCGTGCTGTTTTCTATGTAGGTGGGCGGGAGCTGATTAAAGCAAGCAGATACTGAGGCCGGTCAGAACAATCCTCGCTGCTTTCTGTGAATAAAGCCGCAGCCACCGGCCTCTGTTCTCCGGAAAACTCCAACTTGCCCAAATCTCCAGCCATTTCACTTCCGGTGACTCTACAGCAGGAATTATTGGAGATTTCGACCACTTGGTGTTTTCACAGAACACCGGCAGCCTATACACTCTGGTACACGCTATAATGAGTCTGGCGGACTAGAAATGTCCATTCATTATAGCATGTCCCGGAGTATATATACGCTGCCCACTGTTCTGTGGAAACACCAAGTGGTCGAAATCTCCAATTATTCCTGCTGTAGAGTCACCGGAAGTGATGTGGTTGGGGATTTCAAAGAGTCTGAGTTTTTGGTAGAACCCTGGGATTTTTATGTGGGAGATAGGTCTCCCAGAAATCCCTTTGCGTGACATCAAAATCTCAGCTGTGTGCCACCTCTGGCATGTGTGGCGGGGGTTGCCGAGCCCTACAAAGAGAGATTACATTTTGCAATGAAAGGAGACTCATAGTAACAAATTCAATTTAAAACCCAATTTAACCTTCAGTTTTAAGCTGCTACATTCCAGGTACAACATCAAAACAATTTGTTTTCTTTAAAAAAGAGCCAAAGCCTGAGTTGGAAAGCCTGTCCCCTTCCAGCATGCTGCAAAGGGCCCTTGCTCTCTATGTGGAAGCAGTCGTCTCTTTGCTGAAGTCCAACACCCCTTCCCATGCTTAAATAAATCTAGGGCTCTCCAATTTGCAGGGAGCATGTGCATTTGCAATAGCTCTGACTCAACAGGGGGCAAGTCAGATTTCTGCAGAGAGACTACTGCTTCCACACAGATAGCAAGTGTCCTTTTCTGCACCATGCCAGCAGGAAATTGGCCTTTATTCTCAGACTATGGCTCCTTTCACACTGTCCGCCTCCGCCGGTGAACTCCGTTCTGCTTAGCGGGGGATCGATCCACTGATCCCCGCTGAGCAGGCGGATGACAGCTCCATCTCCACTCTGTGTGCAGAGATGGAGCTGTCAGATCCCCGCTGTCCTCTATGAGGGAATCGGAAGAGAACGGACCGTCTGTCCTTTCTCATCCGATCCCATCCGATCTGCTGGACGATTGGAAAATAGGGTTTACATCCGTCCGGATTTCACAGACAGGATCGGAATCGGATAGAAGCGGGTGTCAGCGGAGATGTCTCCGCTGACATCCGCTGCCCCACAGGGAGGCATGGAGGATCGAATCAGGTGCGCCTAAAAAACTGACATGCGGATCGGATCATTCGCATGAAAGGGGCCTATGGCTGCTTGCTTGAGGAAATAAACTGTATTGCACTGCACACCTTTTGTTTTGATACATATAAATGATTTAAACTTAAACGAGGGCTTTAATTGTGCTACAGTCTAATTAGTAACCAACAAGACTCTGATTGGTTACACTGAATTACTAAAGTTTGCACTTTGTTAATTGCCTCACTGAACAAGCCAGTATGTCTGTGTGTGTGAAGTCTTACCACTAGTGGAAGAATCAGAAAATTAAAAAAAATAAATGAAAAAAAGTTAAAAGATGTTAGTAGCCCATATGAAAAGGGAGCTATATTTTCAGAACAGAACCAGGTAGGAATAGGAAAAACATTTTCTAAAATTATTGTGATATATGTAATAGAAAAGGTGACTATATATAATATAATATTATATTTTAAAGACAGATATGTGAAATATTCAATACATGATTTTAATTTATTTAGGTGTTGTCATTTTTTTGATAATCAATATATTTCCATTTTAAAAACACACTGCTCGACAGAAATTATTAAAGAATCTGGATGAAAGAGGAAAAAGAGAGAGAGAGACCCTTTTTATAGCCATGTTGTAGCAGAAATGTATTTCCGTGGGGGACTCAGGGGTGCCTAAAACAAAATTTAAAGAAAAAAAAAAATCAAAATCTAAGATTTTATTTATTATTGCTCATATTTACTACAACCCCCGGCAAAAAGTAAGGAATCACTATTCTTGGAAAATGTTCGTTCAATTGTTTAATTGTATAGAAAAAAAACTAATCACAAACATCCTTCAAAACTATTTTCATTTAACATTCCAACAGTCTGGCTTTAAAAAAACACTTAAAAAAAATGTAAAAGAAAGAAAACTGTAGTCAATTGCAGCTGTTTTTGCAGATCAAGCAGAGGAAAAAAAATATGAAATCACTGAATTCTGAGGAAAATATTATGGAATCATTAAAAAAAAAAAAAAAACACTACAGTACGCCACAAGTACTTTGTTGCACCACCTCTGACTTTTATAACAGCTTGAATTGAATGGTTAAAATGTTAAATGAAAATAGTTGTGGGGCATGTCTGTGATTAGATTTTTTTCTACACAATTAAACATGAACATTTTCCAAGAGGGGTAATTCTATACTTTTTTCCAGGGGTTGTACCTTACAGTTGTTTGAGTATTCCATGACCATTTTTCTTTGAAATCATTGTACTCTCGCCCATCTGATTGTGGACTATAAAGGAGACGGGTTGTCCTTTACACCATGGGCACACAGGAAGTGGGTTGGGTGACAGTGGGCATCACATATCATGAAAAAAGGTCTGAAAAAGTCTGTAGGGGAGATGAATATTATAGTAAGAGCTGCATTTCTAATTTTACATGGACATGGTGTTTTAACATTTAAAAAAAAAAAAAAGGATTTGGGATTTTTACTACTTTGGTGTTTGGTCTAAAAGCCCAACTCTGGGAAATTTGAAAAATCTCTCTTGCAGTGGGGTTACTCCGCATTTCAAGGATTAAGTTTTCATTTATACTAGGGGAGAGTAAAAGCTTTTTTACTTATCTGATCCTCTGCTCCCCTGGCAGATGGCGCGCCTCCCATGCTCCCACGGTGGACTGTCCTTTGGCACCATTGGTCTTGATGACATCAGGACCTTAGACTGCTGGAGCATGAGGGAGAAGGCGCTGCAAGGGCGAATCTAGCAATGCAGAGGAGTGGAGGATCAGGTTGGTAAACCTTCTTTTTCATGCCCCCTAGAGACCTAAATAAGCAGCTAATCCCTTGCAGCACAGGAGCAGCCCCACTGCAAGACAGCATTTTCGAGTTGCCCAGAGTTGGGCTTTAAAGTGGATGGAAAGGCCCCCAAACGATATTTACCCCCCAAAAAATGATAAACCACAATATTAGCACATCTCTATTTTTTAAAAAATGCTTTTTTTCTACCTTTCATTTAATTTTTTTTTTTTTTTATTAAATAGTCCACCTGTCACGTGATCTTAACGTTTTAGGCTTTATTTTTCCAGTTTGGCTGCTGGACGTGTCCTCCTTATTCTTGTCATAACTGGAAATTTTATTTCTATGGAAGCAATCCATCGCTCCCCGGAGGCAAACCGAGACTAGGAGGAAATCAGGGACTGTAGCGTAATGGGGGTGGGGCTATTTCGATTTCTGATGGATTTTTTACACAGACCAACAACGGTTTAAGGAAGTGCCCATGAGCTGCCACATTCAGCTCAAGAGACAGACCGTTGTCAACAAAGAACAGGAGATTGCTGATTGTCTAGCTTAGACTGCCATTTCTAATCTAGACAATCAGCAATTGAGAAAATGCATAATATAAAAGTTCATTTTATTTAGCATACTAATCATATGCACATTTTGATAGATTTTTAAGTGGAATTGCACTTTAAGAAACCTGCAGGTGATAACAACCTACAAGTGTCCATCAATAATTATTAATCTCTTCTGGTTAGAGGTGTCATTCCATTCTTTAACGACCAGTTGTCATTGCAGTAATTTATGTTTTAATAACTAGTTAGTAGAGATCACTCTATATACATGTTGGACAAAACATTTTACTAGGAGATGTAACTGTGAATTTGAACCACTGACCTCAGCCAAAGGCAATTTTATTATTTATGGTAATTTGCATGAAGAGAGAGTGAGAATGACACTTTGTTCAAGAATTCTGTGCTCAAAAATAAATGTGTTTATTTACATTTGCAGCACATTTACATTATTTTATTGAGTAGGTGACACCATAATAAAGACAGTAATCTAGGAGTAGGAGTCACAGATGGGGATCTGCATTTTGACTTTGTATTCTTGAAGACCCCCGCTTAGCATCTTTAGGTGGTGGCCTATATAATAGCAGTGTGTACAGCAAGTTTTTGGAACACATTTGTAAAGACACCCCCACTGATAGTTTTGCTTTGATGGAAAGACTGTCACTTCAAGGGCTTGTTCAAACCGTGGCCTTAGGTGAGCGTTGTAAGGCTTCATTCACACGTGCAGCCGGGGTGAAGGGGGGGGGCAGTAAAATTAGGCAGTTGAGCCACCCTCTTGAATACTAACTTAGAGCTGCTCACAGCTGTGCTTCATGGTCGTGGCAAAATTTAAACAGCCTGTCAGGCGAGAAAAAGGTAACTATGTATGTGTCATACATGTGGGAATCCTATGAAAGCTGGTAATTACTATACTATGCACTGCTACTCTAGTACCCTTCACTTTCGTCTGGGCCCTGTAGTGAGCGGCTGCCCTGCAACATTGTACACACAGAAGGCTGACCTCTCAGGAGAGGAGCCATTCAGAGAACGCTTTGCATTTTCTCAATGCATGCAAAGCGTTCTCTGATTGGACGAGGTGAAAAGGTCGGGCAGTGACATCATAATCTCCACCTTGTCCAATCAGAGAACACTTTGAATCAACTGAAAAAATGCAAAGCATTCTCACCTGCACTAAGTGGCCAACCTCCTGTGCAGCAGGGCAGCTGTTCACTACGGGACGTGGAAGCTAATGAAGATCACTAGACTAGCGGTGCCACCTACAGTGATCTCCAGTTTGCACAGGGATCCTACAGGTATGGCATATGGACCAATATAGCAATGTAAAAATATCCATACCTGGGATTCATCTTTAAGTTTACGGATGTGATGTGCAGAGTGCAGGAAATCATGAAGTTCAGACAATACAAGGAGAGATGCATGCTGTTAGGCTATCCATGGGTGGATCAAAGTTCAGCCATTTCACATGTTTCTTCTCAACAGAAGTTCCTCTAAAGCCCCGTACACACGTACCGTTCGTCGGCCGAACGATCGGCCGTCTTTTGTCCAGGGCTGTCCTGTCCGCTGAAAAGTGCAAAAGACTGCACACGAATTTTGTCGGCCAACAACAGCCGACTGCAGAAGTGATGTCATGTGATGGTTAACTTTCCGTGTGTTTTTTCTTCTCTGAGCATGCCCAGTCTTGCAAATCCGCTGATTGTCGGCCGAATTCTGTACTGACTGGTGAACAATTGGCCGTTCTGGTGTCGGCGTACAAAAAATTTTAATGCCTGCAGGACAGATTCTGTTCGGCCGAAAATGCGCTGTCGGCTGTCGGAAGCATCATACTAACAAGCCGACAATCGGCCGATCATTCGGCGGCCGAATATTTACGGCCGACAATCGCTACGTGTGTACGGGGCTTAAGATTGACTTTTGCCAAACAGGATGTTGATACATTTTTAGCTGATCAGCAGCTTCAGTTATTCGACTTCAGCGCTGATCCGTTTATTTTGACAGCAAAGCAGTCCTTGCTGTCAAAATACAATAACACTATATATTATATATATATATATATATATATATATATATATATATATATATAGTGGATACATATTCACTATCTATGACCAGCCTTAGTCTTTTTTTAAGTAGAATTTATACCATGTTTCCTCCAAACAGTACAAAAGTGCAAAATCTACCTCTACCTTTTGTTGTATATGTTGGAAGCAAATAAAAGATGTAAAATATTGAATTGCTCAGAATAAAACTATTTACATTTTATTACTAAAGTTACATTTTTCTATTGCTATCCCTTGGCTTGGGCCATTCTAAAGAAGTAACTAATGGAGCTGATTGCTATCAGGTGAAGGATAATGTTATCAGTGAACTGTTTCTCCAAGAAATCCAGAAAACAGATGTGAACACCAAAGGCACTTAGTGAGTGGTAGAATGAAGAGCTGAATTCTATATTATGTAGGCATTTTACTTTTAATTGTCATAAGGGGTTAAGAGGGAATTGGCCATGGAAGCTGGGACCTTTCAGTAACAAGTGTTTATGAATAAATTCCTGACATGTCACAATATACAATTTACATTCCTTTTATCATTAGAAAGCAGTCCTTGACCTCCAGTCCAGTGACTTTGCCTAGGCTGAGATGATGTCATCAGTCTGCTACAGGCACCAGGATTTAAATGAGCCGGCATCTCATTCTAGAAAGTAGATGTTGGCCCTGTATAATACCTAAACAAAGATGGCACAGTGCTTCTGGAGAGAAAAGCAGATAAAGGCCTTTTCAGGAGCTGTACTGTGAGAACTAAAAATTTTAGAGATGCACCGAAATTTTGGTGGCCGAAACATATCAGGCGAAAATGGCATTTTGGCAATAAAGAAAAAGGTGCTGATTATGGCACCAAAAATGCATGCGATTTTGACTGTACTTATAGTGTGTTTTTCATAGATCATGTGACTCAAAAACTGCATCAAAGACGCAGGTGAGTTATTGATGCATTCTGGCTGCGTTTTCCAATGCATTTCAACTGGGGGGGGGGGGGGCAGTTTTCGGTGCGGATTTTTAACTGACCAAAAATGCAGCAAGCAGGATTTTTGGTAAATTATATACTCCAAGTTGGTTTATATCCCTCGCGCCTATGGTGGTCCTATTTTAGGGGGGGGGGGGGGTTGGGTAAAAAAGTGGGTGGAGGAGTGGTGATAGCAGCTGCTATAGGATAGATAGTAATTAAAAGAGGGAAAACCCCAAAATAGTGGGATTTGTTATAGTGCTTGCTGGTACTACTCAGGGATGGACAATTGCTTGTCTATACCCCGGATAGTGGAATTTAGGCAATCAAAGTGGTATAAATATATATATATATATATATATATATATATATATATATATATAATTAAATTATGTGTGTCACAGTATTATTCACAATTGATATTTTATAAATAGGTCACACAAAAAAATATTCACGGTAAAATGATTCACAATAAAGGATTCACAATAAAAGCCTAGTGTGTCATAAAGTGCATATTAGTGCCAAAAATTGTGCCAAGGAATGTCCAAATAAACAGTTCATAGGTGACTGTGGTGCATGAATAGAAAACTTCAGTGCCAGGTAAGGTAAAGTGCAGGTGCTTAGTGGTGAGTCCTCCAGTAGTCCAACTGCTGGTACTTGGGCGTGACTTTTATGGATTAATGGGGGGTATGCACTCACCAGATGTAGTGGGTCTTAAATACCGTATGGTAAAAAGACCTTTAGGGCTTTATGGCCTCCAGGGCCTGGAAGGTAACTCAGTCACAGATCAAGGGCTAAGAAAACCGCTCCAGTGATGCAGTAATCCCAAAAACATCAAAGAACAGGTGCAGGCAAGGATCCGCAATCCAGACAATAGATGTGTGTAGGGAGAAAAAGCCGCACTCCAAGTTGAAGATGAAGATGAATAAAAATCTGTTTATTTGTATCAAAAAATGATAATAACCTGGTTACGACTAAGCGGACGTTTTCCGTGAAACGCGTCAACCGCTGTGCACCCCCCCCCGTGTCTCTGGCTATTATGGATGTACTTTCAGATGTTTTTATCATTTTTTGATACAAATAAACAGATTTTTATTCATCTACATCTTCAACTTGGAGTGCGGCTTTTTCTCCCTACACACACCTGGAAGGTAACTGCTGGGTCTTGTAGTCCCCTGCTGTCCGGGATCCTTCTCCTGGATAGCCTCGATCCTCAGGGTCCGGTTTAGGGAATAATAAAGTGCTCCAGATAGTGCAGTACCGTTAAAAAGTAGCCTTTATTAGGTAATGCTATTGCACAGTACAAAAAAGTTTAAAATTCAAGATTGCGCATGCTACAGATGGTGCCTGTGAGTGGAGAGCGGTAACTACCGGCTTGCGTTCCACCAGGCTCCCGGAGCGTGCAGCGTGCGTTCCACCTGAAGACGTCACACGCTCTGACGAAACGCGCGTCAGGTGGAACGCACGCTGTACGCTCCGGGAGCCTGGTGGAACGCAAGCCGGTAGTTACCGCTCTCCACTCACAGGCACCATCTGTAGCATGCGCAATCTTGAATTTTAAACTTTTTTGTACTGTGCAATAGCAATACCTAATAAAGGCTACTTTTTAACGGTACTGCACTATCTGGAGCACTTTATTATTCCCTAAACCGGACCCTGAGGATCGAGGCTATCCAGGAGAAGGATCCCGGACAGCAGGGGACTACAAGACCCAGCAGTTACCTTCCAGGTGTGTGTAGGGAGAAAAAGCCGCACTCCAAGTTGAAGATGTAGATGAATAAAAATCTGTTTATTTGTATCAAAAAATGATAAAAACATCTCAAAGTACATCCATAATAGCCAGAGATATCAATTGTGAATAATACTGTGACACAGCCACGTGCTACACACATAATTAAATTTATATATATATATATATATATATATATATATATATATATATTTATACCACTTTGATTGCCTAAATTCCACTATCCGGGGTATAGACAAGCAATTGCTCCTCCCTGAGTAGTACCAGCAAGCGCTATAATAAATCCCACTATTTTGGGGTTTTCCCTCTTTTAAGCAGGATTTTTAACACCACAATGGAAGCGCAAGAGACCAATGTGAAGACATACATAGAGTTTAACCTCCCTGGCGGTATGATTCTTTCCGCTTTTAGGTGCTGAAAGTGGTACAATTATTTTGCATGTAATTCTTAAGGACGAGCAGCCCAAACCAACTATTTACATATGATTTTTTTTTACTGTGCGTTCTTCTTTATAACATCTCGGGTATGATAAAGTTTGAAACACAAAATCAAAAATTATAATATAATAAATAACTATCAATAAGTTAAAGAGTATATATATATATATATATATATATATATATATATATATATATATATATATATATATATATATATATACGTATACATATGTTTTTTATATATATATATATATATACATACATACACACATAAATATATATATACTGTATATATATATACACACACACACACACACATATATATATATATATATATGTATATGTATATATATATATATATATATATATATATAAAAGTACAGTAAAATTGCAGGAAAGGGAACTGGGGGGCAAACTAATATCAGTTTATTTTATTTTGCAATGAAATCAGTGTGCTTGTGTGTATAGCTTTTCAAATTTGCCGCCGGTTCCACCCCCCTGCGAGCGTCACGTCGCAGGAGACGGAAGCCGGGGCTCTACAGCATCGGGCGGAAGATCCGGCAGCCGTATGCCGAAGGGACACATCGTTGGATCCCGGCGACAAGGTAAGTAACCTCTACAAGGATCCAGCGATGCTCCCTGGTGGTACCCCGAGTGTGGCTCGGGGTTACCGCTTATGGCAGTGAAACCCCACCCCGAGCCACACTCGGGAATACCGCCAGGGAGGTTAAAGCAGGGTTCCACCCAAAAGTGGAAGCTCCGCCTATCTGCTTCCTCCCCCCCCTCCAGTGTGTTTTTGAAAGGTACCTGTCCCCACTTCCCTGAGACTCTGCCGCAGCAAGGTCCCTCAGAAGTTCAGCCCCCTCCTCCTTCTTTCGCCACCGGGCCAGTTAGAAAGCGCAGTGCAGTAGGAAACCGGCTGCGAAGCTGAAAGTCTTCACTGCCGGTTTCCGTTACCACGAATGGCAGAGGTAGCACCTGAAAACTGACCCCAAAATCTGGTGGGGTGCCAACATCGTGGGGTCCCTGAACAGGTAAGTGTCCTAATATTAAAAGTCAGCAGCTACAGTATTTGTAGCTGCTGACATTTAATTTTTTCATGGGGGGGAACTCCACTCTAAAGTGATACATTTTTATTGAGTATTTCTTGCGTTACATGTGCAGATAATGGCCGACAATAAATTAATTTAAATTCATAATATTAATTAAAAAGTCGAATATAATACAATTCTATATAATATAATATATCTATATATATCTATATATATATATAGATATATATATATGTATTTTTCGGTTTTGGTTGTCAGCCAAGTGCATCGGTTTCAGTTTTGGCACCAAAATGTCCATTCAGTGCACCCCTAAAAAGTATCTGTTACAGGAAAATGGCAACTATTTGTCTTCAGGACACCGACTCACTACGACCAAGATTAAATCAGGTAATATAGGATGGCTTCAGTTCCACTCTCCACCAACAAGTCGAAGGGTCCTCTCCTGCAGGGGGAGATCAGAGCTGAAGCCATCTTACATTACCTGGTTTAATTTTGCTCAGAGTGAGTTGGCGTCCTGAGTCTGATCGGTTGTCATTGTTTTTTGCCACTAAATGTCCTCAGTCTATTGGCCAGCATCATTAAACCCACTTCTTCTGAGCCCAGGTCATGGACATGCCCCAACTTCTGACTGGACAGTGAAAGAGAAGCAGCACAGTGATCATTTCATCTCTTCATAACTCAACTTTCTCCTGCTATCAGAATGCTTTCTATCAGCACATGAACTGATTGGCACCATGTACTGCTTTTCCCTCCCCCACTCTGAGCTCTGCTGTATAGAGACTACAAGAGGCTATAAGCAAGTCAAAATTAGGTACTTACACTTCCAGCTGCATTAATTAGTGCCTTTTATATCTGATAAAGTTCTGCTTTAAAAATGGCAGCCCCACAAAACAATTTATCGAGTCAATACAAGAATTATATGGTTCAGTCTGCATTACTAGTAATTTATCTGATATGTGATATTATATACAAATCTATAGATTGATAATAACACAAAGTCCAAGGAAAGTCAACAGATACAGTCCCCACATTGTCTTAAATGGGACTTACACAGACCAGGCACAAAATTAGCTCTACAAATCGAATCCTAAGGTTGACCCTCACCATTCACCAACTACCTGTGTGCAGCCAGGGCAGTATTCCTTATACAAGTGACTGATGTGCAGTTGGGTACATGGTTGCCTAAAGGCTTAGAAAGCTCTGCCTTGTGACTTTAAAATGCTAAACCCAGGGCTGCATGATTTTTAGCTGTTTAATTTACTCACTAAAATCTCCTTATAATGCCTGTGATCCTTCTATATAGAATCCCAAGTCTCTGTGATCATTTCAAAAGCCCAACCCCCATACAGTTAGAAACACTCCCCTAGGCTTACATTTAACCCCTTGATCACCCACTGTGTTATCCCCTTCCCTGCCAATGTCATTATTACAGTAACAGTGCATATTTTTAGCACTGATTACTGTAGCAATGTCACTGGTCCCCCCAAAAAGTGTCTAAATGTCAGTTAGGGGTCCGATTTGTCCGCCGCAATGTCGCAGTCCCGCTAAAAAAACGCAGATCGCTTCCATTACTAGTAAAAAAATACAAAACCTGAAAAATGACATAAATATTTCCCGTAGTTAGTAGACGCGATAACTTTTGCGCAAATCAATTAAAATACCCTAATTTGATTTTATTAACTAAAAAATATGTAGTCTTTTTTGGGGAATGTTATACAGTATAGCAGAATGTGAAAAATATTGTTTTTTTTTTTTTTTCAGAATTGTCGCTGTTTTTTTGTTTATAGCGCAAAAAATAAAAATCGTACAGGTGATCAAATACCACCAAAAAAAGCTCTATTTGTGGGAAAAAAAGGACGTCAATTTCAAATTTGTGTACAAGCGTCGCACGACCGCGCAATTGTCCATTAAAATCACGCAGTGCTGAATCGCAAAATAGAGCCTGGTCATTGCGCAGCCAAATCCTCCGGGGCTAAAGTGGTTAAGGGGGCAAATTCTTCCAGTCCAGAAGTGGTTAAATATGCTTTAATGTATACTGGGGCTGCTTATCCACCGAAACATGAGCCTAGTAGTGACACAAGTCTTCCTATAAAAGGCAAAGAAGGCGGAAGGATAAGGCACAGAATCACAGGGAGCAGGAAGTCCCAATACTGGCTCTTCACAATAGTGACCAAATAAAGTTCTCTAAACTGTCAGCCCTAAAATGATAATAAAGGCTTATTTAAAAAAAAAAAAAAAAAAATAATAAACATGTCATACTTACCTGCTCTGTGCAGTGGTTTTGCACAGAGCAGCTTTGATCCTCCTTTTCTCAGGTCCCCTGCCAGTGCTCCTGGCTCCTCCCTCCTGCCGAATGCCCCAACAGCAAGCAGCTTGCTATGGGGGCTCCCGAGCAGGCTCACTCCCGAGCTTCTGCTCTGTCTGTCCATTCAGACACAGAGTGTGGCTCGGTCCAACTCCCTCTCTCTTCTTATTGGCTCATGAGGAGGCAGAGACCCTGGAGAGCCGGTGCTCTCGTGCACATTGCTGGATCGATATGGGGTTCAGGTAAGTATTAGGGGGGCTGCCGCACGCAGAGCCTTTACAACCACTTTCATTTTCGGGGGGAACCAGCCTCAAGAACTGGCCGAAGCTGAATCATAGATAGTCCATCACTGATCCAGCTGGAAACTGTTATCTGTCTATAGACACCTTTAAAGTCAAAGTCTAAACTCATGTCCCAGCATTGTTTGTAACCCTCTCGCCCTACGTAAGCATAAGAGAGAGCTGTGGTCCAATAACAATCCTTCACTGTACTTTATTTGGTAAAAGAAAAGTGATCTGGGACATCCAAACACACCCATCAGAATGCTGTTGCGTTTCAGCCAAAGCCTTAGCCTTAGTGGTAATAACCCACATCCCACCCCGTGGAGCACACCTGTCACAAAGAAAAATAAGATGATTATACGCTGCTCAAAAAAATGTAAAGAACACTTTGAAAACACATCAGATCTTAATGGAGAAAAAATTCATGCTGGATATCTATACTGATATGGACTGGGTAATGTGTTAGGAAGGAAAGGATGCCACATCGTTGGATGGAAATGAAAATTATCAACCTACAGAGAGCTGAATTCAAAGACACCCCAAAAATCAAAGAGAAAAAATTATGCAGCAGGCTAGTTCCTTTTGCTGAAATGTTATTGCAGCAACTCAAAATGGCACTCAGTAGTTTGTATGACCCCCACGTGCTTGTATGCCTGACAACGTCTGGGCATGCTCCTAATGAGACGGCGGATGGTGTCCTGGGATATTTCCTCCCAGATCTGGACCAGGGCATCACTGAGCTCCTGAACAGACTGAGGTGCAACCTGGTGGCATCAGATGGACTGAATCCTAATGTCCCAGAGGTGTTCTATTGGATTTAGGTCAGGCAAGCATGGGGGTCATTCAATGGTATCAATTCCTTCATCCTCCAGGAACTGGCTGCATACTCTCGCCACATGAGGGCAGGCATTGTCATGCACCAGGAGGAACTTAGGACCCACTGTACCAGCGTAGGGTTTGACAATGGGTCCAAGGATTTCATCCCGATACATAATGGCAGTCAGGGTGTCATTGTCTAGCCTGTAGAGGTCTGTGTGTCCCTCCATGGATATGCCTCCCCAAACTATCACTGACCCAATACCAAACCAGTCATGCTGAACGAAGTTATAGGCAGCATAATGTTCTCCACAGTTTCTCCAGAGCCTTTCACATCTGTCACATGTGCTCAGGGTGAACCTGCTCTCATCTGTGAAAAGCACAGGGTGCCAGTGGCCGACCTGCCAATTCTGGTGTTCAATGGAAAATGCCATTCGAGCTCCACGGTGTTGGGCAGTGAGCACAGGGCCCACTAGAGGGCATCAGGCCCTCAGGCCAACCTCATGAAGTCTGTTTCTGATCGGTCAGAGACATTCACCCGAGTGGCCTGCCGGAGGTCATTTTGTAGGGCTCTGGCAGTGCTCATTCTTGCACAAAGGAGCAGATACTGGTCCTGCTGATGGGTTAAGGACCTTCTACGGCCCTGTCCAGCTGTCCTAGAGTAACTGCCTGTCCCTGTATTAATGTGCCATCCTGGAGGAGTTGGACTGCCTGTGCAACCTCTAAAGGGTCCAGGTATCGCCTCATGCTAGGAATAGTGACACTGACCCTAGCCAAATGCAAATCTAGTGAAAAACAGTCAGAAAAGAGGAGTAGGGAAACAAATTTCAATGGCCTCCACCTGTAAAACCATTCCTGTTTTGGGGGTCATCTCTTTGTTGCCCATCTAGCGCACCTGTTGTTAATTTCATTAACACCAAAACAGCTGAAACTGATTAACAACCTCCTCTGTTACTTAACTGACCAGATCAATATCCCAGGAGTTTAATTGACTTGATGCTATACTCAGGGCCGTCTTTAAGGCAGGGCAAAAGGGGCAGCTGCCCTGGGTCCCATCATTGTTGTGGGGCCCAAAGCAGCTGCCTCATACTTGCCAACTATCCCTGCTTAAATTCTCTTAAAGTTTTAGTCCCATAGCTGCCCAGCTCTGCCCTATTGCCATGTACAGATGACTCACCTGCAGACCCTGTGTTTACCTGTAAATAACCTGCAATGATATGTAAATTACGTGGCATTAATATGTAAATAGCCATGCAGCAGCTGCATTGATATGTAAATAGAGTCAGCATTCATATGTATATCATGACACCCTGAGGTCATATCCACCTTCACTTCTGTTGAATGCTGCCCACTGGGAAGGTAAAGGGGCATGCTTGAAAGTTTAGTCTAAAACTGAGGTCATTAAGCCTACCATCAGCAAAGGTAAGCAAATTGGAGGGGAACCTTTTTTCAAAATACCATGGTGGCACAGCACCCTGAATTTTGATGGATGTGAATACGCACATCTCAGCAGATGCATGAGGGAGTCATTAACAATTAATGCCACTGCTGTGTACCAGACGAAGGGCAGCACATTTCTGTGGTGTCAGGAAAGCAATTTTGCATGTTTTCCTGACACAAGAAATGTGAATGCAGGCTAAATGTCTCAGTTATATTGGTGGTCAGTGTAAATCTTCTCATTACATTGGAGCTTGGTGAAAAATCCTTTTATTCACACTAGTGACCAGTGTAAATGTCCCCCTTACATTGGTTGTCAATGTAACTCACATGTGTCAAACACATGCCAAATGCGGCCCTCCAGTCCATTTTATTTGGCCCTCGCACCTCTCCTGCAGCTGCAGGAGAGCTTCAGCCCTCCTCTGGTTCTCCTCTAGACACTGTACTTTCTGCTTCCCAGCAATGCCTCCAGCTTCTTCCCAGCAGCAGCACAAGTTAAGAGGGGTTCACTGTGATGTAATGGAGGGTGGGGGACTCAACTTCTGATTGAAGATGCTCTTGAAATCTTATGTAAGGGTAGGGGGATACTGTGGACATCTAGTCTTACACATACAAGCGGCCCTTTTGAGGGCAATTATAAAGCTGATGCGGCCCACGATGAAATTGAGTTTGACACCCCTGGTGTAACTTCTTCATTACATTGGTGATCAGTGTACATTTCCCTTTACAGTAGTGGTAAGTGCAGAATTGCCCTTACATTGGTGGTCGGTGTAGAAGTGTCACCTTACATTGCTGGTCAGTACAAATCTCCACAACAATGGTTGTCAGTGTAAACTCCCCCTTACATGGAGGCCATTGTATATTCCCCTTTACACTGGTGGTTGGTAAAAATGCTCCTATTGCATTGATGTCAGTGTAGAAATCCCTCTTTATATTGGTGGGGGGCGTAAAATCACCTGTTGCATTGTGGTCAGTGCAAATTGCCCCTCACATTGGTGGTCAGTGTAGAATCCCCCACTATATACTTGCCAAAGATTTCCGCTTTGCTCTACATGATTCAGAATTTGCCACAGTGTACTGCCTCCTGACCAATCCCATCCCCCCACCACTGCAACTGATCTCATCTACCCCTCAGCATTGCCACTGATCACCCCCCTTCCCCAGCAATGTCACTGATCCCAGGAGTCCTAGTATCCCTTGGAGTTTTCTATCTATTGATGGGTCCCCTCACCTCCCCAGTCCATGGTGTGCAGGCAAGCAACCAATTAGTGGGCAGTAATGATGTGCACTAACCTCTTGCAACCAAGTATTGATCGGTAAGGATGTGTAGTAACCTCTTGCAACCAATCAGTGAGTAGTAATAATGTGCAGTAACCTCTAGTAACCAATTATTGAGTGGTAACGATGTTCAGTAACCTCTAGCAACCAATCAGTGAGCAGTATTATTTTACAGTAATCTCTAGAAACCAATCAACAAGCAGTAGTCATGTGCTGTAACCTCGAGCAAATAAACAGTGAGCCATAGTGTGTGCTGTAACCTCTAGCAGTCAGTCAGTGAGCAGTAATGATACACTGTAACCTCTGGCAACCAATCACAATTGCTGCCTGATCTGATTAAGTAAACTGATTTTGAGTCTAGCTGCTGTTTATTGTATGTCTCAGAGAAGGTGGAGAGCGAAATTGCATGGGGGGCCCAAGAAAATTTTTGCCCAGGTTCGGATCAATATTAAAGACGGCCCTGGCTATACTCTAAATAAAAAGTGTTCCTTTAATTTTTTTGAGCAGTGTATATACCTTTTTTCAAAGTATCTTTGGCAGGGTCCAATGATGTCCTTGGTGATCTACACCCTCTTCTTCCCCTGATAGGGGGCAGATCCTAAATGCTACAGAGAGCAAAGCCACATAATGAAGTCATACAATACTTGGCAGCATTTCTCCAGTGAATCCAGGATAGGGAGTGGAGCCTTGACACCCTGGGCTAAGAAACTGTATGAATGAAACTGTATAGCTGAATGAGGCTGCGCATCATTTAACAGGGAAATACAAGCATTACTGGATTGGCAAATTGGTGGCTCTAGAAGGGACAAGGCCAAATATAGGGTAAGCATAATCTGCTAGGCTCCTTTTTTTTTGGAGAGCTGCTGGGGCTTGTAATAGGAAATCTTTGTCCAAGCTGGAGTTGGTCTTCAATAAAGTTTTCTGTCTGGACAAATGCTGGGAATTTTCTTTAAACACGAGATTGACCTGAATGGTATCTTTTCGATGGAAAATTCAATTAAGTTCAGGGCATTATACTTTGTAGAACTTCCTGCTCGAGAAATTAGAGAATTGTCCCCAATCATGACCATCCCCTACCCCAGCCTGACCGTATCGTCCACTGACTGCAGAATACAAGTCCTCCCTTTCATCATTCATTCCAATCACATGCCCGCATGGCAGGACTGAATTGAAGGTAATTAAACATCCATATATAATTAATTTCACACACTTCTCTGCTTCTGACAAACTGTCTGCCTGTAACGTCTCTGACACTGATAGGAGGAATACGACTTGTTCTGGTTGGTGCACAATGTTGTAATCGCCAATAATTTCTGCAGAATTTTGCTTCAATAAATAAATGAAAATTAACATGCTGATTCATACTTTCAAGAATAAATTTCATATACAAAGGTAGGGGCATCTTCTTATGGCAATCTAAATGTTTAACAATGTAATAAATTCAGCTTAACAAATGCCTTGGGCCACCCAGGCAAGTGTCTTTTTCAGTGTTTTCAGGGAAAGTTTTGACTCAAGATAATTTGATCTGACAATTTAAAATATTGCCAAAAATATTTATAATAAATACTGAAATATCAACATAAATAGAATAAAATGTAATCCGTAAATACAATACATATTAAATTGAAAAAAAAATAAATAAAAAATAAGATGTAAATAATATTTAACAACTGACAGTAGATAGTTTTAAATAACCACCTCTGGACCAGAAGGATTTGACCAGGCCATTTTTTGCGATTCGGCGCTGCGTTACTTTAACGGACAATTGCGCGGTCGTGCTATGCTGTACCTAATTACCTAATCTGCACCCTCTTCTTCCCCTGATAGGGGGCAGATCCTAAATGCTACAGAGAGTGGAGCCATATAATTCTTTGTTCTTTTTTCCCAACAAATAGAGCTTTCTTTTGGTAGTATTTGATCACCTGTGCGATTTTTATTTTTTGCACTATAAACAAAAAAAGAGCGACAATTCTGAAAAAAAAAAAATACCAATATTTTTCCCATTTCTCTATATAACGTTCCTGAAAAAAAAATGTAAAAATCGATTTTTTTTAATACTTTAGGCCAATTTGTTTTCTGCTACATATTTTTGGTAAAAAAAAAAAAAAAATCGCAATAAGCTTATTTTGATTGGTTTGCGCAAAAGTTATAGCGTCTACTAACTACGGGATTTATGTCATTTTTAGATTTATGTATATTTTATAATATATTTATTGTTTTTTTTTTACTAGTAATGGCGGCGATCTGAGATTTTTAGCAGGACGACGACATTGCGGCGGACAGATCGGACCCCTAACTGATATTTTTTACACTTTTGGGGGGACCAGTGACATCACTACAGTAATCAGTGCTAAAAATATGCACTGTTACTGTACTAATGACACTGGCAGGGAAAGGGTTAACACAGTGGGTGATCAAGGGATTAAATGTAAGCCTAGGGGAGTTTTTCTAACTGTGGGGGGGGCTTTTGAAATGATCATAGAGACCTGTGATCCTATATAGAAGGATCACAGGCGCTCTGTGATCTTTCCAGAGAGAAGGACAGTCAGCTGTGTTTACAATAGCAGACCATCCTTCTCTCTCAGCGGGAGCGATCGCGGGTGTCAGGCAGCAATTGGAGCCAAAAGAAAAATGCGATGCTTGGCACCTTGCTCCTGCGCTCAGAACCTGGTTCTCGAACACCCTCTATCATGGGACTTTTCACTTGGCAGCCCCAAATGGCTAGACCTTGCTGCCCTCTACGACCGAGGTGGTCGACTTGACACTGTAAACATAAACAAAAAAGAGGGCGCACCAGCCTAGCGCATTATCCTCAGTAGGCTTTTATTAATGAATAATTAAGGCTCTGAGGAAGAGGCACCGCCTCGAAACGCGTCATCCGATCTTCTGGACTTAGTAGGTGGTCTCCAACACTATGGACGTTGTCTGTCGGAGTTAATATGCTGGTTTACATCACTTGTTTGTGAGTAAACACTTTTTAATTATTCATTAATGAAAGCCTGCTGAGGATAATGCGCTAGGCTGGTGCGCCCTCTTTTTTGTTTATGTTTATGTTTACAGCAATTGTAGCTGCCTGCCGCCTGCCCCATGCATTGGAGTCCCCGCTGCCGAGTGGGGCCAGGAGCGCGAGAGGCTGCCTGCCGCAGTATATCTGCGGCAGGCAGTCCAGAAGAAGTTAAGATAGGTAATTTACAATACTGACAACCTATAAATAAATACTGAAATATTACCATAAATAGAATAAAACTGAATAAACAAATATTTGATTGGTTTGCGCAAAAGTTAATTGAATAAAAATAGGATGTAAAACAATATTTAAACAAATGACAATAGACAATTTTAAGTGTAGCACCCTCCTAGGTAGGTGCTAGATAGAGAGTATAGTTTGGCTCTGAGGAGCAGCAGGCAAAATCTATATGGATCTTTGCTTAACAGAGAGCAGGATCTATGAGTTAGGTCTGCTCATGGTGCTCAGTGTGTAATTTATCTGGTCTGGGGAGTGTCTTCACTGGTCCAATAGGGAGGCATGTTGGACAGTGGAGGAAACCTGACCAGTGGGTACACAGGCTTTGATACAGCCCAGGGGTGATGGGCACAGACTGTTGTCTCGGTGCAACGTGGGGTGTGGTATAAAAGCCAGGAGCACATGTGCTGGGAGGTCTTTGGCTGGTGAGCAGAGTCGCAGAAGGAGGGTGGCAGCTGCCTCCTCTTCTGCAGCAGTTGGTGTATGGTCGCAGGCAGTCGGCCTGGTGAGCCAGAAGGAAGGAGCTGAACCCATAGGTCTAGGAGAGCTGACTAGAGGGGTTGAGACACTGGAGAACCTGGAAAAACAGTATAGTGAGTACAGGGGATCGTGTCTAAGGGCCTGACCAGGAAGGGGGCCCCCCCGGAGTAGAGTAGTCAGAGGACCGGTGTCAGCTGGTGGAGTAAAAGGGGGTGCTAGGCGAGTACCATGAAGATAGTGTGCAACCAATTCTTTTATTCAGAGACTCAGTATCTACAATTCATCTATTGGCAAGGTGAAATTGGCAGCCTGGATGCATCTTCAGATAGAAGTTCTCAGAATTGTGAATAGTTCAAGTTCCCACTCTTCCCTTCTCCCATCCCTATGTAAAATAAAACAACAAAAACAACAACCCCTAGACTGTTTATTGACTGAGCCGGAAAGGAAAGTGTTACGTTTTTGCATGCAGTTGCTAACGGTAACCCAGAGGGACCCGGGGAGGTGAGAAATTCAGCAGCCCTCAAGGGGGCAGTGCTACATAAGATAGATAACTAAATTTGACCATCTACAATACTGACGACAAATTTTAACATATCAACATACAGTATATACAACAATATTAAAACATTATAGGTAAATATTTACAAAATTGAAACCAGTCATTTTGAACTAAGATAAATAATAAAATGTTAATTATAGTCATAAATAAAAAAATGTAAATACATATTACAATTAAATTATGTAAATACTATTTACAATGGACAATGACACAAAATTCACAAAAGATTATTTAAATTAGGATAATAAAATCATTTCTATAATGGGAATCTAGCATAATTAACATTCTGGTAAACAACTACTATAAACCACCTAGAGAAGCGTATTGTCTTTTTAGGAAGTTAGTAAATGATCTGTTTGAATTAAATTTAAAGTGGAAATAAAACCATCAATTTAACAGTTTAAAAAAATTGTTATATTCCCGGCATTCCAGGAATACTAACTTTCCTGACAGACTCCATGGCAGCACACGTATGGGTAGGCTCCGCCTCCTCTCCTACCCTATAGGACCCCACTCCCATAAATTTTTGCTCCAAGCCAGGAGCCGTGTTCCTTTTTTGTCCTCCTTCCGCAAGAGAAGTCTTACCTTATAGGATGCGTTTTCTTACATACCTGGTGGCGTGTGGCTTTCCTGGATGATGCCTTTTCTACCTTAGTCCAGCAATCTCAGTACTACTGGGTGGACCCGGGCAATTTGAAATGATGCCGGAAGATGCCATAAATCCTGAATGAGAGGTGGGCTGCATCGCTTGGCCAAACGTCCTTGCTACTAGCGGGAGGCCCTTATGCCCTGACGCACACGCTAGTCTCCGGTTGAGGAGCGTTCCAGGTCCTTCTGTCGGTATTGGTGGTAATGTATTGCTTACTTTATATTTTTTATCGTTTTGCTTCCTGGTTAGTATGGCGGCTGGAGCGCTCCTGCGTTCCAGGCCGTCGCTCTCGGCTCCTCCCCCGCCTCCTGATTCCCAGTTGGGTGTTCATTGTGAGGCTTGGTTCCTAAGTGGTCTGCGCATGAGCGCACGCTACTTCCAGTCCTCCATGACGCGGTGGCGTCGGGGGGGGCGTGGCTTTACGGCTCCCGGGAAATTTAAACAGCTGATGGAGCTGTCATTCTTGGGATGTCTGTGGGCTTTTGCGGCGGCCTCCCCACGCTGTGTCTCTGCCTGTGTTTGGTAAGTCCTGTGCTGGGTCAGTCCTGCTTGAATGGGGGAGGGGAAAGGCGGCTATGGGAAGGTAAGATTGAGTTCTTACATCCTTCCTATTGCAGGTTATCTCGCTGTGATTTGCAATGGATGCCTCACTGCCCCCCGGTGGCCAGTCCCTGCGCAACAGGTGAGCTTTAGCTTTTAACTCTCGCTTGTCTGCCAGCTGGCTTACTGTAGCCTGAGCTTTTCTTTCCTTGTTTTCAGCCCTTTTAGGTCTGACCAACGTCCTGCATCGGGATCAAAGGACAGATCACCTTCAGGCCATCACCATGCATCATCCAAATCCAGGCACCATAGATCCAGGTCTAGGTCTAGACGCCATGATGATTGTCCAAGCCGGTCTTCCCGCCATGCTGACCGCCCCGCACACAAATCTTGCTGGGGTTGTAGGGCTGTAGTCCCTGAGGATAGATCCTTGTGTGATGCCTGCTATTCTCGGGCAATCAAGGAAAAACAAGTCCCAGATCCACCAGTGGAAACCCTGGTCAGGCGGATCGTGCAAGAATCCTTAAGGGATTGGGATCCCAACCGGCTGTCTGGTCATACAACGGATACTCCAGTTCTCCCTCAGAGGGAAGACGTAGAGCCAGGCACTTCCCAGCCGAGTCGCTTCTCGGATTCCTCTGAAAGTGAGGATGACCTAGAAGACCAAAGTTCAGGCTTTGATTTTGCCATGATTTCTCCGCTAGTGAGAGCGGTAAAAGAGGCGTTAAAATGGGAAGAGCCAGCAGATTCCCCAGCGAAACAGAAAAAATACTTTAAACACCTCAAGAAAGAACGGGATCATTTCCCTTTTCTGAGTGAGCTGGGGGAAATCATTACAGACGAATGGCATGGAGTTGAAAGGAAGAATTCCTTATCGTCCAAATTTTCCAGGTTATATCCTTTTAAGACCGACAAAGTGAAGCATCTTGATTCTGCACCTATAATAGACGCAGCCTTGATGAGGCTAGTCAAACACGTTACCCTACCTTTGGAAGATTCCGTCTCATTTAAAGATGGTCTGGATAGACGAATTGATACAGATCTCAAAAAGATCTATCTGTTAGCTGGTATGACCTGCAAACCAGCCCTAGCCCTAGCAGCCACATCCAAAGCTATGGAGGCTTGGGTAGATAACGTGGAGACCACACTGCAAGGTGTCTCAGAGGAAGCAGCCAGAAGCTCGGCTGTGTATGAACTAAGGTTGGCAACGGCCTTTTTGGGAGAGGCTTCCATTGATATAATTCGCCTGGTGGCGCGGGTCATGCTCTCTTCTGTCACGGCCAAACGTGCTTTATGGTTACGTCCCTGGCTGGCCGATCCTGCTTCCAAACAGGCCTGGTGCAGGATTCCGTTTGAGGGTGCGTCCCTTTTTGGCAACAAACTGGACAGTGCCATTACCCGTGCCACTGGTGGTAAATCAGGTTTCCTCCCTCAGGATCGCCGTTTGCTTGACCGCAGAAGATTCCAGCACAAACCAAGTTCGGATCGATCCAGAGAAGCTCGCTCTTACAGGCCTGGACGTGAGTTCAGAAAGAATTGGAAAAGATCTCAACCTACAGGTCAGAAGTTCAACAAGGGAACACCTTCTAGTGGTCGGGAGACCACAAAGTCTTTTTGATATCAGGCCTGCTCAAGCGTTGCGAGTAGGCGCTCGTCTACGTCAGTTTGCGCACGTTTGGGCAGCCTCGATTACGGACCAGTGGACCGTCAAGACTGTGTCTCATGGTCACGTTTGGTCTTTCGAAGAAACTCCAATTCTGCGGTTCATCCCTACGGCTCTACCTCGCGTGGAAGAAAAGAAGTCAATTCTTCTGTCATACGTAGATTCCCTGATCTCTCAAGGTGCTGTCATCCCAGTTCCGGCCGAAGAAAGGTTTCAAGGCCTTTATTCACCTCTATTCATGGTGCTAAAGAAAAACGGTTCTTGGAGACCGGTCATAGACCTGACTCATCTGAACTCTTTCATAAAGAAAGAGAGGTTCAGGATGGAGACACTCTTCACTATCCGCCAAGTGGTGCAACCAGAAGATTGGATGATCTCCATAGATCTAAAAGATGCCTATTTCCATGTCCCAGTGGCAGCAGAACTACAAAAGTTTCTTCGCTTTGCCGTGGGTCAAGTGCATCTCCAGTTTACCTGTCTCCCTTTCGGGCTTACCACCTCACCTCGAGTCTTTTCAAAGATCTTACTGGCTATTGTAGCTCTGATCAGATCGAAAGGGATCCGACTGTTTCACTACTTAGACGATCTGCTTCTTCTTTCTCAAGACCAAGCACAGATTCTGCAACACAGATCTCAGGTAATCTCCACCCTTCAAGAATTCGGGTGGCTCTTGAATCTGGAGAAAAGCCATCTGGATCCGACAAAATCCTTGATCTTCCTGGGGGCACTCTTCCGGTGATCCGCAGCAGAATACAACCGGCAATGTCAACCCCTTATCTTCGGGCATCACAGTGTCTGAAAATAATAGGGACCATGGTCTCCACGGCCCCCATGGTCAAGTGGGCACAGTGGAGGATGAGGCCCTTCCAAATCGGTTTCCTCCGCCAATGGAGCTCCGGGAATCCAGACACTCCTGTACGGATAACATCCTCTATGAGGGCGAGTCTGTCTTGGTGGCTACAACGGGAAAATCTCCTGAATTGTCATTCGATCGTTCCCGTTCCTTGGATCGTTGTGACATCGGATGCCAGCCAGACGGGCTGGGGTGCGCACTGCCTGTCAGAGGTGGCCCAGGGCAGGTGGGACTTTCCCACCCTCGGGTTGGTCTCAAATGTCCTGGAGCTTCGGGCAGCTTTTCGTGCCATCATGGCTTTCCGTCAATTGGTGAAAGGGTCCTCGGTCCTCCTACGGCTAGACAATACGACGGCGGTCGCATATATCAAGAGGCAAGGGGGCACCCGCAGTTCCAATCTATCAGCTGCTTATCTTCCAGGAGTCCAGAACGTTCAGGCAGATTTTCTGTCAAGAACCAATCTAGACAACAACGAATGGTCTCTTCATCCAGAAACCTTCAAGTGGGTCATCTCTCTGGGGATTCTTCCGGAGGTAGACCTGTTTGCCTCTCCAAACAATGCCAAACTGACGAAATTCTACTCGAGATGGCGTTACCCCCAAGCCTACGGGGTAGATGCTCTGACGGACCACTGGAAGTTCCACAAAGCATATGCTTTTCCCCCGGTCCCAGTGATATTCAAGTTCCTGCAAAAACTCAGGAGAGAGAGGGTAGAAGTCATAGCAATTCTTCCGTTTTGGCCAAGGAGGCCCTGGTTTCCTCTGCTGCTCCAACTGAGCTTTCGGGATCCTGTTCCCCTGCCATTCAGGCCGGACCTTCTATCTCAGGGTCCAGTGCTGCATCCATGTCCAGCGCAGTTACATCTCATGGCATGGTCCTTGAGAGGGAAAGACTAAAAGCTCTTGGCTGTCCAAGTGCGGCAATGTCCACAATGATGAGTGCCAGGAGACCGGGCACCAACAAAGTCTACGAGAGGATCTGGTCTAAGTTTGAGGATTACATGTCTAATGAGTCCGATTCCATCACTAATCCTAAGATCCATCACATTCTGGGGTTCCTCCAGACAGGCTTAGACCTATCTCTGGCTGTTGGCTCTCTCAGAGTACAGATCTCAGCAATCTCTGCCTTCACGGGGACCTCATGGGCAAAACATCCTCTGGTCCGGCAGTTTTTCAGAGGTGCGTCAAGAATGAGACCTCCCAGGAAACCCAGGTTCCCCAAATGGGACCTTCCACTAGTCCTTGAGTTTCTCTCAGCAACAGTTTTGGAACATGGAGATTCCTTCTTCCTTAAGAATCTGTCTATGAAGACGGCCTTTTTAGTAGCCATCACATCGGCTAAACGTGTCTCTGAAATTAGTGACCTGGGTTGCAAAGAACCTTTTCTGACATTTTTTCCTGATCGGGTCGTCCTGGTCCCTATGCTAGGGTCCAATCCGAAGGTAAATTCAGTTTTTCATGTCAACCAAGAGATTGTTTTACCTACATTCAAGTCTCAAGATGACCAGAATACCCATCCGTTGGATGTGGGCGAAGTCCTTCAAACATACTTGAAGTTCACAGCTTCCTTTCGCAAGTCAGACTATCTATTTGTTCTCTTTTATGGAAAGAACAGAGGCAAGAGGGCTTCTTCCAGAACAATTTCTAGCTGGATAGTTCAGACCATCCAGTGGGCATATAGAGCCAAGGGACTGGCTCCTCCGGTAGTGGTGACGGCTCATTCCACCAGAGGGATTTCTACGTCTTGGGCGGCTTCCCTTCATGTTGCACCAGATGTCATTTGCAGAGCGGCCTCATGGTCCTCAATTAACACTTTCATGTCACATTATTGTGTTGAACCTGCTTCTTTATCCTCAGTTGATTTTGGTTTAAAAATTTTGTCTGTTGACGGTGCAAATTAAACCTATTTCTGTTTGACCAGCAGTTGCCCACCCGGGTGTGTATGGCTAGTTATTTCCCATACGTGTGCTGCCATGGAGTCTGTCAGGAAAACGGAAAATTTATATCAATACTTACCGTAATTTTCCTTTCCTGATAGAACTCCATGGCAGCAGGAGTTCCCTCCCATCTGCTGGAGTAGTCTATATATGGAACACGGCTCCTGGCTTGGAGCAAAAATTTATGGGAGTGGGGTCCTATAGGGTAGGAGAGGAGGCGGAGCCTACCCATACGTGTGCTGCCATGGAGTTCTATCAGGAAAGGAAAATTACGGTAAGTATTGATATAAATTTTCCGTTGTCACATCTGTTTGTTATTGTTGCAGATCAAATAGAGGTTAACATGGAAACTACCTTGGCTGAAAAGAATAGGAAGGTTTAGTTCCTTTTTAGAGATTTTAATAAAATTATTTCCTCTCTTATCTGTAAAGGCTGCAACTGTTTCCTAGTTTTCAGGTTTAGAAAACACCTGATGATCTTGATACAAAACATCCAACATCCTTGTAAGGTGAGAGATTGCATTCAGTTACATGGATTTCTGTAAGGGCTCTTTCACACGGTCCGCCTCCGTAGGCGGATCCGTGTTGCTCAGCGGGGATCGATCCGTGATCCCCGCTGAGCCGGCGGATGACAGCTCCGTCTCCGCTTGCAGAGCGGAGAGGGAGTTGTCTCAGCCCCCGCTGCCCTCTATGGGGGATCGGATGAGAGCGGACCGCTTGTCCGCTCTCATCAGATCCGATCCGATTACTGAACGGATGGAAAAATAGGGTTTTCATCCGTCCAGATTTCACGGACAGGATCGGATGCGGATGGCAGCGGGTGTCAGCAGAGGTGTCTCCGCTGACATCCGCTGCCCCATAGAGCTGCATGGAGGATCCGATCAGATCCGCCTAAAAAACTGACAGGCGGATCTGATCGGATCGCCCGTGTGAAAGAGCCCTTACCTGCACACGCAGTTAGCACTGCCCCTGTATGAATTTCCTTGGGTCTCCCTCTAATTATCCTGCAGCCAGATGATTGAATATTTTTACACAGCCTGGTGCACACTCATCCACCCGTTATCCAATGACCAGTCCAGGGGATTTAACTTTTTGTATTTGTAAAAAAGGGATTAGTGAGATACTCCATTTTGAACTATGCACAAAAGAGGACAACTCTCACTTGATTGAACTGCATGAACCACATACATGGCCATAGCTGTATCTACACTTCTGCTCCCATTTGTAAGGTTTCCTCTCACTGTCCCATATGCCCTGTCCTATAAAACCAGTGTGAAACAAGCAGACAGCATGAGCAGCATCTGATCCAACTGAGCAGACCCATTTCAATGGATCACTGCTCCCTGTTAGGCAGAGAGTGCCTAAATTTGCTTGACAGTTCCCCTGATAGGCAGGTAAACACAAAAACGATGCACTCTTTAGCACCTACATAGGAGGGTGCTACTCACAGAAACAATATTTTCAATTCCAAACTTTAGGGTCATACGCTTTTTGTTTTCAATTATCTTTCTATTCAGATAGCTTCAATTCCAATAATGACTGAATAAATCTAAGCATTCCAATGCCACCAGCAATTTGTATATATATGTAGCACTGCCCCCTAGGGAGCTGCTGAGAATTACATTTCTTCGGTTCCCCCGGGTTACCATAAGCAACTGATAGCAGATACACGGCATTAAAAGTTCTTGGCTCCGACAATGGACAGGCCAGGGGATTTGTTTTTTTTTTTGTATTTTTATTGCAACTTGGATGGGAGAAGGGATGAGTGGGATACTCCAACTTGAACTATGCACAATTCCTGAGGACAACTGACTGTAGAATGCGGCAAGGCTGCTGCTTTACCTTGCCACTGAAGTGAATATAAAGAATATGTACTCTTGTTTAGATTACTCTTCAGGGTCTAACTTGGCACCCCCTTTCTCACTGCTTGTGTGCGCTGACCTTCTATCCACTGACACCCTACTGGAGTAGTCCCCTTCCTGGGCAGACCCCTGGCAAGCTTCCCGGTACTCACGGACACTGTTTTTCCCTGGGTCGCTTTGCCTCCAACTCCCTTGTCAGCATCCCCTGGACCTCCTGGCTCAGCACCCCACTTCTGGTCCACAAGGCCGACCACCTGTGACCACCTTCCTCAGCAACAGGTGGAGAGACAGCCCTCACCCTCCTCCTTGGACCTGGCTTCCCACCCAAAGACGCCCTGTCACATGTGCCCCTGGCTTTTTTGACGTATCCCAGGAAAGGGGCCGTAGACCATTGTGGAGGTTGCATTTTTGAGGTTTCTCTATGAATTGAGGAACTAGTGGGAAAAGCAGTATGTATCTATCATGCCCCTGCCCTTAACATTTTGTACAAAAGTCATCCAGGGTCAGATTTATTATTTCTGTTCTTTTTATTCTCCCAAGCCAAAAATCTTCTCTTACCCCAGTGACTGGCTAGCCTTAGGACATCTCAGTAGGACATGGTGCATCCAAAGAAACTCAGTGCAATGAAAAGCAGGTGAAATGCAGCTTCTGAACAGCCATGTGTACCACTCAAATAATGTCAATAAGATTTTGAGGACCTGAGCTTGATGAACGTTACAAATGCATTTCAAATGCAGTGCAGAATCAATGTGGACATGGATTCTCTGCAGGAAGCATCATCTGTAAAAAGTTACTCTTGCAGGTAGCAGAGGAATGACACAGCAGACAGAAACCACACTAAGTGCTTTGGATTGAGGCAAGGACACACTATAGAAGACTATGTTTTTTTTTATTTCAGAGGCATGGGCGTCCGCAGAACTTTTTTCAGGGGGTTGTGCATCATTTTAAGGTCACCCATGCTCTGCCCCTTTTCGCCCCCATAGATCCCCCTTTAGAGCAGGCCAGGCCAGGGTCCCCCATAGACCCCCCTAAGAGCAGGCCAGGGTCCCCATAGATCCCTCTTTAGTCTTACCTTTTCACCTATATTCCCCGCGCTACCAGGTTTTTCTGCACCACCAGGTACTCCAGGCTCTCCCTTTAACCACTTTACCACTAGAGCATTTTGCTGTCTTACGTCTGGGCCACTTTTTGCGATTCGGCGCTGTGCGACTTTAACTGACAATTGCGCGGTCGTGCGACGCCATACCCAAACGAAATTGACGTCCTTTTTTTCCCACAAACAGAGCTTTCTTTTGGTGGTATTTGATCACCTGTGCGATTTTTACTTTTTGCGCTATAAACAAAAAAAGAGCGTCTATTTTGAAAAAATAACAATATTTTTAACATTTTTTTATATGAAATTCCCCCCAAAAAAGATGTAAAAACCAATTTTTTTTTAAATTTTTGGCCAATTTGTTTTCTGCTACCCATGTTTGGTAAAAAAAAATCGCAATAAGCGTATTTTGATTGGTTTGCGCAAAAGTTATTGCGTTTACTAACAAAGGGAAAGATTTTTGTCATTTTTGTTGTTTTTTTTTTTATTGAGTAATGGCGGCGATCTGCGATTTTTTTTGCGGGACTGCGACATTGCGGCGGACAGATCGGACCCTTGACTGACATTTTTGACACTTTTGGGGGTACCAGTGACATCCTGCAGTAATCAGTGCTATAAATATGCACTGTTACTGTAAAAATTACACTGGCAGGGAAGGGGTTAATTTTATTGGAGAGGGAGGGGTTAATGTATGCCTGGTGCTTACTGACGTGTGGGGGGGGAGGTGACTGTGTGAGACAGGGACAGATCGGATGTCCAGCTATGCTGAACACTCCCTGTCACTGAGGAGATCCGCCCGCTTGTGTTTACACAGGCGGGCGGATCTCCACACTAGATCCCCGACGATCGGGGCAGAGCAGCGGCGATCGCCGCTGCTCCTCCCCTGGCCCGACTCCCGCTGTGAATGAAAACAGCGGGAGCGCGCCTCCGGCGGCGCGCGAGCGCCGCCTACAGGGGAGGAGTCTGGCGACGTAGGTCTACGTCGTCAGACGGGAACGAGCCACTTTGCCACAGTACTATTCCAGTACTCAGCGGTAAAGTGGTTAAAGAATATATATATATTTAGCCAATATGACCCCCTTTAGAGCAGGCCAGGATCTCCATAGATCCCCTTTTATAGCAGGGTCCCCATAGATCTCCCTTTAGTGCAGGCCAGGGTCCCCCCATAGATCCCCTTTAGAGCAGGGTCCCCATAGAAATCCTTTTAGAGCAGGCCAGGCCAGGGTCCCCCCATAGATCCCCTTTTAGAGCAGGGTTCCCATAGTTCTCCGCTTTTAGAGCAGGCCAGGAAATTTCCAGGGGGGGATTTGCCCCCTTTTATGGACGCCCATTTTCAGAGGTTTACAAGCTTGAGAGGAAAACAGCATTAGAAAAATTTAAGACAGTTTTTAAAATGGGCACTGACCCACAAGGATTTGTATGGTAAATACAGCCTTGTAGGATGATGGACAGAGAGTGTGATGTCATCATTTTCATAGTCAGCCAATCAGGTTTAATCTATCTGCAGTTTTAATTGCAGGTAACATCGAAAACAATATCTTTTTCTGTATTTTAGTGGAAATTTAGACACCCTGGGGAAATCTTTTATGCTGATGTCTCAGAGGATAATTAACACACAGCATTTAAGAGGGTTGTGCCTTCAGTAGCTCTGTGATCTCCCACTGGTTTCGGAATGTGTGCCCTTTTAGTTTTATAGCCATGAGTTTTATGAGACAGTCAATGACAATGTAGGAACGAGGTAAAAAAAAAAAAAAAAACTGCCATCAAATATTACGAGGAAATAAAATAGTATTTATTAACTCCACATGTGTATTGAATGTTAATCAGCAGAGGGAGTCACTAATTGTCCAGAGTGTTTATAAGTGGAAGGCGCACCTTATTCAGCAAGTTAAATCGCTTGCTTTATTATTATTATTATTATTATTATGATTATTATAATATCCTGATCTACATACTTGTTTCAGGTCAGTGACCTACACTAATCCTTCCTGTAACCCTAAGTGCCGGTTCACACTAGTACGACTTGTCAGGCGGCTTGGTCAGCTTGGCAAGTCGCGCACCGTTGCGGTCCATTGTGTAGTATATGAACGGTTCTAATAGGAGCGACACAAGTCGCTCCGACTTAGAAAAAGGGTCCTGTACTACTTTGGGGCGACCTGGAGCGACTTGCATAGACATTCATTTTATGAAGTCCGTGCAAGTCGCGCCGAACTCGTGGTGCACGCGTCTTCACAGGTCACCCCCAAAGTCGTGCCGCTTCAGTGTGAACTGGCACACTAACCCTCATTGTAACTCCAAAACTAAACTTCCCTGTTATCCTAACAGTAGCCCTCCTTGTAACCCTAACACTAACCCTCCCTGTAATCCGAACATTAACCCTCATTGTAACCCCAAAATGAACCCTCCCTGTAACCCTAACATTAACCCTCCTTGTAACTCTAACACTAACCCTTCTTGTAACCCTAACATTAACCCTCCCTGTAACCTGAACATTAACCCTCGCTGTAATCCTAACACTAGCCTTCACTGTAACCCTATCCTTCCCTGTAACCTTAACACTAACCCTCTCTGTAACCCTAACATTACCTTTCACTGTAACCCTAACATTACCCTTCACTGTAACTCCAACACTAACCCTCCCTGTACCCTAACATTGACCTTCACTGTAACCCTAACACCAACCCTCACTATAAATCTAAAACTAAACCTCCTTGTAACTCCAACACTAACCCTCACTGTAACCCTAACACTAACCCTCCCTGTAACTCCAACACTAACCCTCACTGTGACCCTAACATTACCCTTCACTGTAACCCTAACACCAACCCTCACTGTAACCCTAACATTAACCCTCCCTGTAACTCCAACGTTAACCCACCCTGTAACTCCAACACTAATCCTCACTCTAACCCTAACATTGACCTTCACTGTAACCCTAACACCAACCCTCACTATAAATCTAAAACTAAACCTCCTTGTAACTCCAAAACTAACCCTCACTGTAACTCCAACACTAACCCTCACTGTGACCCTAACATTACCCTTCACTGTAACCCTAACACCAACCCTCACTGTAACCCTAACATTAACCCTCCCTGTAACTCCAACGCTAACCCACCCTGTAACTCCAACACTAATCCTCACTCTAACCCTAACATTTCCCTTCACTGAAACCCTAACACCAACCCTCACTGTAACCCTAACACTAACCCTCCCTGTAACTCCAAAACTAACTCTCACTGTAACTCCAACACTAACCCTCACTGTAACCCTAGCATTAACCCTCCCTGTAACCACAACACTAACCTTCACTGTAACCCTAACACTAACCCTCCCTGTAACTCCAACACTAACCCTCCCTGTAACCCTAACATTAACCCTCCCTGTAACCACAACACTAACCTTCACTGTAACCCTAACACTAACCCTCCCTGTAACTCCAACACTAACCCTCCCTGTAACTCCAACACTAATCCTCACTATAACCCTAACATTAACCTTAACTGTAACCCTAACACCAACCCTCACTGTAACCCTAACACTAAAGCCTAGTAGGCACAGGCAGAATGTTGGGCAACATTGGTCAGTTAAAAAAAATGACCTACATTCGGCCTGTGTGTATGGCAGCCGGTCCGAAAGAAGCCTGCTGTCAATGGCTGAGAGCATTGAATAGAATGATCTGGTGGGGGACCGTTCTCCTGTCAAAACACAATAGAACAGCAGGGGATACCGCTGTGCAGTACTAACATCGGATTGTACATTTTTTTCTGTGGAAAACTGTGGAAACGTTACACTGGACCTCATGCAGCTTGGATTCTGTGCCTCTCCATACTTCCTCTAGATTTTGGGACATACATTTCCGACTGAAATCAAAATTTTCCACAGTCAGTGATGATTTGGGGAGCCATGTCATCTGCTGGTGTTGGTCAACTGTGTTTTATCAAGTCCAAAGTCAAGCCCTCTACCAGGAAATTCTAGAGCACTTCATGCTTCCCTCTGCTGACCGCTTTAGGAGATGCTGATTTCATTTTTCAGCAGAACTTGGCACCTGTCCACACTGCCAAAAGTACCAATACCTGGTTAACTGATCATGGTATTATTGTGCTTGAATTGCCAGCAAACTCACCTGACCTAAACCCCACAGAGAATCTGTAGGGTATTGTCAAGAGGAAGAGGAGAGACACCAGAACCAACAATGCCAGATAAGCTGAAAGCCACAATCAAAGAAACCTGGGCTTCCATACCACCTCAACTGTGCCACAGGCTGATCGCCTCCATGCCACGCCGCATTGATGCAGTAATTAATGCAAAAGGAGCCCTGACTAAGCATTGAGTGCATACTATATTGTACATGGACATACTTTTCAGTAAGCCAACATTTCTGTATTAAAAATACTTTTTTTTATTGGTCTTATGTAATATTGTAATTTTCTGAGATACTGAATTTTGGGTTTTCACTAGCTGTAAGCCATAATCATCAAAATTAAAAGAAAGAAATGCTTGAAATATATCACTCTGTGTGTAACACATCTGTATAAAATATATGAGTTTTACTTTTTGAATTGATGTACTGAAATAAAGTAACTTTTGACAATATTCTCATTTTATGAGATGCACCTGTGTGTGTTTGGGTGTGTATATATATATATATATATATATATATATATATATATATATATATATTGTATATACAGTATGTAGATATATTTAAAAACATGCATCTAAAATATATATTTATACACATATACACACTGGCACACACATTTTGTTTGACGTGTTTATTAAGAGGAGTCTGATCTTCATGTGCAGACAAGGCTGGGAGGTCACAAAAACATTTAACATCACGACACCAAAGAGACAGAGAGAAATACTCTCAATTAATGGTGGTGTCACATCATATTGCAGTTGCGTGGCCATCACTTCCAGCCAAAAGGTTAATGAGAAAAGTGTCTGTCTGTATTGAAGGAGTGGTCAGATATAGATGTGACTGCTGTCTGGTTGCATCCATCGCCCATGTGATAGATCAATACAGTGAGGGGCATACACTGCAGATTACAACGCACGTTAAAGAGAATATCATTCTGTTAATGCTTCTAGATATATATGTGACAGCAGTCTGCCTAAAAGGAATCTTCATCTCTATAATAAGTCTCTATTGATCTCTATGCAGTATCAAGGGCCAAATTAGAAGTATGAAAGATCTGGGGTACCTACCTTAGGAAGGTAAAGCTGCAGCCCCAACGAGGTGACCACATCATGCTGAATAGTGGGCATGGCTTAAAAGGACAAGGTTCAATGCAACCTGAGCCTTGGGGACATACAGTATATGCTGCATTCCTTAAACCCTCAAAATACAGCATGCTTATAATTACTTTGCCACAGATAAATATCTCAAAGACACAAAAACCTCAGCCTCAAGGCACATGCAAATTCTTATTTATATATATATATATATATATATATATATATATATATATTCTCCCATGTGCCTATTTACATACCAAATATAGACATAGGGCTAAAACTTTGGTTGAGCCAACCTTAAAAGAGAACTTCACTGAAATACCAGCAGACTACATGGCAAACAGCAACTGTTGAAGCAATGGACACTTTGGTCAGGAGTATGTAATGTACAACCCAGCCTAAAAAGTGCATTAGTTAGGTCTATATCATGTACATGTAGCTCAACAGCACTTTTTAACCCCCCCTCCCTCCAAACTTTCTTAACAGAATACCCAATGTAGTGTCCCATAACCATACATCATGTATGCTTAAACCACCCTCAGCAAGTTTGTTCCGGCTCACCAATTCCCCCACCCGAAAAGCCCCAAAAAAGGCCAGCACAAAGACGGCCTGGAACAAAGCAACTTCATAGGTGGAATAACAAACCCTGTCCAAGTGACCCACTACAGTACCAGGAACTTCAAATGAAACTGGGCGCCAAGCGTCCACCACAGAGAGACCCTTCCCATAATCCCGCATAGCCTGCCTGGCCAGAAAAAAATCTTAGTAACATCTCAATACCAATAAAATAAAGCAACACATGTACATCATCGTCCTCACATGAACACCCCCAAACTTCATTCACCAGATCGCTCCATTCCTGCCACACACACACATGAGGACACATGAGGACCAAACTGACACACATACAGAATGACAAATTGAGAACATGGAAGCATCAATGCTCCACAGATGCTTGGGGCATGGAATTCTGCACTTCTCCACTTCCAGTGCCAACCGACAGAATCTGTCCCACTGGAAACAAGACAAAAGATCAGCCACTGAGTAATCAACTCCTGGAACATGCACAATTCCATGAACAGTACATTGGGAAACAGTTCTAGAACAGCCAAATTACACACTAAACCAACCTCCCTCCATTTCACTGGCCAACTCTCAGTGCTTCAACGACCCTGCCAATAGGTTTCATAACCAGCAGAGCCCGCCGCGTCAGTGAACAGTTTTACATAAAAATTGGAAATCAACTGCTCCTGCCAAAGAGAGCAATAATTGAAAGAAACCAGAAATTAATCCCACACTTGCATGTCCTCACGCTGATCCTGCCCCAGCCGAATATAAGGATGTGGCACCTTAATGCCAACTGTAGCAGCTGCCATTTATCTACAAAAAATGTGGCCCATGGGCATACTGCAACAAGCAAAATTCAACTTGCCCAAGAGAGATTGCAAAGCATGAAGTTGAATTTTATTTGCATTGCCTGGTGGCAAAACTGTCCCTTTAGATCTTCAGGTTTGTCCAAAGGCCAACGGCATTCCATTGCCACGGCGTCTATGACAATACCTAGAAACCGCAACTCAGTGGCAGGGCCCTCCATCTTGTCAGGGACCAATGGCACATCAAAAAACTTGAAAACATGTTGGACTGTGGCCAAAAGTGAGGCACAGATAGTACTTCCGGCAGACCCTATATACAAGAAATCATCTAAATAATGGATGACTGAATTACGCCCGGAAACATCCCTAACCACCCATTCCAAAAAGGAACTAAACATTTCAAACAACGAAAAAGAAATGGCACAGCCTAATGGTAAACATCTATCAACAAAAATTCTGCCCTTGCCATTTGCACCCCAGCAGAAGGCAACAACAACGAACCTTTACCATACCTACAAACCCACGATATTGCCATATCAAAAGAAGTATAGGACTCTGTGTAAAGCTCCAGATCAATGGCATCATTCACTGAACCCCCTTTAGGATGCGACAAGTGACGAATGAAGGGTAACTTATTGTGTTCTTTTTTGGGGATAATACCCAAAGAGTAAATACTGGGGTGAATCAAAAGGAACAGCCATGTGAACCAAAGCAACTTCTTTGAAAAGTTTTTCTGAAAATGATCGCTGGATGTAAATGAGATGACTGCAAGTTATCTGCCATCGGAGGAACAACCAGCAACTGGCAGGGTATCAGAAAAACCCTACGAAAAACCTAGCTGCAACACACAAGCTGCCTCCCTGTTAGGATAACACTTTATGAAAGGCGCCATCTTTTCTACCCTCACTGGCGTCTTCCCTCTTTCCAGCGTCGCCTCCTTTTTCTTTTCCTTGCTTGGAGCATAAGGACAGGGAATGAGACCCTCCACACCCTAAACAGTCATGATGGAAACAGCACGCATGCCAAACTTGCATTGAATTGCCAACATAACCCCCTACGTTTTGTGGCTGGTTGTGAAGAAGCTGCTGCACCCCTGTCCCCACCCTGAAAGGAAGGAACCAAACTTTGTGGAGACTACATCAGTTTCATCCAGAGACTGATGTTCTTGTGGTCCCACCGTAAAGAAGGCTGGACTGCCTTGCGCTGACGAAATTTCTCATCATATCGAACCCAAGCAACCCCACCATAGACTCGCTGGGCGTCACTGATGGGGTCCAGATAATGAAAAAAGGGAGGGGGGGGGCAATTCTCAGGGGTCTTTTCCCCAATGACACTAGCTAAAACTGCACACGCCTACAACCCTTTTGAGAACCTATGGGGAATTAACCAATACTGCTGCTTTTCTTCTTCCTCCTTTTTACTTTCATCTGGTTTAACTTTAAAGTTAAATTTCCCCAATGGCAACAAAGAACAATTTCCAAATACTCACCATTCCATATACGCTCCTTCACTTCCAAAGGCCCTTTTAAAAACACACATACCCTTTGCAATTTTGCAGCATTTGCCAAACATATCCCCTCAACCCCAACGACTCCTTCGTCAGCCGCTTTGTCGTCTGAAGCCTTACTGGCCGTAGTTACCACATACGCCACCAGCCGTTAACCAGAGGAAGCCAATGGTCCCGCACCAGTACCAAGAGGGTAAGCTGAGGCCTCAGATGGAACCCTGACTGCCTGACCACTGACATTGGAGGTGGAAGCTTCTGCTCTGGACCACGTAGCTACCGGAGAGGACCTCCCTATGACCTGCTAACAGCTAACAGGCCCCCCCCTCATCAAAAAAGGGACTGAGGACCCAGCACTTCTCCCAATACTCCAGCCAAACCCCCCCTTGCTCTAATCCCTGATGAGCTGTCAACTAAGCCCCCTGAGCCCTTGAACAGAGAGAGAATAAGAACAAGTAAGAGGACATGAAACAGAAGGCACATCCTCTGCCTTGAACTCTTCAATCTGGTAAACAGAATGCATCATTCCAAATCACCAAACTAATACCGTCTCTTCTGCAGGCCCCAGTCATGCTGGCCCTCCTCCTAGTTTTACTCAGCTCCAGGCCAAATACTTTAACAACTTCTGGACCGGAAGGTTTTGCCCCCTTAATGACCAGGCCATTTTTTGCAATTCTGCACTGCGTTACTTTAACTGAAAATTGTGCAGTCGTGCAACGCTGTACCTAAATATAGTTGATGTCCTTTTTTTACTACAAATAGAACTCTCTTTTGATGAAGTTTGATCACCTGTGCGATTTTTTTTTTTTTTTTTGCGCTTTAAACAAAAAAAGAGCGACAATTCTTAAAAAAAAAACAAAAAAAAAACCCCCAAAAAAAAACAACAATATTTTTCACTTTCTGCTATATAACATTCTAAAAAAAAAAAAAAAGAAAAACCAAATTTTTTCATCCTTATAGGACAATTTGTACTTTACTACATATTTTTGGTTAAAAAAATCCCAATAAGCGTAATTTGATTGTGCAAAAGTTATCGCGTCTACAAACTAGGGGAAAGATTTATGTCATTTTTATTTATTTATTCATTTTTTACTAGTAATGGCGGTGATCTGCGATTTTTAGCAGGACTGCGTCATTGCGGCGGACAGATCGGACCCCTAACTGACATTTTTGACACTTTTGGGAGGACCAGTGACATTACTACAGTAATCAGTGCTAAAAATATGCACTGTTACTGTAATAATGACACTGGCACGGAAGGGATTAACCCAGGGGTGATCAAAGGGTTAAGTGTGAGCCTAGGGGGTGCTTTCTAACTGTGGGGGGAGGGAGGGACTTGTGGAATCAACACAGGGACCTGTGATCCTAAATAGGAGGATCATGGGCGCTCTGTGTTCATTCCAGAGAGAACAACGGTCTGCTGTGTTTACAACAGCTGTCATTCTCTCTCAGCGGGGAGCGATCGTGGGTGCCCGGCGGCAATCGCTACCGCCGGCCCCGTGGATCGGCTTCCCCGCTTCCTAATGAGCGCTCCTGCGAACCGCCATACAGATACAGCGGTTCGCGCAGCCGAGCCAGCCTGCCGCAGTATATCTGCAGCGGGCAGTCATGGTTAAATGCACAGTACTGTA
Source organism: Pelophylax lessonae (assembly GCF_965119305.1). Taxonomy (NCBI): domain Eukaryota; kingdom Metazoa; phylum Chordata; class Amphibia; order Anura; family Ranidae; genus Pelophylax; species Pelophylax lessonae. The sequence goes on from NC_138775.1 coordinate 57,372,351, forward strand.
GATGCCAACGGACCTGACTGCAATGCTTCACAACATACATGCTATGTGTTGTATTGCGTTGCATTAAAAGCATGGTGCAGGTCTGGGTTTTGTAACATTGTCATGCATTGGCAACATATTCTATATGAATTGTTTGCCCACAACGCAATCCGTGTATTAATATGAACATACCAATAATGCTAAAGTCATATTCTGTAGCTCTTTACTGAAGTTCTGTTATTGCTTTTTGCTGTGCAGTCAGCTGTTACTTTAATTAATTTCTCTAAATGCTTGTGCAAACAGAACGTTGCAAATGATGTGTTCCTTACAGTGAAATAATAAGCTAATGATTTTCTGCCACTCTGCAGCTCCTGTTAATACAAGCAATACCTCAGAACCACCACGAGGGGGCAGCCTTGCACTGTGGGTGAGCTATTACTACAAAGCCAAGGGACTGCATGTTTTTTTATGTTTCTTTTTATTTAAGCTGTTTCCTATTTTCATACACCTGATTAGATTCCAAGTGATTTTATTCACATTTGTAATTCCATTTCTAATTAGCAATAATTAAATATACATTGCTAAGCCCTGCAGCACTTTATAGGGCACTGTCTCCAGGGATTACAGTGAACTGATTACAAAGTGCATTATTTACCCAATTCTGGCGGATGCAAATTTTTAAAGTTAATTCTAAACAGTTTGGGACTTCCTAGTGGTAATTGTGATCCTGAAAATGTCTAAAAACCTATTGATAAAACAAATGGGCCCTACAGTTTTTGGCATCATTTTTATAATTTTTGCTGTTTTTTAACTTTAGCTGATTTTTTTTTTTTTTTAACTTTTACGTTTTGCTTGGCTTTTTTGGAATATCCCTATATTTATAAAGGAGCTTCATTCTAGCCATGGAAGAAAATAGCTAAATACGGCCAAAAGGTTTGTCTTTAACCACTTTAAGACCGGAAGGATTTACCCCCTTCCTGACCAGGCCCTATTTTGCGATTCGGCACTGCGTTACTTTAACGGACAATTACGCGGTCGTGCAACGCTGTACCAAATAAAACTGATGTCCTTTTCTCACAAATAGAGCTTTCTTTTGGTGGTATTTGATCACCTGTGCGATTTTTATTTTTTGCGCTATAAACAAAAAAAGAGCGACAATTTTGAAAAAAAAAAAAAACAATATTTTTCACATTCTGCTATATGACAGTCTCAAAAAAATTTAAAAAATCAAAATTTTTTAACATTTTAGGCCAATTTGTTTTCTGCTACATATTTTTGGTAAAAAAAATCGCAATAAGCATATTTTGATTGGTTTGCGCAAACGTTATTGTGTCTACTAAGTACGGGAAAGATTTATTTCATTTTTATTGTTTTTTTTTACTAGTAATGGCGGCGATCTGCGATTTTTTGCGGGACTGGGACATTGCTGTGGACAGGTCGGACCCCTAACTGACATTTTTGACACTTTTGGGGGGACCAGTGACATTATTACACTAATCAGTGCTAAAAATATGCACTGTAATAATGACACTGGCAGGGAAGGTGTTAACCCTCACGGTGATCAAGATGTTAAATGTGAGCCTAGGGGAGTGATTCTAACTGTGGGGGGGGGGGGGGTGTGGCTTGTGAAATGACCATAGAGACATGTGATCCTATATAGAAGGATCACATGGGCTCTATGTAGGGATGCACCGAAATGAAAATTTTGGGCCGAAAACCGAAACCGAAAATGCAGGATGCCCTTGGCCGAAAACCGAAACCGAAAATGACTTTTTCCCCCAAATAATTTTAAAATAGATAGAACAGGGGCATACACCAAAAACAGACGTACACCTGTCGCTGCCACCCTGTCACAGTATATGTACTGTGATGGGTTGGCAATAGGTTAATTTAATTACCATTGGTATTAGTATTAATTATGCAGCATGAGGGGGTTAATGTATTGTCACTGCTGGTCACTGCTGCATTAGTGACTGACCAGTGGCAGTTAATTAACCCCTTTGTGCTGCATTAGTGCAACCAGTATCAGTGTTAATTAACACTGATAGTCAACCAGTATCAGTGTTAATTAACACTGATACTGGTTGCACTAATGCAGCACAAAGGGGTTAATTAACTGCCACTGGTCGGTCACTAATGCAGCAGTGACCAGCAGTGACAATACATTAACCCCCTCATGCTGCATAATTAATACTAATACCAATGGTAATTAAATTAACCTATTGCCAACCCATCACAGTACATATACTGCATACCTTACCATTGGTATTAATACTAATACTAATACCAATGGTAAGCTGCCTCAACTATGTGAGCCTTCACTTCACTCCCCTGTGAGGCATGTATCTCCTCTGACAGGGAAGTGAAGTGAAAGCTCACATAGTTGTATCTATTAGTGGCCGCTCCCCCCGCCCCCCCGCCCGGTGTCAGGTCAGTTCTCATTCACACACAGTACCACTGAGCTGACAGGGAAGGATCACATAGTTCTATCTATTAGCGCCCATCGCCCCGCCCTCCCGCCTGGCATGTCCCTCCATTCATGCAGAGATCGTAGTAGGGACGTCATTGAGAGGCGGGCGGCCGGCCAGAGGCGGGACTTTTAAAACCTGCCCTGCGCTGCGCCCTCCTCCTTTCTCACGGCGGCCATATTAATTTCGGCGATGTTAACCCATTATCGGCCGAAATGAGAAATTTCGGTGCATCCCTAGCTCTATGGTCATTGCAGGGAGAAGGACGGTCAGCTGTGTTTACAACAGCCGATCGTCCTTCTCTCTCAGCGGGGAGCGATCGCGGGTGTCAGATGGCAATCTGAGCCGCCTGACCCGTGCATCGGATCCCCGCTGCTGAGTGGGGGCGGGAGCGTGCCCCCTAGCTTCCCTAGACCTACGTCGGTTTGCGCAGGAGAGCCACCCTGCTGCAGTAAAAAGGCGGCGGGTGGTCGGGAAGTGGTTAAAAATACTTTATGCGCACCCCAAAAATTAAAAAAAAAAACAAAACGTAATATTTTTTCGGAAAGCAGAGACCCTGGAGAATAAAATGGTAGAATCAATGATATTGGTGCAAGGGTTTACAAAATTTTAGTAAAAAAATACATTAAAGTTAGTTTTTAGCACATACAAAACACAATAAATTACCCAATTTTATAAAAGATGAGGTTGCGCCAAAGTAAATAGATACCCAGCATGTCAAAAGTTAAGATTGTGTGCACCAGTGAAACAGCTAAAACTTCAGTACCCTAAACTTTCCATAGACAAGGCTTTAAAGCCTATCATCAGTTTAGAGTTAGCTCAATTTAGAGTTAGTTCCTCAGTTTAGAGTTAGCTGTGAATGATGACCCTACAATTATTACTTTCACTCTGGTATGCACGGAGATATGTAACATGTGTAGCACAATCAGTGTTTTAATATGGAGGTGCTGCTGGCGCATGTGCTTATGTATGTATGTGAGTGTATATGGCGTGCCTAAAAAAAAAAAAAACTTTGGGGGGGGGGGGGTGTTATGTGTAATTTCTTTTTAACCAAAAATTCCCTGTGATTTTATTTTACTCCCCTATACTTCATTCATGCTACTGGAGAGCTTCTTCAGCTTCTTCCCTGGATGCAGAGACCAAGGACACTGACAGCCAAACCCGGAAGTTATGTAAAGTACATCACTTGCTCGTTCCTACAAGGTAGGAGAGATCAGCAAGTGGACATTTGCTGGTCCCCCTCCCCTCTAGCAGCACCTGTACACGGGGGTGGGGAGGTAGTGCGTGAAAGTGATCAGGCAGCTGTAAATCCACCTGATCGCTTCCACCTGACAGTTGGCTTGTCAGATTTACACACAACAAAAGGGTTGAAAAGGAAAAGGTGATCAATGTAGGAATCCGACCACAATGAGGACATATTAAAGACCCGTTCATACTTATACACCTGTGATTCAGCTGCATTTTATTTTATTTTCTACAAATGTTCTTACACATTATTATATGATTCCACACATAAGGTAAATCAGGTTTTTTTATGCATTTTAGTGCATTTTATGTGGAGCCATTACTACTAGTCATCAGTCAGTGCAATAGGGCGATTGCACCAATCATGCATTTTAATGTATTACCCCTAGACTTCTATGGACCTCAGAACACACAATTGTGTGAATGGGGCAAAAACGAATGTTCTCAGGCTATATTCTCTGCAACTCAAAAGTGTAAAGGCAGAAAATATTGCATTATGGCCGCTAGATGGTTGCAATATCTGTCAAGGTCTAAAATGCTTACATGGGGAAAGATCTCTGCAAAAAAAAAAAGTCAGACAGGTGATAGATAAGGGCTATGTGCAAAGATTTGGAAGTGTGTTGCAATGCTTGCTTTGCAACAACAAAGTGGGGTTGATTTACTAAAACTGAAGTGTGCAAAATCTGGTGCAGCTCTGCATAGAACCTAATCAGCTTGTAGTAGTTTTTTTTTTTTTCAAAGCTCAATTGAACAAGCTGAAGTTAGAAGCTGATTGGCTACCATGCACGACTGCACCAGATTTTGCACTCTCTAGTTTTAGTAAATCAACTCCAGTTTCTAGTAGCGTGCAATTATATATTTTAGGTAGTTTTCTCCCAGGATTTAGTATAAGAAAATTGATAAGAATACAACTTGCAAAGATCTTTTTTCTGGATTTCCTGTGTGATGGTTCCCTGGTTCATGACAGCTTAAGCTCAGAAAATGACTGCACTCAAACCAATACATGAGCTCTCTTCAGTGTCGCAGTGCTCATTGCCATAGGAGAATAGAAAAGACTTATGACATCCTAAAGCCTTGTACACACGCAACGAATTTCCGCCGATCGGTCGTCCATCTTTTGTCCAGAGTGTCCGTTGGTTGGAATCTGCTCTAGACTGTACACGAATTTTCCCGTAAGACAGAATTCTACTTCAGAAGTGATGTCATGTGTTGGATTGCTTTCTATGTGTTCTTTCATCTCTGAGCATGCCTAGTCTTGCTCATAAGATTTTTCCCCATCTAAATCTGTACTAATGAGACGAAAATCGGACGTGTGTTGATGGAGGACAAAAATTTTAATGCCTGCACATCAGGATTTTGTCAGCCGAAAGCACCATACTAACAATCCGAAAATCGGCAGATCGGTCGTCAGACGAAATTTCCCTTCCGAATTTCTTATCGTGTGTACGGGGCTTTAGTGTTCAGAAAAACATGCAAGGGAGTAAAGGGTATTTTCTTTAAACCAAAATTTTATTGTGCACACAATTGGATGAATAAATTGAATACAATTTCATTTTATTCCCTAAGGGTGTATTTAAAAAAGAAATGGGTGAATGGGGCAAAAACGAATATTCTCAGGCTATATTCTCTGCAACTCAAAACAGAAAATATTGCATTATGGCCGCTAGATGGCGCCAACTATTGTGGGAACTAAATTCTCTCCAGTGCCATCTAGTGACCATAATGCAGCATTTTCAGCAGTCACACATTGAAACTGCAGATGGGAAACAATCGATTTCTCTTTATTCGCACAGAACAAATTTACATCCAGTTTCATCAAACGGCTATAAGAATTGTTTTCTAAATACACATCTTGTTTAGTAAATAGGCCATATTATAAAAAGTAGCTGGTCTCCTGCTCTGTGCATCTGAGCGGCTAATAACAATACTTGGCATGTGCCATCTCTTGGCGCCCGCTGTCTCGCTTCAAGCGGAACTAAGCAATTTGGGCATTATAATACAATAGAGGAGGCCCTTAAGATTTACTCAATGAGAGATACAAACAGCAGCCAAAGTCTTTTAATGAAATGAGCGTTGGGTGACTGATAACTCCGGCTCTGGACAGGGGGGCGTTCATACAATTATTGCAAAGACAGCTGGTTCTGGATCCTCACACCGGTACTCAGAAGCCAAGTTGGCTACAGAAGCTGCAATATCTGTCGAGGTCTAAAATTCTTACACGGGGACAGATCTCTACAAATCTTGCAGAAGACAGACACAGCCCATAAAGGAGGGTCATTATATGTATCGCTTACCAGCAGCTTACAATGGCTTGCTGCAATGTGCCGCCATACATTGGGGGATTTCTCTATTATGGAGATGGGGCTCTGTGCTTTGATAAATGCCCCATGTGTGAATCTGATTTGGACAACAGGACTGAATTTAAATGGATATTATTACCGCCAGCAGGTGCTTGTAAAATGGAGTGCACAATTGGAAGACAATTATAAGTGGTGCTGATTGCATTTTTTAAAAAAGTCTTACATAAAAAGCAGGTAAAATGTCTGATTCCTTGGCAGCCTGGGCCGGTGTACCCAGACACCCACTGCCCAATCAAAGCTGTGATTAGTGCCCCCTTGAAATGTACACCACATATGTGCCAGATACAACAACGTGAATCATTACCAATGAAGTTCAAGTATATGTAAACCCAATCACTAAAATCTCTTATCATGACGCTGATATGTAGTTATTTCAGAAATACATTTTCAGAACTCCATCTTTCAAAACACTTTACGTAGTATGTTTGGACCAAGCTGGCCTATGTCTCTCACTAACCTGTGAGGACGCTGGACGATGGATAAACTAGGGGTCGTTTTTCAGGGCTGATACCAATTTTTCAGCCGCCTTTCAGGCCGATAACCAATATTAGGTGCCAATATTCTGTATATTTAAAGTTGGCTGACACCCTGCTGTGGGTGGGTGGCTGCTCCTACCTGGTCCAGCCGTTCCTTGGTGTGCACTGTCCCAGGTAAGGGAGATTGCAAGAGAAGTTCAGCTGGACCCAAACAGGCATTGGCATGCATGTGTGGGCACATTAGCGTGTGCACAAAAAGAAAGGTACATATGCACATGCGTGAATGTGCGTGTTTGCGTGCACGCACTGGCGCCAAATGGCCTATTTAAGCTGAGCAATGACAGGAGCACATTGCTGAGTGGTCTTTTAGCTTGTTCCTGTTTACCTGTGCCCTGATCTTCTTCCTGTTTACCTGTGTTTGAATCGGCTTGACCTTGACTCTCCTCTGGATTCCTGCCTGTCGACCTGTGACCTCGGACTGTGTTCTGACCCTGCTCCTGTCTCATGCCCTTGTACCTCACTTCCCAACTGTGTACCGACTCTGGCTTGTATCCTGACACTGCTCTTGTCTCATGTTCCTGTACCCGCACTGCCCGGCTGTGTTCTGGCTACTCTCCTGCCTCCTCATCCAGCATCACTGAGTCCCAGGTGCCCCAGGACAGGAGGTGCAAAAAAAGCCCCCTTTACAGCTTGATCTCCACCAGGTACGTGATAGAGGTGGCAGCCTTTGCCCTATCCGGGTAGAAGTAAGGACTCAGTCAGACTGTCAGAACATTTGCAGGCCAAGTGCGCAGAGGAACGCAGTGCAACATACATAATGATGTCGCGTGCGTGTGCTGTGCGCCTCCATGCACTGGGCCTGCAGTGCAAAACCTTCTGAGTCCTGGCTTCTTCTACCCAGGCCGATGACATAGTGGGCCCCAAAAAGATATCCACTGTGGCAGGGGAAGACCAATATCAGTACGTTTGTGACCAATACAGATTCTTCACCGATGCAACTGCACCGATTATCAGTCGACCAATAGAATAAACTATATGTAGCTGTGGCTACATACAGCATACTGCACTCTGTTCTGGAAGTGAGACAAGACTTCCTGTCCCATACCCGGAACACAGATCAGTTTACAGCAGCGGCGCTCAACCACTCAGAGCAAGCTATGTATTCTATCAATGAATACAAAGCTTTCTCCCATTGGCAGTCAGAGAGGCGGGCTGATGATGTCACAACCTCTGACTTCATTGATAGAATACATTGCTTGCTCTAAGTGGCTGAACGCTGCTGCAGTAGACTCTTCTGTGTTCTGGGACAGGAAGTCTCTGCCCGCACCCGGAACACAGTGCGGTATGTTGTATGTTGCCGCAGGTGTGTGTGTGTGTGTGTGTGTGTGTGTGTGTGTGTGTGTGGGCGGGGTAGTGGGGGGGGGGGTTAATAGTGCTGACACCACTCCTGGAGCTACCATTGTGTCCATTGATACCAACGTTGAGGGTTATTATTGCATTCACTGGCAGCAACATTGGGGGCTATTTCACTCCCTGAAACCAATGTTGGGGGTTATTATTACACTCACTGACACCAATGTTGGGGGTAATACTGCAATCACTAACACCAATGTTGGGGGTTATTATTACTTCCATTGACACCAATGTTGGAGGTTATTATTACTTCCACTGACACCAATGTTGGAGGTTATTATAACTTCCACTGACACCAATGTTAGGGGCTATTATTACTTCCACTGACACCAATGTTGTGGGTTATTATTACTTCCACTGACACCAATGTTAGGGGTTATTATTACTTCCACTGACACCAATGTTAAGGGTTATTATTACTTTGACTGATACCAATGTTGGGGGTTATTATTACTTCCACTGACACCAATGTTAAGGGTTATTATTACTTTGAATGATACCAATGTTGGGGGTTATTATTACTTCCACTGACACCAATGTTAGGGGTTATTATTACTTCCACTGACACCAATGTTAGGGGTTATTATTACTTCCACTGACACTAATGTTGTGAGTTATTGTGTACCCCTAAAGACAGGGTGGGCTGACATTCCACCTCAGGGGTACATTACTTTGGCAAAAGTGGATATGTATACCGATGGGCGCCAGTCACTTTTAGGTGAAACAAAAATTTTATTACTCCCAGTCCATGGCAGAGAGAGTTAGGGTTTCAGATGCTCCAGATTAAAGCAGAACTCAGGGACTGCAGGACTACTTCATATATAACTGCACAGAAAAAGGACCTTTAAGTTGAGACCGACACTCCTGTATTAGGATTTTTTTGCAGACATCACCAGTAGCAACCGCATTTGTTCCCTCCATGAGAATCAACCAGCTCCCACTCACGAGGGTACAATGTAAAAGCCCTGCAGACATATCCAGTAGGATCCTCCTCTGGGACACAATCCTGTATCCAGGAAGGAACAATCACATGCCTCAGCTCCAGGTTTAAAGTAGAACTACGGGCAAAACTTTTCTTTTATTTTGGATAGAACAAGGGAGGGTTATAACCCCTGTCAGATTTTTTTTCTGCATTTGTGTCCCATTGAAAAGATTTGCGCTCACTTCCTATCCCATAGCCAAACAGGAAGTGAGAGGAAATTCCTTTAAATTAAGGTAATTGCCTGCTCACCAGAACTAGTGCCACCATTGGAAGATTTCTCCTGTTACTTTTCTGGGGACAACCTAAAATTTGTGATTTTCTTTTAGTTTCACTTTCAATGATAATGGTAAACAGGACAAATAGAGAGGGTGAATCTCCTTAATAGGGGCACAGACGGCAATAAAAACTGACAGGGATTCTAATCCCTTTTCACTCTATCCAAAATGAAAAAAAAATTGTATAATATTTACCGTAATTTACCTTTCCTGGTGCCTATCCATGGCAGCATACCTGTGATAGAGCTCCGCCTTTACTCCGCCTTCAGGACTAGTGAATAGCTTAAAAGAAAGATGCCCCCTACTACCAGCATTCTCCTGTGATATAGAATACCGAGGGAGGGAGCATATGCTGCCATGGATAGGCACCTGGAAAGGAAAATTATGGTAATTATGAGACCATTTTCCGTTTTCCTGGTGCCTGGTTTCCTGGTGCCTCCATAGCACAGCATACCTGTGATAAATAACTATGTGACAAAAGGGTGGGTAGATGCTAAAACAAATACATTTTTTATTTATTTATTTTTTTTATTTAGATGAAGAAAGGGCTTCCTGCATTGCCCTTCTTTAAAATTCTACACTGGTGAGCTTCCAGGGTCAACTCTATAATGTTTTATAAATGTGTGCTGAGACGACCATGTGGCAGCCCTGCAGATGGTATCCAGGGAGACGTTCGCTCTGGCTGCCCATGAGGCAGAAATTGATCTCATTGAATGAACCTTCACCTGCTCCGGAGGAACCATGCCTTTAGCCCTGTACACTTTACATATTAGTTTCACAATCCAGGATGCAAAAGTCCTGCTAGAGGCTTCCTTCCCTCTGTTTTTCCCCATGGGATAACGAACAGCCTGTTAGATGTTCTAAATTTTTCTGTATCCTTGAGATACTTCTTGAGGACTTTCGCTATGTCCAAGCTTGGGTTTATTTCTGACTGGGAAAAAAACTGGCAAAGCCCATGGTTCCCTGAGGTGACTTGCGGTAGCCACTTTATGGGTGTAACCTTGATTAGGTTGCAGTTCCAGTCTGTCTGGAAAGAAAGAAACGTGATCCTCTCTGATTCCAAGGGCTTGCAAGTCCGATATCCTCCTGCCAGATTTAATGGCTAGAAGAAAGGCCATTTTTAAGGATAAGTTCCAAATCGATATTTGTTCCATAGGAGCAAAAGGATGTTCCACCAAGGCTTCCAGGATTAGAGTTGGGTCCCATTTTGGAAAGGTGCGTCTGACCGGAGGGCGTGACTTTAACACACTTCTAAGGAATGTAATTACGAGAGGGTTGACCACCCATCTTGAATTTGTTGCAGCTGATAATGCGGCCAACTGGACCTTTAATGAACTGAGACCTAGGCCTAGGTCAGGTCCGGTCTGTAGGAACCTCAAAATATTGGAGACTGAAGGTGAGAATTCGATCAAAACTTTTTTCCAGCCGCAAAGGTTTGAAACTTTTCCCAGACTCTTGAGTAGATGGAGTTTGTGGATGGTTTCCTTGTTTGAAGGAGTGTCAAAATGACTTCCAGGGAACAGCCTAAGGCTTCAAACCTCTGCCACTCAATTTCCACATCCGTAGATCCAGTCTGTGCGGGTTTGGATGAGAGACTCTGCCCTGCTGTAGAAGTTGAGGGAACAGGGGAAGTGTCAGAGGTGTGCTCACAGACAGCCGCATGGCTAGTGGAAACCAAGGTCTCTTGGGTCAATAAGGGAGAATTGCCAGGATGTGTACTGGTTCCTTCAGGAGCCTCAGAAGAATTTTAGAATAAGAGGGCGAGGTGGGAAGGCATACCCTGTGTCGAAGTCCCAGGTGCATGTCAGAGCATCCACTGCTTCCACCTGAGGGTGTGGAAACGGAGATAAATCTGGGAAGCTTGGTGTTCCATGGTGTAGCAAACAAATCTACCTGAGGATATTTCCAGTGATTGGCGATCTGGTTAAATACGTGCGGATGCAGGGCCCATTTGTTGTTGTCCGGACAAGATCTGGAGAGAATTTCTGCTTGATTGTTTAGCCTGCCCAGGAAATACACTTCTCTGAGGTCTAGGAGATTCCTCTCTGCCCAGAGCATGATTAGTTCTACTTCTGACAGAAGTGTCCTGCTGTGAGTCCCGTCCTGTTTTTGAATATAGGAGACTGCTGCCCTGTTGTCCAGTCATAGAAGGACTTTCTTGCCTCTGATGTGGGGAGCTAGAGAGGTTAAAGCTAGGAATGCTCCTCTCAACTCCAGGATGTTCGAGACTAGGCTCTCGACTTGAAAGGACCATCATCCCTGGATCTCAATTTCCTCGCAATGGGCTCCCCACCCTTTTCCGCTGGCATCTGAAGTAGTTGTGGTCCAGGAGAGGGAACCCAACTATCGCGGTTTGGACAGGTTCTGAAGCTTCGTCCACCAATGCAGACTTCTGCGCATGCATGGTGTTAAGAGGATGGGCTGTGAGAGACATTGTTTCTTCCACTGTTTTAGGAAGCCGGTCTGAAAGTACCTCAGATGCCAACGTGACCATGGCACCATCGGAATGCATACTGACATTGAACCGATGAGGCTCAAACAGAGAGAAGCTGTCAGGCGGGGGTTGCGCAAAATCTTGGAAACTCTCTGAATGATGATCTTCACCTTCTGTATGGGTAATGACACTGTACCTTGACTGGTGTTGAATAATGCTCCAAGACAGATCATCTGCTGGGTAGGCATAAGATGGCTCTTCTGATAGTTTATTAACCACCCTGCCTGGGTCAAAGACTGTAACAAGATGTCCCTCTGCAAACCTCAGGTATCTCTGAAAGGACGGAAGAATTGGAATGTGCAGATAGGCATCCTGAAGATCTATTGAGAGTAACCAATCCTTTGGTTGTACTGCTTGGATTATCATCTGCAGAGATTCCATCTTGAAACTTTCTAGATCGATATGTCGATTGAGCTTTCTCAGGTCTATTACTGGTCTCCATCCCCCAGTTTTCTTTGGAACGAGGAATAGAGTGGAGTAAAAACCTGTATATTGCTCCAAAGGGGGCACTGGAACCACTGCGCTTTGTACTTGGAGAGACGTTATAAACTGCAGAAGAGCTTCCGCTTTTTGTGGTGATGTTGGGATCTCTGTCCTCTTGAAGTAATCTTGAGGAGGCTGAGGAGAGAAAGTCCAGTAGTGTCCGTGATTTATTGTAGATAGGACCCAAGGGTCCTGGCATCTGTTTGCCCAAACTAGCACAATATTTTGAGCCTGGCTCCCACCGGGAGTGTTTGGGCCTCCCCTATGTCAAAAGGATTTTGTTTTATCCTGGGGGGGGGGGGGGGGGCGGAGAAAGGTTTACTTTTTCTTGTCCCCAGAAAGGAAGACTGGGTAACTGAAATTTCTTGACCTGGATTGTTGAAACCTAGAAGAGAAGTTTCTGCATCTCCCGGCCCGTGTGTCTTGTGGAAGTAAGCCTGACTTGCCACCAGTCACTCTGGAGATGGCTTTGTCCAATCTCTCCCCAAACAGTGCCTTCCCATCAAAGGGAATCCTGCACCAGTTCTGTTTTGAAGCAATATCCGCTGCCCACGGCTTTAGCAATAAGGCCCTTTTGGCCATGACTGAATTACTCTGGCTGAGCAGCGAATGGTGTCAATTGCTGCTTCTCCCGACGAAATCGGCCGACATCTTCAGCTCATCCAGTGCCTTTATGATGTCTTGCTTTTTGCACATCTCGTCAGATAGCCGACTCTTATGTTTTTTGTCCTTTTGTCCAGGCTTTTATTGCTGTGGACACTGATGTGGATGCGATTCCTTGCAATAATGTGATGGAGATCTGATTTACCCTTTTACTTATCATGAGGTGTGGAAATCACCTTTGATGTGGCATTACATTTTGGAGATTTTTTGGGAGTCATATACTTACCTCTGGTAAGTTAACGCATTGCTACTGGTGGTGGATTTGATCACAATTTTGCGGAAATCCCTCTGAAGAGCGATCCACAATCTTCACGTGTGAACCACATGCACAATAAGGACAATTCTATACTTTGCACAGTGCACATATTTTTTATTTGCACTAATTTGAAACTGTGGTAGTCCAATGGACATTATTTATTAATACACCATATTGCACTTTCAAGGCACTATTAGCACTTTATATTTTTTATGTATAGATTGTATTATTTACAGTATATATCTTGGTTTGGTAAATTATCAACTCACTCTAGAAGCACGTATTATTATGAATTTTTAATATTTCACGAGCCTATGTATTTATTTGTATCAACTGTTTATTATTTAAATTTATTGCCACTTATTCACTTTAAACTATAGCGCGGTTTGCCAAGGGAGCGACTGGAATATTTGGCAATCGGTTCTTTGGATCTATATAGAATCCAAAACCATTTGTCTTTACAACCAGCAGCTGGACTTATAGCCTAGAGCACATCACTATTCATCCAATTTGCGCAGGTAGTGGGTATTTTTCCACTATATATCTTAATGTTACAGGGGATGGTTAGAGACTATGGGCAAGCTTTAAGGGATGGTCAGAGACTACAGACATGCTACAATGGATGGTGAGAGACTACAAGCATGCTACAAGGGATGTTCAAAGACTATTGATATGCTACAAGAAATGATCAGAGACTAGGGGCATGCTACAAGGGATGTTCAGAGACTACTGGCATGCCACAAGAGATAGTCAGATACCACAGGCATGCTACAAGAGATAGTCAGATACCACAGGTATGCTACATGGGATAGTCAGAGACTACAGGCATGCTACAAGAGACAGTCAGAGACTACAGGGAGCCATATACTGGAGATACTCTACATGAGACTACTTTAAAGCGGAGTTCCGGGCACAAAATCGATATTTCTTTTTTGTGCCCCTCCGCTAGTTAGACATCACCTGAAAAGGAATTGGATAGTTAGGTTTTTTTTTTTTTTGTTTACTCAACTTGTAATTGAAGATCGTAAATACTCACCTCAGAGTACTTCCTCCCTCAGCGCCGCGGCTCACCCGTCACTTCCTGTCTCGCGATGATTCCTGGGAGCTGAACGTCATCGCTCCCAGGAATCTATGCGACGGCACCGGCCCCGCTTGTCACTTCCGGGCGACGCCGCATTCCCCTGCTAAACAGCTTCTGGGCATGCCCAGAAGCTGTGGAGGAATGCGGCGCCGCACCGGAAGTGACGAGAGGGGCCGGTGCAGGCGCATTCTGGGACAAGAAGACGCGTAAGAAGACACAGAAGAGGACCGCGCCGGCTTCAGCTGCCCACAAGAGAGATGGAAACGCTGTGGAAGAGATTTTATAAGTAAGTATTTCTTCTAAAAGGTAAGTGCGAACCGGGACAGATCAGAGGCTAGCCATTGTGGAATGTACTAGCCCTGACTGTCCGGGGGGTATGTTTGTTAAAAAATGACTTCTGTGCCCGGAACTCCGCTTTAAAAGCCCCATTACAAATCAATGCTTCCACATTTGTGCTCTGTATAGCCTCATAAAAATTACCTGTGCCACATTTTTTTCCCCGGCAAGATCTATTATATAATATCCGAGGAAAAAAGTATAAAGAGAAAAGGAATGGACAGCATAGAAAAAAAAGTTTTTCACTGGCCGGAGTAAGCATCTAGGTATAGGAAACGCAGAATACTTTCTGAAAGGCTCCTGAGGGCTGTGTTCAGCCCTGGGCCGCAGGTTGGCCACCAAGGACCTACGGCCTTGGGCACGCTGGGCAATGAAGACCACCGCTACTAGTCACAGATTACCACTAGAGGGAGTCTTTACATATAGTACCTCTATTGGAAGTACATTGATGGAAATACAGAACATTTTGGGAACATTTTACAATAACTCAACGTGTGCACACAGAACTCAGATCTTCATTTCCCTTTTATTGGGTCATGAGAATCCCAAGTTTGTCTTTATTTCCTCAGCATGATAAGTCGCTGTACTGAGACTAATTGAGTCAGCTCTTCCCTTGTTATTGCTAGTGATCATTAATGACCAATACAGCAGATTATTGAGAGCTGCTACACCGTCGCTTGTCAAATCTTCCTGCTAAGATTGTTTACTCGTGTATGTTCTTCCACTCACAGCGTCCAGTACAGGGAGTATAAACAAGTACATTAATCACAAACCTTCTTATCCTTATCAGCCATCTGAAATCTGAATAATGATGGATGGCCCTCTCACTTTTACTGCCCTCCAGTTATCACTTAGAAGGCGACAGTTGAGCGACAGCGCACGTATGAGATTCAGAGAGCTCAGCTTGGCGTGCATTACTTTTTATAGATCAGGGAGTAAGTTATTTAGCTGGGAACAGGCTTATTTAACAAGGTAAATAGCAAATGCGTTAACCCATGGTGGCCCATCAGAATTTATCATCAGAAAACTGATTGATTGCTATAGACTAAAACCTTTGCACATTGGTAAATTTCTGCCTTAACCACTTATGGACTGGAAGGTTTTCTCCCTTAATGGCAAAGCCATATTTTGTGATTCGGCACTGCATTACTTTAACGGACAATTGCATGGTCGTGTGACATTGTACCTAAATAAAATTAATGTCCTTTTTGTCCCACAAATAGAGCTTTCTTTTGGTGGTATTTGATCACCTCTGTGATTTTTATTTCTTGCGCTATAAACAAAAAAGGACGATAATTCTGAAAAAAAAATGTTGGCTACTTAGTCTATGTGATATGGCTCTTCCCACTTGGCACTACAGGACACAGTAGTGATGCAGCAGCAAGTAGAAGGAACCCCAGTGCTTTGAGTGGACCAGGTATCTGACACTCCCAGATGTGTCAGATAATAGTAGTGTCCCTATCTCTTAAAACAAAAATTATCACTAGAAGTTAAAAATCCTTCTTGAATCTCTGAGGAGATCCAGTGCACATAGCACGTGATCCTGTTCATATCCGTGCAGTGGTTTGCAAAAATAAAGGACATTTTTTTTATGTTTGTGATGTGCCGTAGCTCCACCCCATGCCACAGGCCAATTTATGGGTGTTCCTATAGTGGAGCTAAAGCACAGCACTGAGGCTACCGTCTCCTATTCATTCTGCAGTTCTGCCATTTAATCCTCCAGCGCTGTGTCTCCTCTGCTCTACCCTTCTGCCTTGTACACTGGAGGACAAAATTGAACCCAGACCCACCCACCAGCGATTCTGAGAAGAGAGACTAGAGCAGTAGCTGTTGGCTTGTGTTGTTGTGAATGGTGACATGTTGGAGGCAAGAGCCATCATTCACAAAAACACAAGCTCACAACAACACAATGCAGCTACTACTCTTGTCTCTCCCCCTAGAATAGCTGGCGCCTGGTGAGCGGGTCTTGGACTTGGTCTGGAGAAGGTCCATTAATCAAAGCTCATTTATATTTATTATTCATGGTCGGATAGCTGTCAGGGAAGGGGAGTTTCCTTAGACAGCATGCAAAAAGACAGGAAAAAAGTAGTACATGTACTCCTAGGGGCAAGAAGGCATTAAGAAAAAAAGCTGAACTCCAGGCAGGTATAAAAGACACAAATTAAGGGCTCCTACACACTATAAAAAAATCGGGCTAGAATTTTCGCCCTAAGAACTTGCGTACGATTTTCGTATAGTGTGTACACAACTTTCTACAGCCGATTCCGACCTTCTGAACAAAAATTTCCGAAGGGACATACTCCAAAATTTTTCTCATACAGGAATAGAATGAATGGTTTTTCAATTAATGTGTGCCGCGTAATGTGTACCAGAAACTAAAGACTGCACTTGATCAGAAAAATAAACAAGTAAAAAAAAGCATTAGTCGTATGAGAAGTTTCTTACAAATTTTCTTTCATCGGTTCCGATTTGCTGTGAAACAAGGAAAATCGGACGATAGTTCGCCTTAATGCAGCTCTGTAATCATAAATACATAAATGTAAAGAGTGTACAAACAGTATCTGAATTTGACTTGGTATCAGCATCTTGTAGTTCCTGAACTCAGACTGTGGGAGTGAGAAGCAACACAAGGAACCAGTTTAGCTACAGCTTAAGCAGTAAGCTGGTAGGACAGAGCAGTGTGACATAAAGATGAGCTCCTCAGTCTGCTGCTTTTCTTTTCACTGTCCAATTACAGACAGGGAAGGGAGTAGACCTGTAAGGATCCTTTCACACGGGCTTTCCGATTAGGTCCGCCTGTCAGTTTTTCAGGCGGACCTGATCGGATGCTCCATGCACCCCTATGGAGCGGCAGATGTCAGCGGTGATATCTCTGCTGACAGCTGATGCTATCCGATCTGATCCTGTTACTGAAACCCTATTTTCCATCCGTCTGGAGGATCGGATAGTATTGGATGAAAACGGACAGGCAGTCCATTTTCATCCGATCTCCCATAGAGGAGAGTGGGGATCTGACAGGTCCGTCTCTGCACACAGAGCGAAGACGGACCTGTCATTCGCCTGCTCAGCGGGGATCGGCGGATCGATCCCCGCTGAGCAAAACAGAGTCTCCTGGGCGGTAAGCTCGGTAAGTGTGAAAGGGCTCTAAGTGTTACTGACCTGCAGCAGAGAAAGATCAGGTCCCCTGCCTGCCACAGCTCTATTATATGTATTGTGTGCTTAGTTGTCTGCCTAGAGTTCAGCTTTAAAAGCCCAAACATCTGAATGATAAGTTTTAGACATTTTTTTTACTGGTGCTTGACATTAAATTTTTTAAACTCTGGCAACAGGGTCACTTTAAAGCCCATCTTTGGGCTCCCCCCAGCAGGAGCCTCTTCCCTCCTTGAAGCCCACTCTATGCATCAGTACTCTGTGGACGCAAAACACAGTGGTGTCGTGGTTTATGATGGCCTGCACTCACAGTATATTCTCTGTCCTCTGAGCACCATTCAACCTGGAAGATGGAGAACATCTTCCTGGAAGATGGAGAACATCTTCTGGGAGAGAAAAAGTATTGCAGGGGACAGCGGTGGAGAGGAGGTAAGTATAGCAGCCAGAGTTGCATTTTTTTAACTGTAAGAGAGAAGTCCACCTTTTATACCAGGTTTCATATTACAACCATATTTAGGGTGCAATATGAACCATGGTCAGAGTCTGCAGCTCCCCACCCTCTACCCCCCCCCCCTTCTTACCCTTACAGAAACAGGGCATTCTTCTCCCCGCTGGCTTCTGTCATTTTTGAATTATAGCGGCTATTTGTGGTTCCACCCACACAGCTTCATCATTAATTCACAGAGATCTGTGAATTAAAAAACTCCCAAGTCCCATCTTCCACCTCAGCCAAGGGATTCAAAGTAGGAATCGACCGATTATCGGCAAAGCTGATATATCGAGGGCCGATCTGCACTTTTCCCGAGGTTACTGAGGTGACCGGTATTGCAGATAATTCGGGAAAGTGCTTGTACCAGAGTGATGCCTGCAGCTAGAGGCATCAACCCGGTACCGGCGTCTATAGCCGGTGGTCGGTTGTCTTGTAATGACAACCGATGCAGCTGAGAAGCCGCTCGGCTGTCATTACAAGGAGTGGGAGGGGACGTTCCCCCCCCTCCCGCCGCCTTCCGTGGCTCGCCTGGGTCTCCTGTCCCACCGGGAGACCCGGGCATCCTACCTGCACGGCCGCCGAAGACCCGATCAAAGCTGCATTTAGCTCTGATCGGGTCTCCATGTAAAAGCCCAGAGTGATGCCAAATTAAAAAAAATGACAGCATTCAAAACAGCCAAACTTGGCGTTTTGAATGCTTTTAAGTGCAGAGGAGGGGGTTTGGGGTTGATAGGAAAACCCCAAAACTCAAGGGGTTTCAGTAACGTTGACTGCTGAAGTCGAATTTAAAAGAAATAAAAATTATTTTACAAGTATGCAGGAAGAGCAACAAGCAATACAGAGTATTGTTTCAAAAATGCCTGCTCTACTGACTAAGGGTTTTCTATTACAATTTATACATTCTAAAGTGGGTGGAACCTAGCTATCTAGTTTAATTAAAGTCACATGAGTCTTTGGTAACATCCTTTGATATGCGGAATGGACATTTTAACATAGACGTGTCACTTCCAAAGCTTGTTGGCTAAACAGGTCTTCAAGGGTCGAGATAGCAATCTTAACAGCTGGAGCTGTAAATGGCTTTTGAATACAACAGCTGTTATACAATAGGACTTCTCACAATATATATACCTCCAATATATATGCCTAATTATAAATCCATGTTTTATTATCAAATAAATATTTGATAAATAAAATGGCTGTTCCCTTATCCCCATCAGGGTCTATTAGACCCCCAGATCCCTCCGCAAGAGTACCTGTTAAAAAAATAAATACATTTTTAAATGTCCGAAAATATTGGCCAGTATCGGCCGATACCAATATACGATGACCAAAATATCGGTATCGGCAATAAAAAAAATGATATCGGTCGATCAGAAAGTTCTTAATGGAGTGACATCCCCGCACACCGACATTGATGCTTCCTCCAGCCCTATAACTGAAGGTCTGTGTGGTTGGGGGAAAAGTCTGCAGGAGCCTGAGCATTGCTCCTGCCATCCACTGACTGCAGTTACAAAGCTTTGCATGCTCCAATTCTTTAAAATAATAAATGCAATATAGACGCATTTATTTTATTTTATTTTTTTGCAAAAAGGTGGTGTTAGCCTTTAAGGGGGATTTTAATGATTAGAAGATCTTCTTTCATTGGGTCAACGGGTTGCATAAAATAAAATTTACTGAGAGTAGGCTACCATTGCTGACTTCTCCCTATGAAAATACTACTTCTCAGTACCAGTTTCCTTTACAAATAAGAGGTCTCTTGTCTTCCTACAGCACAGAGATTCTGAATTATGAGCTATTTTACAGCCTCGCAATCCCGATTGATTACTTGCAAGTCTACTGGTGGGTCTGGGGGAAATCCCTTAATAGAAAAGGCCTGCATTATACAGCTCTGTGCATGCATTACCTTCTCCCTCTCTCCTCTTTGAAACATGAAAAAAGGAAAGTTGGCAGCACACAGTGTGTAAATTCACATCAGCTCGGTCTCAGTTACGAATGCCGTTGGCATCTTACTTATTCCAAACAGGCAGCCAAAACAGCAGCAGCTTTTGCCAACATATTCTGATAGAAAAAAAAAAAGAACATAATGACTTTTACTTTGAGTCAACACAAGCTGTAATACAGATGTAGATCCAAGTGCCTCTCTGTTAATCATATAATATTACGGGGATCAAATGACGGTACTCTGTCTGTGCTGGCATGGCGGCTGCCGATAAGAAATATTTCTTGCTTGCCAAAATACGTTGTGTGATATAACCAGATGTGAGGTGGGAGAGCTAGTGATGGCTGGTGGTATCACATTTGATAAATTCATCACAATTATAGGATACCTCTAACCAAACTGCTAAATACAGAATTTAAACATTTCCATATTAACCTGTCAAAAGAATTTAAGGGGTTGAAAGTACTCGATACTCTCCAAAATTTCAAGGAGAATTCAAGGTATACCTTGCTCAGTGCTGCCCCAACCTACCCCTATCCCCTCTTGTATCTGTGCCCCAGTGGACTTTTTCCTCCCTTTCCTATCTGTGCCCCAACCTACCCTTTATTCTCTCTCCTATCTGTGCCCCAACTGACTTTTTCCTCCCTTTCCTATCTGTGCCCCAACCTACCCTTTCTTCTCTCTCCTATCTGTGCCCCAACTGACTTTTTCCTCCCTTTCCTATCTGTGCCCCAACCTACCCTTTCTTCTCTCTCCTATCTTTGCCCCAACTGACTTTTTCCTCCCTTTCCTATGTGTGCCCCATCCGACCCTTTCTTCCATCTCCGATCTGTGGCCCATAGATTTTACCCCCCTCTCCTATCTGTGTCCCATCTACCCTTTCCTTCTTTTGCCTATCTGTGCCCCAGCCAACTCTTTCCTCCCTCTCCTATCTGTGCCCCAACTGACTTTTTCATCCCTTTTCTATCTGTGCCCCGACTGACCCTTTTCTTCCCTTTCCTATCTGTGCCCCAACTGACCCTTTCCTCCCTCTCCTATCTGTGTCTCATCTACCCTTTCATCCCTCACCTATCTGTGCCCCAACATACCCTTTTCTATCTGTGCCCCAACCAACCCTTATCTCCCTCTCCTATCTGTGTCTCATCTACCCTTTCATCCCTCACCTATCTGTGCCCCAACATACCCTTTTCTATCTGTGCCCCAACTGACCCTTTCCTTCCTCTCCTATCTGTGCCCCATTGACCTTTACCCCCTCTACTATCTGTGTCCCAGCTACCCTTTCCTCTCTCGTCTATCTGTGCCCCAACCAACTCTTTCCTCCCTCTCCTATCTGTGCCCCAACTGACTTTTTCCTCCCTTTTCTATCTGTGCCCCAACCGACCCTTTCCTTCCTCTCCTATCTGTGCGCCATTGACCTTTACCCCCTCTCCTATCTGTGTCCCAGCTACCCTTTCCTCTCTCGTCTATCTGTGCCCCATCCGACCCTTTCCTTCCTCTCCTATCTGTGCGCCATTGACCTTTAACCCCTCTCCTATCTGTGTCCCAGCTACCCTTTCCTCTCTCGTCTATCTGTGCCCCAACCAACTCTTTCCTCCCTCTCCTATCTGTGCCCCAACTGACTTTTTCCTCCCTTTTCTATCTGTACCCCAACTGACCCTTTCCTCCTTCTCCTATCTGTGTCTCATCTACCCTTTCATCCCTCACCTGTCTGCTCCAACATACCCTTTTCTATCTGTGCCCCAACTGACCCTTTCCTTCCTCTCCTATCTGTGCCCCGACTGACCCTTTTCTTCCCTTTCCTATCTGTGTCCCAACCGACCCTTTCCTCCCTCTCCTATCTTTGTCCCAACCAACTCTTTCCTCCCTCCTGTATCTGTGCCCCAACTGACCCTTTTCTTCCTCTCCTATCTGTGCCTGTCACGTACCTGGTCCTGAAGCCGAAATGCCGAGAGGGCTCTCCTTGCGGCTGAGTGCTTGGTGTCCCTGAAGGTGGTAACAGGAAGCACGAAGCCCAAAGTAGCAGGGATTGCCAGCTGTGCCCCAGATGAGGGTTGATGGTAGGAATATATCTCTGCAGGTGAACACCAGAGGAGGTGAGCACTAGGACCCAGGAGTGCTGTGGTAGTTGCAGACTGCACACGGCTGGAAGTAGTTTGTAATGGAGAGTGCAGCTGGCAGGATCAACAGGTAAGTACTGGAAGCAGGTTCTGCAGGCTGGGTACAGCAGGTGGGCACCAAGGCAGATCACAGCAGACAAGGCACAGCCAAAGGCGTAGTCGGGGACGGAAGCAGAGGTCAGTAAGCCAGAGGTCAGCAGATCAGATAGCAGAGTCGTGGTTAGGCAAGCCGGGGTCATACACAGGGCAGATGACAAGAGAAGATCCGTGAACAATCCGAGGTCAGAGCTGGGAGCGAGACAAGAGGAATCCAAGAACAAGCCGGGTTGTCAACAGGTGATCAGAAGCAGCAACAAACACAGGAAGCAGGAAACAGGAAACAGGAAGCTGAAGACCAGTCAGCAATGTTCATGTGCCACAGATATCCTTTTAAAGGCCAGAGGGTGCTGGGATTGGACATCCACTTTGTGGGCCAGCACGCACACGTCTTCGCCCTAGCGGACGTGCGTTTGCAATACGTGCGTGCGTATTCATGCGGCTAGTTCCCTGACAGTGCCCCCCCCTTATGGGCAGCCTCCGGATGCCCAAACGTGACACCTTCTCAGGGTTTCTGTTGAAGAATTCTTGCAGTAACCTGGGGGCATGAATATTTACCTCAGGCTCCCATGAATTTTCCTCAGGTGGATATCCCTTCCACTTAACAAGATACTGAATATGTCTTCCTCGCTTTCTGCAATCCAGTATTGCTTCCACCTCAAATTCAGTTTCCTCGCCAATAGTAATTGGAGGTGGCGGTGGGTTCTCCCTTCCTGGGAAACGATCTGGAACAGCAGGTTTAAGAAGAGACACATGGAAGACTGGGTGAATTTTGTAAGATTGCGGAAGAGAAAGTTCGAAAGCCACAGGATTGATGATTCTTTTAATTCCGAAAGGTCCGATGAACCTTGGTCCCAGCTTACGAGAAGGACAGGGGAGTTTTAGGTTGGCCGTAGACAGCCACACTCTGTCACCAACCTTGAAGGCCGGGTTCTCCCTTCTCTTCTTATCATAATTCCTTTTATAGTCATCCTGGGCCTTTTGTATTGCCTCCTGCAGGGTCTGGTAATTCGTAAAGATGGAGGTTAATCTATCTTGTACTGCGGGCACATCAGTTTCTGGCAGAGAATCTGGAAAAAAGCATGGATGAAAGCCATAGTTAGCCCAGAATGGGGTTTGGTTGGTGGCCGCGTGCACTGAGTTATTGTAGGCAAATTCAGCACAGGGGAGCAGAGATACCCAGTTGTCCTGTGAAAAGGTGGAGAAACACCGAAGATACTGCTCTAAGGTCTGGTTGGTCCTCTCTGTCTGACCATTGCTTTGTGGGTGGTAGGCTGAGGACAAGCAGACATCAATATTTAAAGCTTTGCAAAGGGTTCTCCAGAATTTGGAGGTAAATTGCACACCTCTGTCTGATACAATGCTTTTGGGCAAGCCGTGAAGTCTCACTACTTCTTTAATAAAAGCCTGAGCCGTGTCTGTGGCTGAAGGTGTGCCCACCATAGGCACAAAATGCGACATCTTAGATAATCGATCAATGACTACAAAGATGGATGTGAATCCCTCAGCCGGAGGCAGGTCCACTATAAAGTCCATTGACAACATCTTCCAGGGCAAATCAGGAATTGGTAACGGCCTTAGCAGGCCCCAGGCTCTGGTGTTACTTCCCTTATTACGAAGGCACGTAGTACAGGAGCCAACATAATCCTTACAGTCCTGATTCAGGCCTGGCCACCAAAAAGATCGTTGAATGAGCTCAATGGTCTTGTGTACCCCGAAATGACCCGCTAATTGATGGTCATGACATGCCTTCAGGACTAGGGTCCTTGCTTCTTGTGGAACGAAGATCTTGTTATTTTGCCAGAAAAAATTGTCTTGTTTTTTCAAGGAACAAACTTCAGACTCCGGACACTGAGTGGAAGCTTGCTGGATGGCTGATTTTAAATCAGGTTGCAACAACAAAAAGTTTTGTGGTGAAAGGATGGTACTGGAGGAGGCTATTTCAGGGGTCTCTGGAAACATTCGTGAAAGTGCATCGGCCTTGCCGTTTTTTGACCCTGGCCTGTAGGTGATATGAAAATTAAATCGGGAGAAGAACAAAGCCCACCGTGCTTGCCGAGGCCTAAGGCGTTTAGCAGTCCTAAGATATTCCAGATTCTTGTGATCTGTAAATATCATCACTGGATGGGCAGCTCCTTCCAAAAGATATCGCCATTCTTCTAAGGCTGTTTTGATAGCCAGTAGCTCCCGATCACCGACATCATAATTCCTTTCTGCTTGACTCAGCTTCCGAGAAAAAAAAGCTACCGGATGGAGCAAGGCTTTAGGCCCCATACGTTGTGACAAGATTGCCCCAGTGGCGACCTCGGAGGCATCAACCTCCAAGACATAAGGCAGAGCAGGGTCTGGGTGCCGAAGTATTGGAGCGGAGGTGAAAAGAGCTTTCAGTTTATTGAAGGCCGCCTGGGCTTCCTGGGACCACTGAAATCGGGAATGTTGACGTGTGAGCTGGGTAATGGGAGCAATAATGGATGAGAACCCTTTAATAAATCTCCTGTAAAAGTTGGCGAACCCCACAAATCTTTGGATTCCTTTTTTATCCACTGGGGCAGGCCATTCCAGGATGGAAGACACCTTTTGGGGGTCCATAGCGATACCATCAGTGGATATGATCAATCCTAGGAACTGGATGGTTTGTCTCTCAAATTCGCATTTCTCTGCCTTGGCGTAGAGTCCATGTTTCCTGAGGGTAGACAAGACTTTCTTTACGTGCACACGATGCAATTCAAGAGATGCAGAGAAAATGAGAATATCATCAAGATAGACTATAAGGAAGTAATCCAGAAATTCTCTAAAGATGTCATTTACAAGGTGTTGGAAAGTGGCTGGGGCATTGCAAAGTCCAAAAGGCATCACAAGGTATTCAAAATGTCCAAAACGGGTTCGGAAGGCCGTTTTCCACTCGTCGCCTTCTCTAATTCGGACTAAATTGTATGCACCTCGTAGATCCAGTTTAGTGAAAACTCGAGCAGCTCGAAATCGTTGAAACAGTTCTGGTATGAGAGGTAGCGGGTAGCGGTTCTTGACCGTAATTTTATTCAATTCCCTGTAATCTACACAAGGTCTGAGTGTATGATCCTTCTTTTGAACAAAGAAGATTCCTGCTCCTGCAGGGGAAGAGGATGGACGGATAAATCCTTTTTCCAGATTCTCGTTTATGTAGAGTCGTAGAGCCTCCAGCTCTATTTCTGATAATGGAAAAATCCGACCAAAAGGAATTTCTGCACCTGGAAGTAGTTCAATAGGACAGTCATAAGAGCGATGAGGTGGCAACACATCAGCTTTCTTCTTATCGAACACATCCAGGAAGTCATGATAGCTAGTAGGCACATACTGACCGATATCTGAGACTGCCTGAACGGTCAGGCAGCTGGGAGAGTCCAATGGTTCAGGAGCGAAACAATGCTGCTGGCAGTAGGCTGAAGGGAACATGATCTCCCCTTTAGACCAGTCAATCTTGGGATTATGGGCCCTCAACCAGGGAAGGCCGAGTATTACCGGAAACAAGGGGGAGTAGAGGACATCGAAACATAGGAACTCTTGATGTCCAGAGTCAGTAATCGTTAGAATTGGTTCAGTCTCTTGGGTAATGGGCCCCGACTTGGGAATGGTGCCGTCTGCCAGGTGAACAGTAAGACTCAGTGTTTTAGGTCTAAGTGGAATCTGTAATTTCTTAGCTAATGTAAGATCCAGAAAACAACTGCAGGCGCCTGAATCAACAATGGCTCGGAATTTGACTTCCCCTTCTGCCACTTGCAGTGAGACAGGCAAGATGATATGAGCGGGGGAGGATCCAGCGACCGAGGCATATGTGGGACGAGAGGACAGGAACTTACTGGGTCTCACAGGGCAGTTTCGAAGGAAATGTCCCGTACCGCCACAGTATAGACAAAGGTTGGCTTGCCGCCGGCGGATCCTCTCTTCAGGGGTCAGGGAAGGCCGCAACAGGCCGAATTGCATGGGTGTAGTGGTGGTTACTGGAGGTTTGTAAGATTGAGTCCGTTCAAAGCGCCGCTCCCGTAATCGGCGGTCAAGCTGTATAGCCAACTGTATAAGGCGTTCAAGAGTAGTGGGAGCTTCCACCCGGGCCAGTTCATCTTTGAGCGCCTCGGACAGACCAAGCCGGAACTGGTACTTGAGTGCGGCTTCATTCCAGTCTGTATCTGCTGACCATTTGCGGAATTCAACCGTATAGTCCTCTACAGGCCGATTCCCTTGCTGGAGTGTGTGCAGGGCCGCTTCGGCCGAAGCCATTCGCTGGGGGTCATCATACAGCTGTGCCATGGCTTCAAAAAAGGCTGAAACTGAGTCTAGGACTGGGTTACTTTGTTCCATAAGATGATGGGCCCAGGATTGAGGTTCTTCTGTCAGCAAGGAGATGATGAAACCGACTTTGACAGTTTCAAGGGAGAAAGTCCGTGGCTGCAGAGCTAGGTATAACTGACAAGCATTTTTAAACGCTCTGAATTTTCTTCGGTCCCCGGAGAAACGTTCGGGTATGGGGACCCTTGGTTCAGGTGGAGGTACCACTACTGTGGGTATGACAGCGGTGCGTTCAAAAACAGCAGAGGCTGGAGCAGAGACCTCATGTGCGGTATTTTTGCAAGCAGAAAAGGACGTAGAGGGTATGCTGTGCAGGCGACCTTCTAGTTGCATATAGCCTTCTTGTAAATTCTGTACGGCTTGTGTGAGGGCTGTAACTTGTTGGCACAAAGCCTCTAGCGGAGACGCACCTCTGTCGGCTTCAGACATTTTATGGCTGACTGGTACTGTCACGTACCTGGTCCTGAAGCCGAAATGCCGAGAGGGCTCTCCTTGCGGCTGAGTGCTTGGTGTCCCTGAAGGTGGTAACAGGAAGCACGAAGCCCAAAGTAGCAGGGATTGCCAGCTGTGCCCCAGATGAGGGTTGATGGTAGGAATATATCTCTGCAGGTGAACACCAGAGGAGGTGAGCACTAGGACCCAGGAGTGCTGTGGTAGTTGCAGACTGCACACGGCTGGAAGTAGTTTGTAATGGAGAGTGCAGCTGGCAGGATCAACAGGTAAGTACTGGAAGCAGGTTCTGCAGGCTGGGTACAGCAGGTGGGCACCAAGGCAGATCACAGCAGACAAGGCACAGCCAAAGGCGTAGTCGGGGACGGAAGCAGAGGTCAGTAAGCCAGAGGTCAGCAGATCAGATAGCAGAGTCGTGGTTAGGCAAGCCGGGGTCATACACAGGGCAGATGACAAGAGAAGATCCGTGAACAATCCGAGGTCAGAGCTGGGAGCGAGACAAGAGGAATCCAAGAACAAGCCGGGTTGTCAACAGGTGATCAGAAGCAGCAACAAACACAGGAAGCAGGAAACAGGAAACAGGAAGCTGAAGACCAGTCAGCAATGTTCATGTGCCACAGATATCCTTTTAAAGGCCAGAGGGTGCTGGGATTGGACATCCACTTTGTGGGCCAGCACGCACACGTCTTCGCCCTAGCGGACGTGCGTTTGCAATACGTGCGTGCGTATTCATGCGGCTAGTTCCCTGACAGTGCCCCAACAAACCCTTCCCTCCCGTTCCTATCTATGCCCCAACCGACCCTTTCCTCCCTCTCCTATCTGTGCCCCACCCGACTCTTTCCTTCCTCCTCTATCTGTGCCCCAACCCACTCTTTCCTCTCTCTCCTATCTGTGCCCCAATTTACTTTTTGCTCCCTTTCCTATCTGCGCCTCAACCTATCCTTTTCCTCCCTCTCCTATCTGTGCCCCAACTGACTTTTTCCTCCCTTTCCTATGTGTGCCCCAACCAACCTTTCTTCCCTCTCCTATCTCTGCCCCAACCAACCCTTACCCCCCTCTCCTATCTGTGTCCCAACTTACCCTTACCCCCCTCTCCTATCTGTGCCCCAACCAACCCTTACCCCCCTCTTCTATCTGTGCCCCAACCAACCCTTACCCCCCTCTTCTATCTGTGTCCCAACCGACCATTACTCCCCTCTATCTGTGCCCCAACTGACCCTTACCCCCCTCTCCAATCTGTGCCCCACCTACCCTTTCCTCCCTCTCCTATATGTACCCCAACCGACCCTTCCCTCCCTTTCCTATCTAAGCCTTAACCAACCCTTTCCTCCCTCTGCTATCTCTGCCCCAACAGACCATTTCCTCCCTCCCCTATCTGTGCCCCCACCTACCCTTTCCTCCCTCCCACAATGGATGGTATGTAGGAGGGTGGTCGGGGGGCAATAAGTCACCACCTGAGAACCTGTTTTAACCCTAAAAGTCTACAACTGCGTGCATTTAAAATCAGTTTGAATTGCAACATGTTTGGTATCTAGTTTCTCGATACCACATCTTTTATATTTTACCAAAAATTGGGTATTCTATTGTGTTTGTGTGCACCAAAATTCATTTTAATGTATTTTTTCCTGACATTTTGCGTTTGATAAACATGAAAAAATCCAACTGCTGCCATTTTATTCTCAAGGGCCCCAGCTTTCAGAAAATATATGTTTGAGGGTTCTAAGTAAGTATTTCCTAATGGAAAAAAAAAATAGATTTTAACATGCATGTGTGAAAAACGAAAGAAAAGAAACTGCTCTGAACAGCAAGTGGTTAAAGCTGGAAACAAATTGGGGGAAGCATTCTTTTAACTGGGGACAAAATTGGGGACTTTCTTTCTTTGGGACAGCACCCTAAAATTGGGCACTGTCCCCGGAAACCTAGGAGATCTGGTAAACCTATTTTATTGCTGTCTGTGGCTCCCTTTTACGGCGACTATCACATCCCTCATTTCGTACATGGGTGTCACAGGGAGGAGAAGTGAGGGAAAATCTCCTAAATGGGGTCACAGACAGAAATTGAAATTATAAAATCATCTGGAGTTGGTCTTTCAAACAAAAGCCAAGTGGAAATAACACAATATCACTCAATACTAGCATTGATTTGGGCTTTGGATGGAGTTCTTTTTGAAGGCGCATGTGCGGGCCGCTGCATTGTGTGTGCACTCACCTCTCACTTCTAGATGTCATTGTGCATTGCGGAAAGCGGTGCTGTGCTATGCATGTGCTGCCATTGCTGACTAGATATCAGCAGAGGAA
Organism: Pelophylax lessonae; assembly: GCF_965119305.1. NCBI lineage: Eukaryota > Metazoa > Chordata > Amphibia > Anura > Ranidae > Pelophylax > Pelophylax lessonae. Next base: position 57,401,724 of record NC_138775.1, read on the forward strand.
GATTAATTAGTAAGGCTAGGGGCCTGGGGATTCATCCTGTGATTAATGAGGCTTTACACCAGCAGTTCATTTGTAAGTCACGGTTTAGTGTAGCCCATCAAAAAATCAGCCGTCTTTTTTCCAAACCGTGATAAGGTGGTAAATCATATCAGGGGGAAAAAAAAGTTAAAAGTGTATAATTAAAACTTTTTTCCTGTAAAAGTTCATCTGGGATTTTCTGTGGAAGTTAAATGTAGAAATACATTTACTTGAATACATAAAGGCCGACATAGGAGAGTAAAGAGCACTAAACGAAAGGAGATGTCATGGCATGCATTCAGTGCTTGTGCCTGCCATTATTATGTATTGTCCAGAGGAATTGCCTGATGTGTCAATGTGATTTCAGCCATTTCCTGCTAAATCAGACAAAATTCAATCCATGGGCGACCCTACTGGCACCACCTGGCTCAACAAAGTTTGATCTGAAGATCAAAGGAGCCTAGTGTAAAACTGTTGGCCCAACAGTGACTGCAGCCAATTAGCTGCAGTCACTGTTCAGATATTCTGACAGCTGTGGGTACCGACTTTCAGAATGCAAAAACCTGCAGGGGAGATTTATCGCTGTTTAACGCTGATGCTGGAACCTGTTCGATTCATTTCATACAGCCCACAGACGGAACAAAGGAAATCTATGCATGTGTGGCCAGCTTTAGTACCAGTCTGTCTCCCAGTCTGGGTTTATTAATAAAATATAGCAGCAGGTAGACTCTCTCTTTTTTACCTAAAATACGCTATACAGTAAAACCTTAGATTGAAAGTAACTTGGTTTGTGAGCGTTTTGCAAGACAAGCAACATTTTTTAAAAAATTTTGACTTGATATACAAGCGATGTCTTGATATACAAGTAGCGTCATGTCACAACTGAGTAGACATAGACCATCCTCCGCACCGCCATCAATGTCATCCCTTCCACGCTGCGCTCCACGAGCCCTTCAAGCCTCGCTTTCAGATCGCTCTACTGCAGGGTAGTCCTCCCGGTCACAATTGCAGACTGACAGCGGTGAGAGCTGGCGGCGGTGCGGAGGACGGTCTATGTGGACAGCTTTACTCTGGATGCCTGCATACTTTGATGTGCTTCTTTTAATCTTCAACCATGTGAGTTGGTAAATGTTGAACCTTCAATAAATGTAACCATATTGCTACACTTAGGCTCCTTTCACACAATCGGCCTCCGTCGGCGGACTCCGTGCTGCTCAGCGGGGGATCAATACACTGATCCCCGCTGAGCAGGCAGGTGACAGCTCCCTCTCAGCTATGTGTGCAGAGAGGGAGGTGTCAGAGCCCCGCTGCTCTCTATGGGGAATCGGATGAGAGCGGACCGCTTGTCCTCTCTCATCCGATCCCATCCAATCCGAACCCCTTGACGGATGGAAAATAGAGTTTCTATCCATCCGGATTTAACGGATAGGATCGCATGCGGATGGCAGCGGTTGTCAGCAGACATGTCTCCGCTGACATCCGCTGCCCCATAGGGATGCATGGAGGATCCGATCAGATCCGCCTAAAAACTGACAGGCGGATCTGATCAGATCGTTCGTGTGAAAGGATGCTTTCTCTTAAAAAAACCTTCTGCATGCAGCAGCCCCCCAGACCCTCCTATTACTTACCTGAGCCCCCTCTCGATCCAGCGATGTCCAGGAGATGTCCAGCAATGTCCCCTTTGGGGACTCACACTCCTTATTGGCTTTTGTCAGCAGCGGGAGCCACTGACTGCACAGAGCAGGTAAGTATTAGTTCGGTATTAAAAAAAAAAAAAAAAAAAACAAGGCTTTAGTATCAATTTAACCACTTGCCCTCTGGAAGGTTTACCCCCTTTCATGACCAGGCCATTTTTTGCAAAACAGCACTGCGTTATTTTAAACGAGAAATTGCGCCGTCGTGCAACGCTATACTGAACTCTTTTCCCACAAATAGAGCTTTCTTTTGGTGGTATTTGATCACCTCTGCGTTTTTTATTTTTTGCGCTATAAACAAAAAAAGACCGACAATTTTGAAAAAAAAAAAAACAAAACAATATTTTTTACTTTCTGCTATAAAAAACATCCATTAAAAAGATTAAAAAAAATCAAATTTCTTCATCAATTTAGCCCAATATGTATTCTGCTATATATTTTTGGTAACAAAAATCCCAAAAAGCGTTTATTGATTGGTTTACGCAAAAGGTATAGCGCCGGGGTCTTCAAACTACGGCCCTCAAGTTGTTCAGGAACTACAATTCCCATCATGCCCAGTCATGCCTGTGAATGTCAGAGTTTTACAATGCATCATGGGATGTGTAGTTTCGCAACAGCTGGAGGGCCGTAGTTTGAGGATCCCTGGAGCGTCTCCATACATTGGGATATAATTATGAAATTCTTATTTTTTTATTTTTTTATTAGTAATGGCGGAGATCAGTGACTTATAGCGGGGCTGCGATATTGTGGCGGACAAATCAGGCACTCAGTGACACTTTTGACACTTTTTTGGGGACCAGTGACACTAATACAGTGATTAGTGCTGCATACAGTATGTGCACTGTCATTTTACTAACACTGACAGGGAAGGGATTAACATCAGGGGAAAACAAAGGGTTAAATGTGTTCCTAGGGAGTGCTTGCTAACTTTGTGAATGGTGCTTGTACTGTGGGAAGACAGAGATCTGTGTTTTTGCTTCCCTTGTCACACAAAGGCGATTTGCTTTGTTTATATAGGCAGACCACTGTTCTGCCTCTGCCTCGAACGATTGGCTGGTCCCGGACCTGCTGATTGGCTCTTGTTGTGTCCAATCACAGCGGGAGCAGTTTGCTGGCGGCATGCATGCGTACCCCAGACCCGGAAGTGCCGAATCACATACCTGTACGTGTTTCTGCGCAGAGGAGCCACTGCCCCGCAGTTAATGTACGTGGGGCGGTCGCAAGAGGTTAACAACCAGTAACTGGTCTCCATTCACAAAGCAGTATCTTACTGCATCCGATAACTTTTCCAAAAAGTTTTTGACATTCATTAAAAAACAATACTAAAATACCGAGTTTTTTTATGAGGTCATGCTGTAATAGTGAAAGCCTGCATTAATTTACTGCATTCTCAACAGGCTGTAAATAGCTGGTTGTTAAGGAGCCAGTGCCCTTCACAACCAGTTACCTTTCATGGTTGTTAAAGAGCTTCCTTAGCAGCTGATGAGTCATCAGCGGTCCCCCCAAAGCACCTTGTCCCCATGTTGATGGGGTCAAGGGTCTTTTCCCCACAAAACCTGTCCGGTGGTTGGTGGGTCTGCAGGTGGGGTTGATGACTTATCAGTTGTTAAGGACACAGTGGGCGGCCGCTCAGGTTGTTTACTGGTTGTTAACCTCCCTGGCGGTATGATTCTTTTGGATTTTAGGTGCTGAAAGCGGTACCATTATTTTAGGTGCTGAAAGCATGTAATTCTTGTGAATGAGCAGCCCAAACCAACTGTATACATTTATTATACATATTATATATATATATATATATATATGTATGTATACATATATTATGTATACATATATTATATATATATATATATATATATATATATATATAATGTATACAGTTGGTTTGGGCTGCTCATTCACAAGAATTACGTGTGTATATATATATATATATATATATATATATATATATATATATATATATATATATATATATATATACGTGTGTATGTATATATATATATATATATATATATATATATATATATATATATACATATATATGTATATATATATATAATATGTGTGTGTGTGTATATATATATATATGTATATGTGTATATATATATACGTATATATATATATATACTGTATATATATGTATATATATATATACTGTATATATATGTATATATATATATATACATATATTTACATAAAAAGTACAGTAAAACTGCAGGAAAGGGCACTGGGGGGTAATGTAATGTGATTTTATTTTATTTTGAACGATATCAGTGTGTTTGGTGCATTTTACATTCGAATTTGCCGCCGGTTCCACCCCCCGGCGGACGTCACGTCGCCGGAGACGGAAGCCGGGGCTCGCAGACGATCGGGAGAGAGCTCCGCCGCCGCACACCGCTCACAGACATCGCTGGATCCCAGAGAAAAGGTAAGTAAAACCTCCTCCAGCATCCAGCGATCTTCCTAGCGCTACCCCGAGTGTGACTCGGGGTTACCGCTTTTGGCACTAAAATCTTACCCCGAGTCACACTCGGGAATACCGCTAGGAAGGTTAAGGATGCTGGCGGCTGCCGGATCAGTAAAAATCGCATGCCGGAACCACTAATTATTTACAGCATGCATATTTTTTTCTATTTGTGAATTCACTTTCACTCCTGTTCTATGCTATATTTACCAAGCATTTTTGCTTTTTGCGGTAAAAAAGCAGTAGTGAATTGCCATTTTCAGGATCACATGCAGTATTTGGGAAAACACCTAAATACTGCATGCAACCTGGTTATGTGAATGGAGCCCAGTGTTAGGAATAAATAGTGTCCCATTGCTGGTGTCAGTGGGAGATAAAGTTCCCCAAGAGCTAGCTTTATATATACATATACACCATAGATCCCAACTATCCCTGATTTTGAGGGACTGCCCCTGATTTGGAAGAAAGTCCCTCTGTCCCTCTTTCCTCTTCATTTGTCCCTCATTTTGGTCTAATTTATATTGTTGCACTTTTTATGTTTCAAAAAGTGTTTCCCAGTGCTTCTAAATTGCTGCATTTGTAAATTTCAAAAGTCAGTATAAAGGAACAGTAGTGATAAAAAAAAAACACTTGTGGGCTTAACCAATTCTTCTACCTACATATTTTTGCTAATAGGTGTCCCTCGTTCCCATCTCAAAAAGTTGGGAGGTATGTACCTACAAATGGCCACATCTGGCCTGCGGCCACAGTTTGGAGACTAAAGGCCCGTACACACGTACCGATTGTCGGCCGAAACTGTTCGGCCGATTTTCGGCTTGTTAGTATGATGCTTCCGACAGCCGACAGCGCACTTTCGGCTGAACAGAATCTGTCGTGCAAGCATTAAAATTTTTGTATGCCGACACCAGAACGGCCGATTGTTCGCCAGTCAGTACAGAAATCGGCCGACAGACAGCAGATTAGCAAGACTGGGCATGCTCAGAAAAGAAAAAAGACAAGGAAAGTTAACCATCACATGACATCACTTCTGCAGTCGGCTGTTGTTGGCCGACAAAATTCTTGTGCAGTCTTTTGCACTTTTCAACAGACACGACAGCCCTCAGACAAAAGACGGCCGATTGTTCGGCCGACGATCGGTACGTGTGTACGGGGCTTTATACTACAAAGTGTCAATGAAATGGCAGCTCTGAGTCTGCTGGGGCTGGAAAGATTGTTCTCAATCTGCTGCAGGCAGGAGTAAGCATTTCTTCATTCTCCTCTCCCCCAGTGATTCTGCTACAAGGTGAAAGGCTTTCACAGGGGCTGATCTGTGTCAGATGTGGGAACACAGCCAAGAACTGCAAAGGTACCAGGATTTACAAGATTGTGTCACCTCTGAGTTAGCATTTGGAATCCTTCGCCCCCCGATGGCCCGATTCAGTCTGATGACTTACTCTCCTTTTCCTTTCCCGGGCCCCCCCCCCTTTTTTTTCTTTTTGATCAATTACATTTAATGTATGCTGATATGTATTATTGTTTATTCTGGAGATTGGGATTTTACGAGAGTTTGTCTGATATGAATATTATCTTGGATCCTGAAGAAGCTCTGCTGAGTGAAACGCGTAGATCCACAAGATGCATTTTAGACATACATTGTTACATTTATATGACTTTAGGAATAATATATGTAATTTATTGTATGTTATCTTCAATAAATATGTATTATCTTTTTTATTTCTGGTCTTTGCTGTTGATACACAGGCACATTAAATCCCCATATCCAGTGTTTGGTAGATTTATTCCCTTTTGTCTTATTCCCTTTCCCTTCCCCCGCCCCTATTAGTCGCCTACCTACCTGGTTACTCAATTATTTCATATATTACCCCAGGGGACAGTGCCAGTTGAGTTATAGACAGACCATTTCTCTCCACACAATCTACTCTGAGTCAGCATCTCAGGCCCGGTAATCTCAGGCAGGTAATCTCAGGCCCGGTAATCTCAGGCAGGTAATCTCAGGCCCGGTAATCTCAGGCCAGGTATTCTCAGGCTCGGTAATCTCAGGCCAGGTATTTTCAGGCCCGGTAATCTCAGGTCTGGTAATCTCAGGCCATGTAATCTCAGGCCAGGTAATCTCAGGCCCAGTAATCTCAGGCCCGGTAATCTCAGGCCAGGTATTCTCAGGCCCGGTAATCTCAGGCCTGGTAATCTCAGGCCATGTAATCTCAGGCCAGGTAATCTCAGGCCCAGTAATCTCAGGCCAGGTAATCTCAGGCCCCGTAATCTCAGGCCAGGTAATCTCAGGCCTGGTAATCTCAGGCCATGTAATCTCAGGCCAGGTAATCTCAGGCCAGGTAATCTCATGCCCGGTAATCTCAGGCCAGGTAATCTCAGGCCCCGTAATCTCAGGCCAGGTAATCTCAGGCCCGGAAAGCTCAGGCCAGGTAATCTCAGGCCCGGTAATCTAAGGCCATGTAATCTCAGGCCAGGTAATCTCAAGGCAGGTAATCTTAGGCCAGGTAATCTCAGGCACGGTAATCTCAGGCCTGCTAATCCCAGGCCCGGTAATCTCAGGAATGGTAATCTCAGACCAGGTAATCTCAGGCCTGGTAATCTCAGACCAGGTAAAAGATGGTTGACCCTGGACCCGTGAACAAAGATGGTCCTGTCTTCCTGGAGAGAAAAATCAAATGAAGGTATTATCATGGGGCGTGCAGCAATCTCTGCGAAGGTAATACGTTTGTGGAAGTGCTAAAAACTTTACTTAGCATGCATGTAACACAAAAACGATGCTAGATCCACTTTAATGACAAAGAATACGAGGGAGCTGGATTTTACATACAAAATTGTTTGGAGGTCTTTGGAAAATTCATATTCCTTTTGTAACAGCTATAAAAGTTGGAAAGCGTAACATATTGATGCTACACAATGGACATATTACGCATGTTTTACGTGTATATGCTGTACATGATGCACTATATGTGATATCCTTGAACCAATCAAACAATAAACAGCACTGTATGTTTCTTATTTTTATACATTTTATATAACATTTTATAATTGCCATTTAAAGTGGGGAATAAAAAACACATTTTACTCCAAGGTATTATTCTGCCCTTCATCTGTTAGCCATCATACATCTTCTTAAAGCTGAACTTTGGGTAAATATAAAAGACACACATTAAAGCAGTCCTGCATTCATTATTACATCATTAAATGTATTGTTTAACCACTTCAGCCCCGGAAGGTTTTACCCCCTTCATGACCAGGCCATTTTTTGCGATACGGCACTGCGTTACTTTAACTGACAATTTTGCAGTCATGCGACGCTGTACCCCAAAACAAAATGTATGTACTTTTTTTGCCCACAAATAGAGCTTTCTTTTGGAGGTATTTGATCACCTCTGAGGTTTTTACCTTTTGTGCTATAAACAAAAAAAGACAGCAGAAAGTACGAAATATTGTTTAGAAAAAAAATTAAATATTTCGTACATTCTGCTATAAAACATACCCAATAAAAATTTTTTATAAATCAAATTTTTACCCATGTATGTTCCTTTAGAGCTACTGACAGTGTTTTGTTGTATGTTTAGTTATGTTCATTTACCACATTGTCTGTACAATATTGCTCATTTGTTTTCCTGTATTGAATACTCAATAAAAACATTGAAAGAGGAAAAATCTAATTTATCCATCAGTTTAGGCCAATATGTATCCTGCTACATATTTTTGGTAAAAAAAAACAATCCCAATAAGTGTATATTGATTGGTTTGCGCAAAAGTTATAAAGTCTACAAACTATGGGATGTTTTTATGGAATTTTTGTTCTTTTTTTTTTCTTACTAGTAATGCCGGCGATCAGCGACTTATAGTGGGACTGCGACATTGCAGCGGACAAATCGGACACTAATGCCTCGTTTCCACTGAGTGGTACGGTACGGTTCGGTTCAGTACGGTTCGGAACGGTACACCTTGCGTTTCCACTGCCAATATTACCCTTTCATGATAGGCGTGGTGTAGCAGGAAAGCTGTGATAGACGATTCTCTGTCAACCAATCAAAGTTCTGCAGAGTGTAGCTCCACCCTGTTGGTACGGTACTAATGTGCTTGGCACCCCAACGAAAGGGTCCCAAAAAGTGGTACGGTACGGTTCGGAATTAGGGTACCATTCACAATGGAAACGGCATAAATAGCGTACCGTACCGAACCGAACCAGAAAGCTCAGTGGAAATGAGCCATAAGTGACACTTTTTTGGGGACCAGTGACTGTAACTGTACTAATGACACTGGCAGGGAAGGGGTTAACATCAGGGGCAATCAAAGGGGTAAATATGTTCCGTGGGAGTGATTTCTAACTGTGGGGGGGGGGTTGCTTGTACTGTAAGAAGATAGAGATCATGTTCTTGCTTAGCAGAAACACAAGAATGGCGATCTGCCTTTTTTTTTTTTTACATAGGCAGACCGCCATTCTGCCTGCCTAACGATCAGCAGGTCCCGGCGGACATTTGGTCCGCCGGTCCCACAAATTGGTTCCCACTGTGTCCAATCACAGCGGGAGCGGGTTGCCAGTGAAAGGTACGTACAGGTACATGATTTCACGCAACCCTGCCACAGTATATGTATGTTGGCGGTCCTTAAGTGGTTAAATGCAAGCAACGAAAATGCCTGAACTTAACCTGGTATCAGCCTCTTGCACTACCTGTGCAGCAAAGCTGTAGTGTGAGAGGGAGAAGCAGTACAAGCAGCCAATTAGTTCATATGCCTACAAAAAGCATGCTGATAGGAAGAGAGAACAGAGTGACATGCAGATGAGCTTATCATTGTACTACTTCACCTTTTACTGTCCATTTACAAGCTTGAAGCACCGATATATCGGGGGTCAATATGTACTTTCCCCGATATATATCGGAATCGGCCCCTGAGGTTACCGATATTGCTGATATTTATGGAAAGTGCATGTCCTGGGGTGATGCCTGCAGCTAGAGGCATCATCCCAGTATCGGTGTCCATAGCCGACGGTCGACTTGTAATGACAACCGATGCAGCTGAGAAGCCGATCAGGAGCGGAAGGGAACGTCCTTCCACGGCTCACCCGGGTCTCCCGTCCCAGTGGGAGACTCGGGCATCCTACCTCCACCGCCGCCGCCGAAGAGAAGACCCGGTGTAGCATGAAGATGTGTCCCTGTGAAAGCCAGTATCCCTGTTGCAAGTGCACATGCGCCGGTCTCCATGTAAAAAACCCGGAAGTGATGTCATGACATCACTTCCGGGTACTCGGCGCCAAATTAAAAAAACTGACAGCATTCAAAACAGCCAAACTTGGCGTTTTGAAAGCTTTTCAGTGCCGAGGAGGGGGTTGGGGTCTTTTAGACCCCCAGATCCCTCCAGGAGTACCTATAGAAAAAAAATCATTTTTTTTACATGTCCGAAAATATCGGCCGATACCGATATCTGATTACCAAAATATCGGTATCGGCATTAAAAAAACAATATTGGTCGATCACTTATCCGAATCAATTTGGATTATTCATTATGTTGTTACATTCTTTTCGATGCTTCAAACGTTATCAAAAGGCCCAAACTATCTCATCATCTCATCTGAATGAAATGAATAAAAAAGAATAAATGCATTGTTTTCATTATAATTTAATTCGGATTAGGCCCCTTTCACACTTGTATGACCTGAAAGTCGCGTGATTTTGCCACAGTTCTGTGCCACAATTTTGCCTCGATTTTGCCGCAATTTTGACGCTACTTTGACTGGACTTGAACCAATGCCTGTGTAATCTTGAGGTCTATGGATCTCAAGTTGCATCATAGTCCGACCAAAGTAGTGCAGGGACTACTTTGAAGTTGCTGTGGCTTGAAGTCGCACATATTTGAACGGTACTCATTGAAAATCATGCGGTACGACTTGTCTTGCGACTTTGCAGTCCCAAGTCGTAGGACAAGTTGCACAAGTGTGAAAGGGCCAAAGTTCAAACTCCATATTATTGTGATTCGGAGATACCGATACATCCAAATCTCCAAATCACGTAAATTTTGTCCGAATTTCAATTCGTAACAAAACGAATTGCACATATCAAATAATAAGGGTGTTGTTATTTTTTTTTTTTTTTTTACTTTCCTTTTGGTATGGAGGTCTATGAACACTTTTCCTTGGGGTTCTGTGAGTACTAGTGTGCCCATGGCAATAACACACTCAGGAAGGTGAGTCAAAATCTATGACCCGTGGGGACTCCTTGCCAGTGAAGGTCAGCCCAGATTACTGAGACCTTCTGCAGCGCCTACACAGCATATTTTCCAAAGGAGAAATAGATTTGAAGGTTTTCAAGCATGCACATTGCTTTCCAAATATGTAGCAGGGATAACTTTAAGATAAGGAAAGTTTAGTTCTGCTGCAAATCTTCCATACATAGTGGGAGAAGACATTTATTGTCCAAAACAATCATTGTCTAAACCAAAAAATTCAATCTGCTTGATGTCCAGATGTCTCTAAACAATTATTTCTGGGTTACTGACCCAGAACAAGCATCCTGCAAGTAAAACCAGAACCCCCTGCTCTGCGTATATCTTCCCAAATAAACTACAAGTCCCTGGATGCTTGTTCTATTAGTCCTTTGTAACTCCCCTGTAACATTTTCATTAATTTTCATCAATTAGTTGTAAAAAAGAAACACACTTTAAACAAAAATGGCTTTACTGTAAAATAATTCATTTAGCGGTTTTCCAAAGGGGATTACCCAAAAACCACCGACAAGCACATTCTGCCAGTAATTTTCATCTTGCAGAATTGTTTTGAAGTAATTATTGCTATGGTAAGTGAAATTGCCATTTACAAAACTGCTTGCAAAGAAACTAAAGAAACAATGTTTTTTTGCTGTGTAATTATTAGATCAGACACAGAAGGTGTTGAGCTGTTCAGCTTTGGGTTGTTGATTTTACATTTATCATTTCTTAGGTGTTTAATTTAAATAGTCCTATTGAGGTTAATAACTCTGACATCTTTTTGTTGTTTGAAACAAACATCATATATGGTAGAATGGTATTTGAAAGAAGAACCCCACCCAGCTCTGCTATTTTCCTTGATGCATCTGTAGCACCCCGTAGCTAGTGGGCTAGTGTAAATAGGTTAGTTGTTAGTGTACAGTAGGCATATTGGCTATGCTGAGAGCCAGGCCTGGGAATCTGGATCAGGGATCAGTGACTCAGGAGGCTGGATGACTCATCCTGACGGCTCTTCTGGTGCCTCCCTTTGTTCTCTGGAACATTGGAGAATGTTCTAGACATAGTGGGTGGAAGCTAGGAGGGGCTGTCATGCATATTTATTAGGGCCTCAGCCAATCCCCAGCAAATAGACTGGCAGGGGGCAGTCTCAACTCAAAAGTAGGCATGAGTCATGCCAGCAGGGGCAGTTGGGTGGCAGATGGAGTGCTGAGGAGGCTGTCAGTGGCCTTTGAGGGCACCCCCTAGTCTAGGGGGGGATGACTTCAGCCCTGGGGCTTGGGTGCTGGAAGGATCCCCCAAAACACACAGAGAAAGCCCTTTCTGGAGGCACGGGTGCAAGGAGCGGGCAGCAAGAGCAGGTCAGCACATCCAGGAGATCTCCTGAGAGTCAGCCAGGTGGGTTGCCAAGTTTTAGTCTGGAGAACTGTGGAGAGAGTGTCAGTCTGGAGGACTGTGGAGTTAGCCTGGAGGGCTAGTAAAAGGTGCAGCTGCAGCCAGGCAGATTGGCAGTGCCTGAAGTGGTGGTGCTGGGACTAGTAGCCACAGGAGGAATGTAAGCTGGACACTGAACTTTTTGCTACACAACCTAGTGACCTCGGGTTCCTACCTATTACAGGCTATTGCTTTGATCTGAATGAGTGCCTTGTCAGATCTTTACAGTGCACCAGCTGAGTTTTGCAAGCAAGTGACTGCTGGAGGAATAAGTGTAGTGTATATAGAGACTGTATATAGGGTCGTACATAGGAAGTGTTGTCCCCAAAGTTGTTTTGAAGTCAAGTGAGCATCCCATAAACTCTAATGCCTATCCAAGTTTTTATCCCTCAAAAAAACAACAAAAAAAAAACAAAGTCACGGACTGTTCTCTGCCTGTGGAAATTTGGTGTGTCTGGCTGTGCAGGGTGGGGATTCCCATTCTCTTGGCAGCTCTTTGGGGGGGGGGGGGGTACTACACATCCCATATTGTCTTCCTGCAACTTTTTGTCAAAAACTTTTTATCAACCAGATACTTAGGCAAAGGCATCAAACTCCCCAGTTGCTCTACAGTTCCTGATTAGCCAAATGGTTCCTTTTACTGGGACATACCTTACAACTGTCTGAGATAAGAAAGAAGAACACCTTCTGGTACAATGGGGTTGATTTACTAATGGCAAATAGACTGTGCACTTTGCAAAGTGCAGTTGCACTCTGCAAAAGCATTTGCTCCAGAGCTTAGTAAATGAGGTAATGCTTAACTTTGCAAAGAATACCCAATCACATGCAAAGAAAATAAAAAGCACCATTTTTGTTTGCACGATTGGATGATGAAAGTGAGCAGAGCTTCTGCTCATTTACTAAGCTCTGGAGCAACTGCTCTTGCAGAGTGCAACTGCACTTTGCAAAGTTCACAGTCTATTTGCTATTAGTAAATGAACCCCACAACATCCACTGAATGTATTGTTACTGAAAGTCATCAGAGACTGTAGACATGCAGCAAGAGATGGTCAGAGGCTATGAGTATGGTAAAAGATGGTCAGAGACTGCAAACATGCAACAAGAGATGGTCAGAGACTGCGAACATTCTGTACAAGTTTTTGGACTCTGGGTGCATGCTTCAGGACTACGGTTGAGCTTAGGCGTGATACCAACTCAAACGTGTCTGAGCTATCCTGCCAGGAAGCTGTCACTGCGAACCACCAATCATAATCAACTGAGACATTTTCCACCCTGCATTTGCACATTTACAAAGGGTGGTAAATGACACAGTTGCTTATGACTGGTGGTCCAAAGTGACAGCTTCCTGGTGCGATAACTCGGCGGCTTTGGGCTAGTAGGAATTCTAGGAAGTCCAAAACTTTATTGAAGTTATGATCACATCAAAAATAGTGCAACGTTTCAGAGCCGCACAGGACCCCTTCGTCATCACATGCCTGACGAAGGGACTGCTTTTGCAAGAGCCTTGGTGTGCTGGCGAATATGTATTTACTTGTAACTAATCCAGTTGCCAACTGGTGATCGCTTCAGCACCCAACATACACGAGCATTTCAGAGCATTCCCGAATGTCCGGACACTTGAGAAAGGAGTGCGCATGTCCAGGACCGGACATTCGCGCATGCTGTGAAACGCGTCGTGAAGCCCAGACTGCCCACACCACTGTGCGACGTCAGACGCTACCGCAGACCGCCGGCCGCCGCACAAGTGTCCATTGCAGCAAGGCATATCCGGGAAGCCAGAACGGGTCTCCCTCATCTCCCGGACCTCAAGCCCATGCCTGGACACTTGGACGCCATCTCTAGCAGCCGCCCCCGTAGCGTCATGAACTCATCTGCTTACTAACATGTAAGTTACTACATTGTTCTGTAATAAATTTGCTTTTACCACACTCAAGAGGCGCTTCCCTCTCCTTTTTATGTTGTGCAAGGGCCGGCCTGATTGCAAACAAATTGAAAGTGTTTAGGTCTGACCTCGTATTATATGGTTTTGGTAAGTCTAAAGGAAAAAATCTAAAGAAAATTGTATAGTGTGTATCCAGCTTAATAGTCTCTCTGCTCACTAAAGGCTAAGAACTGAGTGATCAGAGGTCTTTGATCGCTCAGTTTTCAGTCTTAGAAGCCAGGGGGGGACAGATTTAGTTTGATGCTGCATCTACCTAGGTGAGTATAATTTTATTTTCCTGATACCCAAACTTCTCTTTGAAGCATGTACCCAGGCTCCAACAACTTGTATAGTATGTCTGCAGTCTATGACCATTTATTGCTGCAGTTTCTGACTGCCAATCAACAGCAACAGAGGTATTTCCCACTGTGCATATATATGCTCCTTGTATACATGTGACTGTGCTGCCAAGAATTCCTTGGCTGATTGTGATTGATGGTCTGTAGTGAAATTTTCTGGGGGGATAGCTTAGGTGAGTTCAGGATAATATCACGCCTAAGCTTAACCCTATTCCTGAAGCAATGCACTCAGGTTCCAACAACTTATGATTGGCAGTCCACAGTGACAGCTTTCTGGTGGGATAGCTCAGGTGGGTTCAGACTAGTATCTAAACATGCCTGAGCTCTTCCCTATGCAGGAGACAGTAAAAAAAAATAAAGATACTGCTAAAGATCACTGCTATTACAGCTTCTGAAACCATACTCCCTACAGCCCCCTCTATTATCAAAAATCATAAGAAGAAAAATAAAAGTTTAAAAGAGAATGGACAGCACAAAAAAAAAATAGGATAGTGTGAAAGAGACAAACCAAGCTAACTACTAGAAGCCAGTCTAAAAAATATTGTTCCTTCATTGGCTAAGCATTAAAACAGAGAAAACTGTGGGACCCCAATAAGCACCAAAGAGCCGCAGTTGGCCCCTGGAGCACAGGCTGGGCACCAAAACCCTAGGATATACAGGTTCCAGAGCTCAAAATGTTAAAAAGCAGCATGTTTCTGTGAGGGAGATGTACTTCTTATCTACGTCTTCCATTCCAAAACAGAAGCACAGCCATCATTTGATCCCCGTAATATTATATGATTAACGGAGAGGGACTTGGATCTACATCTGTATTACAGTTTGTGTTCATTCAAAGTAAAAGTCATTATGTTATTTTCTCTCCCAGAATTTGCTGGCAAAAAGCCGCTGCTGTTTTGGCTGCCTGTTTTGAATGAATAAGATGCCAACGGCGCTTGTAACTGTAACTGAGCTGATGTGAATTTTCTTACGCTGCATTGCCAAGTCCTTTCTTTCTCGCAAAGAGGAAAAAAAGCAGATAATGCTCACACAAAACCAGATAATCCAAGGCCGTTTCTTTAAAAGGGCAAAAATGTTCATCAGGGATCAATCAGCGGAGACCAAAATGGAGTTAACACGCTTTTTCTGCTGGTGTTTCAATTTTATTCATTTAAGCCCTAAAGTAAGAGTTTGTGCCTCCTGGGGAAGATGATCTTCTTTGCCTTGATTGCTTTGCTGTTTATGGCTAAACCTGGTGAAACCATGTCTCAGCCTTGGCCCCAAATCTTGTTTAGAAATGTAGAGGATCTACTGGGAGTGTTGCATGCTTTAATCTCCTGCTGCATGCTGTGGTTCCATCCTGTGACCCCTATATAACTATGAATGGGACCATGGTGTACAGCTGGGAAAACAAGAGTCTAGCACTCCTGAAGATCAGAGACTGCAGAGCTGGAACTGTAGGGAAGTAGGACACACAGGCTGCGTGGTATTAACTAGACCTCTTCTCTTGCAGGACACTTTTAGGGCTCGTGTGGATTGGCATTTTTGTTGAACACATCTGTTTCCATTCAAACTATGGTGCATGTGTTTGAATAAAAAAAAACCTGTTTGACAAAAACAAGGTTGCATGTAAACTGCTATGTCTGTAGCTTGTGTGAGTAGGGGCAGGTCAAGGTGACAGTGTGGTCATCATGTCCTCTAGGTTTCCCTCCTACCATGTTTCCCCAAAAGTAAGCCCTACCCCAAAAATAAGCACTATCTCGATTATCGGGGCGGGCTGCAATATAAGCCCTACCCCGAAAATAAGCCCTAGTTTAGTGTATGAAAAATCCTAGGATGCACTTTATTAGCATTTTAAATAATGTCCAGTGTCTTTTTGTAATATAATACTGTGAAATATCTTCCTTACATCGCCGCTCTGCTCTCAGCTGATTCCCTGCTGTCTTTCTCCTCTCATACCGTAGCTGTCAGAGGGGGAATCTCAGCCCCTCCCCTCTACAGTGTACACAGAAGCGCCGGATGTTCGATTAGAATTTTGGGAAATACCTTCGGTACATCGGCGCTTCCGTAACCCCCAGCTGTCGGCCAGGGCAAAGACAGCAGAGCGGCAGATCAGCTAAACCTATTCTAATCTAATCTACCCTGCTCTTCTGTCTGTGTACACTGCAGAGGGGAGGGGCTTAGATCCCCCTCTGACAGCTACGGTATGAGAGGAGAAAGACAGGAGAGAGCAGGAGATTAGCTTAACACAGAGCAGCGATGTACCGTAATGAAGGTATTTCACACAATTATATTACAAAAACACTCAATGGACAGTATATAAAACACTAATAAAGTGCATCCTAGGATTTTATATAATCGTAATGATTAAGCACACAGTCAGTGTGTGAAACGCGTCTACCTTGTCACGATTGTCATATTTGGATGTCCAGTCAATAAATCTGGATTTTGACTCAACCTGGAGTGTTGCCAATTCCTTTTCCTTTATCAAGTTTTCACGGAGGCGAGCCGGGGCATGCACCGGTGTGAGTCATCAGGCAATTACACCACCTTGAGCAGTGAGTTCTTGTTTCTTCAATAGGATTTTATATACACTAAACTAGGTTTACACTGGATTTCTGGCAGGCAGGGAGGGCAGCGACGGACAGAACATTATAAGACCTAGCCCGAAAATAAGCCCTACTGTGTCTTTTGGTGCCAAAATTTATATAAGACCCGGGCTTATTTTCGGGGAAACACGGTAGTTGGGAGCCAAGCAAGGGTCACATAAGAGGCCTACTCTGGGGTGTGTTCTTCTGAGCTACACTAGGCACTTTGTACAGAAACATGTGGTACCTTTACTTGAGCCATGCTCATGACCTGGTAGATGACAAAAAAACATCTTCACACTGTATTACCCGCTTCCGGACTGCCCACTGCACATTTACTGCAGCAGGGCTGACTGGCTGTGTGAAACGACATACCTGTATGCACATTATTTTCCTAGTCTAGGACACGCACGGCTTACAGCGGGGAGCCAATCAGCGGGCCTGGCAGACGCAATGTCTGCCGGGACCCGCCGATCGTTCCTGAGAGAGGCGGAACGGCAGTCTGCCTATGTAAACAAAGAAGATCGCCGTTCTGTCAGGGGAGAAGACAGAGATCTTGTGTTCCTGCTAAACAGGAACACAGATCTCCATCTTTTCCCAGTCAGGGAAACATTTAACCCTTAGATCACCCCTGATCTGAACCCCTTCCCTGCCAGTGTCATCAGTACACTAACAGTGCATAATTTTTCACTGATCACTGTAATAATGTCACTGGTCCCAAAAAAAGTGTCAGTTAGGCATCTGATTGGTCCTCCACAATGTCGCAGTCCCGCTAAAAATTGCTGATCGCCGCCATTACTAGTAAAAAAATAAATAAATAAAAATGCCATAAAAATATTCCATAGTTTGTAGACGCTATCACTTTTCCTTAAACCAACCAATGTATGCTTATTGGGATTTTGTTTTTACCAAAAATATGTAGCAGAAAACATATTGGCCTAAATTTTTTTTTAAATTGTACCTTTTTTAGTTTATAGCACAAGGAATAAAAACCACAGAGGTGATCAAATACCACCAAAAGAAAGCTCTGTTTGTGGGATAAATAGGACATCAGTTGAATTTGGGTACAGTGTCACACGACTGCACACTTGTCAGTTAAATAACCCAGTGCCATATTGCAAAAAAATTGCCTGGTCATTAAGGGGGTAAAACCTTCCGAGGCTGAAGTGGTGAAAGTGATAATAAAGTCTCCTTTTTTTTGTTTAAAAATAACAACCATGGTATACCTACCTGCTCTGTTGCAGTGGTTTTGCACAGAGTAGCCCAGATCCTCCTCTTCTCGACACCCTCTTCAGTGCTTTTGGCCCCTCCCTCCTGCCGAGCGCCCCACAGCAAGCAGCTTGCTATGGGGGCACCTGACCTGAGCCGCAGCTCTGTGTGTCCATTCAGACAACAAGCCACGGCTTGGCTCCGTCCCTACTCTCTCCTTATTGGCTCACTGTCTTTGATTGACAGATTGACAGCAGTAGGAGCCAATGGCGCTCGCTGCTGTCTCAGACAATGAGAAGGGAGAGTCCCGGACAGCCAAGTCTCTCGTGCAACATTGCTGGATCGAGATGGGCTCAGGTAAGTATTAGGGGGGCTGAGGGGGGCTGCTGCCGACAGAAGGTTTTTTTTTTCTTAATACATAGAATGTTTTAAGATAAAAAAACGTTCTGCCTTTAGAAACAATTTAACTCCTTGTACTGAGGTCTTCATACCCCATGTACTTAGTGACCCTAGCTGTAGACTATATGTGCCGGTTACTTATATTGCACCCCTTTAATAACTTCAGACCAGGCAAAGGCAAAGTTTCAAAAGCTTTACTTGAATAATAAATGAACACAGTGATAATCACAGGTAACAGTTTGGAATAAAGTGCAGACATTCGTCTAACCTACCTAGTCCCTAACTTCATTCTTGTGGCTGCCCCAGCATACCTGCTTAGGCAGTGTCGGGACAAGGTCATCCATTGCCCAGGGCAAAGATGCCAAACTGCGCCCCCCCTCCTCGGTTAATGATGTGCAAGCTCCCCACCAGCTGTCCCTCACTTGTCAAAATCACTGCCGCTGTCACTACTTCCCTCTGTCTTGTAACAGAAGGAAGGCGCCCCACCCCTATAGTAAATCCACTGCGCCAAGGGCAGGCGTCCCTCTTGCCCACCCCTTGTCCCGGCCCTCTGTGCTTAGGTTAAGTCCATAATTGGATGAGTTCAAAGTGGGTTAAACTCTATCTTTGGCAATTCTCTGGTCCTCCAGGCGCTGATGACAGCATGGCAGTATTCCACCCCCCCCCCCCCCGCTTTTCCAGGCAACACACTTACCTCTTAGCTTCCCAACTGGGCAGTGTAAACAGGCAGACAGACCTTCACCCTTATACCTCAAAAGCACATGCACATGTGAATTAGGTCAAACACAGGTTCTGGACTGCCATGTACCCTGCTCTGTTAAAGTCAATGGCAATTTGGCAATGTTGGAAATGCAAAAAGACAATGCCCTTATATACAAGCTTTTAGTTGTTTTTTTTTTTCCCCTGACAGGGGTTATAGAGTGTAAATAACCAAACCTTTTTTTTCTTGGCTAGAATAAGGGCTCTTGTACACATAAACTATGTTGCATGCCATCCGTGGGAAAACGCAAAATAGGGCAAAATCATTTTACTGCGATTTAGCTGCATTTTGAGGCCAGTGGTCAAAACGTTCCTATCCTGAATGCAATTCTTCTGTGTTCCGGAGAGGGAGGTTATACCTCCCATAACTGCAGCAGCTTCTAAAATTTTGTAAAAGCCTATGTGTACATGGACACAAAGGCTTTTATGGAGTTGAGTTTAGGAGCTTTTGCAAAAAAAAAAAAACACCAAAAGCTCCTAAACTCAAGTTTAAAAGCTGTAGTGTACATAAGCCCTAAGAGGTTAAAACGCCTGTAGGTTATTTTTTGCCTGCCTGAAAACCATTGAGAAACAACAGGAAGTTAGAGCAAATCTCTGGAAGTGGAGGTCGTGTCACTCTTAAGCTTCATGTACACTAGCTTACACTGGCAGCTCTTAAACTTGAGTTTAGGAGCTTTTGGTGTTTTTTTCCCAAAGCTCCTAAACTCAACTCCATAAAAGCCTATGTGTCATAGTAACATAGTAAAACATAATTAGTCAGGTTGAAAAAAGACACAAGTCCATCTATTTCAACCAATAAAGTAAAAAAAACAAAAAAAAAAAAAACAACCATACAATCCCATATACACAATCCTATACCCACAATTGATCCAGGGGGAAGGCGAAAAACCCCAGCAAGGCAAAATCCAATTTGTTCCAGCAGTGGAGCAATTTGTTTCCTGATCCCCCGAGAGGCAATCAGATCATTCTTGGATGAACTTTACCTATAAATGGAGTACCCAGTTATATTATGTTTATTCAGGAAAGAATCCAGGCCTTTTTTAAAGCAATCTACTAGAACCACCTTTCGAGGGAGTCTATTCCACATCTCTTACTGTGAAGAAACCTTTCCGTATTTTGAGATGAAATCCCTTTTCCTCCAGACGTAAAGAGTGCCCCCTTGTCCTCTGTGATGACCTTAAAGTGAATAACTCAACACCAGGTTCACTATATGGACCCCTTATGTATTTATACATGTTGATCATATCCGCTCTTAATCTCCTCTTCTCAAGAGAGAATAAATTCAGTTCTTCTAATCTTTTCTCATAGCTGAGCTCCTCCATGCCTCTTATCAGTTTGGTTGCCCTTCTCTGCACTTTCTCCAGTTCCCCAATATGTCCATGTACACATAGGCTTTTAGCAGAGTTTAGGAGCTGCTGCGTTTAGGTGAGCTTAAACCTCCCTCTCCTGAACTCGGAAGAATCGCGTTCAGGATAGGAAAGTTTTGACTGCCAGCCACAGGATGACGCAAAACGCGGCAAAAACATGCCGTGTTTTGGCGCAATTTTACAGCGTTCTGCGTTTTTCCAGTGTGGGCCAGTGTACATAAAGCCTTACAATTATCAATGGAGCACATTTACCAATTGAAAGATTTCTCCTTACCACTTTTTCTGGGAACAACTCTAAAATTTTGGACTCTTTCCTATATATATATATATGTATATATGATGTACGTATATATATATATATACTACTTAATGGCCATATACAAGCGGTCCCCTGGTTACAAACATCCAACTTACAAACGACTCCTACTTACAAATGGAAGGAGACAACACGAAGTGAGAGGAAATCTGCCCCTAGGAAGGGAAATTCACTCCTGGAAGAGTTCTCATGGGAAAAAGGTGTCTCCACTGAAGCTTTGTCACTAATCCTTGTTTCCACAACAACCCAAATTTTTCAAAATTTTTCAAAATCGAATTATCATAGGGACAGAAAGGTAAAATCTTCTAAAGAGAGGCACAGACCGCAAAACAAATGTTACAGGGGTGTTAACCCTTCCCTATGCTATCCAAATTATTTTTTTTGGCTGGGGCTACACTTAAAAAATGTACCTGTTCTGACTTACAAACTAATTACAAACTGAATTACAAACAAATTCAACTTAAGAACAAATCCACAGCCCCTATCTTGTTTGTAACCCGGGGACCGCCTGTAATCTTTTTTTTTTATGAAACCATTTTTTGCTTTGTTTTTCTACCTCATCGTAAAGAGCTCACAAACCTCTCCTTTTCCCTCTCAATTCTGTTGGCTTACAATGATCAGTACACATTAATGTCACTGCTCTATGCATAGTACACATCCCATAGTCCAAAGTCCACCGCTAATGAGCAAGAGAGGATGGCTACCTTCCTACTTACAGTGGGACCATAGTGAATGAACGTAGTCACCTTTTAAAGGCAGGTCAGGTCACAGCAACAAAAAAAAGGAGACATTTGGGGATTTGGAGGAGGCTTTATTGGAAAGCAGAGTTTAGTGTCACTTGAACTTTGGTTACATCCACTTTTAAGGCAGCACAGTACATATGCTCAGAATGCCCCCAGTATCCTAGCAAGGCTTCAACCCGCCTCCATATGAGCTGCTGGAATTGTAAGTCCAACACAATGTAGTTTTAGTATGAGAACAATTAATTTTAAAATATTACGATGACAGCTGGCAGCAAAGCCGTAGATTGTGCATCTCACTAGACAGACTTTGCAGATTTTTAACATTCCATAATTATTTCAGCTATATTATTTAACTCAGCACTCTATTCTAATGACCAATAATGGGCCTATTTACTCTTTAATGTGTCTTCTCTCTGCATTTCTTCATGAGTCTGTTCCTTTCACGCAATTATCTGTGTATAAACAGATTACAACCGGCCATATTGTGCTCTAATTCTTCACTGACATCATAGGCCTGCTTATTGGGATAGGGGAGATTCATTCATCATTTTCTAATCTGCCTCTGACATCACACTAAACTACAATCAGCTGTCATTAATAATTCAGATCAATTGCAATTAACTTTAAAGCAGATTAATTTGGGAATGAAAACACTGGCAGCATGCGTACACATAAAGTGCTGAAGAGCGGCCGTCCACTGCACTAAAAGTTTAATGTACAAAATCATTAGCGAGTTAAATTATGTTAGTGAAATTAGAAGTGAACATTAGGCCGCTGATAATGAGACTAATGAATGATGTAATTGGGCTATACTGCTTGTACAGTAGCAGTACAAAGGACGCTGATGATGTGCAAAGTTCATTAAGACAAAGCAGCCAATCAGATTTCAGTCTCAGATTGGTGGGATCATTTAAAGGGCTTGCTATGAGTCACTGCACTGCACGTGTTGCTCTATGTTTTAGTAGTCAGCAGTTCCAGGAATCAAATAAAAGCATTCAATGAGCTAATACCATTCAGGTAACACAGCAATTGTGCCTAGATTATTAAAGTGGATGCAAACCCTAATTTATTTGCTCACTTTTATTCTGTTAAATATAACACCACAAAATGTATTGCTATGACCACCTATATATTTTTGGCTTCCAAACAAACCAATAGTGACGGGCAGGAAGTCGCTGTAGAACGGGAAATGCCTCACTGCCTATGCTTGGCAGTGTCGGCTTCCTGACGGGATTGCTTAGGTGGGTTGGAACCAGCGGTGGCCAATCCATAAGGGGTGCAGGGGCGCCCCCCCCCCATCTCCATGCACCGGCCCCCTAATCTACATGGGGGGAGCCGTATGCATAGATTTCTACAAGCTTGTTTGGCTTGGGATCAATCAACTTGGGTACAACTTGGGTACATTCAGCCTGCCCATACATGGTTAGAATCTCCACTGGTTCAGCAGGATTTGAACAGTTTATGGCGTGCTTTAGTTGGTGTAAATAAAAGATGTCCTGAATTGAATTATGGCTTGAATAGATCATCTGAGTTGGCCTGGCCTTTCGGCACGCTCCCTATTGTCTCGTTGCCCGCCCCGGGAGTTTCCTACACATTAGTCACATGGGAATATTTGATGTGTGGATCATTATCATATTAAATTTAAATGCAAAGTATACATGTATATGACTTAAAATGTTTAATTATTTTTTTCTCCAACTAGTCACCCCTGCAATTTTTCCAATTCTGTCCTGATGAGGAAGCAACAATGGGTAATGCATCGACTAATGAGGATTGTTCTGCACTAGAGCTGCACGATTCTGGATAAAATGAGAATAACTATTTTTTGCTTAGAATAAAGATCACGATTCTCGGCATAACATCATCTTTTACATTCTACAAAAGAATTGGGCTAACTTTACTGTTTAGTTTTTTTTTAAATTCTTTAAAGTGTGTTTCTTCCTAAAAAACTGCATTTGAAAGACTTCTACACAAATACAGTGTGACATAAAAGATTGCAACGATCGCCATTTTATTCTCTTTTCTGCTATAATATATATATATATATATATATATATATATAATTTTTGGGGGTTCTATGTAATTTTCTAGCCAAAAATACTGATTTTAAATTGTAGGCAACAAGTGTCAGAAAAAGGCTGTGTCTTTAGGAGGTTAAACTGCCCTCATTGAGTGCCGGTTCACATTTGTGCGATCACAGAGATCGCATGTAATTTGCAGTGCACTTCTCCTAAAATTACATGCGATGTCTGTGCGGTGCAAATTCAGCTATACAGTTTGTATGGCTGAATTTGCACCGCAATCGCACTGAAACTCGCACAGGACCCTTTTTTTGGTCCGCAGCAAAATCAGATTGCATGGTGGTTCACACTAGATCCGATTCTGTGCGTCCGGCCCCCTAATCTACATGCGGGGCACCGGACGCATGGAGTTCAATGGGGCTTTTTTTTTTTAACCATGTGACTAGAGCCAGAGGCTCTCACAGGCTAAAAAAAAGGGTGGGGTCGGGGCGCAGAGTCACCCGTTTCCCAATTGGCTGAAAGGAGAAGCCATGCCAAGAGGAAGAGGAGGGAGGAGACGCAGAAGACAGGGGGAAGAAGCCGAAGCCGCCGCCGCCTGCTGCTGCATCCAGGCAGGGTGAGTGAGGGGGGGTCCTGTCCTGTCTCCCCTCTCTCCTGTCTCTCCTGTCTAGCTGTGGTCCTGTATGGTGTGCGGCCTGGTGTGGTCCAGGGGGGTATGGTCCGGTCCATCTGACGCCCCCCCGGCCCATGGAGCACCAGCCGCCACTGGTGTAAAGTGGGATTAAATGATCTTCATATTTCATGAGAGATATTGCTGACAATTACTACTGTCCCACTTGAAGCAATCCAAACCATTAAGTATCTGTCTTTCACCCCCAGGGACAGTGAGTACCATCACAGCAACGAATGTGGGGAATCGTCTACAGTTGGTCCTTGATGTACTATACATTCATCTATATGTAGTGACAATGGATTTATGACCTATTTTAGGTCTGACTGTATTTTTAATCTTGTGAAATTATGTAATAAAATGTAAGTTTTAATTTACACTTTGTCCCGTGGGCTGTGTCAGTAAAGTCCGATAAGTTAAGGCTTTTGGGCTCTAGGTTTGTTAAAGATAGAATAAGGATGTGGCATATGAGTGGTTAATTATATTACAAACAAACCATAGCTAAATCCTGTAAGAAATATAAAGGTTTTCTATAAAAAGTTAAAGAACACATGAACACGATGCTAATCAATGGAAAACTGTCTAGCATCCTCAATGATTGACAGGGTAAATTCCTTAAAATGTATTTCAACATTTGCAATCCAATTTGAGAAACCCCCACCATATGTTCCACTTTTTTTTTTAAATTTAAAGTCAGAATGGGAGGGCTGGTGAAATAGCTAGAACTGGGCGCCAAGAGCACAAGTCCCTGCCCTGCTTCCTCTCTCCTCCTGCTTGAGGCTCTAACCCTTCTCCATCTTGTGCCCACTCCATGCCAGAGGCCTTCTCCCGACATTTCCAGCTAATAAACTTTACATCCCCACAGGAAGGAATAGCCACACAAAGACAGGGTTTCTGCAATTTACTGATGGAACTTGGAAGCTAGTACAAACAGTCACATCACATCGACATGCTATCTGGGGTCACTTGACAATCTTTTGTCAATCTTATTTAGAGGCCAATGACCACATATGCACATATGCCAGAAGTTAAAGGGAGCGTGGGACTTCGTCCTCAATTCATCGCGTGTTCTATTTCCAGTCCCATGCTCCCTTTAACTTTGGCATCCTCTTTTCCTGTCATTGGTCTGACGAAGGAGCACTACTGCGCATGCTCCGAAATGCGTTACGCCCCCTTATGTCACTACACCCCATGCGGTCCATGTTTGAGGCGTGCGTTCCATCGCAGCCTTGGACGGAGGAACTGCCCCTGGCTGGGCTCCTCTACTCCACCATCTTTCCTTGCTGCTGAATGGTGTAGGAAGATTGAGCCACAGAGTCAGGAATGGACCCCGAGTGATGACGTGACATTTGCCCATCTTGTAAATTTTTTATTCTCGGTGTGCAAATACAGGTATTACCAGCTGCATTTAGAGGCGCCTTCTTCTTTTTTTTGCTCTATCAGTTGTAGTCGCTTCTACCAATTCAGAAGAGCTGCCCCAGTGTCAGCATGGTACCCCATGCATAATCACGGATCCATCCCTTGCCCCCCCCCCTCCCTTCTCCTTCACCATTGAGGATTGATTTTCCCAACAGAACCGCCCTATGTTCTGTGTACACATTTTATCCCCAAGAGTCATAAGACATCAAATTGTAAATAAGCCCCCCCCAAGACTCCTTCTATAACTGCAGTCTCACTTTTGAATGAACTAACCCTTTAAGTTTGAGCATTACCTGAATTAAAGTTTAGCTTCTGTTTCTGCTGAACTTTTTTTTTTTTTTTGCCTGAGAATTTTATAGATTTTCCGTCCAGATTTGAAGATGAGAAAATGGAGAAAGTTACGGAAGTGGAAAAGACAGTGAGAAGGGTCAGCGGAGGGCAGAGTTGGTCTAGGAATAATTTCAAAGAATAACTGCATGGCTGGGGTGTCTGACAGATCACTGCCTCACTATTCCGTATGGACAGAGCTTGCGTGCCAGCCCAAATGTTTTCAGGATGCTGACTGGGACCTCCAGGGAATATCCCGACCAAAGCACAGATTACGGGAGAGTTTACTGGGTCAAATTGTATAGTTTTTTTTTTTTCTTTTTTTCCGATTTACCCCTCTAAGCACTTGTTATCTTCCTACATTATCACTCAATAACTGTCATTAAATACATTCACAGGCAAGTGAAGTGCGACTATGGACTCCTGGTCACTACAAAGAGCTAGCAATATCTAGAATGCATTTCCCCATAAAAGGAACAAACAGCCTAGCTTTAAATGGTTAGTCCACCCAAAACCAAAATATCAATTTTCAGAAGATGTTAGAGTTACGGGATAGCTAAACCCAAGAACAAAAATGTAATATATTACAGCTTGCCAGTCCTTGGATGCAGTTTTCAGGGTAAGAATATGTTGTGTAAGTACAGTAGAACATCTGTTGATTCTGCCAGAAATCCAAATTATTTGTAACTTCCTGAATACTAAACTGAAATCTCAAAGTTAGCATTGTTAAAGTAGAACTATCTATTGTATTGAAAGTATAATATAAAAAGCCCATACTGTGTACACGGAAAGAGAACACAGACACACTTTGAATGGTTTGCGAGAAAGTTCTCCTGCCTATACTATAACTTACAAAGACTTTTGTATCGTTAAAGTGGTAGTAAAGTCTGCTTTGTGATTTTTACCAACAGGTAAGCTTATAATAATGCTTATCTATGGGTAAAATTAACATCTCCTAAACGTGCACCGTTTAGGAGATATTTGCTGATTTGGCAGCCAGTGATGTCACTTGTGCATGCTCTCTGAAGAAACGGCATGCCTGTGCATTTCCTTCAGAGCACTGTGTTGTGGTAATGATCGGCCATTCAAGCTGCCTTGCCCGCGTACCCGGGAGAAAGACCAGGTGAGGATGGAACCCCTTTCTCTGGGTACAGCGCACCGCTGGAGGGCTTTATTCTAAGGTAAGTATTTCATAATGTAGCGTTTCCTTGCAGGAGATTTTTTTTTTGCTGTTTACTGCCGCTTTAAGAGAAAAGGTTAGATCACGTTTCAGTTTGCTGAGACAGATTACAAGGTAATGCCTAGCACAGGGATTCCAAAACTACGGCCCTGCAGCTGTTGCAGAACTACACATCCCATGAGGCATTGTAAAACTCTGACGTTCACATATGTAGCAATATTTTCAGGCATTGGGCCTGATATGGTCCTGCCATCGTTGCCAGTAACACTTCCAACATATTTATGTTGAAAACCCAAGTGTGAGAGCTGAGACAATGACCAAACCGGCATGTTTGGTTTGTTTTGTTTATTTTGTAATAGGGATGGGAGAAGGGAATGAGTGGGATACTCCTCTGGCTCAACTAGGTTAAACTGGGACACTGTACAGAAAAATGCCTGTTAGCGCTGTCTTGACGCCAGCTGAATGCCGGCCAACGCTCCCTGGTGCTTAAAGATTCTGTTCTGCTGAACTGTGCTGAAACTTCAACTTTAATCCACAGATTAACTCAGAAGATCCAGGACTGTAAAACATTTGACTCCTGACACTCTGTTTAGCTCAGAAGTCTGGTGAACAGCTTCCTCCAGCCCTTCACTGGCTGAGGTAGCTCCTTGTAACTGCTTGTGCTGCTGCAACTCTTAACACTGTACACTTCACACTGTACACTGTAAACTTAACTCTTCAGGGCCCAACCACTGGCACCCTCTCTACACTTCAGGGTCCTCTTCACTAGGCACCCCCTCTAACACTTCAGGGTCCTTTGCACTAGGCACCCCCTTTAAAATCTAGCTGGCTTCTGGATCCCTGAGACCTTCACTGGATTGGTCCCCTCTACACTTCAGGCAGACCCTCAGGGGCAATTCACAGTACTCATGAACTTGGCATGCTTTCCTGGAACTGCACCCCTCTATCTCCGCTGGTCCTCGTCACACCGGATCCTCTCTGCAGCTCAACTCTCTCTCTGGACTCTCAGGCAGCCACGAGACACCCGATCCTTCTGACAGGAGGAGAGACAGCCATACCCTCCCTCCTGGGACACTGCTTCCCGCCAAAGATGCTGCGTCATGCGTTCCCTTCAAACTTATACCCACTCCCAGAATCCTCTGTGTCAGAATCTGCCTTCTGAGGTAGATACAGGCCTGAATGAGCCACTGATTGGGTTTCCTCCACTGCCCAATGAGAATCCTCTCATGGAGCCAGTGGGGAAACTCCCCTCTCAGCAGTCACACCTGGGAGACATGACAGCCCAGCTGAAAATCATGGCCCTGCTGATAGGCAGCCAAGGCCTATTATGCTTTTACCTAGCACCTACCACCTACCTTGTAGGGTGCTACACATACATGACTAGGCATGATGGGAATTGTAGTTCCTGAACAACTGGAGGGCCGTAGTTCGGGAATCCCTGCCCTAGCAACCAAGGCTAGGGCTGGCTGTGCACATAGAAATAATAAATAATAATAAATGTTATTTTAATGTTTCCTATGAGAGCGAAGCTGAAGCAAAAAACTTTGCATCAACCGACCACATTGCTTGTCTGACTCTGCTCCTAGTGTGTGAAACTTCCTCCTTTGGACCTGGCTGCTGAAAGTGCCTTGCCTCCCCCATGCTTCTCACTTTATGAATTTATATAAGTTGCAGGTTTTAATGAAGATCTTCTTTAAGGCGGCCGCGCCGGCTTGAAAATTGCAACACATGTCCGTTATCTATCTTACTATGTAAGTGTATTTTTTTATATTCAAACTTTTTTACTGAAGATAACGCACTATCAGCCTATTCCTTTCCTTTTTGGGTCACCTCCAATCTTCATTGGGGCCTGAACCCAGAAGAAGCAGCTAGTTGAAGAGGACCAAGATTGTAGCCTGGGACCCTGGCGGTCACACCTGAACAGTGGATTACTGCAGGACAAGGTTGGATCTGCTGGGCAGTTTAGTATGTTTTAATAAGGGAACCCAGCATATCAAGTTAGGGGCATGGGAGGTGGGGGAAAGGGCAGGTGGAGAAGTAATGTTCCTCTTTAACTTACTGCCTGCCAAAAAGGTAAGCATTATTTTTTTTCTACAGGTGGCCTGTTATTGCCCAACTACAGGCGTTTTTCTTTTTTAGTGGTCCCCCAGTCCTGTCCGTAATACTCACCTCCGCTCCAGCCAGAGGCGTAACTAGAACCTTCAGGGCCCCGGTGCAAGAAACCATGAAGGGCCCCCTGGACCCCTGGCGCCCTGGGGCCCTTTCCTCTAGTTGCGGGGCCCTTTATTACGGTGAGGGAAGGGAGAATTCTGAAGGGGGGGCAGCACAGAAGGGGGGGGACCAGGGGAGCACACAGGGGCCCAGAGACAGCAGAACACAAGTGAACTGGATAGGAGCGGTGGCAGGGGCAGCATACAGAGGAGACAATCTCCTCCATTTTCCTCCTGCAGCTACAGAAGGAAAAAGGAGGACAGTGATTTCTCTACATGCTGCCCCCGCCACCCCTCCTATTCAGGTGTACAGGGGAGCCACATGGGCCCCCTTGAGCATGGGGCCCGGTTGCGATTGCAACCCCTGCAACCCCTGTAGTTACGCCCCTGGCTCCAGCACTAATTTCTTTCCACCAGTAGGTGTCCTCTGTCCTCCTGGATGAATAATGCAAAACCGTGTGAGCAATGAGGGGCAGGAGGCTAGAGTTTAGGTTTAACATAACAGCAGGATCACTTTAAGAGAACCTGTCACTTTGCCTATTTCTGTTTAAGGCTGCTGAGAAAGCTTTTACCATCCCTGCAGCATGCAATTTGGAAATCCTTCATACGGCAAGCAGAAAATATGTCATTTGTTTCATTTCAGTTCTCTCTGAATTATAATAAACAGCCCGAATAAAGGCAAAAGCAATCTCAGTTTGTTTCCATTTAACGCTAATTGTAAATGGTTGCACGGCTTTCCGTATGTATTCAGCAGAGCAAAATTTGCACCCGGAAAAAAGTGATTTATGTCATTATACAAAGGGATTATGCGGGCTAAATCGTCTGCAATGGTACAATTAGCCGCACAGTATTGTTTGATTACAGTTCAGGGAGGATTATGTAATCTGCTTGGCACAAAAATGCCCGTGGAATTTATTGACTTCTATACTAAATGAGGTCATTTAAAAAGCTTAATTTGCACAGGCAACTTTCCCTGCCTCCTCCTTGCTGATATAAAGGCCCATCATCGGAAAGTATTGTATGAATTTAGGTCATAAACAATTTACCCGTGAATAGCACAAAAAACAATTTTGCTTATGTTTTTGGAAACAATTATTATTACACATTTTGTGTGTGCTATTAACGGCGTAGAACGCCATGCCGCACGTATAAAATCCAAGCGAGAGCTTCCATTAAATTTAATGAAATAGCAATTGTTTAGAAATAATGCATATTTAGATAAAAGGATGGGGTGTAGAAAGAGGCTTTATATTGGTGAAATTAGCTCATATGCATAATAATGTACTCACTATATATTGGTAGCTGAATATAGTATCAAAGTGGGAATGTATAGAAATTAGCAAAAAACAAAAGAAAAAAAAAAGATCTTTCTTCCTTAGCTTTGGGCAATAGTCGGTAATAAGAAAAGGCATTATAAGAAATTAAATTTTTTTTAATAAAACATTATTAACTTTGTAAAGTTCTGAGCTTCCATAAAGTTAGGGAAAAGCAGATCTTACAAGTAAAAAAAAAATTATGCTGCTAATAAAAATATATAAAAACTATATATATATAATAAAAACTGTATGACAGGTCAGCTTTAAACCACAATAAATAAAGCCCAACTATTAAATGTCCTTTTTTTTTGATAGTGTGGGATAGGGTTAGAGCCTGTGTCTGGTTCTTTCTAATTGCTTGTGTCTTTTTTGAGAAATCACATCTGAGTAGAAGAAGTGGTGGAAACTCTCTACAAATGGGATGCGGACAAAAGCATAACATTTTTCCTAGTACAGTAAGGAAGAGTTATAACTTTTTGCTATGTTTTTGTTGCTATCTCAGTGACAAGTGCAACCCTCAATTTTTGTCCTGGTGTCATAGGGACAGGAAGTGGGGAACATCTCCTTAGTAGGGTCTCAGACAGGAATAACAACCCAAATGAAAATGTCTGTTACGTAAAAAAAAAACAACAAACAAAAATGCCCAGCTTACTTACCAGCCAGCCTGCAATAAACCAAACTGACCCTGTCTATTCATGTTAACAACAATGGGCTAAAGGCCCGTACACACGTACCGATTGTTGGCCGTGAATTTTCGGCCGCCGCCCAATTGGCCCGATTATCGGCTTGTTAGTATGATGCTTCCGACTACCGACCGCGACTTTTCGGCCGAACAAAATCTGGTGTGCAGGCTATAAAATTTTTGTTGGCCAACAACAGAACGGCTGATTGTTCATCAGTCAGTACAGATTTCGGCCGACAAAAATGTGATGATCAAGACTGGGCATGCTCAGTGAAGAAAAAACACACGAAAAGTAGAACAGAACATGACATCACTTCTGCAGTTGGTTGTTGTTGGCCGACAAAATTCTTGTGCAGTCTACAGCACATTTCAACCAACACAACAACACTGGACAAAAGACGGCCGATCGTTCGGCCAACAATCAGCGCGTGTGTATGGGGCTTTAGTTTGCACAAATTTGCAAATATATGCGTAAGTCCCTAATCTATCAGTTATTATGTATGTGTTCCAACTCAGGAGACGCCCACATTTTTAGAGTTAGGACTGCAGGACACTGGGATGCCAAAAACGTGGCCATTGCAGCCTATGCATATATTTGCAAATGTCTGCAAACTAAAACCCTTGTTTTTATTGTGAACTGCTAGACAGGGTCGATTTGGTTTGTTGCAGGCTGGTTGTAAGTGACCTAGGAATTTTTGTTTGATGTTTTTGACATGTTTTGCTCTTCCATATGCTCCTTGCTGCAAATGCCAGTCATAGGTTGGAGTGGTTCCCATTCTAAACATAAAAAAAATCTCCACTAACTCCATTAAAAAAAAAATCTCCACTTGAATGAAAAATGTTGGGCTTTAGGCCCCTTTCACGCGGGCGGTGCTCCCGACTGAGTCTGTTCTGCTCAGCGGGGGATCGATCCGCCAATCCCCGCTGAGCAAGCGGATGACAGCTCCGTCTCCGCTCACTGTGCAAAGACGGAGCTGTCAGATCCCCGCCTGTCCGTTCTCATCCCATATGATCCTCCAGATGGATGGAAAATAGGGTTTCCATGCGTCCAGATTTCGCGGACAGGATCGGATCAGATGGGAGATGTTTCCGCTGACACCCGCTGCCCCTTAGGGATGCATGGAGCATCCGATCAGGTCAGCCTGAAAAACGGACAGGCGGATCGGATCGCCCGTATGAAAGGGACCTTAGGCTTCTTTCACATGGTCCGCCTCCGTAGGTGGATCCGTGCTGCTCAGCAGGGGATTGATACACAGATCCCCGATGAGCAGGCAGGTGACAGCTCCCTCTCCGCTCTGTGTGCGGAGAGAGAGGTGTCAGAGCCCCATGCATCTCTATAGGGGAAATCGGATGAGATCAGACCGCCTGTCTGCTCTCATCCGATTCCAATCGATCCCCTGGACGGATGGAAAATAGGGTTTCCATCTATCCGGATTTCACGGACAGGATCGGATGCAGTGACATCCACTGCCCCATAGGGATGCATGCAGTGCTTTTTTTCTCAGAGAATAGGTGCAGGAACTCCCCCTTTTTGAGTCAGCCCTTTTCTCCGCCCCCCCCCCCCCACCCACCTCCGAGCACCATTCCTTGGTTACACCCCCTACCCACCTCTGAGCACCATTCCTTGGTTACACCCTCTGCCCACCTCTGAGCACCATTCCTTGGTTACACCCCCTGCCCACCTCCCAGAATCCCAGAATACAGAACCAAGTACTGTCTCATTTTCAATCAATGATAACAAGAAAAGCAGGGAGATAGATCTCCTGCAGCCAGTAACATTAGTCCCCCCCCCCTGCCAGCAATAATAGATCCCCTTAGCAACAATGGACAACCTGCAAAAAAATCCCCCCCCCCCAGCAACAATAGACTCCCGGCAGCAACAACAGATCTCCCCACAGCCAGCATCAATAGACTCTCCGTCAGCCAGCAACAATATTTCCCCCCCCCCTCAGTAGATCTCTCCCAGCAACAACTGACCCCCCCATAAATATAAGACCCACCCGCAGCAACAGTAGGTCCCCCACCAGCCACAATAGACCTCCCTAGCAACAATAGACCCCCATGCAAAAATATATTCCCTCCAGCTAGAATAGATACCCCAGCAGCCAGCATCAATAGACCCTGCAGCACACCCCAGCACCCAGTGCCATTACATACATACATACATAGTGATGGGTGATGGAGGTGCTGGACCTGCGTTCCCCCGCGTTCCTGCTGAAAAAAGCCCTGGATGCATGAAGGAATGATCATGAATGATCAGATCCGCCTAAAAAACTGACAGGCGAATCTGATCAGATCGCTCATGTGAAAGGACCCTCAGGATGACTTACCTCTTAGTTTCCCCTCCTCCAGCACTGACAGCTCTATGCTCCCTCTCGCCAATCTGAATGCAAATAGCATTTTCACACAGCTTTCACACACAATTCACTAATTGGATTCAATCAGAAAAATATGTGACCTCTGGTTGAATGCTGTGTGAATCTTGTGTTAAAGCATTTAACCTCAAAGTCTCTTCCATCCAAAACTCTACCTCCTAGCAATTTTATTACTTTAAATATAACTAAAGTCAAAACTTTTTTTTTTTTGGATAGGGCAGAGAGGGATTAGAACAACGGCCAGGTTTTTATTGCCGCCCATAAGGAAGATTCATCTTTTCTTTTTTTTTGTCCTATTTACCACTATCATCAAAAGTGAAAAATGAAAGAAAATCCCAGTACAGTCACTAAAACAGGAATTGAGGGGGAATCTTCCCATGGGGGAATTGGTACTGGGGACAGCCAGGGATTCCCTCACTTTGCAGGGATTTCCTTTCATGTCTTGTTTTGTTTATGGGACAAGAAGTGAAGGGAATTCTCCCTAAAAGGACACAGATGGCAAAAAAGAAGTGATAGGTTCTCTATCCAAAACGGAAAACAAAGTTTTGCAGTTAGTTCTACTTTAATTTCTCCCTAAATCTGTGTGTATGCCTCTCGCCGTGTGTATTATATAAAGAGATGATAGTGAAATGTGCCAATGCATTTTCTTATTTTTAAATTTTAAATTTTTTTTTTCACTGCAGTTGATATACAGTAAAAAATATATATTTTTTATAAAGTAGATAAAATATAATTGTGACTATAAAGTATATGCTAGGAATATCTCCATTTGATCAAAATTGATTGATTGTGAACCAGTGAGATGCAGAATAACACACACATGTAAATATACAGGTGCATCTCATAAAATTAGAATATCATCAAAAAGTTAATTTATTTCAGTAATTCAATTTAAAAGTTAAACATATGTATTTTATATAAATGTGATGAACACAGAGATATATATTTCAAGTATTTCTTTCTTTTAATTTTCATGATTACGGCTTACAGCTAGTGAAAACCCAAAATTCAGTAGCTCAGAAAATTTGAATATTACATAAGACCTATAAAAAAAGCATTTTCAATACAGAAATGTTGGCTTACTAAAAAGTATGACAATGTACAGAATAGTATGTGCTCAATACCATGTTGGAGCTCCTTTGGCATGAATTACTGCATCAATGCGGCATGGCATGGAGGCGATTAGCCTGTGGCACTGCTGAGGTGTTATGGAAGCCCAGGTTGCTTTGATAGTAGCCTTTAGTTAATCTGCCGTGTTGGGTCTGGTGTCTTTCATCTTCCTCTTGACAATACCCCACAGATTCTCTATGGGGTTTAGATCAGGCGAGTATGCTTGCCGATCAAGCACAGTGATACCATGATCATTAAACCAGGTATTGGTACTTTTGGCAGTGTGGCAGGTGCCAAGTCTGAAAAATGCTGAAAAATTACAATTTTGCATTTCACTTTGAATTCAAGGTCCCAGAGTCTGGAGGAAGAGTGGAGAGGCACAGAATCCAAGTTGCATGAGGTCCAGTGTGAAGTTTCTGAAGAAAGAAATGCTTGAAACATATCATTCTGTGTGTAAGGTATCTATATAAAATACACAAGTTCCACCTTTTGAATTGAATTACTGAAAAAAATGACCTTTTTGATGATATTCTAATTTTGTTAGATTCACCTTTATATACAGTATACATGTTTCGGGCTTCTCCGTTTTGCTTTAGAGGCTGTGGTCAATCGGGTACTGCATTCTATGTGTGGTGGCAGTGCCCTAAGGTGAGACGATACTGGATACGGGTGTACAACTTTATTTACTCCCTGACCCAGGTGATTTACGGAAGTCCACGAAGCATGCATTGTTGGTGGAGGTGGTGGAGGGTGTCCCAAAAAATGCCAAATTGCTAATCAGATTCATATTTGTGGCAGCCAGGATAGTGATTGCAAGGTCGTGGAAGTTGGCTGCCATACTCTTCGAATTGCTAAAGGCAAAATTATCCTGGATAATGATTAGTGAGCGCCTATCAGCCATACTCTCTGGTAAAGTGCAACTTTTTGAAAGGGTCTGGGGCCTGTGGCTTTGGTATCTGGAGGGTGAGCCCCGAGCTGGACAGTTGTAGACCGTATAGATGAGCCTATCTAGGTCGTATGAGACTTTCCGTGTTTTTGGCACAAAGTGCCTTACTTCTCCCAGCCCTGAAGTCCTTTTTTCTCTATCCAATATTCTCCATCCTTGTTGCTCTTCTTTTTTCTGTGTTTCCTTTCCTTTCTCTCTTTCTAGGGTGGTCTTTCCCAACCCGACTTTCCTGAGGTACCATTGGGGTCCCACATACTCTTACGGACCCCATACAAGGAAGAGCCCTGAAGTAGGAGAATGGGGGATCATGAAGGGCCTAATTCGTGTTGTTTACTGATTTTATCTTGTTTATAACCCACCCCACTCATATATGCCCCTTCGGGATTGCTGAAGGCAGTCAGCTTTAAGAATGTTACGGTTCGTGTGCTTGTTTGCTTTTTTAATATTGCTTACTTGTATGTAATGTTGTGAAATGAAAATTTTAATAAAAACATTATACATTATTCATTGTATGCTGATTTTATCCAATAAATGATATACTTATCACAAGTGACCATTGCGTCCACCTCAATTAAAGTCCCATCAGGGCCAATGTTTTTTTTCTTGTATTTAAATAGGGATGGAGGTGAACGCATATGACAGTGTCAGAACATTTTTACAAATATACAGTGCCTTGCGAAAGTATTCGGTCCCCTTGAACTTTGCGACCTTTTGCCACATTTCAGGCTTCATACATAAAGATATAAAACTGTAAATTTTTTTGTGAAGAATCAACAAGTGGGACACAATCATGAAGTGGAATGAAATTTATTGGATATTTCAAACTTTTTTAACAAATAAGAAACTGAAAAATTGGGCGTGCAAAATTATTCAGCCCCCTTAAGTTAATACTTTGTAACGCCACCTTTTGCTGCGATTACAGCTGTAAGTCGCTTGTGGTATGTCTCTATCAGTTTTGCATATCGAGAGACTGAAATTTTTGCCCATTCCTCCTTGCAAAACAGCTCGAGCTCAGTGAGCTTGGATGGAGAGCATTTGTGAACAGCAGTTTTCAGGTCTTTCCACAGATTCTCGATTGGATTCAGGTCTGGACTTTGACTTGCCCATTCTAACACCTGGATATGTTTATTTGTGAACCATTCCATTGTAGATTTTGCTTTATGTTTTGGATCATTGTCTTGTTGGAAGACAAATCTCCGTCACAGTCTCAGGTCTTTTGCAGACTCCATCAGGTTTTCTTCCAGAATGGTCCTGTATTTGTCTCCATCCATCTTCCCATCAATTTTAACCATCTTCCCTGTCCCTGCTGAAGAAAAGCAGGCCCAAACCATGATGCTGCCACCACCATGTTTGACAGTGGGGGTGGTGTGTTCAGGGTGATGAGCTGTGTTGGTTTTACACCAAACATAACATTTTGCATTGTTGCCAAAAAGTTCGATTTTGGTTTCATCTGACCAGAGCACCTTCTTCCACATGCTTGGTGTGTCTCCCAGGTGGCTTGTGGCAAACTTTAAACTACACTTTTTATGGTTATCTTTAAGAAATGGCTTTCTTCTTGCCACTCTTCCATAAAGGCCAGATTTGTGCAGTATACGACTGATTGTTGTCCCTTGGACAGAGTCTCCCACCTCAGCTGTAGATCTCTGCAGTTCATCCAGAGTGATCATGGGCCTCTTGGCTGCATCTCTGATCAGTCCTCTCCTTGTATGAGCTGAAAGTTTAGAGGGACGGCCAGGTCTTCGTAGATTTGCAGTGGTCTGATACTCCTTCCATTTCAATATTATCGCTTGCACAGTGCTCCTTGGGATGTTTAAAGCTTGGGAAATCTTTTTGTATCCAAATCTGGCTTTAAACTTCTCCACAACAGTATCGAGGACCTGCCTGGTGTGTTCCTTGTTCTTCATGATGCTCTCTGCGCTTTAAACTGACCTCTGAGACTATCACAGTGCAGGTGCATTTATACGGAGACTTGATTACACACAGGTGGATTCTATTTATCATCATTAGTCATTTAGGTCAACCTTGGATCATTCAGAGATCCTCACTGAACTTCTGGAGAGAGTTTGCTGCAATGAAAGTAAAGGGGCTGAATAATTTTGCACGCCCAATTTTTCAGTTTTTTTATTTGTTAACAAAGTTTGAAATATCCAATAAATTTCGTTCCACTTCATGATTTTGTCCCACTTGTTGTTGATTCTTCACAAAAATTACAGTTTTATATCTTTATGTTTGAAGCCTGAAATGTGGCAAAAGGTCGCAAAGTTCAAGGGGGCCGAATACATTCACAAGGCACTGTAGTCTATATATCGGGTGAAAGACACCCACGCCCCTTCATGATCTCACACTGTTGCAGTTCAGCCAATGCACTACCCTCTCAGCACGGGCTGACAGTCACTTCATTCAATACAGATACAGAAATATACTATTGATAGTTGCTGGTGCTTATTGGCACCATAGCAACTCAGTGGTAATTGCGCTCCCTATGGTGGTGGGCGGATGTCTGTTCCGGGAGCTGCGATATATGAAAGGGAAGGGTTTCCTTCCCCTGCTGTCCCCTCCCACTCCTGGGCGGGGCCACCTATATGTCGGCGCCATGTCCCTGCTGATCACGTGGGACCGCCGCAACCGCTGCGTCAACACGTGCTGGCGGTGATTACATGCTGGATGGATGTGGATGCCAGTGTTTGTGCTGGCTCTCCCACATGGTGGACGCATGCAGATGGCGTGTTTGTGCCCCTTACACTATCACACATGATGTTAGGGACTAATTTTGTACACATGGGCAATCATGTGAGAAACATTTTGGAAACATTTTGGATGCACTATAGGTGTCCTTCAATATCCTATGACACATACTCTTCATGTTTGGCACAATATGGTGGTATATTCCTTTATCCTTCAACGCACAGACTTCCCTTTCACCTCCTTGAATCAGGGAATTTCACCACTCCTCTCACTATTTCTTCTCACTTGGTTCACATATACATATTATATATGCATCACTTCTTGGGCACATCTCTCTTTTCAATGGTCTCCATATGTTTTTGCTGTAATATACTTATACATATCAATACTCTTTTTCTGTTATCACCAACAGTGATACAGCATATATACGTTGATACTTTGACATACATATATTTATCTTATTTCAGCCAGTATTATGAAAAACCAAGCACGACTATACAATTCTCACACATGTTCTCGTTTTGTCCCCATTTGGCTGCCTCCACCGTATGGTAGCGTCACACCTGCCAGTCCGGCCTAGCCATATATAAGTGTGGATCTCTCCACATGGGTTATATATTTAATTGAGTTTCCGCATTTATTGGCTACTACAATGTATATTTAATCATTTTTATACTGATACCTTATATATTTATTTACTTTATAGACAGGCTCATGTACATATAGTCCTGATGAGTGGGCATTCTGAATCACGAAACGCATCGAGTTCAAAATATTATATATGACAATTTATATGCAACGCTGGTATTGTTATCTTGCTATCATGCTTATTATGCATTGCATTGATGGAACAAGGCAATGCATTGTATGGAATATTGGTTTATGCATTATTCATTGTATGTTGATTTTATCCAATAAATGATATACTTATCACAAGTGACCATTGCGTCCACCTCAATTAAAGTCCCATCAGGGCCTATGTTTTTCTTCTTGTATTTAAATAGGGATGGAGGAGAACGCATATGACAGTGTCAGACCATTTTTACAAATATAATTAATAAAAACATTGAACCAAAAAAAAATATACACAATAATCCCCATATATATATATTTCTGTTGTCAACTAAGCTAATTGCCTAAAGCTTGATTTTAAAAAAACCATCCACATTCCAAATGAATCTAAAAAAATATATATATTTTTTTAATATTCTGTATTATTTTGTATGTGGCCAAGTCTTGGAAAAGAGAATTCACCTTTAGCTCTGATGTCTTCCATGACCTTGTCATAATTTATTTCCAAACCTAAAAACAGGAAAACCTATAAACGTTGGCTCCATCCAACCTGCAGCTTTCCACCGACGGCAGAACAAACAAGTGAGGTAAACGATATTCTGGTAAATCTCAGCGGCACCCAAGACCTGTGCACTGCTTCGGCCTATTTTAAACCATCACAGGAGACGTGTAATGGGTGTCCCCGGAGGCTTGCTTCCAGCTAAAAGGCTTTCGCTTGGCTGCTCCGCATCATGTAAGTTTGTTTAAGTTGCATAATTCATGAAGGGTACATAACACCATCCTTGACTTCACTCTTCACTCGCCAATCGCTTGATCAGAGCAGAAGTGACAGGGCAAAGGGGCTCCTGAAATCTGACATTATCACGCAATGTGTCGAGGGAGCGCTTGTGGGATAGCGATCACCTTATTATT
Organism: Pelophylax lessonae; assembly: GCF_965119305.1. Classification (NCBI taxonomy): domain Eukaryota; kingdom Metazoa; phylum Chordata; class Amphibia; order Anura; family Ranidae; genus Pelophylax; species Pelophylax lessonae. Next base: position 57,441,814 of record NC_138775.1, read on the forward strand.
TTACCTCCTTGAACTTTCTAGTATCACATGTTTAAGGAAACTCCTCTAAACACTTCCATCTTTGCACAGAAGATTTGAATATGGAAGCAAGATTCTGAGGAGATAAAATTTCATACGATCACATAAAAGTGAGATTTTGACAGTAAAACTAAAAGTAACAATATGTCATATTAAAGTTCAAATGTAATGGGTAACTCCACTTTCTTGGGGAAAAGAAAAATAGCAAATAAAGAAAAAACAATATAGCGTATACAATTGCGACACAAATCATATTGCAATTGAATGTCATTAACCACTTAAGCCCCGGAAGATTTTACCCCCATTCCGACCAGGGGGTATTTTGCGATTCGGCACTGCGTGAATTTAACGGACAATTGCGCGGTCGTGCGACGCTGTACCTAAACGAATTTGACGTCCTTTTTTTCCCACAAACAGAGCTTTCTTTTGGTGGTATTTGATCACCTGTGCGATTTTTTGATCACGCGCTATAAACAAAAAAAGAGCGTCAATTTTGCAAAAATAGCAATATTTTTCACATTTTTTTATATGAAATTCCCCCAAAAAAAAATGTAAAAATCAAAATTTTTAAAAATTTTCGGCCAATTTATTTTATGCTACCTATGTTTGGTAAAAAAAATCGCAAAAAGCGTATTTTGATTGGTTTGCGCAAAAGTTATCGCGTTTACTAACAAAGGGAAAGATTTTTGTCATTTTTGTTGTTTTTTTTTTAACGCGTAATGGCGGCGATCTGCGATTTTTTTTGCGGTACTGCGACATTGCGGCGGACAGATCGGACCCTTGACTGACATTTTTGACACTTTTGGGGTTACCAGTGACATTTCTACAGTAATCAGTGCTATATATATGCACTGTTACTGTAAAAATACACTGGTAGTGAAGGGGTTAACTTTATTTGGAAGGGAGGGGCTGTGTGTGTCCCTAGGGGCGTGGTTTCTACTGTGATTGGCTGTGGCTCTAGCTGTAAGGACACTGATCAACGGATCTACATACCAGATCCGTTTTATCAGTGTCTTTGCAGCGAGGAGAATGACAGGCAGTTTGTTTACACAAGCTGCCTGACATTCTCCCTCTCCCCCGCCGATCGCCGAGTGACCGGCGGACATCGGGTCCGCTGGTCACACGCGCGGGGGGGTCCGTGACCACGCGGGAGCGGGAGCGCGCCCCGGGGGGCGCGCGCTCGCTCCCTAGACCCTCACAAGCAAGCAACGTAGCCCTACGTTAGTTTGCCTGTGAGGGGCTGACCGCCGACGTAGATAGTCGTGCGGCGGTCGGCAAGTGGTTAAGTGTTCTTGGCTATGGCAAGTACACTTACTATTCTTTCACATATATATTATTCTTATTATAGTGAAAGCCTATGGGAAAATTCGGCACCCTAACTCCTCCCACAGTTTTTACACTACATAGACAAGAAATATACAGAAAAGAGCGAATCGCTCCCGATCGCGTTGCTTTTACTTTTTGGAAGGTTTCACCAAATGGTTTGTGAAATATCGTCATTTTTGTGGTGAAATTTGACAAAATTGGCCCTATAGGAATAAATGGCGGAATGTTTCAAACTAGAGTGGGGCCTGAAAATAGTTAGACGGTGAGCGAAGAAATCTTGCCACAATATTTAAACTACTGCCACTCCCTCATTTTTAAGGCCACCTACACAAATGTTACATCGAAATGTTCGCCTATCCCTGCTGCTACCTAACATGTCCACATCTAAGCCATAGCCCTAATATTTTCTACACTATGACCGTTTGTTTCCAACTCACACCGTCCATTCATTGAAACTGCACTGAAACCGTCTCAGATTTCAAAGCCGTTTTCTAACCTGTGACTGTGCCTTCAATTTTAATTTTTCATAGACATAATATACAACAAAATGTCCGCTGGGGTCTTGTGATTCCTACGGTATAAGTCTCTAAGCTGTGAGATCTGGAGCTTTTTTTTTTTTTAAATATTTTATTTAAGTTATACAAGAAATTACAGAAAGAAGAACAATACAAACAGGGCCGGCCTTAGGTATTCAGACGCCCTGTGCGAGCTAATCCTGTGGCGACCCCCCCCCCCTCGCACATTTTTTTGCACCTTTTTTGCACTTTATTTTACTTTTCTGTTTTATGATAATGAATAACTTATCCCCCTTACATTAGAGACCCCCCCACAGAGCCCCCTTACATCAGAGACCCTCACAGAGGCCCACCTTACATCAGAGACCCTCACAGAGCCCCCCCTTACATCAGAGACCCTCACAGAGCCCCCATACACCAGAGACCCCCCACAAAGCCCCCCTTACATCAGGGACCCCCACCCAGAGCCCCCCTTACATCTGAGACCCCCTTACATCAGAGACCCCCTCACAGAGGCCCCCCTTACATCAGAGACCCTCACAGAGGCCCCCCTTACATCAGAGACCCTCACAGGGCTCCTTTACATCAGAGACCCCCCACACAGAGCCTCCCTTACATCAGAGACCCCTCACAGAGGCCCCCCTTACATCAGAGACCCCCCACAGAGCCTCCCTTACATCAGAGTCCCCCCCACACATAGCCCCCTTACATCAAAGACCCCCCACATAGAGCCCCCCTTTACATCAGAGACCCCTCACAGAGGCCCCCCTTACATCAGAGACCCTCAAAGAGGCCCCCTTACATCAGAGATCCCAACAAAGCCCCCCCCTTACATCAGAGACCCCCCACACAGAGCCCCCCTTCACTTCAGGGACCCCCCACACAGAGCCCCCCTTACATCAGAGACCTCCCCACACAGAGCCCTCCTTACATCAGAGACCCCCCACACAGAGCCCCCCTTACATCAGAGACTCCCCACACAGAGCCCCCCCTTACATCAGAGACCCCCACACAGACTCCCTTACATTTGTTTCAGGAGAGAGCTACAGAAGACGCCGTGATTGGACGGCAAAACGCGGCTAGCGATTGGCTGAGCGGACCTGACGTTATTTCCGGCCGGTGAGGCGCACGCTGCGAGAGCAGCTAACCACCGAGCCGTGCTCTAATGTTGCCCGTTTTTAATCTATGTTTGTGAGTATATTTCTTTGGTTCTTAATAAACTCTTTGTCAGACGTACTTCACTATGTTTTGGCCTTTGTTTGTACCTGAGGAAACTTGAAGTATGCAATAAGAACTACTTAAGGATCGATTCCAACCCATTGAAGTGTTCAAGCTGGCAAGGAGAGCTGCTACTTCTTGATTGAACTGCAGATGACCGAGAGATTTGTGGTGAGTAGATTACCACAAGGGGGTGAGCACCTGGATTAACCCAGCAGGAGCACTATTTGCACTTTGATGGATATATATGGACTTTTACATTAAATTATCAGTTATATTTATTTGCTTATTGATCAGCACAATATTTATGGAGTTTTAATTGATTTTAGCAATTTTGTCAAAAAACGTATTGTGTGATCCACATATTTATTTGCACTTTGCATGAACTGATAATATTTGCACAAGTTTACGTTTGTATGTTTAGCAGTGCTGCAACACGGACATCACAGGAGAGAGACCTTACTTACCTCAGTATGGAGGCTCACGCTGTCTGCAGCTTTTTGTTTTTTTCTTTAAACTTTCTGCCCACACATCCCCGGGGAGTGTGGGCAGGGCAGACCCAAGAGGAGAATGGGCAAGAGGAGGAGGAGAAGGGGTGGGAGGAGGAGGAGCTGACAATCTCTCCTCTGGCGCCCCTGCAGAGAGGAGGAGAGGAGGGATCTGTCAGCGGCTGCAGATCGGAGACTGAGCTGTGTGAGATATACAACTCAGCCCTGCAGCTAGGAGACCGAGGCACAGCCGCACAGCTTTGAAGTAAGCGGGGGCCGTGGCCTGTGTTAACCCTCTCCAGGCTGCGGTCGCCGCTTACCTCCCACTGTGCGACCTGATCATCAGCGAGCTGTGATGGCCGCACTGCGCCCCTGTTGCCCATGGCGCCCTGTGTGACCACACAGCTTGCACACCCCAAAAGGCCGGCCCTGAATACAAACGACAAAGAGTATAAAATAGCTGTAAACAACATTGGAAATACCACAAGATAAAGGAGTGACATTGGCATCATATGAACAATATCGGGTTTAAAGCGAATAATCACATAGGATATTTGGAGCTTTTATGCTAGAGCCGTATGAAGATGGGCACCTCCAACTCTGGTACGTTGCCCCATAAGAATGAATGGCGGAATGTTCCGGAATGTTCAAAACTAGACCGTTTGTTTCCAACTGCCAACATTTCTTAACTACTTAATCTCCTGCAGAAAAAATGTCATTGTTGGTGAGATACTTCCAAGAGGAACATGTCTAAAGGGATGCAGGCTAAGCAGATTTCCTCATTAGAGCTTTGCAGCTGCCACAGCTGATAGATAATTATGAAACCACTCCCATTTGACCCACTCAGCACAGAGGCACAGAGGAACAAACAATGATTTCTTCAGAATAACAAAAGGTAGGAATCTGCAACAAGGTTTGTTACAATCCTTGTAATGTACAGAGATCACCCAGAGGGCAATGTTTTTTTTCTCAACAAAAGCCCAATTCCAGCCTACAATTTCTAATGGCTGTTTTGAAAATGAAAAACTCTGGAGTTGTCCACTGCAGTTCTTCTTTTTTGCCACAAGATGTCCTCAACCTTTTGAGCAGACTCAGCCTAGTAGCAATAAATGCAGAACACTGAGGACATCCTGAAAGTGCAGTGCTTTATGAGTCCACCCGTACAGCATTCTACATTCACAGTGTAGGGATGTAAAAAGGCAATTGTCAGTATTCTCAAATATACAATTTTCACATACTATGGGGGACATTTATTAGTTCTGTTGGCCAGCAAGACCAATGCTAAAAAGGAGCGGTGAGTTAGTATGATTAGGCAGTTCCATTTATAATGCTCCCCTCGGCTGCTCTAAAATAGGATTGTGACAAAATAAAACCTGCCCCGTATTTGGGTTTGTCATAATGAAGTGAGGGATTTCTAATTAAAATAAAAGGGTTTCTACGTGCCCTTCCTGAAACGTATTAATGATCCCCTCTTCCTTTATATAGGCTCACTTTTACACGGAGAAAAAAATAATAATTGTTTGATAAGCTGTAGGGCAGGTGGCTCTCCAGTCCATGTACTCTGGCCCCCTCTAATCCAGACTATTGAAACCTGTTTATTATGCTGTATGAATCTTTATGGTTTTGTACAGGAGTGTTGTCCTACTTGAGTATTTTTTTTAAAGCTATATGTCTTTATATTTCCTAATTGTGAGACCTCATGGGTTTTTTTTTTGCAATTTTATTATACTTTGTTTTTTTTTTTTTGAGAAGTTTTCTTATGTACTCTTGTGAAAATGTAATAAACATACAGTATCTATAAAAAAGAGGGGTTCAAAATTTAGAAGATTATATAAACTAGATGAGCGAAACCTATAAAAGCAACTGCCATTATCTTTTTGAACTATTTTAAGATGTAGAAAACAAGAGGGTAACTATGAAAGTCATTTGGAGATACAGTATATTGTATGATTGGAAGATAAGGATTTTGTAATAAATATGGAATTGCAATGACAATTCAAATTTAATAAAAAATATATAAAATAAACAAAAAACTGCTATGACCTCTTCCTTATCATGCATTTAGCCCCCGTTCACATTGGAGCGATTTGTCATGCAATTTGACCTGTCAAATCGCAGCCTATTTCCGGCAATATCATCGTTCAAATTGGTGAGACGCCGACTTTGTGGCACCACACCAATTTGCACAGGTAGTTCCTGCAATAGTTTTGCCGATTTAGGGTGCAACTTCAATAGACATCTGTGCAGAGATATCTTTCAAGTCACACCAGAAGTCGCACTGACATGAGTCTTTGAATTGCGATTTCAGATGAAGTTGCATGATTTTGAAGCTGCATTATTGCGAACGTATAGTTCACAATAATGCCGACGTATAGTATACAAACCTATAGTAATAGCATACACCAATCAATGATTACAAATGTTGTGAATCATCACTTGCCTGGCCAGCACGTAACCCAAAGACACCAGGGAGAGGAGGCACAGAATGGATTTGGGGACACGCATGGACACAGCTGCCCACCACCATGGCAAGGAAGACCTTGCTTGAGAGGTTAGAGGAAGATATGGTGCAATATAAGGTCACAATTTTATCGGGACACCAATCACCGGGCGTTGCCGATTATGATATCATCCAAACCAGCCACCGGTCCTGTGCATGTCCTGGACCCCCGTGCATGCGTGGGAAAGCCCAGAGGGATTACCTGAGGACGTGGCAAGGGACCGCTGATGGCAACCCAAAGGAGAACAGCCAAGGGACAGAGCCCCCGGCTGCCTCCCCAAACGCCGCGGCCGCCGGCCGGGGATATGAATATATTGTGTTCTTTTTTTTTTTCATTCATTTAAATGTATTTTTTCACAAAAAATTGTCTTTGAAAACGATTGCCATTCCCTACGGTCTCAGTTAAAAAAAAAAAAATTCTAGGTTCCAAGCAAGATTCTAGCAAAAAATATTGCCAGAAAAAGCCTGGTTGGCAAGTGATTAATAATGCCCAGAAGATTTAAATTAAAAAAACAACACTGCAACACTCACCTCTCTCTTGCTGTCCCCATATTTTTGTCCAACCACAAAGTGTCCTCAGTTTCCTGGGTTAAACCATTCAACCCGGAAGACTCAGGACTGATAGTGACACTGTGTGTGCAGGGAGTCATAGGAGTCACCCTGGAATCCGGATCTCATAGGGATCTAGTCATAAAACATTTGCAGTATGATTGTCGCAATATTCACACAAACGTCATAAATAATCCCCATACATAGTTACATAGTTACATAGTTAGTGAGGTTGAAAAAAGACATCAGTCCATCCAGTTCAACCTATGATGTGTGTGTGTGTGTTTGCTTTTAACCGTACATTGTATACCCCTGTATGTTGTGGTCTCCAAGGTGCCCATCTAATAGTTTTTTGAAACTATCAATGCTCCCAGCTGATACGACTGCTTGTGGAAGAGAATTCCACATCCTTACCGCTCTTACAGTGAAGAACCCCTTACGCATTTTAAGGTTAAACCGCCTTTCCTCTAGTTTTAGTGAGTGGCCACGTGTCTTATTGTATCTCCTTTCTCTGAATAGTTTGTTCCTTATGCTAGGGTCGCCAGTACAGTATTTGTACATTGATATCATATCCCCCCTCAATCGTCTCTTCTCCAGAGAGAATAAGTTCAGTGCTTGTAGTCTTTCCTCATAGCTGATGTCCTCCATTCCCCTAATTATTTTTGTTGCCCTTCTCTGGACTCTTTCCAATTCCAGCACATCCTTCCTGAGGACCGGTGCCCAGAACTGGACAGCATACTCCAAATGTGGCCGGACCAGAGTCTTGTAGAGTGGGAGAATAATCTCTTTATTTCTGGAGTGAATCCCCTTTTTTATACATCCCAGTATTCTGTTGGCTTTGCTTGCAGCGGCTTGGCATTGCATGCCACTGCCAAGCTTGTTGTCTACCAGTACCCCCAGGTCCCTTTCCATCCTAGACTCACCCAGAGGTTCCCCCCCTAGTGAGTAGCTTGCTTTCTGGTTTCTGGCACCCAAGTGCATTACTTTACATTTTTCAACATTAAACCTCATCTGCCATGTAGTTGCCCACCCCGTTATTTTGTTCAGGTCCGCTTGTAAGGTTTCCACATCCTGCATAGAAGATATTGGCATGCTTAGTTTAGTATCATCCGCAAATACTGAGATTGTACTCGATATCCCCTCCTCTAGATCATTTATGAATAAATTAAACAGGATTGACCCCAGGACAGAACCCTGGGAGACCCCACTTTCCACACCCGCCCAATCCGAGTACTCCCCATTAATCACCACCCTCTGGACTCTCCCCTGGAGCCAGTTCTCTATCCAGGTACTCACCCTATGGTCCATACCTACCTTCCTTAGTTAAATAGTGTCCATAGTGTTTGTAATATGTGAAATGTCAAATGTATTTTGAATATTTGTCCAACTGCTCCATCTAGTGGTCATAATTTGGTATTTCCACTGTTGTAGTAAGCCTGGAGTTGGGCTTTAACTACCCCAGCAGCACATACCCACCTTTTCTTGCTTCCGCATAGATCTGTTCAGCCACCAAGATTGGAAAAAGAAACACTGCGCAAGCTCCAATCTACTTGTCCACGTTTACACAGGGCTATGGCCTCCCCATGTGGTCCAGGGAGTGAGTGGGTTACAAAATCACCCATACCCGATGGTACGGTATTACACTTTGCTCCTCATTGTTCAACTGAGCTTTTCACAAGCTGGGAAGGGTAAGTATATAGTGCTGGAGAGGGAGAGGGTTGAGTGACGCTTTTACTTTGCTCTGCATTGGAAAAGGAAAGACTCACTTTAAAGATACATTAAAACCTACGTCTATTTGTGCAATGTGGGTTAAAATAGGGCCCTACTCACTGCATATTTGGTGCGCTTTCCAGCAAAACCCACCTTCCTCTGAGATAAATGATAAATCATGTACTTAACTGTGCCTAACATACAGAGCCATTGGCATTAATTTCATTGATGAAAACATTTTAGTCAGCAGCATATTTTCAGTGACAAAAACAAAACGAAAAGTACCCCACATTTTCATCAATTGTCGAAAACTATGACAAAAATCCATTCCATTTTTGTCAATGAACGGAAACAGAGCGAAAATGTGAGGGAGGGACGTTTACCCATGTGAACTTTCAGTTTTCTCGGAGCTCCACTTGTACAGCCCATGAGCATTTCCCCTCCCAGCAAGCGAGGTAGCGACTGTAGTGTGCTTAGCACTGTGCAGTATTACAGGCCTCCTCAAATTACTGTCTAGGTCCAGAGCACTGTGCATTACAGGCCTCCTCAGACCACTGTCCAAGCACTGTGTAGGACTACAGGCCTCCTCAGACCACCCTCCAGAGCACTGTGTAGCATTACAGGCAGGGCTGCTGTTAGAAATCACGGTGCCCCATAAAGACTACCTGGCAGGGCCCCCCCAAGAAAATTTCAAAGATATATTTAGCTAAAATTACAACAAAATCACTATTATCAGACACAAATTCAACATAATTCCTGCTAAATCTGAAAAAAAACTATGTTAATGAATGAAAATGAAGATGAGATGAAAAAAAATATACAGGCTGGGCAGTTGGAGCTCCGGGATCAGACAGAGGGAAAGAAACAAAGTTACAGATAAACTCAGGAGCAGAGCTAACATCAGAGCCAGTGCTGGGAGGGGGGCCCACACAGGGAGGGGGATTAGTGAGGGACAATTGTCTATTTCTCAGCAGATAAAAGCTGATAGCAGGGAGAGGGACAGAGATCAGATTCAGGTGCTGGAGGAAGATTTCTGTATTTGTTGTCCATCAATAATCCCCCTCCCTGTGTGGGCCCCCCTGTGTGCTCGGGCCCCCTACAAGAGGGCTGGTGGTCCCCCCTCTATCAGCGGCCCTGATTACAGGCCTCCTCAGACCACTGTCCAGAGCACTGTGTAGCATTACAGGCCTCCCCAGACCACCATCCAGAGCACTGTGTAGCATTACAGGCGTCCTTAGACCTCCATCCAGAGCACTGTATATCATTACAGGCCTCCTCAGACCACCATCCAGAGCACTGCACTGTGTAGCAGTACAAGCCTCCATATTAGATTTTTTAAATCCAGGAGTATATAATCAGTTTGGGAATTCTAGAAAAATGCTTTAATAATGTATTACAATTTAATTAAACCCATTTGATTTTAGTCAACTAAATACTACTAAACGAAAACAATTGCAGATGACTAAAATGCGACTAAAATTAAAATGGCATTTTAGGCAAAAGGCTATGAGTAAAACTAAACTGAAATTGGACACCAAAATTAACACTGCCCTAGGGACAGCCAACAATGCAATATATAAGGATCGGTATTAGGTCAGAAGAGACCGGTATATGGGGGTATGGAATAGTGATTGACCGATATCGGTTTTTCGTTGCCGATACTTTGGCCAATGCATATCAGTATGGGCCGATATTTTTGTAGATTTAAAAAAAAAATTTTTTTTAAATGTTTCTTTGACAGGTACTCTTGTGGAGGGATCTGGGGGTCTAAAAGACCCTAAACCCCTCCTCTGCACTTAAAAGCATTCAAAACGCCAAGTTTGGCTGTTTTGAATGCTGTCATTTATTTGAATCTGGCGCCAGACAGTACCCGGAAGTGATGTCACTCATGACATCACTTCCTGGTATTTGCATGGAGACCCGATCAGAGCCAAATGCGGCTTTGATCGGGTCTTCGGCAGCCGTGCAGGCTGGTTGCCGGGTCTCCCGGTGGGACTAGAGACTCGGGCGAGCCACGGAAGGCGGCAGGAGGGGGGGGGACGTCCCCTACTGCTCCTTGTAATGACAGCAGAGCGGCTTCTCAGCCACATCGGTTGTCATTACAAGACAGCCGAACATCGGCTATGGACGCCGGTACCGGGGTGAAGCGTTTAACTGCAGGCATCACTCCGGTACAAGCACTTTCCCGAAATATCGGCAATATCGGTCACCTCCGGGGCCAAATTCCGATATATCGGGGAAAGTGCATATCGGCCCTTGATATATCGGCTTTGCCGATAATCGGTCGATCCCTAGTATGGAATGCCTATGAAGAGGGTCGGATCTGTTTCTGCCAGCAGACAACAGTTTGGAGATCTGAGTATGATGGGATCTGTTGCAAACCTGCAGACATTGCAACGTATGGGTGATTGGAGCAGAATATGCAATATGCATTGGACTCCAATCACCCATACATTGCGTCGTCTGCTCCAATCACCCATACATTGCATCGTCTGCTCCAATGATTGGCGAAGATGATGCAATGTATAGGTGATTGGAGCAGGCAATGCAATAAGTGTATTGATGATTGGAGCACACAATGCAATCAATGTATGGGGGATCTGGATGGGATCAGAAATGACCTGACAGTGAGAAAGATACTATGGGTATTGGAAATCACAGCAGGCAACACCTGGATGGATGCCCGGCACCAGCGATGAGATGCCATCATGGGATCTGCCTGGATAAGATGATGGTCGCAGGGAAGATGCTGTAGGTGCTGCAGCCAGCAATCGCAGTGGGCAACCAGACGGCAACACGCCCACCCAGCATCAGTGATGTCATTGGCCGCCCCCCACACACATCACACCAGCTTACCAATCAGGAGAGGATTCAGTGCAGCCCAGTGTTAATTTTGGCAGCAAATTTCAATTTAGTTTTAGTCTTAGTCTTAGGACTAAAATGGCATTTTAGTTTTAGTCCTATTTTAGTCTTCTGCAAGTGTTTTAGTTTTAGTCGTATTTAGTCGACTAAAACTCCAGTATATTTTAGTCGACTAAAACGCCCTACATTTTAGTCGACTAAAACTCATTTTAGTCATCTATAATCAAATGGGTGTAGTTCAATTGTAATTTGTAATGCATTATTTCAGCATTTCTCTACAATTTCCAAACTCATTATATACTACTGCTGGTCCTGGACTGAAAAATCTAATATGTTATTATTTATGCTTTGAGCATGCACCAGTGTTAATTTTTGGCAGCAAATTTCGATTTAGTTTTAGTTATAGTCTTTTGACTAAAATGCCATTTTAGTTTTAGTCGTATTTTAGTCTTAAGACTAAAATGCCATTTTAGTTTTAGTCGTATTTTAGTCATCTGAATTGTGTTAGTCGACGAAAACGTTTTAGTCGGTTTTAGTCGACGAAATTAACACTGGTGCAGCCATGCCGCCCGGATAGTTGCTCTGTCACTTCTAAATGCAGAAGCCAGGCAGCGGGCTTCTGTATTTAGAAGTGACAGCAGTGCGAGCCTGAGAGGAAAACACACACAGGGCTAACACAGGCAGTGGCGGCCCGTGCATAGGGGGCGCCAGGGCGCCGCCCCCCTACCCCTAAAAAAAAGAAAAAAAAAAAAACAAAACGAACAAATAAAGTTGTACAAAAAAAAAAATTGGGTTCGCCGGCCTCGCCTGAAGGAACTGGTGGCTAGGGGGGGGTGGGGTTACGTCCCAGAAGAGGCGCCGATTGGCTGCCTTCTGGGGGGTAACCTGGGCGCAAGTCTTTGCGATTGGACACCCCCACTTTCTGATATCCTGGCTGTGATTGGTCCAGTCTACAGCCTGGACCAATCATCATCCAGGATATCGCTGACGTCGCAATGGGGGCGGTGCCGCTGAGTGCGTCAGTCACTCACCGTCACCGCCGCTCAGAGAAGAGGAGAGGCCGCCCGCCGGTTCCCGCCGCCGAGACGAGGGAGAAGGACCCGCTGCAGAAGAGGAGGAAGAAGCTGAGCCGCGCCGCCGCCAGGTAAGTTTGAAGGGAGCACGCACGCTGGTCTCTGCATCGATTGGGGTACAATGCTGTGGGGAACTCTGCAATCATTGGGGGACAATGCTGGCACTCTGCACTCATTGGGGGACAAAGCTGTGGCGCTCTGCAATCATTGGGGGACAATGCTGGCACTCTGCAATAATTGGGGGACAAAGCTGTGGCGCTCTGCAATCATTGGGGGACAATGCTGTGGCGCTCTGCAATCATTGGGGGACAATGCTGTGGCGCTCTGCAATCATTGGGGGACAATGCTGTGGCGCTCTGCAATAATTTGGGGACAATGCTGTGGCCCTCTGCAATAATTGGGGTACAATGCTGGCACTCTGCAATAATTGGGGGACAATGCTGTGGTGCTCTGCAATCATTGGGGAACAATGCTGTGGCGCTCTGCAATCATTGGGGAACAATGCTGTGGCGCTCTGCAATCATTGGGGGACAATGCTGTGGCGCTCTGCAATCATTGGGGGACAATGCTGTGGCACTCTGCAATCATTGGGGGACAATGCTGTGGCGCTCTGCAATAATTGGGGGACAATGCTGTGGCACTCTGCAATAATTGGGGGACAATGCTGTGGCGCTCTGCAATCATTGGGGGACAATGCTGTGGCGCTCTGCAATAATTTGGGGACAATGCTGTGGCCCTCTGCAATAATTGGGGTACAATGCTGGCACTCTGCAATAATTGGGGGACAATGCTGTGGTGCTCTGCAATCATTGGGGAACAATGCTGTGGCGCTCTGCAATCATTGGGGAACAATGCTGTGGCGCTCTGCAATCATTGGGGACAATGCTGCGGCGCTCTGCAATCATTGGGGGACAATGCTGTGGCGCTCTGCAATCATTGGGGGACAATGCTGTGGCACTCTGCAATCATTGGGGGACAATGCTGTGGCGCTCTGCAATAATTGGGGGACAATGCTGTGGCACTCTGCAATAATTGGGGGACAATGCTGTGGCGCTCTGCAATCATTGGGGGACAATGCTGTGGCGCTCTGCAATCATTGGGGGACAATGCTGTGGCGCTCTGCAATAATTTGGGGACAATGCTGTGGCACTCTGCAATAATTGGGGTACAATGCTGGCACTCTGCAATACTTGGGGGACAATGCTGTGGCGCTCTGCAATCATTGGGGGACAATGCTGTGGCGCTCTGCAATCATTGGGGGACAATGCTGTGGCGCTCTGCAATCATTGGGGGACAATGCTGTGGCGCTCTGCAATCATTGGGGGACAATGCTGTGGCACTCTGCAATCATTGGGGGACAATGCTGTGGCGCTCTGCAATAATTGGAGGACAATGCTGTGGCACTCTGCAATAATTGGGGGACAATGCTGTGGCGCTCTGCAATCATTGGGGGACAATGCTGTGGCGCTCTGCAATCATTGGGGGACAATGCTGTGGCACTCTGCAATCATTGGGGGACAATGCTGTGGCCACTCTGCAATCATTGGGGTACAATGCTGTGGCACTCTGCAATCATTGCGGTACAATGCTGTGGGCACTCTGCAATCATTGGGGTACAATACTGTGGCACTCTGCAATCATTGGGGTACAATGCTGTGGGCACTCTGCAATCATTGGGGGACAATGCTGTGGGCACTCTGCAATCATTGGGGGACAATGCTGTGGCGCTCTGCAATCATTGGGGGACAATGCTGTGGCGCTCTGCAATCATTGGGGGACAATGCTGCGGCGCTCTGCAATCATTGGGGGACAATGCCGTGGCGCTCTGCAACCATTGGGGTACAATGCTGTGGGCACTCTGCAATCATTGGGGGACAATGCTGTGGCGCTCTGCAATCATTGGGGGACAATGCTGTGGCGCTCTGCAATCATTGGGGGACAATGCTGTGGCGCTCTGCAATCATTGGGGTACAATGCTGTGGCACTCTGCAATCATTGGGGTACAATGCTGTGGCACTCTGCAGTGATTGGGGTACAATGCTGTGGCGCTCTGCAATCATTGGGGTACAATGCTGTGGCACTCTGCAATCATTGGGGGACAATGCTGTTGCGCTCTGCAGTGATTGGGGACAATGCTGTGGCGCTCTGCAGTGATTGGAGACAATGCTGTGGCGCTCTGCATTGAAAGGGGCTCGCACGCTGAACTCTGCATTAATGGGGGCACGGAACAGTTGCATTGAAGGGGGCACGCACGCTGAACTCTGCACAGTGTTTATTGCATTGAAGGGGGCACAGTACAGTTGCATTGAAGGGGGCATGCATGCTGAACTCTGCATTGTGGGGGCACAGCACAGTGTTCATTGCATTGAAGGGGGCACAGCACAGTTGCATAGAAGGGGGCATGCACGCTGAACTCTGCATTGTTGGGGCACAGCACAGAGTTCATTGCATTGAAGGGGGCACAGCACAGTGTTTATTGCATTGAAGGGGGCACAGCACAGTGTTTATTGCAATGAAGGGGGCACAGCACAGTGTTTATTGCATTGAAGGGGGCACAGCACAGTGTTCATTGCATTGTGGGGGCACAGCACAGTGTTCATTGCTTTGAAGGGGGCACAGCACAGTGTTTATTGTATTGAAGGGGGCACATCACAGTGTTTATTGCATTGAAGGGGGCATAGCACAGTGTTCATTGCATTGAAGGGGGCACAGCACAGTGTTTATTGCATTGAAGGGGGCACAGCACAGTTTTTATTGCATTGAAGGGGGCACAGCACAGTGTTTATTGCATTGAAGGGGGCATAGCACAGTGTTCATTGCATTGAAGGGGGCACAGAACAGTGTTTATTGCATTGAAGGGGGCACAGCACAGTGTTCATTGCATTGAAGGGGGCACAGCACAGTGTTTATTGCATTGAAGGGGGCACATCACAGTGTTTATTGCATTGAAGGGGGCACAGCACAGTGTTTACTGCATTGAAGGGGCACAGCACAGTGTCTATTGCATTGAAGGGGGCACAGAACAGTGTTTATTGCATTGAAGGGGGCACAGCACAGTGTTTATTGCATTGAAGGGGGCACAGCACAGTGTTTATTGCATTGAAGGGGGCACAGCACAGTGTTCAATGCAATAAACACTGTGCTGTGCCCCCTTCAATGCAATAAATACTGTGCTGTGCCCCCTTCAATGCAATAAACACTGTGCTGTGCCCCCTTCAATGCAATAAAGGGGGCATGCACGCTGAACTCTGCATTGTTGGGGCACAGCACAGTGTTCATTGCATTGAAGGGGGCATAGCACAGTGTTCATTGCATTGAAGGGGGCACAGAACAGTGTTTATTGCATTGAAGGGGGCACAGCACAGTGTTTATTGCATTGAAGGGGGCATAGCACAGTGTTCATTGCATTGAAGGGGGCACAGCACATTGTTCATTGCATTGAAGGGGGCACAGCACAGTTGCATTGAAGGGGGCATGCACGCTGAACTCTGCATTGTGGGGGCACAGCACAGTGTTTATTGCATTGAAGGGGGCATAGCACAGTGTTCATTGCATTGAAGGGGGCACAGCACAATGTTCATTGCATTGAAGGGGGCACGCACGCTGAACTCTGCATTGAAGGGGGCATGTACACTGGTCTCTGCATTGAAAGGGGGCATATACCATCTCCTGTACCATGACCTGTGACATGCCTATACCATATCTGTGCCATGCCTATACCATCTCCTGTACCATCACCTATGCCATGCCTATACCATCACCTATGCCATGCCTATACCATCACCTGTGCCATGCCTGTACCATGACTTCAAAGTTACGCAATTTTTTACTGCGTTTTTTGACGCGAAGCAATACCTATTACATTTTTCTTTTTGCGCCCCCCCAAAAATTTTGAGCACCAGCCGCCACTGAACACAGGAGGTGGCGGAACTGAGTTTCTCCACGTTCTGTTTGTACACAGCTCTGCCTCCCCCATGCTGCCCTCAGGATGGTCACGATGTCATCCGGGTACAGTCCGCACCCCCATAGCAATGCCACTGTACGAAGCTTTGAATGTAACCAATAAAGGCAACGGCACTATTCCAGAATAAGGGTGCTCACCGTAACTCAGGTTACCTTACTTAAAAATGATAAACTGGGCTGGCATCCCTACCGCCTTGTTCTTGCTGCATCATTTTAGAAATTCATTTAATGTTTTCATGACACACTTGGGAGACAAACGCACAACTGCTTCTGTGAAAGAGCACTTAGCATCACTTTACAAACCCTAGTATAGACTAATTAGTCAAAAAAGCTGACACAGATGCAAATGGTCCAAAAAAAAAAAAAGTTAAAAGTCAGGAACGTACATAGAATATCATGGAAAATGATGCTGCAGGAGCTAAAGTAAATCTTATTTCACAATAGCTGTGGTTGTGCTTGGCATTTACATTTGATTTGATTGGCATCCCAATGCACTATTACACTAACAGGCAAAGTTGAGCCTTGTAGATGCATTAAAAATTAAGGCTCCAGTCCTGCAGGGACGCATGGGAACGGCATTCCTGTACTTTTTCCATAGCAGGAACGCCGTTCCCATTGACAGCCGCGTCCTGCAGGCAGGGCCGCTGTCAAGGGGGAACCACAATCCCCCGCTGTGCATCTATTTAGAAAAAAAAATGTCTCCGGGCCCTCTGTGTTCCGTGGGAGTGGGAACAGTAAGTGGACTATTTTTATCAGTTTCTGGTAGGCAGGTAGAAGACGGCGCCCAGACCAGGTACTGGGGTGGGGACTAACAATGCTGCATTTGAATTGTTGTCTTAGCGCATATATGCAATGAAAGACATTGCATGTGATGCGCAGCACACTGCTGTGCAAATCACATGCGATGTGTGTGCGATGCAAATTTAGCCGTACAGATTGTATGGCTGAGTTCACATCGCATTCGGACACAACTCGCACAGGACCCTTTTTTTGGGTCCGCACCAGGATCGGATCGCATGGGTGTTCATACCAATGAGATCCGATTCATGTTGGAACTGACAGTTCGCACTGCGATATACAAACTGATCTGGGGGTGTCGTTAACTTTGTATTGACACCCCCAGCAATTTGCATATGGCAGTGTGAACTGCCTGAGAGTTGAATGCGATGCGGGAACCCGCAGTGGATTTGCAGGGTTCCCGCATTGCATATATGTGAACTGGGACTAATACCATGCATGTTTGGAGTGACACATCTGAGGGGCATTGCTGTAAATTAGGGTACACTACTGTTTCCCCCCTGAAGAGTGAACCACAAAGGATCACTTTTCAGAGGGTGTTTGCCAGGTGGCAAGGACATTATGATGCCTCCTCACCATATAATTTAATCCTTAAAAACCTGCACCACCTACAAAGGTTCCTCCTTATATCAGGACCCTTCCCCCCTTCCCTGGTCACCAGAGTCCCCCCTACATCAGAGTTCCCAGTATTTCCCTTTACATCAATCTGCAGGATTCCCCCTTACAGTGCAAGGGGGAACTCTGTGGACACTGATGTGAAGGGGAGCTCTGATGTAAAGGGCAATGCTGCAGACCCTGATGTAAGTGGGAACTCTGATGTAAAGGGGAACGCTGTGGACTCTGACATAAGGTGGTCTCTGGTCACCAGAGCCCCCCCTCCCCCCTTATATCAGAGTTCCCCTTTAGAGCATGATCTGCAGAATTCCCTTTTATGTCAGAGTTACCTTGCACTGTAAGGGGGAGTCCTGCAGACTCTGATGTAAGGAGGAACTCTTTGCTGGCTGGGTTATATTAACCTGACATTTGTGTCAAAGGAGAAATATGGCTTTTGACTTTTGTTTAACTTAAACACATTGCTAATGGCACTATCTGCATGATTATAGTTTAAATATTGATATTTGCCACAGAATACGGGCATTTTAGGTACTTTTTTGCAATGTCAGTTGGGGGGGGGGGGGAATCTTGGGTGAGTACCCACACTTTTTTCCAAGACTTGACCCCTCTTAAAAAGGAATGATCTACCTCAAAACCTAGGCTATACCTTCACCAAGACACATTACCTATACCCTCTTATGCCTCGCACACAGGTTCAGATAATCGTACGAAAAAAATAAAATCGCTTTCGAGTTGATTGCACGATAATCTGATCGTTGGTACACAGCTTTCGACAGCCAATCACGACATTTTGTCCAAAAAAAATCTGAAGGGACAAACAGGAAAACTTTTGTCGTACAATAGCCTAGCGAACGACAATCGTTTAATTAGTACAATATGCATCCGCTAAAAATCGATAAACAAAGAACACGCATGATCAGAAACACAAAAATAACCCGGAAAAAGCCTGGCTGCCATTGTTTTTGTTTTGCACAATCCGATACGTAGCTACGCAACCAGGAAGCTTTTCCAGAATCGTACAAAAAAAACCTCATACGTTTAGTACACATTGTTGGATTCAATACTAGTATCATGTAACAAAATGCGAACGATAAGTCATCTGATTATCTGATCGTGTGTACAAGGCATTAATCCCCCCAAGACCCCCCAGGAGCCCCACCTACTGAACCCATACCGTCCTTTCCCTCAAGTTGTGGTTTATTATAATTGTAATGACAGCCTATATTCACACTGTAATACTATATATTCTTATTCTACACTATGTTTATGTGTTTTCTTTGCCATGTCATTTCCTTTTATTGGGGGTTGTATGTCCAGTATATCTGGATATTCTCTACTGAAATGTTTAATAAAACGTTTAGCCCCTGTTCACAGAAATCGCATGCGATTCGGAGCGCGCTGCTTTGAAAATCACATGCGATGTCTGTGCGATGCAAATTCAGCCATACAGATTGTATGGCTGAATTCGTATTGGATTCAGACCAAAGTCGCACAGGACCCTTTTTTGGGTCAGCACCAGAATCGGATCACATGGGTATTCACAACTATGCCATCCGATTCATGTTGGAACTGACAGTTCGCACTGCGATATGCGAACGGATCTGGTGGTGTTGTTAACTATGTATTGACACCCCCAGCGATTTGCATATGGCAGTGTGAACTGCCTGCGAGTTGATTGCGATGCGGGAACACGCAGTGGATTCACAGGATTCCCACATCGCATATATGTGAACCAACACTTAAAACAGAAAATGGGTCATCTAGAGTTTTCAGTGTGTTATGGTGTGATGCTACCCAACATAAAATGCAAGGGCTGCCTTAAAGGCCCACTGTTGACGGATCATTCATTTAAACTACAAAGTTCCCTTATGATTATATGTGCATTTAATGTATTTTATTTCCCTGTAAAAGCCTCTATTGTGTAGACATCCAAATGCTCTGGGACTGCTGCTAGGTGTCACCATCTTGGATGTGATGTCAACAGCTTTAGCAGACTCAGAGCTGCTAATCAAGTGACACCCTGCAGTGATGGCGAACCTTGGCACCCCAGATGTTTTGGAACTACATTTCCCATGATGCTCAGCTTCACCGCAGAGTGCATGAGCATCATGGGAAATGTAGTTCCAAAACATCTGGGGTGCCAAGGTTCGCCATCACTGCGCCTATAGTATATACCTGTGCTCCTCCTCTGGCTGCTACAATAAAGCTTATGTAGGGACGTGAGGGGAGGGACAGAGGAGCTGTGCCAGCACACAGCAAACTTAGACACTGGCAGGAGTGGAGAGCTATGATAAGGCAGGAAGTGGGCAACTGTGGCTGTGCTTGGAAAATAACTATTCGGGAGTGGTCAAATTCCCTAGAACGGGGGTGTCAAACTCAATTTTATTGGGGGTCGCATAAGCATTATGGTTTCCTTCAAAGGGCTCTACTCTTTATCATAGAAATGATTGCCTCTGCATTTCATTATTACTGGCTTTAGTACTAACTTTAGATTTAAAATGGTTCTAAAAAGGCAGAAGGTTTATTTTATTTTAATGCATTCTATGTATTAAGATAAAAAACCTTCTGTGAGCAGCAGCCCCCCTCATACTTACCTGAGCTCCATCTCGATCCAGAGATGTTGCAGGAGAGACTTGGATATCCAGGACTCTCTCTCCTGATTGGCTGAGACACACAGCTAGTGAAATTGGCTCCCACTGCTGTCAGTCAAAAGTCAGTGAACCAATGAGGAGAGAGGGGGTGCATGGCCGAGCCACGGCTCAGTGTCTGGATGGACACACAGAGCAGCGGCTCGGCTCGGGTGTCCCCATAGCAAGCTGCTTGCTGTGGGGGCACTCAGCAGGAGGGAGGGGCCAGGAGTAGTGAAGAGGGACGCGAGAAGAGGAGGATCGGGGCTGCTCTGTGCAAAACCAACTGCACAGAGCAGGTAAGTATAACATGTTTATTATTTTTAAAACAAACAAACAAAAAAAAAACACAACTATAGTATCACTTTAAGCTGTGAAGGGCGGGTACAGACCGGTATGGAGCGCAATCTTCTGTAGCAGACGATCCAAGTCAGAACAGGAGGGTCGCACACCGCTGGGATCATCCACAAGAAGGTTTTTTGGAAACTGCTCAGACAGAATGTGGTTCCTCCATGGTGTTGTCTGAGCAGTCTCCAATAATGTTTCTTGTGGATGATCCCAGCGGTGTGCGACCCTCCTTTTCAGCTGGCATAGAATTTTATTATTATAATAATTACGTATAATCAGATGTCAAGAGCCCCCCCACCATCAGAAGTCGAGACTACTCACCCCCCCTTACAGTGCACCCCCCCACCCTTACCTGTGCTGGGAAGAAGCTGGGAGCGTTGCTGGGAAGCATAAAGTGCAGGGTCTGGAGGAGGGCTGGCGTCAGCTGCCAGAGTCTGCTGAATGCTGAGACCAGGCAGGCAGAGATGAGGGGGTACTGCGGCTGCATAGAGAGGCACAAAGCAAGGTGCATAAAGACATGGATGAGCAAGTATGGGGTGGAGGACCTTGACTGACCTCAACCTGATAGAACACCTTAGGGATAATTTAGAGCGCAGACTGCGAGCCAGGCCTTCTCGTCCAACATCAGTGCCTGACCTCACAAATGTGCTTCTGAAAGAATGGTCAAACATTCCCATAGACACACTCCTAAACCTTGTGGACAGACTTCCCGGAAGAGTTAAAGCTGTTATAGCTGCAAAGGGTGGGCCAACTCAATATTATACCCTATGGAATAAAACTGGAATGCCATTAAGGTTCATGTGCGTGTAAAGGCAGGCGTCCCAATACTTTTTACAATATAGTGTATGTTGCAGGTTATACACTTCTTCAGCCAGGAGAGGGCACTGTTTATCTACAAGGCATTTTCCAAATAGTAATATATAACAGAACATAGAATTCCAGAGGAACTCTTCGCTATGAGGCTATAGCTTGTTCACACTGAGATCCCCAAATATCCCTGCAGATATCTGGCTGCCAGTGGGAGATTCTTCCAGGAAGATGGAAGAGGAGACGCCCTGACACCTACTCTTTCCCTCCTCTCCCTAATGCCACTCCCTATTTACTCCCACACACCAAATCACACAGCTTTCCACTATTACTGCAATTCCCAGCCAAGATGGCTGCCCAAATCTCATTTGATTTCGGTATTCAATAGCTGTCCTCTCTGAGATGGCAGCCTTTAGCCAATAGCAGGGGACAATTAGCCTGCAATGGGTTCCTGGCAGCCCTAAAGAAACAGCATAGTGTCACCTTCAGGTTGGAGGATATACTGCAGCCCCCACCTGCCTTTACACAAGACATAGCACTGACTATAGCTTGTAAAGGCTTGTAAAGGGAGTAAAATTTTGTCCGGCGAACGATCTGCCGATTTTCGGATTGTTAGTATAGTGCTTTCGACAGCCGATTACAAATTTTTGGACGACAAAATCTGGATGTGCAGGCTATAAAATGTTTATCGTACGTCAACACAATGTGCGATTTTCATTTAATTAGTACAATTTTCATCCGAAAAAAAATCTTAAGAGCAAGACTAGGCATGCTCGGAAACTAAAGAATACATACAAAACAATTCAACACATGACATCACTTCTGAAGTTGAATTCTGTCGTACGAGAGTTTTCTTATGAAAGTAACCTCTTCACTTTCGACATGAGACTAGCATGCAACAAAAAATGTATGAAGGATCATCCGATAATCTGATCGTGTGTAGGAGGCTTAAGGATGTGCTTCACTTGAATGTATAACCACTCCAATCTTGAGGTGGGCCGTGTCCCTTTATATAGTGGGAGGAGGAGGTGTTGTGTGGTCAGTGTGCAGAGGAAGCACTTCCCTTGTGAGGAATGGATGGAGAAACCATGCTCACATGTTTTGTAAGTGCACAATTGTCTTTTATATGTTTTTTTTAACAAAAAAAAAAAAAATGGTATTACACTATGGATTTCTCTTGATTCTCCCTACATTCTACACTATGAGGTTCTTTGACCTACCCGCCAAAGTCACAAAAAAAAGGAAAAACATTTTTTTTTGCCACTGGAGGATTATTTTCGAAACACAGACGTTTAACCCTTCCCTGGTCGGTGAGTAAGGGCACATAGGGAGGGGAACACAATGGCCCTTGCTGGAACATACTGGCACTGGAAGAATAAGAAGCAGATTTTGCAGATGACACAAAATTGAGCAGGTCAATAACTTCACATCGTGAGGCAGAAATTGTACAGAATGACCTGAACAAAAAAACAGAGTGGGCAACTATGTGGCAAATTAGGTTTAATGTGGAGAAGTGTAAGGTATTGCACTAAGGGAGTAATAACATAAAAGCAAAATACACGCTAGGGGGGTGTTTTGCTTCCGTTTCTAGCAAGGTTACTTTGCGGTACAACCAAGGAAACTTAGACCTTTGTGGTGTATAAATGTGCTTTTACTATGCAAAAACAATCTGTACATACAAAACTATTACAATATTTAGGAGCATAATACAAGACTAGCAGATACAGATAAAGATAAAGCAAATATACTTAACTAAAAGAAGTTTGCAGCCATGGAATCCCGTTTGCTTTCCAAGCACATGGCACAGAGAAAAGTCAGCAGTCATCGCTTCATGGATCTTTGGTTTGAGACTGACTTCTTGCAGCTTTGAGCAGTCATTTAGACTTGTGATTAAGGAATATACCATCCCCCCAAACCAACACCATTCGTCCTGAAGACAAAAGGGCTGTTTATCCATTGTACAGTGACTTTGAAGGGGGGGGGGGGTTAGGCTTGGCCAAACTTCCTTCCAAATCTTTACAAAAGAAAGGTTTTATTAGTGAGCCACTGTTAAATGTGCAATTTCCACAACAGGGGGGGGGGGACCTCTGGGGGTATCAAAAATGGAGAAAGATCTGGGGATCTTAGTAGAATATAGACTTAGACTGGAATGTCAAGCTGCAGCTGCCAAAGCAGGCAGAATATTAGCATGCATAAGGAAGGGGATGTATTCCAGAGATAAAACTATAATCCTTCCACTTTATAAATCACTGGTCCGGCCACATCTGGAGTACTCTGTCCAGTTCTGGTCACCAGTCCTCAGAAGGGATGTGTTGGAACTGGAGAGAGTACAGAGAAGGGCAACTGAACTTATCAGGGGATTAGAGAACCTTAATTACGAAGAGCATTTAGAAGCACTTGATTTATTCTCCCTGGAGAGGAGACACCTGAGAGGGGACATGATAGCAATTTACAAATACCTCAACGGTGATCTGAGCATGGAAAAAAAACTATTCAGTCATAAGGAATGCATGAGGACACAAGGCCATACAATGCGTTTAAAGGACAAGTGATTTAACCTCAGGCTATGCAGGTGGTTCTTTAAAGTAAGGGCTACAAGACTGTGGAATTCTCTGCCACAAATGGTGGTAACTGTGGGAAGTATGGCTACGTTTAAAAAACTCTTGGACGTATATCTTAAGGATCAAAACATTCAGGGGTATGAGAAATGATTCACACCTACACAGGTTGAACTGGATGGACTATTGTCTTTATTCAACCTCAACTACTATGTACTACTATGTAAGATAACCAGCACTTTAAAGGACTTATTGTTTATGCACATTTTTTGCACTGATTGCACTTTCATTTTTTAAAAAGTACAGCATGTATTGTGATTTAAATATTATTTTTCTAAACAAATAATTATGCTAATGCTTAATATATATTAAGCACTTTATGGTTAGACAGCGCTGGATTGCCATTCTGTCAGTAGGGACGGCATGGATCCTGTGTTCCAAAGTAGGGACAAGGATCCATGTCTTCACTTAGTAAAACCACCTCCCATACAGTACACAAACACTGGCTAGGCACACAGTTAACCCTTTGATTATCCCTGATGTTAACCTCTTCCCAGCCAGTGTCAATAGTACAGTGACAGTGCATATTATTAGCACTGATCACTGTGTTAGTGTCACTGGTTCCCAAAAATTAGTCAGTTAGTGTCCGACTTGTCTGCCGCAATATTGCAGTCCCGCTATAAGTCGTTGATCGCCGCCATTACTAGTAAAAAAAAAAAAAATATATATATATATAAATATATATATATATACAGTGCCTTGCGAAAGTATTCGGCCCCCTTGAACTTTGCGACCTTTTGCCACATTTCAGGCTTCAAACATAAAGATATAAAACTGTAATTTTTTGTGAAGAATCAACAACAAGTGGGACACAATCATGAAGTGGAACGAAATTTATTGGATATTTCAAACTTTGTTAACAAATAAAAAACTGAGAAACCTAAAAACTGAGTAACTGTTGACCTAAATGACTAAGGATGATAAATAGAATCCACCTGTGTGTAATCAAGTCTCCGTATAAATGCACCTGCATTGTGATAGTCTCAGAGGTCCGTTTAAAGCGCAGAGAGCATCATGAAGAACAAGAAACACACCAGGCAGGTCCGAGATACTGTTGTGGAGAAGTTTAAAGCTGGATTTGGATACAAAAAGATTTCCCAAGCTTCAAACATCCCAAGGAGCACTGTGCAAGCAATAATATTGAAATGGAAGGAGTATCAGACCACTGCAAATCTACGAAGACCTGGCCGTCCCTCTAAACTTTCAGCTCATACAAGGAGAAGACTGATCAGAGATGCAGCCAAGAGGCCCATGATCACTCTGGATGAACTGCAGAGATCTACAGCTGAGGTGGGAGACTCTGTCCATAGGACAACAATCAGTCTTATACTGCACAAATCTGGCCTTTATGGAAGAGTGGCAAGAAGAAAGCCATTTCTTAAAGATATCCATAAAAAGTGTCGTTTAAAGTTTGCCACAAGCCACCTGGGAGACACACCAAACATGTGGAAGAAGGTGCTCTGGTCAGATGAAACCAAAACCAAACTTTTTGGCAATAATGCAAAACATTATGTTTGGCGTAAAAGCAACACAGCTCATCACCCTGAACACACCATCCCCACTGTCAAACATGGTGGTGGCAGCATCATGGTTTGGGCCTGCTTTTCTTCAGCAGGGACAGGGAAGATGGTTAAAATTGATGGGAAGATGGATGGAGCCAAATACAGGACCATTCTGGAAGAAAACCTAATGGAGTCTGCAAAAGACCTGAGACTGGGATGGAGATTTGTCTTCCAACAAGACAATGATCCAAAACATAAAGCAAAATCTACAATGGAATGATTCACAAATAAACATATCCAGGTGTTAGAATGGCCAAGTCAAAGTCCAGACCTGAATCCAATCGAGAATCTGTGGAAAGAACTGAAAACCGCTGTTCACAAACGCTCTCCATCCAACCTCACTGAGCTCGAGCTGTTTTGCAAGGAGGAATGGGCAAAAATGTCAGTCTCTCGATGTGCAAAACTGATAGAGACATACCCCAAGCGACTTACAGCTGTAATCACAGCAAAAGGTGGCGCTACAAAGTATTAACTTAAGGGGGCTGAATAATTTTGCACGCCCAATTTTTTAGTTTTTTATTTGTTAAAAAAGTTTGAAATATCCAATAAATTTCATTCCACTTCATGATTGTGTCCCACTTGTTGTTGATTCTTCACAAAAAATTACAGTTTTATATCTTTATGTTTGAAGCCTGAAATGTGGCAAAAGGTCGTAAAATTCAAGGGGGCTGAATACTTTCGCAAGTCACTGTATGTGTATATGTGTATATATATATATATATATATATACATTCCCATAAATATATCCCATAGTTTGTAGACTCTATAACTTTTGCGCAAACAAATCAATATATGCTTATTGGGATTTTTTTATAGCATATTTTTTTTTGTAGCAGAATACATTTTTGCCTAAATTGATGAAGAAATAAATTTTTTTTAATTGGCGGTGTTTTGAAAAAGAAAGTAAAAAATATTGCTTTTTTTTTTTCAATTTGGCGGTCTTTTTTTGTTTATAGCGCAGAAAAATTAAAAACGCAGAGGTGATCAAATACCACCAAAAGAAAGTTCTATTTGTGGGGAAAAAATACCGTAATTTTTTTTTGGGTACAGCGTCGCAGGATCGGGCAATTGTCAGGTAAAGTAATGCAGTGCCGTATCGGAAAAAAAATGGCCTGGTCATGAAGGGGAGAAAATCTTCCGGAGCTGAAGTGGGTAAAACCTAGAAGAGACTGGTAGATCACACATTTTGCACATTACTTTACAATTCTTTGGCAAGTAAAACAATTCCTATGTGCTGTACAGTACATGTGGTTGACCAATTTAGCGGTTTGGCTGGAGTTGCCATTTAATACATTGGCCAGCAAGAAAAAACAGGGATAGTTGTGCGTAGTGCACTACGGGGAACTGGGAAAGTGATGTTTAATCGACACATTTCCATCCTGTAGCTTACTACAGCTGTTTCCATCTGACCAGATCTCCAGCAGGCAGGAGCAATATTAAAGCAGACATTAGCTGTGTCCACGACCAAAATCAGAAGCAGAAGAGTGATCAGCACTTATGGTTCAAAAGCTCATGATGCTCTTAATGGCCTTTAAATGGTGAACATTCCGAAAATGACTATCAGCTTTGGAAAGCAATTCATTTCTATTAATTAATGCGCTAAACAGTCTGGCCGAGGCTTACTCAGCCAAACTCCCTGTGCAAACAAAGACCAGAAAGCATTTCTGCTAATTCTTGTCTGACAATGCGTAAAAGGGCCCAGCTGGGGACAGTAAAGACCCCCACTCCACCCAAACCTAATATTTCAGCTTTGCAGAGCTGCTGGCAAGTTTTGTCACATGGTGAATACACAGCTGGGGGTTTTAAAGTGGAACTACAGTGCATTGCGAAAGTATTCGGCCCCCATTGAACTTTTCAACCTTTTGCCACATTTCAGGCTTCAAACATAAAGATATAAAACTGTAATTTTTTTTTTTGAAGAATCAACAAGTGGGACACAATCATGAAGTGGAACTAAATTTATTGGATATTTCAAACGTTTTTAACAAATAAAAAGCAGAAAAATTGGGCGTGCAAAATTATTCAGCTCCCTTAAGTTAATACTTTGTAGCGCCACCTTTTGCTGTGATTACAGCTGTAAGTCGCTTGGGGTATGTCTCTATCAGTTTTGCACATCGAGAGACTAAAATTTTTGCCCATTCCTCCTTGCAAAACAGCTCGAGCTCAGTGAAGTTGGATGGAGAGCGTTTGTGAACAGCAGTTTTCAGTTCTTTCCACAGATTCTCGATTGGATTCAGGTCTGGACTTTGACTTGGCCATTCTAACACCTGGATATGTTTATTTGTGAACCATTCCATTGTAGATTTTGTTTTATGTTTTGGATCATTGTCTTGTTGGAAGACAAATCTCCGTCCCAGTCTCAGGTCTTTTGCAGACTCCATCAGGTTTTCTTCCAGAATGGTCCTGTATTTGGCTCCATCCATCTTCCCATCAATTTTAACCATCTTCCCTGTCCCTGCTGAAGAAAAGCAGGCCCAAACCATGATGCTGCCACCAAAATGTTTGACAGTGGGGATGGTGTGTTCAGGGTGATGAGCTGTGTTGCTTTTACGCCAAACATAACATTTTGCATTGTTGCCAAAAAGTTCGATTTTGGTTTCATCTGACCAGAGCACCTTCTTCCACATGTTTTGTGTGTCTCCCAGGTGGCTTGTGGCAAACTTTAAACGACACTTTTTATGGAAATCTTTAAGAAATGGCTTTCTTCTTGCCACTCTTCCATAAAAGCCAGATTTGTGCAGTATAAGACTGATTGTTGTCCTATGGACAGAGTCTCCCACCTCAGCTGTAGATCTCTGCAGTTCATCCAGAGTGATCATGGGCCTCTTGGCTGCATCTCTGATCAGTCTTCTCCTTGTATGAGCTGAAAGTTTAGAGGGACGGCCAGGTCTTCGTAGATTTGCAGTGGTCTGATACTCCTTCCATTTCAATATTATCGCTTGCACAGTGCTCCTTGGGATGTTTAAAGCTTGGGAAATCTTTTTGTATCCAAATCTGGCTTTAAACTTCTCCACAACAGTATCTCGGACCTGCCTGGTGTGTTCCTTGTTCTTCATGATGCTCTCTGCGCTTTAAAAGGACCTCTGAGACTATCACAGTGCAGGTGAATTTATACGGAGACTTGATTACACACAGGTGGATTCTATTTATCATCATTAGTCATTTAGGTCAACATTGGATCATTCAGAGATCCTCACTGAACTTCTGGAGAGAGTTTGCTGCAATGAAAGTAAAGGGGCTGAATAATTTTGCACGCCCAATTTTTCAGTTTTTTATTTGTTATAAAAGTTTGAAATATCCAATAAATTTCGTTCCACTTCATGATTGTGTCCCACTTGTTGTTCTTCAAAAAACGATTCTTCAAAAAAAATTACAGTTTTATATCTTTATGTTTGAAGCCTGAAATGTGGCAAAAGGTCGAAAAGTTCAAGGGGGCCAAATACTTTCGCAATGCACTAAATAAGTAAGAATTTAAAAAGGGTTACCAGGTAAGGCTTAAAGAGACCTACTGGGGAGGGGATTTGCTAAAAACTGTCTTCGAGCTTCCACCTGTTCAGTTAAATGAGAATGAAAACCATAAACTGATTGGTTACTATGCACAACTTCAAACATAATCATGGATTTTAGTGGTGAGATTTCCCCTCCTGATCCTGAACTCAAAATTCTGCTGCAGCTGTTATAGAGCCAAATGATGGCGTCACTCTCTTCATGATGTGGAATCAACAAATAACTGATATTTCAATTTCGAGTGGAACAGTATAGCTCTGGTCCTCATAACTTGGAGGGTGGGGGTGAAGGGTTGTCCCAGGAAGAGCTGGCAAAAACAGTAGTAGAGGTAGAGAGCTAAGGGAGTTATCAGCTTACTGGAGTTATAAGCTCCTTGGAGGATTAACAGTTATTTTTGTCCATTTACTAAACACATATAACAACCCACTTTTGATGTTTTTTTTTTAACAGATCCAAAAGAAGGGACCGAATACAAGAAGTTTGTTTTTAGGGTTTAAGGTTTACTTTTACTTGAGAAAACAGTAAGTGCACAAATGAATTTGATATTCAAAAGCTGTTTTACCTTCCAAAGGATTGATACTTCTGTCCATCCAGTTTTAAACATAACACAGCTCTGCCACACACAGTAGCAGGGCAGGAGACCTGATTTTTCTCTGCTACAGTTATAGAGAAATTTTATTTTCACTTGTAAATTGGAAAGAGTGGTGAGGGGCAGTCTGGGTCACACCAAAATCTGAAAGAACATCAGACTGCAACCTTACCAAGATTGGGATTTTCTAGGGCTGTGATATGCTCTGTAGACATACAAGTGCATGGAATACTCCATATATAAAAAATATAACAAGTTTATTGAGATACAAACAGATATATTAAAAGTGGTAGCAAAAATTGTTACAAATTGGACATTGATAAAAAAAAAGAGAAAGTAGTGATATGGATCACGGGTCCAACATGTTTCGTCAAGGTATAACTCCTCATGTAGCGGCTTCTTCAGGGACCAATTCCTTGTAATCCGTCATTGATTCATTTTGTCAAAAGTTGTAACATCCTGTTGTAAGATGCCTGGAAGCTTTCTGGGCTTGACATTAGTATCCTTTGTGGCTTTGGATGGGGGGGATGTCATTTTTACCCCGACAAAGTGCAGGGCCGGGTCCAGCTAAAAAGTTGTTAGGGGGAAAATATGTCAATGTCAAATTATGTAACAGGAAGAGAGGTGGGGATTGTGTAGACTATTTAATGAGGGTAAAGAAGTTGTAAGCCTCAGACATGAAATATGAACAAAGAATATCCCTTTATGGTGTGTACCAACACTAGCAGTTGATATGCTCCCCAAATCACTGACTGTGGAAACTTCACACTGGACCTTATGCAACTTGGATTCTGTACCTCTCCACTCTTCCTCCAGACTCTGGGGCCTTGATTTACAAAATGAAATGCAGCATTTTCCACAGTCAGTGATGATTTGAGGAGCCATGTCATCTGCTGGTGTTGGCCATAGTAACATAGTAGTTAAGGTTGAATAAAGACAATAGTCCATGCATTTCAACCTGTGTAGGTGTCTGTCAGTGACGATAATAATTTCCCATATCCCTGTATATTATGTTCTTTGAGATACACATCCAAGAGTCATTTAAAAGTGTAGCACTGCCCCCTAGAGAGCCGCTGAGAATTACACTTCTTGGGTTCCCAAGAAACAGATGAACATCAAATACAGTCCTTGGCTCAGTCAATGATCAGTCCAGGGGATGTGTTTTTTGTGTTTTTATTTAGATCTGGAATAGGAGAAGGGATGAGTGGGATACTCCAACGTTAACTATGCACAAATCCTGAGGACAACCAACTGTAGAATGCGGCAAGGCCGCTGCTTCACCTTGCCACTGAAGTGAAGTTAGATTACTGGTCCCGCTTGAATATTCTCTTCAGGGTTAATAACTTGGCACCCCTTTACTCTTACTGCCTGTGTGCTGACCCCCGTCCGCTGACTCTAGCCACTGAAGTGGTCCCCTTCCTGGGCAGACCCTTTGGCAAGCTCCCCTGTACTCACGGACACTGTTTTTCCAGAGTTGCTCTGCATTCACCTCCTCAGTCAGCTTCCACTGGACCTCCAGCCACACTTTGTTGGTCCACTAGGCCGACTGCCTGTGAGTAGGGATGATCGAACGGTTTGGGTCGACCATCGGTTCGACCCGAACATTGGCTGTTCGAAATTCGGCTGAATTCCGAACTTTTTGCGGTAAAAGTTCGGAATTCGGCAACCAGAACCGCCCAAAATGCAATGGGACAGGATCTGGGCTTTAAAAGCCCGTGATTGGACCAGAAACGTCAGTAAAAGCCAATTGAGGGGGCAGGAGTCTGCTAGGAATGTGATTGGAGTGACTAGGGGGTCCAGAGGCCAATCAGTAGTGAATACGCCCCCCAATATATAACATAGCCCCGCCAAATCTCTAGCACTGTAATAGAGAGGCTGTGGAAGAGAGTGGAAGCATTTCTGTTACTCCTGCTGCTCCAGTGTCATTTAGCAATTATTAGTGTGAGGAAAGGGATATGCAGTGTAGTTAGGGTACTATATACCACTATAGTTAGATTCAATAATCTAGTTTCTGTAGGGAAAGTGTTAGGTGACCGTAATGTAGTTTAGGGTGAACTGACTCTGACTGCTATGCCAGGGTGACCGAACTCATCCATGTCAGGTGACCGCCAGAGAAAAAAGATAATTTTTCTTAGAAATTTTAGTAGAGCAGGGATGGGGTTCCTCTCCTTTCACACCTGGGCGTTTTTGTTTCAGGCGTTTATTGGGATTTTTTGTGGACGTCTTTGGAGGCATGCATGACATCTGAACTTCTGTTTTGGTGTATATATACACACACACACACATATATATATATATATACACATATACACATATAGGTGTGAAAGTAGCGCAGGGATGGGGTTCCGCTCCTTTCACACCTATATGTGTGTATGTGTGTATGTGTATATGTGTGTATGTATATATATATATATTTATATATATATATATATGTGTGTGTGTGTGTGTATATGCCCCTATACAGAAGTTCAGATGTTATGCCTGCCTCCAAAGACGCCCAAAAAATGCCCAATAAACGCCTGAAACAAAAACGCCCAGGTGTGAAAGGAGCGGAACCCCATCCCTGCACTACTAAAAATTCTAAGAAAAATTATCTTTTTTTTTCTGGTTCTGGACATGCTACAGAGCTGAAACTTCACAGGTACACTTTTTAGACCCCCAGACACTAAATCCAAAGAAATATCATTTTTTTTTCAATAATTTTTTCAATAATTGGCTCTCTATCAAAAACGACAATTTTTAAGAACTTTTTTTTGCCTGATTCATAGTCCCTGGGGCATGACCCAGAACCCTAGGCACTTTTTAGGGGCATTTATTGGGTTTTAGGGCTTCAAAATTGTGTTTTTTGATTACCGAAGTTCGGGTCCCATTGATTTCAATGGGGTTCTGGAATCCGGACCCAAACTTTCAGGAAGTTCGGGTGTTCTGGCCGAACCGAACTTTTCAAAAGTTCGATCATCCCTACCTGTGAGCACCTTCCACACCTTCAGAAGAGGAGACAGTCGTCACCCTCCTACTGGGACTTGGCCTCCCGCCCACAGACCCCCTGCCACATGTGCTCCTGGCTTTTATACCCTATCTCAGGATGCACCTCTCTCTGTGCAAACCCACTGAGACAGAACAAAAGCCTGTGCGTCATTGGCCAGGTTTCCTCCACTGTCCAACGAGCCTCCTCATTGGATACAGTGGGGACGCTCCCTCAGCCAACATGAATCGCACATCGAGCACACCCAACAGGCCTAACTACTGATGAGGCTCGCCTGATAAGCAGATAGAGCAACTACGTTTTACCTGCCTAGCACCTACTTAGGAGGGTGCTACAAAAGTATCCATACTCCCTGCTGACACCACCAATTGTAGACTAGAGTTCCACATTCTTACTGCCCTGACAGTGAAAAAACCCCCATGCAGCTTAAGATAAAACTGCTTCTCCTCCAATCTCATTGTGTGGCCCTGTATCCACTTACACTCCCTGAGACTGAATAATTTTTTTCCTATGCTGGGATTACCATTGAGATATTTGTAAATCGCTATCAAGCATCTCTTCTCCAGCGAGAATACATTTATTGCTTGTAGTCGCTCCTCGTAATTGAGGTCCTCCAATCCCCTAATTCGTTTTGTTGCCCTTTTTCAGACTCGCTCCAGCACATCCCTTCTAAGGATTGGTGACCAGCACTGGACAGAATACTCCAGATGTGGCCGGACCAGAATTTTGTAAAGTGGCAGAATTATAGTTTTATCTCTGGTGTATATCCCCTTTTTTATGCATGCCAATATTCTGCTGGCTTTGGCAGCTGCAGCTTAACATTGCATGCTATTGCTCAGTTTGTCTTCAACTAGGGCCCCCAGATCTTTCTCCAACCTTGATTCCCCCAGAGGTTCCCCCTTAGTGAGTAGTTTGCATTTTTGTTTTTAGCATTACTTTACCTTTCTCCACATTAAACCCCATTTGCCATGTAGTTGCCCACTCTATTATTTTGTTCAGGTCTTTCTGTAAGATTTCTATATTCTGATGTGCAGTTATTGCCCTGCTTATTTTTGTGTCGTCCGCAAAAACTGAGATTGAGCTATTTATCCCATCCTCTATATCATTTATGAATAAAATAAACAGTATTGGTCCCAGGACAGAACCTTGGGGAATCCCACTTAGCACTCCAGACCAGTCTGAGTACATGTTATTTATCACCACCACCCTTTGGACATGCCCCTGTAACCAATTTTCTATCCAAGAACAGACCTTATGGTCGATGCCTGCAGACCTCAGCTTGTAGATTAGGCATTTATGGGGAACTGTATTGAATGCCTTTGCAAAATCCAGATACACCACATCCATAGGTCTCCCCCTATCTAGATTGCAGATCACCTCCTCGTATAATGTTAACAGTTTGGTCTGGCAAGAATGTACCTTTGTAAACCAATGCTGAATACCACTAATGATACTGTTTTCATCAGCAGGTTCTCGGATATAGTCCCTCATCATCCACTCCAATATTTTACCTACTATTGATGTCAGGCTGACTGGCCTGTAGTTCCCTGGAATATTTCTCTGCCCTTTTTTGAATATTGGTACCACGTTTGCTTTTCTCCAATCAGCTGGTAAAGTTCCTGTCAGCATGTTGTCCACAGAGATTAGGAACAATGGTCTAGCTTTACCCTGACTAAGTTCTTTGAGGACTCTCTGGTGTAAACCATCTGATCCTGGTGATTTTTTTGTGTTTAAGCTTATCAAGTCTTTCCTTAATTCCAGCCTCTGTTAGCCACAGCGGTATGTCCTCTGATGTGTTACTAACAATACTGTCGTGGTCAGTATACCCCTCCTTTTCCTGTGTAAAAACGGAGGAGAAGAAAGCATTTAGTACAGTTGCCTTCTCTGTGGCATCACTAACCATCCTCCCTTCATTGTTTTTTATATGGGCAATGTGCTCTGACCTTGCTTTTTTTTACTGTTAATATATCTTAAGAATTCCTTGGAATTTATTTAATCTCCTCTGCTATGTATCTCTCTTAGTCTTTTTTTAGCTGCCCTGATATCGTCCTTACATTTCTTGTTACATTCCTTGTATTGTTGAAATGCTGACAATGCCCCCTCCGCTTTATATTCCTAAAAGCCATTTTTTTCTTTCTAATAAGAATTTTTACTTTATGGTCTAGCCACCCAGGTTTGACCTTCGCTATTCTATATTTATTGCCTATTGGAATGCACTGTGTGATACCTTTGTTTATTATGTTCCTAAAGCATTCCCATTTTACCTCCACGTTCAATGGTTCTAGAGTTATGTGCTAATTGATGCCCTGTAGTATTGAGCACAGTTCAGAAATGTTTGTTCTTTTGAAATTTAGAGTTCTTGTGCTCCCCTCATGCCTCCTTTTCCTATGATTTACAATAAATGTTATCATCCTGTGATCGCTAGAGCCCAAGATGTCTTGTATTGCCATATCTGAGATCACGCGTGGATTGTTTGTAATTAATAAATCTAGTAATGCATTCTTTCTAGTAGGAGAATCCACAAATTGAGACATGAAGTTGTCCTGTAAGACATTCATGAAATGACGGGCCTTTAATGAGTAAGCTGTCCTCTCTGCCCAGTCAATATCAGGATGATATTTTCCTGCCTTGCCGCTATTACTAACTGGTTAACTGTGATTTATCAAGTCTAAAGTCAGCGCAGCCCTCTACCAGGAAATTCTAGAGCACTTCATACTTCCATCTGCTGACCAGCTTTATGGAGATGCTGATTACATTTTCCAGCAGGACTTGGCACTGCCCACACTGCCAAAAGTACCAATATCTGGTTTCATGATCATGGTATTATTGTGCTTGATTGGCCAGCAAACTGGCCTGACCAAAACCCCATAGAGAACCCGTGGGGTTTTGCCAAGAGAAGGATGAAAGACACCAGACCCAACAATGCAGATGAGCTGAAGGCTGCTATCAAAGCAACTTGGGCTTCCATAACACCTCAGCAGTGCCACAGGCTGATCACCTCCATGCCACATCGCATTGATGCAGTAATTCATGCAAAAGGAGCCCTGACCAAGTATTGAGTGCATACTATTCTGTTCATGGACATACTTTTCAGTAAGCCAACATTTCTGTATTAAAAATCTTTTTTTTTTAATTGGTCTTATGTAATATTCTAATTTTCTGAGCTACTGAATTTTGGGTTCTCACTAGCTGTAAGCCATAATCATCAAAATAAAAAGAAAGCAATGCTTAAAATATATCACTCTGTGTGTATCGCATCTATATAAAATATTTGGGTTTCACTTTTTGAATTTAATTACTGAAATAAATACGTTTTTGATGATATTCTTATTTTATGAGATGCACCTGTATGATTCTGCACTTTCACCTAGGAGGCATGCGTGCACGTGCCGCTTCTGCTGTGACAGCAGAAGTCAATCAGCTGATGTCGAGCACTCTCCGATAATCACAAAAAAGGATGGACAAAGGTCTGCCTATGTAAACAAGGCAGAGCTCTGTCTTGACAGCAGGGATGTCATTGATTTTCTTTCCCTGCAAAGCAAGGAATAAAATCCATTACACCCCTTAGTAAAAGCACCACACACAGTACACAAGAACACTGGCTAAGCACATATTTAACCTCTTGATCACCCTAGATATTTAACCCCTTCCCAATGTCATTAGTACAGTGACAGTGCATATTTTTAGCACTGTCTAATTGGCCGCCGCAATATTGCAGTCCGCTGTAAGTTGCTGATCCCCGACATTACTAGTATAAAAAATAATACTTAACATTTTTAAATAAAAATTCCAGTATATATCCCTTAGTTTGTAGACTCTATAACTTTTGCGCAAACCAATTAATATACGCTTATTGGGATATTCTTTTACCCAAAAAATGTAGCAGAATACATATTGGCTTAAATTTATGAAGAAATTAGATTTTTTTAAAAACTTTTTATTGGATATGTTTTATAGCAGAGAGTAAAAAATATTGCTTGTTTTTTTTTTTTTTTTAAAACTGTTGGCCTTTAGTTTATAGTGCAAAAAAAAAATAAAAAAAAATGCAGTAGTGATCAAATATCACCAAAAAATGCTATATTTGTGGGGGAAAAAGAACACACATTTTATTTGGGTACAGCGTTGCATGACCCTGCAATTGTCTGTTAAATTACAGCCCCAGGTCCCCACTAACAATCGGTAGCTGAGAGCCAATCGCAGTTGTCACATGATCGGCGATACTTCCAGCCCTCTGGGTGTTCAGAACCCTTTAAAGGGATGCTAGGGCAGGCAGGAAAGGGGTTAATAGTGCTATACTGACTACAGAGCTGTATAAAGGTTTCTGTTTTACAGTAAGGTTACAAATTATTTTTACCTCAACTAAAATAAAAGGATTGCCAGGCAAAGCTACGAATACATTAAAAAGTTTTATTTCTTTTTCTTAACAATGCTAGGATAATTAACAATAATATGTTGCAGAACAAATAATGATTTCTTCCACATTATACAAAGTGTGACTTTATTGGTAAGCAATTTAAATGACAAAATGATTTGTAATTTGTGCACCTGCAATTACTGCCAAAAATTCCCCACAGTAGAATAACTTTCTAATTAACAGAGGCAATCTTTTTTTGTCTTGGTAAAACTGGAAATGTTAAAAGTAATGTTCCGTTTTTATGTGAGTCGCAGAATGCTCTGGGAATCTCTGAACAAAAACTGGAATATGGAAGACAATCGGATCAGAACACTTTGTGAAAGCGGTACGGGTCTGCGTGTCATGCTTGTGGGGAATATGAAACCGAACGCAATAGAACGACAATAATTAAAATTCAGCAATTTGTGTTTCACTGAGGATGATATATGTGCATGTCAAGATTCTCGTGAAGACACTCGCTCGTTTTAAAAATATTAACACATTAGAGGCTTTATTGAATAAGATGTTCAGTACTAGCAGCTAACTTGGTTAGAATTCCACTTGGGACAATCTCTAAAAGCAGTTTTCTTCTGTTTCCTCCCACCATGCAATAGTGCACTTGGGAGTTAATTGGCTAATGACCAAAACAGGTTCTGCGGTCCAAGAGTGTAATGGCGACATTCAGGTCTAGTGTAAACTTACAGTTTTAAAAGGCTGAGGTGTGTTGTTTTTACCACCGCCTAACAACCCCCCCCCCCCCAAGTTGCAAAGGCAGATGCACGGGGCTATACACATGCTGTGGCTTTGCATAACCGTGCAACCCCCTGTTGCATTTAGCAGAAAGTACCACCCCCTGAACGCGACCCATTCATATACATGGGGCTGCGCCACTCCCGCTTGTTATGTGGGCTTTTAAAAGTTTAAATAGATGTTAACCACTTGCCGTCTGCTCACTCGAGCACTACTGCGGCAAAGTGGTTCGTTATCGTCTGGCGACGTAGACCTACGGCGCCAGACACTCCCCTTTCTCGGCGGCGCGCGCCGCCGGAGGCTCGCTCCCGCTGTATTCAGTCACAGCGGGAGTCGGGCCAGGGGAGGAGCAGCGTCGATCGCCGCTGCTCTTCCCCAGTCGTCGGAGAATTGAGTGTGGAGATCCGCCTGCTTGTGTAAACACAAGCGGGCGGATCTCCTAAGTGACAGGCAGGGTCAGATTGCAGGGTTCAGCATAGCTGAACATGCGATCTGTCCCTGTGTCACTCAGTCACCTCCCCCCCCACACATGTTAGTAAGCACCAGGCATACATTAACCCCTCCCTCTCCAATAAAATTAACCCCTTCCCTGCCAGTGTCATTTTTACAGTAACAGTGCATATATATAGCACTGATTACTGTAGTAATGTCACTGGTACCCCCAAAAGTGTAAAAAATGTCAGTCAAGGGTCCGATCTGTCCGCCACAATGTCGCAGTCCCACAAAAAAAATCGCGGATCGCCGCCATTACTCGTTAAAAAAAAAAAAAACACCAAAAATGACAGAAATCTTTCCCTTAGTTAGTAAACGCAATAACTTTCGCGCAAACCAATCAAAATACGCTTATTGTGATTTTTTTTACCAAACATAGGTAGCAGAAAACAAATTGGCCAAAAATGTAAAAAAATTTTGATTTTTACATTTTTTTGGGGGGGGAATTTCATATAAAAAATGTGAAAAATATTGTTATTTTTTCAAAATTTACGCTATTTTTTTGTTTATAGCGCAAAAAGTAAAAATCGCACAGGTGATCAAATACCACCAAAAGAAAGCTCTGTTTGTGGGGAAAAAAGGACGTAAATTTCGTTTGGGTATGGCGTTGCACGACCGCGCAATTGTCAGTTAAAGTTGCACAGTGCCGAATCGCAAAAAGTGGCCCAGACGTAAGACAGCAAAATTCTCTAGTGGTAAATTGGTTAAACAGGCGACATAACACATCATCACCATCTGTCAAACACTCTTTGTCAGCAGTCTGCCTTTTCACCCAACAGCCCACTGTGGGTTTACTGTTGTTTCCCACAAAGCTGGCCAAGGGCCCCTCCGCAAGTTGTCTTCAGATTGTGTACACACAAACCTGTCTTTTGGAGAAACTCTGACATATCGAGTCACAAATGCTCCAGCCCTGAGGCCCACCACCTTAAATAAAAAATGTCCACATCAGTGACGACTGGTGCTCAAAATTTTTGGGGGGGCGCAAAAAGAAAAATGTAATAGGTATTGCTTCGCGCCAAAAAACGCAGTAAAAAACTGCGTGACTTTGAAGTCATGGTACAGGCATGGCACAGGTGATGGTACAGGCATGGCATAGGTGATGGTACAGGAGATAGTATAGGCATGGCACAGATATGGTATAGGCATGGCACAGATATGGTACAGGCATGGCACAGGTCATGGTACAGGAGATGGTATATGCCCCCTTTAATGCAGAGATCAGCGTGCGTGCCCCCTTCAATGCAATGAACACTGTGCTGTGCCCCCTTGAATGCAATGAACACTGTGCTGTGCCCCCTTTCAATGCCGAGACCACCGTGCGTACCCCCTTCAATGCAATGAACACTGTGCTGTGCCCCCTTCAATGCAATGAACACTGTGCTGTGACCCCTTCAATGCAATAAACACTGTGCTGTGACCCCTTCAATGCAATAAACACTGTGCTGTGACCCCTTCAATGCAATGAACACTGTGCTGTGACCCCTTCAATGCAATAAACACTGTGCTGTGCCCCCTTCAATGCAATAAACACTGTGCTGTGCCCCCTTCAATGCAATAAACACTGTGCTGTGCCCCCTTCAATGCAACAAACACTGTGCTGTGACCCTTTCAATGCAATGAACAGTGTGCTGTGACCCCTTCAATGCAATAAACACTATGCTGTGCCCCCCTTCAATGCAATAAACACTGTGCTGTGACCCCTTCAATGCAACAAACACTGTGCTGTGACCCCTTCAATGCAATAAACACTATGCTGTGCCCCCCTTCAATGCAATAAACACTGTGCTGTGACCCCTTCAATGCAATGAACAATGTGCTGTGACCCCTTCAATGCAATAAACACTGTGCTGTGCCCCCTTCAATGCAATGAACACTGTGCTGTGCCCCCTTCAATGCAATGAACACTGTGCTGTGCCCCCACAATGCAGAGTTCAGCGTGCGTGTCCCTTTCAATGCAGAGCGCCACAGCATTGTCCCCAATCACTGCAGAGCGCCACAGCATTGTCCCCAATGATTGCAGAGTGCACACAGCATTGTACCCCAATGATTGCAGAGTGCCACAGAATTGTACCCCAATGATTGCAGAGTGCCCACAGCATTGTACCCCAATGATTGCAGAGTGCCCACAGCATTGTCCCCCAATGATTGCAGAGTGCCACAGCATTGTACCCCAATGATTGCAGAGTGCCACAGAATTGTACCCCAATGATTGCAGAGTGCCACAGCATTGTACCCCAATGATTGCAGCGTGCCACAGCATTGTACCCCAATGATTACAGAGTGCCCATATCATTGTATCCCAATGATTGCAGCATTGTACCCCAATGATTGCAGAGCGCCCACAGCATTGTACCCCAATGATTGCAGAGTGCCCACAGCATTGTACCCCAATGATTGCAGAGTGCCACAGAATTGTACCCCAATGATTGCAGAGTGCCACAGAATTGTACCGCAATGATTGCAGAGTGCCACAGCATTGTACACCAATGATTGCAGAGTGCCACAGAATTGTACCCCAATGATTGCAGAGTGCCCACAGCATTGTACCCCAATGATTGCAGAGTGCCCACAGCATTGTACCCCAATGATTGCCGAGTGCCACAGCATTGTACCCCAATGATTGCAGAGTGCCCACAGCATTGTCCCCCAATGATTGCAGAGTGCCACAGCATTGTACCCCAATGATTGCAGAGTGCCACAGCATCGTACCCCAATGATTGCAGAGTGCCCACAGCATTGTACCCCAATGATTGCAGAGTGCCACAGTCAGCATTGTACCCCAATGATTGCAGAGTGCCACAGCATTGTACCCCAATGATTGCAGAGTGCCCACAGCATTGTACCCCAATGATTGCAGACTGCCACAGAATTGTACCCCAATGATTGCAGAGTGCCCACAGCATTGTACCCCAATGATTGCAGAGTGCCCACAGCATTGTACCCCAATGATTGCAGAGTGCCACAGTCAGCATTGTCCCCAATGATTGCAGAGTGCCCACAGCATTGTACCCCAATGATTGCAGAGTGCCACAGTCAGCATTGTACCCCAATGATTGCAGAGTGCCACAGTCAGCATTGTACCCCAATGATTGCAGAGTGCCACAGTCAGCATTGTCCCCCAATGATTGCAGAGTGCCACAGTCAGCATTGTCCCCCAATGATTGCAGAGTGCCACAGTCAGCATTGTCCCCCAATCAATGCAGAGACCAGCGTGCGTGCTCCCTTCAATCTACACTTACCTGGCGGCGGCGGGTTCTCCCCTCCTCGATCCGTTCGTCCTCTTCTGCGGCGGCGGCGGTCCTCCGAGCGGTGGTGACGGTGAGTGACGGACGCACGCACCGGCACCGCCCCCATTGTGACGTCACAATCGGATGTCCTGGATGATGATTGGTCCAGGCTGGAGACTGGACCAATCACAGCCAGGATATCAGGAGAGTGGGGGAGCCCAAGCGCAATGACTTGCGCTCAGGTTACGCCCCCAGAAGGCAGCCAATCGGCGCCCTTCTGGGTCGTAAACCCCACCCCCCCCCCCCCCCCCCATAGCCACCACATAGGCCGGGGTAGCGGCGAACACAATTTTTTTTTTCAAAACTTTATTTGTTCGTTTATTTTTTTCTTCTTGTTTTTCTTTTCTTTTCTTTAGGGGTGGGGGGGCGGCGCCCTGGCGCCCCCTATGCACGGACTGCCACTGGTCCACATAGGGTGCCTTTCCAATAGTTTACT
Source organism: Pelophylax lessonae (assembly GCF_965119305.1). NCBI lineage: Eukaryota > Metazoa > Chordata > Amphibia > Anura > Ranidae > Pelophylax > Pelophylax lessonae. The sequence continues at coordinate 57,483,851 of NC_138775.1, forward strand.
GTGACATAATGGAATAACCTTTTGTACAGTCATGTCGACAAAGTCACGCATCAGACTTCTAGTACAGTTCAACTCAGTGCAGGTAACTCAGAACCTTCAGCCAATTTTTCGATCCTCTGTCTGCTGTGAGTTCCCCTACCTTGGCTCCTCATCCAGAGCCTCCTATCAGTCCAGCCCCAAAGGGCCTTTTCTCCTGCCCAGGTTACATAGTTAGTCAGGTTGAAAAAAGACAAAAGTCCATCTGACTCAACCAATAAAAAAACAGAAAAATAGTAAAGAAAACCCAACCATACAATCCCATTTACACAATCTTATACCCACAGTTGATCCAGAGAGAGGCAAAAAACCCCAGCAAAGCATGAACCTACATTATTTAAGTCAGGGGTGACTTTTCTCTGATACCCCAGCCTGACTGGAGCTCCACTCACCACTGTTTATAAATGGTGAGACTAATTAATGAGGTTGGGCTACCAGGTAAGATGTAGTCCCAGGAATAGGGGCTTATTCCTACCCAAAGCTCTAGAAAACCTCTGGACTCCAGGACCCAGACCAGAGCTTTTGAATCCCCTTTGCCCCAGTGCCTCCCATCCCTTTAAGATGGCGGAAGGAGGGGTGGGGTTTATGATCATGTGACCACCGTGATTGGCTGTCATGGCGATTACAGGATGAGAAAGCTCCCTATCACAAGAAGCGACACAGCTGTGTCTGCAAACTGTAATGCAAATATGCGCCCAAGCCTCCAAGCCCAGCCCGCTGAGAGGTTGCATATTTGCGTACTTTCGCCACCTAGGGATTAAAGTGGTTGTACAGGCTGAAAGTTTTTACCCTATTGCATTCTATACATGAAGGTAAAAAGCCTTCTGTGTGCTGCTCCCCCCACAGCTCCTCCTAATACTCACCTGAGCCTCCTTTTGATCCAGCGATGTGCACGGGAGCCTCAGCTGTCCTGGGTCTCTTTCTCCTCATTGGCTGAAACACAGCAGCAGGAGCCATTGGCTCCCATTGGTGTCAATCTAAGCCAGTGAGCCAATGAGTAGAGAGCGGGAGGCTGGGCCGAGCCGCGGCACTGTGTGTCTTATAGACATATAGAATGGGGCTTGGGAGCGAGCACGCACCAGTACCCCAATATCAAGGGGGAGGAACCAGAAGCACCAGTGGGGGACAAGGCGAATCGAGGCTGCTTTGTGCAAAACCATTACACAGAGCAGGTAAGTATGACATGTTTGTTAAACAAACCTTTAAAATCACTTTAAGATTTAAAAAAAAAAAAGGTTTATTATTTCAACATCAGTCATCAACCCTAAAGCCACTTATCATGTGTAGGTGAGAAACATCTTCCACAATCCTGCCAGCATGTGTTATGATAAAATATATATAGTGCAGTATATTTCATTTTTTGCTTGTTTGTTTAATGCTACCTTGCCAAAGCCACCACATTCTAGCAAAGTTTTACTTATGATGTAGGTTAGGGATGATAACATTATATAACAATCTACCAGAGAAAGGACTATGGACTTTAAATATCTGGATTATACAATTCCCTAGAAGAGCTCGCTACATGTCATACAATAAAGATATGTCTGTTTTCACAAATATAATTGCATTCTGTAGTGTCGGTGACGTTGATAAACTACAGATCTGTGACCTGGCCTCTTTTCAGTGTCTCTAAAGAGAAACATTACAGAATTGGCCGACCAATTGTCTAATCTCTTCAGTGTAATTCTTCATCCTCTTTATTCGATTCAAGGCCACTGCTGCATGCTGGTAGCATACAATAGATGTAATTGAATAACCCAGCAAAGAAGGACCACAGTTCAGGTACACAAAGAACTTTCTCTCCATTGTCATGGATGTATTTAGTCTATTTTCTGAGTTATTAGTGAAAATACAGTATTACACATTTTCTTTATTTACTGCAAGTGAATTTAAAGAGAGACTTGTGTTTGGTCAGGGTCATTGCACATTTTCAGAAATGTTTGTAAGCCTTTACTGATCTTTTCAATCATTTGTTTTCCTATTTGAAGAGTTTTATTTTGCAAATAAACATTTACCAAAGTGTTCTTTCATAGTTGTTAATTTCCATTCTAGTAAGAAACCCCGGTACTACATGTTCACTTGTTAACTTGCATTGTTACATAGTTAGTCTGGTTGAAAAAAGCCACAAGTCCACCCAGTTCAACCCACAGATGAAAAAAAAAAATCCAAAACACACATACACACACACAAATAGAAAACCTCCATATACACAATCCTATACCCACAGTTAACCCTAAAAAAAGGGCCGAGATATATCCCTGAGAACTACAGGCTGGTTAGCCTAACATCAATAGTCTGAAAACTATTGGAGGGGAGGATGAGGGACTATATACAAGATTTTAGTAACCAAAGCGGTATCATTAATAGTAATCAGCATGGATTCATGAAAAATCACTCTTGCCAGACCAATCTATTAACCTTCTATGAGGAAGTGACCTGCCATCTAGATAAAGGAAGGCCTGTGGATGTGGTGTATCTGGATTTTGCAAAGGCATTTGATACAGTTCCCCACAAATGTTTACTGTACAAACTAAGGTACATAGGTATGGACCATAGGGTGAGTACCTGGATTAAAAACTGGCTTCAGGGGTGAGTCCAAAGGATGGTGATAAATGGGGAGTACTCAAAATTGTCTGGTGTGGAAAAATGGGGGCCCCCAAGGATCTGTCCTGTGACCAATCTTGTTTAATTTATTCATAAACGACCTAGAGGATGGGATAAACAGATCAATCTCGGTATTTGCGGACAATGATAAATTAAGCAGGGCAATAACTTCTGGGCAGGATGTGGAAACCTTACAAGAAGACCTGAACAAAATAATGGAGTGGGCATCTACATGGCAAATTAGGTTTAATGTTGGAAAATGTAAGGTAAAGCGTTTGGGTGCCAGGAATACGAACACAACTTACTCACTAGGGGGAGAGCCTTTGGGGGAATCTAAGATGGAAAAGGACCTGGGGGTCCTAGTAGATGACAAACTCAGCAATAGCATGCAATGCCAAGCTGATGCAAGCAAAGCCAACAGCATACTGCGATGTATATAAAAGGGAATTCACTCCAGAGGTAAAACAATAATTCTCCCACTCTACAAGATTCTGGCGCGGCCGCATCTGGAGTATGCCGTCCAGTTCTGGGCACCGGTCCTCAGGAAGGATGTGCTGGAACTGGAGAGAGTCCAGAGAGGGGCAACAAAGCTAATAAAGGGAATGGAGGACTTCAGCTATGAGGAAAGACTACAAGCATTGAACTTATTCTCTCTGGAGAGGAGACGCTTGATATCAATGTACAAATACCGTACTGGCGACCCTAGCATAGGGAACAAACTTTTCAGTGAAAAGGAATATAAAAAGGACTCGCGACCATTCACTAAAATTAGAAGAGAAGTGGTTTAAACTTAAACTGCGTAAAGGGTTCTTTACCGTTAGAGCTGTAAGGATGTGGAATTCTCTTCTACAAGTAGTTTTATCAGCAGGGAGCATCGATAGTTTAAAAAAACTATTAGACAGGCACCTTGAGACCCACAACATTCAGGGGTATATGATGTACTATTGACATAGCGCACACACACACTCATCATAGGTTGAACTGGATGGACTGGTGTCTTTTTTTTTTGTCAAAACATTTTATTGAACAATTTGGATAGTACAAAAACCAAAACAATGTAAACAAAGCCAGAAGTAAGTATACAAGAGTCACAGTATTGTAAGACATGGCCATATAGAATTTTACGCAAAGATCATTAAGGCACCCTGGAGGCAGAAATTGGAAACAGTGCATAAACAGAAGGCACATAGTCATATATAAAAGGGTATCCCAGCTGTGAACAGAATCTGGAGTGTTGAGACAAGCTGAGGAATGCGGAGGACCAGTCTGGGTTCCGACACCCCCAGTAGGGAACTTGCTGTATCAGAGGCCAGAGTATAGTCACCAGCCAATGAAAGAAATCCCATATAATAAGAGGCTCCGCCTGGGGTTACCATCAAGTAGCTCATACAGAAGCATTGTGACATTTGTGATTGTTCCAAGGGTGTCATAGGGGGGGTAAAGGAGGGAGGGAGGGAAGAGAGCGAGGGGAGGGGAGAGAGAAAGAGAGATAAAGAGAGGAGAGAAGAGAAGAAGAACAACAACAAAAAAAGGGGGGGGGGTGTGAGGAATGGGGGCCCAAGACCCGGCCTAAGGCTAAGTATTGGGGATCGATCTGGGGAGGCTTGTAGGGCAGGTTGTGAGGTAAGTTCATGGGTATAGCCATGGCAACAAAGTGATTACCGTGCGGTACGTAAGGTGGTGATCTGGGAGATGTGGGAGTGAACTTCCTGCCAGAATGGTTGAATACGGGGGCAATCCCACCAGATGTGTAACAGAGATCCTCGCTGCTGGGAGCACCTCCAGCAGGTGGGAGAGGCTGTCACAGAGAACTTATGCAGTATGTCAGGGGTCTGGTACCATTTGGTATAAATCTTGACTCCGTTTTCTTGAGCGAAGACATTTAAAGACCCCTTGTGCAGGTGACAATAAATGCTGGACCAATCCTTCTCAGAAAGGTCCAGTGCCAAATCCCTCCCCCACCGGAGACAAAGCGCTGTGGACTGTGGAGTCAACGATGCGAAGAGCATGGAGTACATCACTGATATCAAGTGGCGGTGTGGACCGGCAGTGTTACAAATTGTCTCGAAGGTAGTGAGGGCCCTGGACCAGTCCGAAAGTTCCTGTGCGTTAGACAGAAAGTGTCTGATTTGCAGGAAATTAAAAAAGGGAATGTTCACGTTCGGGTACTTCAAAGGAAGATCCTTGTAGGATGAAATGTGAGAGCCATTGAGAAAGTGGTTAGCCCTATATGGCATGCCAACATGAGGACCATCAGAAGGTAGGTAAGGAAGACCAGGGGGGAGGTCAGGATTAGAGAATAGTGGAGTCATAGGACTGAGTTTCTGGGGGAAGTCCATTTTTTTACATACTGTCCTAAATATCCGTAGGGTAGCATCCGTCAGAGGATAGAAGATGGCTGGAGCCAAGGTAAGTGGTGCGTTGGGAATGTGGAGATGGCATTCTCACCCAGTCCTTAGAGCCGGCGTGTGCATGCCAATTCACAATCCTGGACAAGTGGCAGGCCCAGTGGTATTTCAATAGGTGAGGCAATCCGAGACCTCCCTTCATCTTGGGGGATGTAAGTGTGTCCCAATTAAGCCTGGGTTTCCTGGAATGCCAAATAAAGTCTGAACATATACGTTTATATGACTGGAAAAAAGAATTACGCAGCTTAATGGGAATAGGAGGACATACAGCAGCCTAGGGAGGACATTCATTTTTACGATCGCAATTCTGCCAAACCATGAGAACGGGCCTCGGGACTAGGTCAATAAATCGGTTTTGATACTATTCAATATCGCAAGAAGGTTTCTAGAGTATATGTCAGAAAGTTTGCTAGGGAGCTGTATTCCGAGATATGTGATGGCCTGTGGGTCCCACTTGGAGGGGAAGTCAGATTGGCATAATTGCAATAGTGTAGGTGGGAGAGATATGTTGAGAGCCCAAGATTTAGAGTAATTTATTTTGAGGTTTGATATCACCTGAAATTCATTTAAATTTAGATTATACAATAGAGGCGCCCAGATATAAACCTTTTAGGATGTCTGTAAGATCATTTCTTTCCTACTGAAGAAAAGCAAGTATTAAACAGCCATGCAGAGATCTCAGGAGCTCCTTAAAGAGGAAGTAAAGTCCCATGCATAGTTTGTATCTATAGGTAAACCTATAATAAGGCTTACCTATAGGTACTGTAAATATTTCCAAAACATGCACCGTTTAGGAGATATTTAACATATATGCAGCCAATGACGTCATCGGTGCATGCACTCTGAAGGAACGCCACCTGCGTCGTTCCTTCAGAATCCTGTGCGGTGAATGACGGTTCCCCCACGTATGCGCAGAAGTGACGTCATTGCGGACCCGCAAGAAAGATGGGCTAAGATGGAGGCTGGAGGGCTTTGTTTTCTGGTAAGTTTCAAATAATGTGCTAGTATGTAATGCATATTGACAAAATATGGCTTTAACTTGCAGGTCCGAATGTCAGCCGGCATCAGCCGGTTCAAAAGAAACAGGCAAATATTCAGCCTGTGTCATGATCAGCCCTCTCAGCCAATGAACGGGCCGTCCCCCTGTCAAAACACATTTGCACAGCAGGGGAGATCGATGTACCAACATCGGACTTTTAGTACAGCAGCTCTGGCCTAAACTGTCAGGTTTTTTTTTCGTTTTAACCTGCTGGGTTAAATGAAAAAAAAAAACTAGTAGAGTGCACAAGGCTTTATTGTAAAACAACATCCTGCTTCTCCAGCAGCCCTGAGTGCCGCTTTAATTGGCACATTTCAGAACAATATCCTCCTCTAAACAGACAGGCAGCCTTATTTCCCACCACATTATCTTTACTCTGTCTGATTGTATGGAGAAAGACAAGGGGATTGTAAAAATAGGCAATAACACATTGGATACAATGGCTGCAACACATGAATGATGATTTCACAAGTCGCTGACAATGAGGATTAATAACGCTGTCCGTCACAAATACTTTTTTCACAGTCAAAAGTCAGAGGCGCAAATATAAAATGACTGATTCTCCCCAGCCTGTGTCAGCAGCAAAATATAGATGACTGGTTGGAACGGAAGCCTATGTTAAATGAAACTCATTATAGTCACCCGTCATCCAGCCAGTCACTTGTAACATAAATGGACTGCAGGACTATGGCTGAACGGAGCTAATATTCTGCAATGTAAGGCAATAGATAGCGTTATAGTGTATCACCTAACTCTACCAGGTAAACTGCTTTACATATCTAAACCTAAGAACAAATATAAGCCTTGCAGTCTTTTAATGTGGTGGCTGCATTAGATTTCTTTTTCAGGCTTTTTTATTTTATTTTCACCTGGTGATCCTGCCAATTACACTCTTCCTTTCCTAGAACTGGATGAACTCAAACCGTTACCAATTTAAGGGCTCTTTCACACGGGCGTTCCGTATGTCCGTTTTTCATCCCATCCGTTTGCGGATGAAAAACGGACATAATGTATCTCTATGTAAATATGGATGTCATCGGATGATCATCCTCTGACATCCGTTTTTTGTCAGTTCAGTTCAGTTCAGTTTTTTTGAACGGAGGAGAACCCTATTTTTTCTTCCTTTCAAAAAACGGAACTGAAGCAAAAACGGATGTCAGTGGTGTCATCCGCAGACATCCGTATTTACATAGACATGCATTATGTCAGTTTTTCATCCGCAAACGGATGGGATGAAAAACGGACATACGGACACGGATGACACAAGTGTCATCCGTGTCCGTTACAAAAAAATAAAAAGGACCTGATCGGGCAAAAAAAAAGGAACGCCCGTGTGAAAGAGCCCTAAGGTATAACTATTCTTCCTAAAGATACACAGCTCTAAAAAAAACAAGTAAAGAAGGCTTAGGTCCTGACTCCTGATAAGAGGTGCACCGAATAGAAATTTTGGTCCCAAAACCGAAACCAAAAATACAGGCTGCACTTGGACGAAAACGGAAACTGAAAATGACAGTTTTTAAAAAGTATTTATATTTTTTATATAGAATTGTAATATATGGTATTTGACATTTTAATTAATGTCATGAATTTAAATGAATATGCATTTATTGTTGGCCATTATTGGCACCTTTAGGCTCCATGTACACGGGACGTTGTTAAAAGTCCCTTGAATGCTGGAATTTTTTTTTTTAGGACGTTTAAAACGTCTGTTGTGTTGCGTTTGCACCCGCGTTTAGCGGGGAGCGTTTGAGGGCGTTTGCTTTTAAAACCGTTCCTAGAGGTCAAAAAAATGATTCCCCTTTAAAATGGAAAAACGCGAGCCCCAAACACGGGTCATCGCGTTCGGTCGCGTTCGGCCGCGTTTGGCTGCGTTTTTGCGTTTGAAACGCTGGGAAACACACGTTCGAATGCAAATAATTGCGTTCCAAAAAACGTCCCTGAACTCAACTGCCTGCAAATGACTGTAAACGACCCTGTGTACATGGACAGATAAGATAACATGTAGGTGGGTTCAGGGGCTTCTGAAAAAAACGCCCAACTGCTCCTAAACGGCCATTTACAACGTCCCGTGTACATGGAGCCTTAGCGCAAGAAAAGCTCAAGAATGCATCTCTCTAAATGCTATGTATGTCTTCACACTGGTCCGTTGCGCTTCCATTGTGGCGTTAAAAAATCTTGCTTGCTCCATTTTTGGTCAGTTAAAAGAACTGCACCAAAAGAGCATCTCCCGTTACAATGCATTGAAAACGCAGCAGGAATACAACAATAACGTACCTGTGTTACATTTTTGATGCGGTTTTTGAGTCACATGACCTATGAAAAACAAACCAGTTAAATGTGGTAAAATTGTGGCAAATTTGCACGTGTTTTCGAGCCATTATCCGCACCTTTTTCTCTTATAAGCAAAATGCCGACAACACCCTTTTTGGCCGATATGTTTTGGTGGCCAAATTTTGGTGCATCTCTTGTCCTGATCCCATTTCTTGTATAGGCATCACAGAGATAGGAAGTAATGGGAAGTCCCCAAATGGGGTCACAGACAGAAAACAACAAAAACAGACTAAAAGTTTAACTCTTTTCCACTCTATGCCCAACAAAAAAATGGCTGGAGTTAAAGAGGTCATTCACCTGTCCATTCAGAGCAAAGTGACCTACCATTCCAACAGGCTATACTCACCAATTTAATCTCCCTTGCCTGCAGGAGAGCAAGCATAGCTCCCAACTGTCCCCCATTTGGAGGAACTGTTCCTTTTTTTTTTTTTTCTTATCCAATCCCTCTGCCCCTCGTGCAGCCCCAGCTGTCCCTCAATTTGGTCTGATGTATACATCTTTGTACTAAATTTTCTATTTTCCTACCAAAAGTGTTATGCAGCACTAAACTTTTTATTCAATCTCTATATGATGTATTTCTTATATAAGAAGAAAGGAATACAGGGGTGTGTGATCCTCCACCCTTGTCTTCCTTTCTTCCTGCATTAAGCAAATCCCCCCGTGGAGCTATTGTGTTATACCAGCAGGTGGGCAGGGGGCAGTTTGTGGGGTGCCATCACTGCTAGGATAACAGAATATTGCCACTGGCAATAATCACATGAAAAACCTGACATGCTTGTTGTACCCAAGTTGGTCAGTTGGGTACAATCAGCCCGCTCATAGATGGTTTGAATCTCGGGCCCGAGATTTGAACCATCTATGGCCAGCTGTAGTTTCGATCATCCTGGTTTAGTTGCAAGATCAAACCCACTTTCGCCCATGTACTTTTTTACTGCTGGTCATTATCTTTTCCCATTGTTTTCATCTTGGATCACATGTAAGTTTATCTCTGTGTGCTTTTGTTTGTTTTATCCTATAGTTATAAAGAAAAGCTAAAAATAAAGGGAAAATATAAAAAAAACCTGCACAGTTTAGCCAATCATTTTCTGCGTATTAGATATTGTGGCCCATGTAACTAGCGCTGTTGCAGGGTCATATTCTTCGCCAACCTACTGTGTTCTAAAGGTGTCCCTCTTTAGAATTTCTGAAATTTGGGAGGTATGCACTACCCAAGCAGGATAGGAGTGTAAATGGGCCTGTTTGATGGAATTTGGAATTCAGTGGCCTATTTAAATCCCTACAGGACTCATGGTCATTGCTGAGTGGTTGTCAGCCCCTACTGTTTGTGAGCTGATCCTGTGTACATTTGTATCCTGACCCAGCTTGTTGACTTTGCTTGTTTCTGAACCTCTGTTACTGACTCTGGCTTGTTACCCAACCTTGCTTCCTGCCTGTTGTTTCAGTACCTCCTTTGCTCACTTGATACTGACCCTGGCCTGACTCTGACTCCATTCCTGGTTTATGATTCTGTACTCCTGTTGCCCGGTTGTTACTATTCTCTGCCCATCTGACCACGCATTCCAAATCCTGCATCTGTCTGCTGCCGGCTTGCTTTCTTCAGCTCTGCATCTGTTACCAAGATACTTCCAACAGGATCTCCTATAGGCACCGATGTCACTCTGTGCCCTGTTATACCTTGTCATCATCCCCAGGGGAAACATGACAAGAAGTGTAAGAGCAGCCCTCTCATCAAGTAAGCCTCAAACCAGGTACGGGACGGTTTCCTTTTTGATCAATGCTCCCTTGCCTGCAGGAGGCAGAAGGTATGTTTTGCTGTTGGATGATATCTGAGCTTACCGTGTTGATGACATCACTACTCCCCATGTGACAATCTTTACGCCTAATAATTGGCTGCTTGGGCCTGAGCACTGTCACGTGGAGAGCTTTCATGCTCCCTTGGAGCAATGGAGCGAGGATGACAAAAAAAAGAGTCCATGTCCATCCATCCCACCATCTGACCATCATATATGTCTAGGCCAATACCACCGGTAGGTTGATATGTCAGTACTGTTTTTTGAGAAAACTTGTCTCTATTTGCTTTTTTATTGCTCTTTTGAAGAAGGTCTATACCATAGCTTTCAAGTATATCCATAAGAGTTTCTATGCATACAGACCCTTTTGTCTATTGACGGGTCCCTTGCAACCCCGATTTTCTGATTTAATCCTCTTTGTTATATACTATCTAGGCCAGACACCTGCTTCAATCATGATTGCCTTTTGGGCTGTCCATGTCCGCCTGGGGGACTTGGTTGGTCTCTAGCGTGGTCTGCCTCTGATCCACACACCAGCAGCCGTTCAGGTGGGAGTATCCACGTCATGTCTTTGGCCTCTATGTCTGTGTATTACATATCTTGTTATATGTCTATAAGAACCTATTAATGTCACTAAATATGCAATGTGCACACTTGGATCTGGTTGGGGCCATTCCTCTCCCTCTCCTAGTGTGCACAGCAAAGATGAATACACTTGAAAATGTAATGTATGGAATAAAATTTGTATGGTAACTAATTGCTTGTTTTAATCACTCTACAGTTGTCCTCTTGAACACCTTTTGTACCCCTGAAGAAGCGGTTCATACCTCGAAACATGTAGGATAGTGGGTAGTGGTTTAACTAGAGAATTACACGATTGGCACCGGTTTATTCTGGCCCAGCGGTATTTCCTGGTGACTCCACCTACTAAATGAGGATCATGATTCTGCCTTATATTTTATACTAGTTGTATTTTCTGTATATATGATTTGTCCCTTTGTCTTTGGACTCCTTTTTTTCTTTGGTATTAGGTGTAATAAATAATATTTTTAATATAATCCAATATATTGTCATATCACACTTATTGTTTTCAAAACGGTACCCTCAAAGTCCCAACCTATGCCCCACATTTCCAACTCCCTTCGATTCATTAGGGATGTGGTACCTGTAATTTATCATTAACTTTCTTTATAATGTGCCAATCATTTTCCAAAAAAGACAGATAGGTGAGTATAGCTTGCTATAGTCAATAAGACTCTCTAAATCTTAAGAAATGTCGCAAATCACTTCATGGCCTGTCCATGGCTTGTTCAGTGTTCATGATCTCTGGTGCTGCTCATTCCTCCTATCGTAATACAATGCTTATGCAAATGTAGACAGTGAGCCTGGACAAAATAATGGCTGCCCCCATTTTCAACGTTTCATTAACAAGGGTGACTGGCAGTCATTTTTATTGCTTGACCACCCTCTGCCAGGCCCACAAGATTAGTCTTGATTGGGAACATGGAGCAGAAAAACACAGAACTGGTCCCTGGCAGGCCTGGCAGTAGATATCATCATCAAGGGGTTAAAATAACATTTCCGATGCAGATGCCAGGTTCTAGGAAATATAATTATTAAGTGCAGACCTCCTTAAATGTCTCCTACCAAAGAATTAATTTAGCTCCACAAAGAAATATTACAATTATTTTTTTTTTCCACCAGTCCGCCCCTCAGTTTCAGGGTAATTTCCAAACTCCAGTCATGCCATTAGTCCCTCAGAGAAATAAGCCACAGGTACTAGATTCACATAATACCACTTTTGCAACTTCAATACAATGCGGCCCCATTTGATAATAGCACTTCCAAACTTCACCCCCTGAGCCTCTCCCTTTCAGTCTGAGGAACCCGCGAACAGCGTAAAACGCAAATCAATTTTCAGACACCACAATAGTTTATAAAAAGAGTAGGGAAGGAATGTGTTCACAGAGCCTTTTGCATTTCAATATGATATTACCAGCCCGGACCTGTTCTTTGTTAGAGCTATTGACAATAACACAAAGGTATAGCAGCTGCTTTCATGAGTTGACAAGTCAGTTCTTTTGTGCGACGGTGCAAATAACAGTGTGGATTTAAATGACATAGCGCAGGTTGAGAGAGAAGTTGTAGCTTGAGATGCAAAATGCTTTATTCAATTTAAAAAGGAAGGAAAAAAGTTTTTTTTTTTTTTGTTCGTTTTTATACCAGTCCTGTATGTTGATGAAATCTTCAATGAGAAACAGAAATTGTGACAAGGAGAAAAAGAGAAGAAGAGGATTTTCTTTGTTCTGTGCAGTCATGAATTCTTAAGTGTACCTGTCATGCCGTATTAGCGATTTTCAACTTTTTTGCTTCATCTGAGTTATTTTATTTCTCTGCTGTGCAGGCATTGAGAACTATAAGAAGCTGATCACAGTCACATTTTATCTATCAATGTTTAAAACTAGTCTAAAGGCTACTTTTCATGGGTGAAAATTATCTGAAAGTATCATCTAGTGTGACTTTCACATTTTTACTTTTCATAATATGACACAGTGAGCCAGTAAAATGTTTTTTTGTATCCAGATATCTTGGCCTGCTCTATAGTGGCATCATCTGTATGTCAGCAAACCTATTTGTTGAGCTAACACAGAATCCAATCCTGTGTACACATCCAGCTTTTAAAGCCCAGATGAAGGGGGAACTGTCCTTAACCCCTAAAAAACATTGGCTGTTTTTATCCCATGTCATCCTGTTAGTGATTTACATAGTTGCATAGTTACATAGTTAGTGAGGTTGAAAAAAGACATCCGTCCATCCAGTTCAACCTATGATGTGTGTGTTTGCTGTTAACCGTACATTGTATACCCCTGTATGTTGTGGTCTTTAAGGTGCCCATTTAATAGTTTTTTGAAACTATCGATGCTCCCTGCTGATACGACTGTTTGCGGAAGAGAATTCCACATCCTTACTGCTCTGACAGTGAAGAACCCCTTACGTACTTTAAGGTTAAACCGCCTTTCCTCTAGTTTTAGTGAGTGGCCACGTGTCTTATTTTATTCCCTTTCTCTGAATAGTTTGTTCCTTATGCTAGGGTCGCCAGTACAGTATTTTTACATTGATATCATATCCCCCCTTAATCGTCTCTTCTCCAGAGAGAATAGGTTCAGTGCTTGTAGTCTTTTCTCATAGCTGATGTTCTTCATTCCCCTAATTATTTTTGTTGCCCTTCTCTGGACTCTTTCCAGTTCCAGCACATCCTTCCTGAGGACCGGTGCCCAGAACTGGACAGCATACTCCAGATGTGGCCGGACCAGAGTCTTGTAGAGAGGGAGAATAATCTCTTTATTTCTGGAGTGAATTCCCTTTTTTATACATCCCAGTATTCTGGTGGCTTTGCTTGCAGCGGCTTGGCATTGCATGCCACTGCCAAGCCTGTTGTCTACCAGTACCCCCAGGTCCTTTTCCATCCTAGACTCACCCAGAGGTTCCCCCCCTAGTGAGTAGCTTGCTTTCTGGTTTCTGGCACCCAAGTGCATTACTTTATATTTTTCAACATTAAACCTCATCTGCCATGTAGTTGCCCACCCCATTATTTTGTTCAGGTCCGCTTGTAAGGTTTCCACATCCTGCATGGAAGATATTGGCATGCCTAGTTTAGTATCATCCGCAAATACTGAGATTGCACTAGATATCCCCTCCTCTAGATCATTTATGAATAAATTAAACAGGATTGGCCCCAGGACAGAACCCTGGGGGACCCCACTTTCCACACCCGCCCAATCCGAGTACTCCCCATTAATCACCACCCTTTGCACTCTCCCCTGGAGCCAGTTCTCTATCCAGGTACTCACCTTATGGTCCATACCTACCTTCCTTAGTTTGTACAGTAAGCGTTTGTGGGGAACGGTGTCAAAGGCCTTTGCAGAGTCCAGATACACCACATCCACAGGCTTACCTTTATCTAGGTGACAGCTCACTTCATCATAGAAGGTTAATAGATTGGTTTGGCAAGAATGATTTTTCATGAATCCATGCTGATTACTACTACTTTAAAAAAAAATCATCATTATGGACTCTAAAACTAACGAATTGGCACAATCCTTACTTTCTTCTTCTTCTGTTAGCTATAACATGACCTGGATAACCTTCACACAAAGGTCCAGATACAGCTAGTTTTATGGTATAAACGCACCACATCTAAAATCTAATTCCTCTAAATTGGTCAGACTCGCTTTTAAGGGAAGATATTTAACATTTTGCATGAATACTTTCTCTAAATGTCAATTTATTTAGTGATGGGGAAAATAAAGGAAGTCAGCCAACGAGTCATGTCTAATATGGCCCCTTTCCCAGGAATAATGTCGATTGTGGCAAATAAAATATTCTATTACATTATTATCTAATTTCTGTCTATTTTCTCACAGGCTCCCGGGTAGTATGTTTTCCAAAAACTCTAAAATATTTTCCCATCCACCATCTGGATGTCCTGGATGTGAGCGCTATGACATCTGTGACCTGCAGAGACCAGGTTGTCTGAAGCAGGAGACATCTGAGCTTCCAAAATAAACTTGTGTGCAAAAGAATAATCATCAAATTCAGATTTTTTATACCACAATGGATACACAAACTATCACGTTAGAAACAAGGATGAACATACTGTCTACACAACTGAAAATGGTCAAAAGGACCATCAGAGAGATACAGGGGGAGCCCAATGCAAGAGCATTGAACGTCTAAGCCAGCGTTTCTCAACCTTTTTACCCCAGAGAAACCCTTGAAATAATTTTCAGGTCTAGGGGTACCCTTGCTAAAACAAATTCATTGGAGGTCAGAGGGAAAAATGTTCCTTAAAATGTGGCTAATGGGAAGAATGTCTGCCATTACAGTGTTCATCAGAATGTTACCCTTGTAGATCATTGATGTCGCTAGTGGTGTTGGCCCAGGAACTAGGAAGGCACCATCAAATGGGAGGTCAACCAGCCATAGCTCAAGGAACCCTTAGCAACCTCTGGAGGAATCCCTGGGTTCCACAGAACCCTGGTTAGGAGTGGCTGATCGGAAAGATCATTGGTGCTATGCCACTGGTTTTTCCAAGTGGTGTTGAAGTCAGGAAAAACCTAGCGACCTCTGGAGAAACGATGGTTGAGAATGGCTGATCTAAGCTCTCTTTAAGGTTGCTAACCAAAAAAGAACTGCGCAAAGGAAGTGATATTTGACAACTAAAATTTTCCAATAAATTAGTGAATCCCCTGATGACGTCAGCATGCCTGACGAAACATGCGTCGGGAGCGTGAGACCGTAGAGTTCCGGTGAGGTGGAGCGCAGATGCGCAAGCGGCGTCCCATCCACCAGACCAGCCAAGCGAATTGTACTTCCAGGCGATATACTACTGCTATGATGTAAGTGCAATCTGTTATATTAAAATCCCAGTATTTCACGATATTACACTATCGGAGTTTCCTTTATTTTTTGCAATATGATGCCCGGAGTTCCGGAGCTTCCTAAGGCAATTGGTCTAAAATCTTCTTGATGTGGAGACAGCGCTGAGGACAGCCTTGAGCCTGTGTGGAGATAAATGCCGGTTTTGACCCCCTATAATTAAGGGGTCATCTTCTTCTGGTAAGAAGTACATTGTCTAAACACTGGGTGGAGGTGAATGGTGAAGGTTTTTTCATCAAGTCCAAGTCTGTTGCTGAAGACGTAGTTTGCACTGAGCACTTTATGGACTATATTTATTCATCACACGAACCACTATTGATTCCTATTTATTTATTTATTTAATTCTTACTGAGTAGGTTTGCTTAAAATTGCAAGTTGTGATTTATGACCACGTTATGCACTATAGCACCTTACAGTGAGAGCTGATTGTTGAGCGCAATACTCACCCTTGCTATCTCTTTATGGTTGCTCAGGAATTACAGGGGTCATGAGGGAATTGTTGGATTAAGGAGGAAAATACTTCTCTTTATCGCTTATTATGCTGGGATCTGTGATGTTGGGACGCTCTTGGCGTCTCACTTCCGGCGGGACCTTCCCCTACTTAAAGCGGAGTTCCGGGCACAAAATCGGTATTTTTTTTTTTGTGCCCCTCCGCTAGCTATACATAACCTGAAAAGGAATTGGATAGTTATTTTTTTTTTTTTTGTACACTCACCTTGTAATCGAAGATCGTAAATACTCACCTCAGGGTACTTCCTCCTCCAGCGCCGAGGCTCACCCCGTCACTTCCTGCCTCGCGATGATTCCTGGGAGCTGAACGTCATCGCTCCCAGGAATCAATGCGACGGCACCGGCCCCGCACGTCACTTCCGGGCGACGCCACATTCCCCTGCTAAACAGCTTCTGGGCATGCCCAGAAGCTGTTTAGGAATGCGGCGCCGCACCGGAAATGACGAGAGGGGCCAGTGCGGCGCATTCTGGGAGAAGAAGACGCGGAAGAAGACACCGAAGAGGACCGCGCCGGCTTCAGCTGCCCACAAGAGAGATGGAAACGCTGTGGAAGAAATTTTCAAAGTAAGTATTTCTTCTTGCAGGTAAGTGCGAACCGGGACAGATCAGAGGCTAGCCATTGTGGAATGTGCTAGCCCTGACTGTCCCGGGGGTATGTTCATCAAAAAATGAGATCTGTGCCCGGAACTCCGCTTTAATGCCCACGAGGCGACGACGCCGGCAGCAGCGGCAGTTTGTGCCGTAGGACCGGCGTCTGGACCTCTCTATGGGCACACGTTATAAGGAAGATAATGACCTGGGGGATTGTTCTTTA
The DNA here is from genome assembly GCF_965119305.1 of Pelophylax lessonae. Lineage (NCBI taxonomy): Eukaryota > Metazoa > Chordata > Amphibia > Anura > Ranidae > Pelophylax > Pelophylax lessonae. The sequence goes on from NC_138775.1 coordinate 57,500,822, forward strand.
TGCATATAACCTTTTGTATGCCCCGCTATTAGATCCAGGTAATTCTTTTATTACCTGCAAAAACCCTCCTTTTTGTCTGTTGAAACTGGGATGTAGTAGGGTCTATCATTTCACCCATGCTCCTGCCATTAGGGTTTCCTGTTATGCTGACTGCTAGATACCTATGGGTATATGACATACACTAAGATCTATTTCCTCTTTTCCCCTCCTCCTTTCTATTTATTTTTCTTTGCAGAGCTCCTTGGGCATTTATTATTGTTCCCTTCCAGTCCTCGTTTTGGCTATTGTATCCTTATTTGTTCTATGAGGAACCCCAATATATTAACTTGGTGATAGTTCCTGATCAATTGCCATACGGTTGTGGTCACCATACACCGGGGAAACTATGGAGAAGGTCCGGTCCACCACACCTCATTTGAGGTTTATATGATCCTTCATCTAGGATCCTTCATCTGCCGGCCCCACCCTCCTCCGTCCGCTGGAAGATGATTGTTTACCTAACGGGCTCGGAGCACGCTATTGTACTTCTTACATTTCTACAGTGGGATCTTCAGAGATAAGATCCTCCCACTTCCCTGCAGATGAATAAGGCTATACCATAGCTACTCTGGAGGGTGACTGGATTCTACAATGATTTGTAGAAATGCAAAAAAGCTTGAATTGATCTGATTGAGACGGTTCAAGTGCCGGCGCTCCTGGTTAACTCCTGAGGAGATCGTTTCTAAGCCTGTGATAGGCTGATGTTACAGGCGCTTATTGACCAGACTTCTGGTGAGTGTTTCTGATTTGGGGGAGCACATTGGTGAGGTGGAGGGTCCGGTGTATTCACCAACATACTCACGACCTTGGATTGTCAGGAGAGAATATTCTGGGCACACTGCATGATTATTTGAGCACATGGACTTTATCCCAGTGGACTGCAATTTTATATATTTTATATATATATTTTTTATATATATACTTTTTATACTCTTAGCGCTGCTAGTGTGTTGTAGTATATCCTGTTGGTGAGATTATTATATATGCACCTTAATTGTAAACTATGGAGAAGGTCCGGTCCACCACACCTCATTTGAGGTTTATATGATCCTTCATCTAGGATCATTCGGAAGGGTTCCCACCTTGGTTCTTGTCAATGACGTGGCATCATGGGTCCTAATAAGTTAACTTTGTCTACGAACTAGGTGAGCAAGATGACAAAATGTTATTCATAAACGCCTTGCTTTGATTCAATGGCGCAATATGAAAAATGTATAATCTATCTATATATGATTGACATCTTGATGTTTTTCTCTTTTCCTCTTAATCTTTAAACTAGAGGCTATATGGCCTGATCATACCGGTTTGTGAAGAAGCCAATTCATTATCTGGCGAAACGCGTCAAATATGATTGCGTATTGATATGAATAGTCTTAGTACTATCTGTTTATCCTTTGTTATGATCGCCTAACGCTGCAATATGTGTCTCTTTTCTATTTATGTATGTTTTATGATCAATAAATGTATACCTTTTTAAGACTCATGTAGTGCTCATCCAATGCTTTACCGGCCCAATAAAGTCCTTTTACTATGGGAATTCACCCGGAGTTTTATCCCACAACCCGGTGAATATACTCATTTCCTTTTTTGTTTAAATACTTTACTATATGGATGTGGGCATGGTCTAGCAGTTCTATGATTGGCTGCAGTCCCCCTTCTTGATTTATGCTGGGATCTGTGTTTTTTTTTTTTGTATGAATTTTTTTTTTTTCTTACCCAGTAGAAATTATGTAGCACTACCTCTATAAGAGCCGCTGGATAGGATGTGTCCTCTGTTCTTCGCCTCAACCTTCTCAAGAACTTCAGCTCCTCCAGGTTATATGTATAAACATACAATATCACAGGAAAGCAAAGAAAGAAAAAACTTAGTACCCAATAGTAGTACAATATCAAAGAGAAGAGGTAAATGTCACTTACTTCATTTTAAGCCTACTCCATTGAATTACCTTGCAAGTTAAATTCCAGGCAGCACTTTTTTTTTTTCTATCACTAGATTTCCTCAGTCTAATGTCCTGCACTTTCTTTGAGCCCACGTTTTCTTGTACCCGCACCAGCTTGTGACTGGACTATGAAAAGAGAAGCAGTCCAGTGAAGAGCTAATTTTTTTGTAACTCTGTTTTCTCCTCCTATCAGCATGATTCTTGTTAGCCTAGGTACTGCTTCTCCCTCTCACACTCCAGCTTTGCTACATAGAGACTGCAAGGGACTGATACAAGGTAACATTCAGGTTCTAAGCTGCTTGTATTTAAACAAATACATTTAATGATGTATTAAAGTGACACTTAACAATATCTTTAGTTTCCAAAAATAATACGTATACATCCACTACTTAATGGACCTGTAAACTATTTCTCATGAAATTATTTCTTACTGACTTTCTGCCTGCCTGTAGCATCCTACGTAAGCTCCCAAACCTCTCCTATTCTCCTTAGCAGTACACGATAATTGTGGTCATCTTGACTGCTCTATGCACACTACTTATATAATAGTCCATACTTCATCTCAGGAGCAAACAAGAGAGGGTGGCTATGTTACTACACACAGTGGGATCATGCAGAACTAGCATAGCCACCCCCTAACAGGAAGTCAGACCTCAGCAGGAAAAAAAAGGAGTTCAAAGAATTTGAAGAGGCTCAGAGCAATAGAAGGGACTTTTCTGAGATAGGAATACATACTGGAATGGAATTTTATTTTTTTAAACCAGTGTTTAGTGTCACTGTTAGGTGCAAGATCCTTTCACTCATGTGAGTGCATTACCTTTTATGCCAATAAAGGATTATTTTAATGCTACACTCAGGTGGCGCTGCTCTGTTCTCTCTTCTTTATCTCTTAGTGAGGCCTGCTTATTGTGCTCAGTATGTGATTCTAGAGAGTGTTTCACACTGGTCCGATAGGGAGGCATGTTGGAGAGTGGGACGAAACCTGACAAATGGATGCATAGGCTTTGGTACAGGTCACCACTGTGAATTCTGGGATACTATATAAAAGCCAGCAGCACATGTGCTGCAGGGTCTTTGACTGGAGAGCAGAGTCCCAGAGGGAGGGTGGCGGCTGCCTCCTCCTCTGCAGCAGTGGCACGTGGCCTCAGGAGGTCATTCTGAGGGCCAGAGGAATGGAGCTGAACCCAGAGGTCCAGGAGACTGACTGAGGGGGAGACACTGGAGAACCTAAAAAAACAGTATCGTGAGTACAGGGGCTTGTGTCGAGGGGCCTGACCTGAGGGGGGCCACCCAAGAGTAGGATAGTCAGTGGACGGGTGTCGGCAGTCAAGGAAGAAGATACTGAGGAGAGTGTCCTGAAGATAACCTTAGTTCATCAAGTCATCTTAGGAAAGAGACGTAAAGCTAAATTCACCTCAGTGGCAAGGTGAATCAACAGCCTGGCTGTACTGAGAGATAGAAGTTCTCCAATATTGTGCATAGTTAATTCGGAGTATCCCACTATTCCCTTCTCCCAACCCTAATTTATAATAAACAAAAACAACTACATACCCCATTTCCATTTTACATTTCCTATAACAGCAGTGAAAGTGAAAAAATTGAAGCAACAGTTTAAAACTTTAAAAAATAAAATAAAAGAATCATTTAAAAAAAAATTAAGATTTAAAGTGTGTCCAACGCCCCCCCCCCCCCCCGTGCTCCCACGCAAAGGCGAATGCATGCGCCTGTCCCACTCATCTGAAAAAAGCCAATGTCCCACAATGTGAGGTATTAACGCAAAAGTCAAATCACAAGCAGTAATTCTAGCACTAGACTTCCTGTGTAAATCAAAAGTGGTAACTTGTAAAAGTTTTTAACTACTTAAGGACCAGGTTTTACCCCCTTAATGACCAGGCCATTTTTTTGCGATACGGCACTGCATTATTTTAACTGACAGTTGCATGGTCGTGCGACGCTGTACTGAAATAAGATTGATGTTCTTTTTTTCCCCACAAATAGAGGTTTTTTTTGGTGGAATTTGATCACCTCTGCGATTTTTATTTTTTCCTCAAAAAATGACCAACAATTTTGAAAAAAAAAACAATATTTTTTACTTTCTGCAATAAAACATTCCCAATAATAAAAAAAACTAAAAAAAAAATATAAGAAATTTTCATCATTTTAAGGCCAATTTGTATTCTGCTATATATTTTTGGTAAAAAAAAAAAAAAAAAAGATCCCAAAAAGGGTATACTGATTGGCTTGCACAAAAGCTATCGCGTCTACAAACTAGGGGAAAGAATAATGTCATTTTTATTTGTTTATTTATTTTACTAGTAATAGCAATTTTTAGCGGGGAAATTGTGCTATTACATGTGCAAAAAAAGATAAATGCAAAAATTGCAAAAAATGCAAAAAATATATATATCACAATTGCATATATATATATTGTGATGGTGTTCACCATCACTGGAATTTAACCACTTACCGCCCGCCCGCCGTCATATGACGGCGGGACGGTGCGGCTATTATCCTGGGCGGACGTCATATGACGTGACCCAGTAAATGCACGGCAGGCGCGCGATCGCGGGCGCGCCGCCGTGCACTGCCGGTGTCGGCGTGTCCCCGGGACACAGCCGGTCACCGGCAGGGGGGAAACAGCCAATAGGCATGGCTGTTTCCCACGTGATCGGCTGTGTTCCAATGACACAGCCGATCACAATGGAGGCGCCCGGGAGATGACCGCGCATGCGCGATCGGGAGCGCGCAGCGCGGTCATGTCGGTGGCACTGTGTTCCATAGGAACACAGCTGTCACCGGCGGTAGTAAACAGTCACTGACAGTGACTGTTTACTATGTGATCGGCTGTGAATCCATTCACAGCCGATCACAAAATGTAAACAAAGAGCAGTAACTCACTGTTACTAGCTCTTCTCCCCTCATACAGCTTCCAGTATGAGGGGAGAAGAGCTAGAAACATTGAGTTACTGCTCTGTACCCCTGTAAAAAGTAAAAAGCACACAAATAAATGTCCCCACACAGTCCTCAGCCCCCCCCAATGTCCCCTGTCACCCAACAGTCACCTCATCAGTGCCCAGAAATTGACACCCATAAGGCTACGTTCACATGTGAGAGTAGCGATCGCAGGCAGAATAACCGCGATTCTGCCCGCGATCCGGAAATCATTGCAAATCGCGGGACGCCTGTGCGTTGCCCGTGATTTGCAATAGCACCCCAAACGCTGTGCGATTTTGCCGCCATTTCCGCCTGCCGAATCACGGTAACATCGCGCAAACATTGCATGATGCCCAAAAAAGGTACAAGAGTTTCTTTGGGGCGTCATGCGTTGTTTGCGTGATGTTACCTCGATTCGGCAGGCGGAAATCGCTGCAACATCGCACAGCGTTTGGGGTGCTATTGCAAATCACGGGCAACGCACAGGCGTCCCGCCATTTGCATTGATTTCTGGATCACGGGCAGAATCGCAGTGATTCTGCCCATGATCGCTACGCTCACATGTGAACGTAGCCTAAAATTCACCGGTCACCAGAGACTGCCATCAGTACCGCCGTGCACCATCGCCCGTCACCTGTCACCCATCAGTGACCATCGCCCGTCACCTGTCACCCCATCAATCACCGTCACCTGTCACCCCATCAAACATCGTCACCTGTCACCCCATCAGTCACCGTCATCTGTCACCCTATCAATCATCGTCATTTGACACCCCATCAGTGATCGTCACTTGTCACCCCATCAATCATCGTCACATGTCACCCCGTCAGTGATTGTCATTTGTCACCCCATCAATCATCGTCACTTGTCACCTCATCAATCATCGTCTCCTGTCACCTCATCAATCATCATCACCTGTCACCCCATCAGTCATCGTCACCTGTCACCCCATCAGTCATCGTCACCTGTCACCCCATCAGTCATCGTCACCTGTCACCCCATCAGTCATTGTCACCTGTCACCCCATCAGTCATCGTCACCTGTCACCCCATCAGTCATCGTCACCTGTTTGTCATATACATGCAATCACTTACTGACCGCCTAACGACTATATGCGTCGGCCATTAAAGCTAAATACTGGGGTTATGGCAGCAGATAGCCCCCATAACCCCGGTATTTTTTGAAACGGCGGGCGGTCGGCTTTCAGATAAGGGTGGTCCCAGTGGCGGATTCGCCGCGGAATTACCCTTACGGTGCAGGGGAAGAGGTGCCCCCCCCCTCCTGCCGCGTCCCAGACGTTTTCCCAGCTTACCGGACCCGCCGGCAGCGGGGAAAACTATCCGGTCCCGGATCCTCAGAGACAGGAAGTCGAGTGAGGGCAAGATGGCCCTCACTCAACTCTATGGTCTTGGAGGACCGGAGCTACGTCAAAAGACGTTGCCTAGCAACCGGTTTAAAGGGCCGCTTTTTTTTTTGCTTTTTTTTTTTTTCCTCTTTCAACAATTTTTTTTTTTCTTTTTTAGTGTAGTTGTGAGGTGTGAGGTCTTTTTCACCCCAGATCTCACAATAAAGAGGACCTGTCATGCCTATTTCTATTACAAGGGATGTTTACATTCCTTGTAATAGGAATAAAAATGATCAAAACATTTTTTTTTTTTAAACTGTGTAAAAATAAAAAAATAATAAATAAAATAAATAGGAAAAAAAAAAAAAATTAAAGCGCCCTGCCTCCGTTAGCTCGCGCGCAGAAGCAAACGCATACGCAAGTCCCGCCCACATATGTAAACGGTGTTCAAACCATACATGTGAGGTATCGCCGCGATCGTTAGAGCGAGAGCAATAATTTGAGCCATAGACCTCCTCTGTAACTCTAAGCTAGTAACCTGCAGAAATTTTTAAAATGTTGCCTATGGGGATTTTTAAGTACCAATGTTTGGCGCCATTCTGTGAGCATGCACAATTTTGAAGCATGACATGTTGGGTATCTAATTACTCGGCGTAACATTATCTTTCATATTATGGAAAAAAAATTTGCTAAATTTACTGTTTTCTTATGTTTTAGTTCAAAAAAGTGAATTTTTTTTCAAAAAAATCGCATTTGGAAGACTGCTGCGCAAATATGGTGTGATAAAAAATATTGCAACGATCTCCATTTTATTCTCTAGGGTCTCTGCTAAAAAAAAAATATATAATGTTTGGGGGTTCTGAGTAGTTTTCTAGCAAAAAAAAATGATTTTAGTTTGTAAACACCAAGTGTCAAAAATAGGCCCAGTCTTAAAGTGGATAAATGGACAACTTTGTGTAAAGCGCTACTTGGATGTTAGGCCTATGTATGTGGCCAGGTTGTGAAAAAGTGTTACACATGTGGTATCGCCATACTCAGGAGGAATAGCAGAATGTATTTTGGGGTGCAATTTTTGCTATGTACATGCTATGTGTTAGAAATATTGCATAAATGGACAGCTTTGTGTAAAAAAAATGTGTTTTCATTTTCTTTCCACATTTTCCAAAAACTTGTGGAAAAAAATGACATATTCAAAAGACTCATTATGCCTCGAAAATTATACGTTGGGCTGTTTGCTTTCCAAAATGGGGTAATTTTATGGGGGTTTCCATTGTCCTGGTGCTCCAGGGCCTTCAAAAGTGCGATAGGTTGTCAGGAAATTATATGTGTAATTTGTGCTCCTAGAATGCCGGACGGGGCTACTTGGATGTTAGGCCTCTGTATGTGGCCAGGCTGTGAAAAAGTCTCACACATGTGGTATCTTCATACTCAGGAGGAGTAGTAGAATGTGTTTTGGGGTGTAGTTGCAAGTATACATGTGCTGTGTGAGAGAAATAACCTGTTAATACGGCAATTTGTAAAAAAAAAACAAAAAAAAAACAAAATCTTCATTTTGCAAAGCATTGTGGGAAAAAATTACAACTTCAAAAAACTCACCATGCCCCTTATTAAATACCTTGGAATGTCTACTTTCCAAAAAGGGGTCATTTGGGGGGTATTTGTACTTTCCTGACTTTTTAGTGTCTCAAGAAATGAGATAGGCCTTCAGTACATCAGGTGTGATCAAGTGTGATCAATTTTCAATGATTCGCACCATAGCTTGTGGACTCTATAACTTTCACAAAGACCAAATAATATACACTTACTTGGGTTATTTTTACCAAAGATAAGTAGCAGTATAAATTTTGGCCAAAATTTGTGAAGGAAAATTACTAATTTGCAAAATTTTATGACAGAAACAAAGAAAAATGTGTTTTTTCACAATATTTTCAGTCTTTTTTTATTTATAGCACAAAAAATAAAAAACCCAGTATTGATCAAATACCATCAAAAGAAAGCTCTATTTGTGTGAAAAAAAGGACACAATTTTTGTATGGGTACAGTGTTGCATGACTGAGTAATTCTCAGTCAAAGTGTGAGAGCGCTGAAAGCTGAAAATCGGTCTGGGCAGGAAGGGGGTGAAAGTGCACTGTAGGCAAGTGGTTAAGGACAGATGGGTGATGGGTTGAATTGCTTCATATTTGTCAGCAAGGTCAATTGTTCCCTTTGCCATGAGGTTTCTGAGCAGGAAGTCCACTCCTAATATGGTCATCCCAGGAAGTTCTGAGGAGACGGACTGTCTAAGGTGGCTCCCCATTCACCTTTTGTCAGGTGTGCTAATGACCTCACCTGTTGTCTGCTTTGTGTCATCAGCAAAAAGACAAACCTTACCATCGAGGCCTTTTGCAATATCACTTATGAAGATATTAAACAAAATTGGTCCCAGTACAGATCCCTGAGGTACCCCACTGGTAACATGACCTTGTTCTGAATGTTCTCCATTGACTACAACCCTTTGTTGTCTGTCACTCAGCCACTGCCTAATCTACTCAACAATATGGGAGTCCATGCTCAATGACTGCAGTTTATTGATAAGTCTTCTATGTGGGACAGTGTCAAAAGCCTTACTAAAATCTAGATATGCAATGTCTACTGCACCTCCACCGTCTATTATTTTAGTCACCCAGTCAAAAAAATCTATAAGATTTGTTTGACATGATCTCCCTGAAGTAAACCCATGTTGTTTTTCATCTTGCAATCCATGGGATTTAAGATGTTCCACAATCCTATGCTTTAATAGGGTTTCCATTAATTTGCCTACTATTGATGTCAGACTCACTGGTCTATAGTTGCTCGATTCCTCCCTACTACCTTTCTTGTGAATGGGCACGACATTTGCCAATTTCCAATCTTCCGGGACGACTCCTGTGGAGTGGGCACATCGTCTGCAGCGGAACCTTAAGAGCTGGCTCCAGGGAAGCCACGCTCATACCATAGAGGACATCACCCAGCTAGTACTATTAGAACAGTTTTTTAACAACACCCCTCCGGTAGTACGGGATTGGGTGCGAGATAAACAACCACAGACGGTACAGCAAGCGGCTACTCTGGCCAATGAATATCTGGACTCTCGAAGGTCAGGCGAAAATGAACGCTATTCACTAGCTCGGCCCAGTTTACCAGACTCTAAGCCGACTTCAGTACCTCCGTGGTCTGCCTCGAGACCCCCAGCCCGACCCAACCCTCCTACCGGACCTAAGTGCTATACCTGTAACCGAACTGGTCATCTGCAACGACATTGCCCTAGCCAATCCACAAGGTATCGAGAGACTAATCATCCATCCAGACCAGCGGCTCATTGCTACCAGAATGAGCCCAACCATCGAGATGTTCAGGAAGAGTGCGGCAAACTTTTCGAAGCGGGTCCTGTCCAAGCTGCTGCCGGAGATAATCGGCAGCACCATCGCCAGGCAGTATGGGTTAATGGGCAGCCGGCCCAGGGACTCCGCGATTCTGGGGCTACGATTACCCTCATCCAGCCTCACATGATCCCCCAGTCAGCCCGGACCGGCCAGACTGTTGCAGTCAGGGTAGCAGGGGGCCAGGTGCTACGTTTATCCACCGCCCAAGTCCTCTTGGATTGGGGCTCAGGGGAGCGACAGGTGCGAGTGGGATTACTACGCGAGTTACCTGCAGAAGTACTTTTGGGGAACGATTTGGGCCATTTAACTTCCTCTTATGCCCCAGAGGCCGCCATGGCCGGGACCAACAGACGTCACAGCCACAGTCGCTCTCCCATGTCAAATCGAAGGCGGCATATAGGAAGTAGTGTAGGTCGGGCAAATCCTGATCCTAACTGCTGTTTGGGCGTGTTTGGCCTAAGTCTTTACACAACGGAGCGAGATCTAAGAGAAGTATTTTCGAAATATGGTCCAATGGCTGATGTATCCATTGTGTATGATCGGCAGTCTCGACGTTCCAGGGGTTTCGCGTTTGTCTGCTTTGAAAATGTTGAAGACGCGAAGGAGGCAAAAGAACGTGCAAATGGAATGGAACTTGATGGAAGACGCATATGGGTAGATTTCTCAATTACACAAAGGCCCCACACCCCTACACCAGGAATATACATGGGAATGCGGAGGGGTTATCCCGACAGACAGACCTAGGACCTTAAGACTACTTTTCCAACATCCTCGAGTTGACCCGTTCGGGGTCCCACTGTGGCTGTTGGACTATTTCCCCGGGGGAAGATATGTGATGGTGTTCACCATCACTGGAATTTAAGGACAGATGGGTGTTGGGTTGAATTGCTTCATATTTGTCAGCAAGGTCAATTGTTCCCTTTGCCATGAGGTTTCTGAGCAGGAAGTCCACTCCTAATATGGTCATCCCAAGAAGTTCTGAGGAGACGGACTGTCTAAGGTGGCTCCCCATTCACCTTTTGTCAGGTGTGCTAATGACCTCACCTGTTGTCTGCTAAGGGAGGTATTGACACTCAGAGTAATGTGTATTGAGGGCTCGTTAGGGAACCATTGTTCCCTAACTGTGTCTGACTATAGTTTACATTGATTGCCCTCTGGGGCTTCTGTCTCCTTGCATTGGTCAAAGCTATCTGTCCAATCCCTGTTGACTAATTTTCAAGTCCTCATTTGCATAGCAGCCCTCCTGGTCAAGCTATCTGACCAATCACTACTGACTCATTTTCGAGCCCTCATTTGCATGTCTGGAGAGGACCTGAATGGGAACTGCAGGTACTTTACAATTGACCAATAGGAAAGCGGTTGTTGGGGGCAGGATGTTCCAAATTCTGTATAAAAGTGTGCTGTGTTCTTCCAATAAATGGTCTTCCTGTTTGAACTTACATACAGCTTGCTTGGTGTTGGTTCTAATGGATTCCGGACGGCACATAGCTGTAGTTCGGTCCCCGGATCCTTGGTTGACCGAACCATCAGACGTTGCGATCTGCATGCTGACTTACTAGAAACAGAGGAGTGTCGGGAGAGCGGACAGAGCGAGCAAGGGTCTCGTCACATATATTTTTTGCATTTTTTGCAATTTTTGCATTTAGCTTTTTTTGCACATGTAATAGCACAATTTGCACTTTGCACATTCCTATGGCACTTTATTTATATGCACCTTAGGGGTGAATGCCTGTTCTTAGGAGTGACTATATTTAGTTTTGAATTATTGTAAATTTTATATATCCCCTTTTTGCGCTGTGTATTATTATCACTATTTTTAATTCAGAATTTTTGAGCAGCAGCATTTTGGGCTTTTGATATTATATCCATAGCACAGGATCATCCATGTGTCCATCAGTGACAGAACAGCGGTCTGCCGTGTTTACATTGGCAGACTGCTGTTCTGTCTCTATGAGGAGCAATCCCGGGTGCCCGGGGGACATCGTGGCTGATTTGCTCCCCCTCTAGCCAATCGGCACGTGCGCCCACACTAACTGCTACACGAAGCAATGTACATGTACGTTGTTTCGCATAACAGAGCCAACCTGCCTCCGTAAAACTACGCCGGCTGGATGGCAAGTGGTTAAAGCGCCACCAATGAATAGTAAAATGTACACTGTTTGTCGCCGTTGATTTTGCTGCGCTGAACTCATCCAAAAGTTTTGTGCCCCTCCTCCTTCTCCTGCAGCCAACTCAATTAGAGAGCTTAGCACGCATTGTGCATGTGCAGTAGAGAACCAGCTGTGAAGCCACATGGCATAACTGCCGGCTTTCATTAGTGGAATATCGGCGGCAGCACCTGATAGCCGATTGGATAATCCGCTCGGGTGAAGACACTTCTGGGTTCCTGGACAGGTATGTGTCAGTATTACTACAATATACTACAGTAATACTACAGTAATAATACAGTAATAATACAGTAATACAGTAATACTACAGTATTTGTAGCTGCTGACTTTTAATGTTTTCTGCAGGAGCCTGGAGCTCTGCTTCAAATAAAGCCTTCTGCCCTGTGAAAGTTCCAAGATGTTAATTCAGAATCATGTTATTTTGTCTGCTAAAAGAGAAACTTCAGTCTCCTTACTGCTAGTCCAGTACTTGGCAGAACTGCCATCTCCCAGGTCCTAAAGGCCGGGCAGAGCTCTTTAGCACATCTGCGCACACGCTGAAAAGTGTTCTCTGATTGGATGAGGTGAAGAGGAGGGACGGAGGCGTCACAAACTTCATCTTATCCAATCACAGTGCGCTTTGCATTAATTCAGAGAAATGCAATGTGTTCTGTGAATGATGCGTACCCATGGCAAGTGACCCCCTGTAGTTACTATGCAGCAGGGCAGGTGCTCAACATAGGATCTGAAGTAACAAAGCCTACTACAGTGACTTTCCACTTCTACAGGGAACGGCCAGGTATGGAATATGCATACATTAGTCTGAGCTGGACCAATGTAACTATGCAAAAAAAATATTCCGGGAAATCAGTGTTTAAAAAAAGTGTCATATATTTTGAACATCTCCCATTGACATAAATGTATCCTTGTTATTGCAGGTGATGATTCTCCAATTGCTTCGAGAATGAGGTCAAAATTTTCTCTGCTGGGCCGTGCTCCTGACCAGCTGCCAGTGAGATCCAGGCAACAGAGACGTCAGATTCCTGATGCCAACCAGAGGGATAGGAGCCGTTCTCCACAGCGTCCTACCTGCACCATCTGCTTGGAGGATTTGGAGGAAGGAGGAGAAGCGTACAGACTGTCCTGCTTCCATCTCTATCACTCCTCCTGCATCGCAGAGTGGTTGAGTAGAGCCCTGAGGCTGCCGAGCTTACGTAACTGTTGCTGATTGGGTAAGTATCAAATCGTTAAATGTTTTCAATATTTAATTTTTGTTTTAGAAAACCCTTAATTAAATGTAATTTATATTCCCAACAGCCATATTTCCGCATTTCCTATGTCAAAGGAGTGAGGATTCTTCAACCTCGTATGCCTGAACAAGGCTGGGAAAAGTCGCCATAAATTCCTATACCAGTGGATTCATTGGTAAGTGTTCAGTTTCTGTTTTAATAAAAAGTAAAATCACATACTGTTTATTGTAGTCACTTTACAAATATATAATATATTATAGACAGACAAGACATATACGGGAAATACATCCAACAATGCAACTACAAGCAGTATACAGTAGCAGTAAGGAAAGCATGTCTCCTACATACACATAGAACTGAAGTAATTGAAAACATATGAAAACAGAACAACAAATAGCACAAGAACTGGGTTCAGAAAAAAATAACATATCACTGTTATTGCAGGTATAGATTGGAGGACAAGATTGACGCCCATTCAAAAATGAATAAACCCCCCCCCCCCCCAAAAAAAAGAAAAGTTTTTATTAGGGATATATATATGTATATTTGGTATTATGGAAATATAATGGGCAATAAGATCTAAGCCTTCCCTGGTCTTCTGCATCACCTTCGATCTCCATTCCTGGATGATGTGATTGAGGATGGAGTTACGATTTTTGGTTTTTTTTTCTTGTTTTAACCACTTGCTGTCCAGGGCACTTTTATATTTTTCACACACATGTAAAGTCAGAATTTTTAGCTATAAATGAATTTGAACCCCCAAACATCTGAAAGCAGAGGCCCTGGAAGACACCATGGAGGCTGTTGCAATTGTTTATGTCACACAGTATTTGCACAGCTATTTATCAAACACAAAGAGTACAGTAGAATAATGTCGAGTTTTCAATTTTTTGAGATGGGAACAAGGGAGACTTACTAGCAAAAGTATTTAGGCATAGGACACACCCCTGGCCATGTCCCCTTAAAGGGAAATTCTATTTCAAAAAATTATTAGTTAAACCTACAAATGCTTTATTTTACAATTACTATTCCTTTATACTGACTTTTGAAATATACCAACGCAGCAATTTAGAATTTGGATGAAAGGTTTTGACACTGTGAAACACTTTCTGAAAGAAAAATAGTTCGTTTTTATATACAGCTATATAGACCAGACCAAAATGAGGGACACATGAGGAGAAAAGAGGGACAAAGGGACTTTGTTCCAAATCAGGGACAGTTGCGAGCTATAATATGGTGTAGTGTACTATAGTTTAGTATTATGTAGTTAAAAGTAGTGTGTAGTATAGTCTAGTATAGTGTAGTGCCTGGCTAGAAAGTTTGAACCAAAAATCCCTGTTTTATGCAAAGTTTTCTAGAAATGTGTAAGGGTGTATAGAATTGTGCAGAGGGTCGATTTCCTTTTTTTGGTATTCATCTGCTAACATCCCTTTGGCGCCTGATTTTACTGTACATATAGATGTGTAAAGCTAGTTAGATTTGAGCACAGATATATTTTATTTTTATTGTATTTACGTGTATTCGCAGGTGGACAGGGGTGCTTTTATATTTTTCCTTTTTTTAGCTCTGTTTTATTTAAAGCGGAGTTCCGTTCCCCCCTCCGAATATTAAAGTCAGCAGCTACACATACTGTAGCTGCTGACTTTTATTAGGATATGTCCTGGAGTCCAGCGATGTCGGCACCACAGCCGATGTTTCCATCGACTGTCGGGTGCTGCCGCCGCCATTGCCGGTAAGGGAACCCGGCAGTGAAGCCTTGCGGCTTCATGGGCGGGCCCTACTGCGCACGTGCAAAGCGAGCTGCGCATTTGAACTGGCTCGGCGGCGGGGGAAGGAACAGGGGGCCTAAACTTCTGAGGGACGGTGCCGGGGCGCTGTATCCCGGAAGTGGGGAAGGGTACCTGTCAAAAACAGGTACCTCTTTCCCCCCTCCCCCCTGAAAGGTGCCAAATGTGGCACCGGAGGGGGGGGGGAAGTAAACGAGCGGAAGTTCCACTTTTTTCTTCTAAAGTGATTGTAAGCCTCATTTTTATTTTATAAAAAAGCAAGTTATACTTACCTGCTTTGCATAGAGCAACCCCAATCCCCTCTTCTGGGGTCCCCTGAGGAAGCTCCTGGCTACACTATCCTTCGAGTGCCCTCATAGCAAGCTGCTTGCTATGGATGCACTCATGCGGGCTTGATCCTAAACCATGCTGTGTGTGTCTCCATAGACACACACAGCGTGGCTCAGCTCTGCCCCCCACTCCCTCCTCACAGGCTGTGATTGACAGCAGCAAGAGCCAATGCCTCTTGCTGATGCCTTAAGGTAAAGTGAGGAATGAGAGAGCCGCTGCTCTCAGGGACAGCTCTGAATCAAGATTAGGTTCAGGTTAATAATAAGAGGGGCATTCTATGTACAGAAGGTGTTTTACTTTAATGCAGAGAATGCATTAAGGTAAAAAAAAAAAAAGCCTTTTACATTTACAACCACTTTATTAATATTGCTTTTACAAGGGGGCTACAAAGCCTTTGGGCAGGTGACAGCTGGTACTCTTTATAGAGACATCAGGGATCTTTTAGAAACCCTGATTTCTTCTCTGCCCTCCACAGTAACTAGCCACGCACATGTAGCACCCTCCTAGGTAGGTGCTAGGAAAAAGCATTTATTGCTCCTTCTGCTTATCAGAGGAGCCTGATCTGTTAGGTTGCCTGTTGCATGTCTCCAGGTGTGATTCACTGGGTCTGAGGGAGTGTCCCCACTGTATCCAATGAGGGAGCTTGTTGGACAGTGGAGGAAATCCAAACAGTGACACATTAGCTTTATGGGAGTCCCAATGGGAGGGCATTCTTGGTGGGAAGCAGATTCCCAGGAGGAGGCAGACGGCTGGTCTCTCTTCCTGCTGTGTATGAGGAAGGTGGTCTTAGGCAGTCGGCCTAGTGAACCAGGAGCTGAGCTGCAGAGGATCCAGTGTAGCTGACAGTGGAGTTGCTGGCAGAGTCTCTCAGGAAAAACAGTGTCTGTGAGTACTCAGGGACTTGCCAAAGAGTCAGCCCAGGAAGGGGACCACTCCAGTGAAGTCAGAGGATCAAGGAGCTAGCTCACACAGAAAAATTACAGTAAAGGGGGTGCCGTGTAGAAACCAGAAGAATAGGGATAAAGGGGGTGCCTAGCTGGGCCCTGAAGAGCGATCCACAGAGTAATACAAGTTCTTCAATTCTTCTTCACTGCTAGGGACAAGGTGAAGCACCGGCCTTGCCGCACTCAGTTATTTTTAAACTTCCCAGCAAATTGTGCATAGTTTATTCAAGTTGGAGTATCCCACTGATCCCTTCTCCTATCCAAGTTCTCAAATAAAACTACAAAAAGCCAAAACCCCTAGACTGTTTCTTGACTGAGCCAAGCACTTTAAAGTCGATAAATTATTGTGTTGTTGCTATGGGTAACCCAGAGGAACCTGTCACCAGCAGTTCCCAAGGGAATAGTGCCACATACAACAGAGGGACACAACCACTTCAGCCCCGGAAGGTTTTTCCCTCTTCATGACCAGGCCATTTTTTGCGATATGGCACTGCAAACTTTAACTGACAATTGCGCGGTCGTGCAATGCTGTACCCAAATAAAATTGATGCCCTTTTTTCCTACAAATAGAGCTTTCTTTTGGTGGTATTTGATCACCTTTGCGGTTTTTATTTATTTTTTTTTCTATAAATGACAATTTTGAAAAAAAAAAACTATATTTTTTACTTTCTGCTATAAAACCTATCCAATAAAAAAATTTAAAAAATCAAATTTCTTCATCAATTTGAGCCCATATGTATTCTGTATAGAGAATAAATGCGCTTATCCAAAACAGTGCTAAACAAATCATTAATAACATCAATTAAAAAAGGGTGTTTTTCACAAACAACGTGAAAATAATTAAACCAAAAGTAAGTCCATGTTTAAAAAAATAGATGAAAAAAAGCCCCATGAACAAGATAGTGTGATCAGGTGTAGATTCCCAACAGCCATTCAGAGGTGATTCTGATTCTGTATGTATTCTGCTACATGTTTTTGGTAAAAAAAAAAAAAGTCCCAATATGCATATATTGGTTGGTTTGCAAAAAAAAGTTATAGCGTCTACAAACTATGGGATATTTTTTTAAAGAATTTTTATAAAAAATTTTTTACTAGTAAGGACGGCAATCAGCGACTTATAGCGGGACTGCAACATTGTGGTGGACAAATCGGACACTTACTGACACTTTCAACACTTTTTTATTTATTTATTTTTATTTTTTTTGCAGTCAGAAGATGGCAGCAAATTCCTCTTTGCCACCTCCATTGAAACTTTGTACCTATAACGTTAAAGGCCTTAACAATAAAGCTAAAAGAGGCCAGATCTTATATAGTTACATATATTAACAAATCAACAAAAATGGTGATAATATAGGAAGACAAACTTATACAAAATTGAATAAAACAATTAATACTGGATTAGGTTTGAAAACGTGATATCATTCAATCTTATGATCAAAAAGAAGTGAGTCCATCAAGTGTAAAATAAATGTCCAAATTTATGTTCAACTGACATGCATGTGAACACAATCCAAAATCCAAAGTGAATGTAAGCAGTGAAGCCTCCACCGTGATTGGATGTGCCCCTTACCAGATGTAAATAACACAAGGGCGTATGTGTTATCAAGATCCAAATATGTGCCCAGAAAGTTAGATGCACCCACCGAAGACTTTAACACACAGAATTGGGTCAGCCTCTTACCAGATGATGTATAGTTGCAGGCATGAAAAGGTGTCTAATATCTGTATTAGCAGCTTGCCGTATCTCCCTGGGGTAGATGGATCTTTAAAATTCTGGTCCTTAGGATGTAGTTGCCCCGGTGGCCATAAAAAAGGAAACCGCTGATAGTGTAATACTTCCAACAATTTTATTAAAGAAAGGTAATGCACTTACAGTGTGTCGCCTAGTCTACGGCATCAATTAACCACTTCCATACAGAGCAGTTTGACACCCTTCCTGCCCAGACCAATTTTCAGCTTTCAGCACTCTCACACTTTGAATGACAATTGCTCAGTCATGCTACACTGTAACCAAACAAAATTTTTATCATTTTTTTCACACAAATAGAGCTTTCTTTTGGTGGTATTTGATCACAACTGGGGGTTTTTTTTTTTTTCGTGATATATGCAAAAAAAGAGCAAAAATTTTGAAAAAAAAACACACTTTTTTTTAGTTTCAATTATAAAATTTTGCAAAAAATTAATTTTTCTTCATACATTTGGGCCAAAATGTATACTGCTACATGTCTCTGGTAAAATTAACCCAAATTAGTGTATATTATTTAGTCTGTGTGAAAGTTATTGAGTCTAGAAGCTATGGTACCAATTACTGAAAATTGATCACACCAGATGTACTGACTGCCTATCTCCTTTCTTGAGACCCTGAAATGTCAGGACAGTACAAATACCCCCCAAATGACCCCTTTTTGTAAAGTAGACAGTCCAAGGTATTTAGTAAGAGGCATAGTGGGTTTTTTGAAGTTGTAATTTTTTCCCACAATTCTTGGGAAAATGAAGAAAAAATGTTTTTTTTCTTTTTTTTCCCACAAAGTTGTCAATTTATAAGCTATTTCTAACACATAGCATGTACACAGCAAAAATTACACCCAAAAATACATTCTGCTACTCCTTTCGAGTATGGCGATACCACATGTGTGAGACTTTTACACAGCCTGGCCACAAAAAGAGACTCCACGTCCAAGAAGCACCTTCAGGCGTTCTAGGAGCATAAATACACATAAAACTTTCTTACTACCTATCACACTTTTCAAGGCCCTAGAGCACCAATACAATGGAAAAGTCCACAAAATGACCCAATTTTGGAAAGCAAACACTCCAACGTATATTCTATGAGGCATTATGGGTCGTTTGAACGTGTCATTTTTTTCCACAAGTTTTTGGAAAATGTGGGAAACAAATGAAAACCTTTTTTTTTACACAAAGTTGTCAATTTATAGGATATTTCTAACACATAGCATGTAAATAGCAAAAATTACACCCCAAAATACATTCTGCTACTCCTCCTGAGTATGGCGATACCACATGTGTGAGACTTTTACACAGCCTGGCCACATAAAGAGACTCCACATTCAACTAGCACCTTCAGGCGTTCTAGGAGCATAAATTACACACATCATTTTCAGACTACCTATCACACTTCTGAAGGCCCTAGAGCACCAAGACAATGGAAACACCCACAAAATGACCCCATTTTGGAAAGCAAACACTCCAGCGTATATTCTATGAGGCATTGTGGGTCTTTTGAACGCGTCATTTTTTTCCACAAGTTTTTGGAAAATGTGGGAAAAAAATTAAAACCTTTTTTTTTTTACACAAAGTTGTCAATTTATAGGATATTTCTAACACATAGCATGGAAATAGCAAAAATTACACTCCAAAATACATTCTGCTACTCCTCCTGAGTATGGCGATACCACATGTGTGAGACTTTTACACAGCCTGGCCACATAAAGAGACTCCACATTCAACTAGCACCTTCAGGCGTTCTAGGAGCATAAATTACACACATCATTTTCTTACTACCTATCACACTTCTGAAGGCCCTAGAGCACCAAGACAATGGAAACACCCACAAAATGACCCCATTTTGGAAAGCAAACACTCCAACGTATATTCTATGAGGCATTATGGGTCTTTTGAACGCGTCATTTTTTTACACAAGTTTTTGGAAAATGTGGGAAAAAAATTAAAACTTTTTTTTTTTACACAAAGTTGTCAATTTATAGGATATTTCTAACACATAGCATGGAAATAGCAAAAATTACACCCCAAAATACATTCTGCTACTCCTCCTGAGTATGGCGATACCACATGTGTGAGACTTTTACACAGCCTGTCCACATAAAGAGACTCCACATTCAACTAGCATCTTCAGGCGTTCTAGGAGCATAAATTACACACATCATTTTCGGACTACCTATCACATTTCTGAAGGCCCTAGAGCACCAAGACAATGGAAACACCCACAAAATGACCCCATTTTGGAAAGCAAACACTCCAACGTATATTCTATGAGGCATTATGGGTCTTTTGAACGCGTCATTTTTTTCCACAAGTTTTTGGAAAATGTGGGAAAAAAATGAAAACCTTTTTTTTTTACACAAAGTTGTCAATTTATAGGATATTTCTAACACATAGCATGGAAATAGCAAAAATTACACCCCAAAATACATTCTGCTACTCCTCCTGAGTATGGCGATACCACATGTGTGAGACTTTTACACAGCCTGGCCACATAAAGAGACTCCACATTCAACTAGCACCTTCAGGCGTTCTAGGAGCATAAATTACACACATCATTTTCGGACTACCTATCACACTTCTAAAGGCCCTAGAGCACCAAGACAATGGAAACACCCACAAAATGACCCCATTTTGGAAAGCAAACACTTCAACGTATATTCTATGAGGCATTATGGGTCTTTTGAACGTGTCATTTTTTTCCACAAGTTTTTGGAAAATGTGGGAAAAAAATTAAAACCTTTTTTTTTTTACACAACGTTGTCGATTTATTGGATATTCCTAACACATAGCATGTATACAGCAAAAATGACACCCCAAAATACATTCTGCCACTCCTCCTGAGTATGGCAATACCACATGTGTGAGACTTTTTCACAGCCAACCATATAGAGGGGCACAACATTCAAGGAGCACTATCATGCATCCTAGCCACTTGCCTAGGCCTATTTTTGACATTTGGTATTTACAAGCTAAAATCAGTTGTTTTTACTAGAAAACTACTTAGAACCCCCAAACATTATATATTTTTTTTTAGCAGAGACCCTAGAGAATAAAATAGAGATTATTGCAATATTTTTTATCACACCGTATTTGCGCAGCGGTCTTCCAAACGCAATTTCTTTTAAAAAATTCACTTTTTTTAATTAAAAAATAAGAAACCAGTAAAGTTAGCTAAATTTTTTTCCATATTGTGAAAGATAATGTTATGCCTAGTAAATAGATACCCAACATGTCATGCTTCAAAATTGCGCACGCTCACGGAATGGCGACAAACTTCGGTACTTAAAAATCCCCATAGGCGACATTTTAAAAATTTCTACAGGTTGCCATCTTAGAGTTACAGAGGAGGTCTAGGGCTCAAATTATTGCTCTTGCTCTAACGATGGCGGTGATACCTCACATGTGTGGTTTGAACACCGTTTACATATGTGGGCGGGGTTTCTGTATGCGTCCGCTTCTGCGCGCGAGCTAACGGGGACAGGGTGCTTTAATTTTTTTTTTTTTTTTTTACTATTTATTTTATTTATTATTTTTTATTTTTACACCGTTTAAAAAAAAAAAAAAAATTATCATTTTTATTTCTATTACAAGGAATGTAAACATTTCTTGTAATAGAAATAGGCACGACAGGACCTCTTTTTTGTAAGATCTGGGGTCAAAAAGTCCTCAGATCTCACAAGTACACTAAAAGATAGAAAAAAATAAAAATAAATAAATAAAATAAAATGAAAAAAAAAAAAAAAGGGACCTTTAAACTGCTTGCTAGGCAACAACGTTTGCCGTAGCTCCGGTCCTCCAAGACCATAGAGTCGAGTGAGGGCAAGCTTGCCCTCACTCAACATCCTGTCCATGAGGATCCGGGACCGGATCGTTTTCCCAGCTGCCGGCGGGTCCGGTAAGCGGGGAAAAGGACCGGGACGCGGTGGGAGGGGGGGGGTCACCTCTTCCGCCATCCCGGAAGGGTGATCCCGCGGCGAATCCGCCGCTGGGACCACCCTTATCAGAAAGCCAACTGTCCACCGTTTAAAAAAATACCAGGGTTATGGCAGCTATCTGCTGCCATAACACCGGTTTTTAGGTTTAAACCGAGAACGTATATATACATTGGCCGGTTGGCAAGTGGCTAGGGACATAAATCACACACAAATTCCTGACAACCTATCACATTGTTGAAGGCCCCTAACACATAGCATAATACATACCAAAATACATTCTGCTGAGCAAAGGATAAACAAAAAAATACCTGTGGTTTTAGCAGTGCAGTGGTTCAGGCAGCAGGCAGGAACGTAGACAGCGACAGGGAAAGGATTGTCCAGGCAGCAGGCAGGAATACTGTCCATAGTCAGTACAGGCAGCAGGCACAGATATTGTCAGCACAGCCAAAGAATTGGTCCAGGTAGCAGGCAGGTCAGCAGCAGAAAAAGGATTGTCCATGCAGCAGGCAGGAATACTGTCCATAATTAGTACAGGCAGCAGGCAGAGATATGGTCAGTACAGCCCAATTATTGGTCCAGGCAACAGGCACATGTTCCATAAAAAGTCCTGGGTCAGTGCAGGCAGGGATATGATCAGCACAGCCAAAGTATTGGTCCAGGCAGCAGGCAGGACCATCAAGCTTAGGGCCTCGGTCGGGAAAGAATGGGGACAGGGGTAGAGGCTTCTCCCACCCAAATCGCTTTGAAGCCTCCGGACTCCAGACCCTGTTCTGAGTTTACAAACCCAGAGAAATCCAAAAACTGGTTTTCTCATATCAGAACGCTACATTCTGAAGCCCCTCACAAAAGTGAGACCCCTGTGTCATTTTGAATCCCACTACTACAGTAGCAGGGCGAAGGATCAGTTTAAGTGGCAGGCAAAAAACATGGTCGTAACAGGCCGAGGTCAGTGCAGGTAAAAGGCAGAAATAGACGGTAGGCTAAGGCAAAATCGATAAACAGTCCAGGGTCAGTTCACTTGAAAGGCAGAAACATGGCGGATAAACAATGCAGACGGCAGGCAGAGGCATCGTCGATAAACAGTCCAGGGTCAGTTCACTTGAAAGGCAGAAACATGGCGGATAAACAATGCAGACGGCAGGCAGAGACATAGTCGATATACAGGCCAGGGTCGGTTCACAAGGAAGGCAGTGATATGGTTGGTTGAGGCAGCAGGAAAATATTCAGCAGTGAAATATGGGCTAAAAGTTTAGGGCAGTGTGATATATTTTGAAGCATTCTCCAATGCAAAGGCCAGGTTGGGAGGGACAATCGGTACAATGGAAACTGGTGTCTTTCCTAATTCCTCTTTTGCTACACACCCGACACTTTTTTTGGCGTCTTCTTCCGGTTTGTGATGGTGGGATATGGAAAGGGAAATGGCGCTCATGAAGTCTGCTGACACAATCCGAACGAATGATTTCTGGGGGGGATCCTTGCTGGTAAATGAGGGCAGTGGCAATGTCTTCAATAAACTGGAGGAAGGGGATTGGTGTTGTTGTGGACTTTTTATAGGTGACAAAGGCATTGTACATGGCCAAATGGAAAAAGTACATTGCAAGCTTTTTGTACCAAAAGAGGGTCTTTCGTGTCGGGAGATAGGGCTGCAGCATTTGATCGTTTAAATCCACCCCCCCCATGTACTTATTGTACTCGTGGATGCAAGCAGGCTTTTGAACGGAACTTCGAACGGAACCGCGTCGTCTTCGAATTTCCACTGAGGTGTCATTGTGGATGGTGGACATGAGGTAAACGTCCTTACTATCCCTCCACTTCAAAGCCATTACCTCCTCGTTCCTAAGGCTTGCGGATTCCCCAATTCGTAATTGAGTGGTGATAAGACTCTGCGGGAAGCCCTTCCGGTTTTTTCTTACTGTACCGCAGGCCAAGGTTTTCTTCAGGTACAGGTGGCGGAAAAGGGGCAAACTGGTATAATAGTTGTCCATATAAATATGGTACCCCTTTTGCAGCAATGGGAAGGCTAGGTCCCAGACAATCTTCCCACTTACTCCCATGTACGTTGGGCACTCAGGGGGCTGGAGCTCAGAGTCTCTGCCTTCGTACACGCGAAAGGCGTACACATATCCCGTTTGGCTTTCACAGAGCTTGTTTAGTTTTAAGCCGTACCTAGCCCTCTTGCTGGGAATATACTGCTTAAATGCCAGCCGGCCTGTGAAGTGGACCAGTGATTCGTCCACAGCGATCTTTTGGTCAGGGACATAGACTTCAGGGAACCGTCTAGAAAAGTAATCAATTAGGGGGCGAATTTTGTAGAGTTTATCGTAATTGGGATCATCTCGGGGAGGGCACTGGGAATTATCGTTGAAATGCAGGAAGCGCATTATAGCATCATAGCGGGACCTGGGCATGACTGAAGAATAAATTGGCATGTGGTGGATGGGTTTGGTGGACCAATAAGAATGCAGCTCATTTTTTTTTGTAACCCCCATATTGATTGTAAGGCCCAAAAAAACTTTGAACTCTTCTACTGTTATGGGTCTCCATTCAAAAGGACGGGAATGATATGAGGTGGGGTTGTTCTCGATAAACTGTTGGGCAAAAAGATTTGTTTGGTCCACAATGTTTTGAAGGAACTCCAAAGGGAAAAATAAATTTAAAAAATCAATCAGAATAAAATTTTCGGTGTTGACCTGCAAACCTGGCTGTGCTGTGAAGGGGGGGATTGTAGCTGACCCAGAGCTAGAAGGCAGCCACAATGGGTTTGCCAAGGCATCCGGAAGCTGCATTTGGGCTCTTCTTCTTTGGGGCTGGTGTGAAATCCCAGTACTTGTACTGGGCATTTCCTCCTGGGGTCCAGCACCGTTGGCGTTTGCCGATTGGCCATTGGCGCTGCTGGTGTCTGCCTGATTTTCAGTGCGGCGTCTTCTAGGCCGAACTTCTTCCTCCTCCGATTCAGTGCCGGATGTAAAGCCTTCAAAGGGCTCAAATTCTGAACCGGATTCAGAAATTGTTTCAGCGTCGGAAGGTGAGAGCTCCCCGCTGCTGTCACTCATCATGGATATCATTTCACAGGCCTGTTCGGCGGTGAAAACCCTTTTGGACTGTGACATGGTGGATGAAGGGTGACAGGTAATCGGGTACTTTGCTGGGCAGGTGACAGGCAGGTGACAGGTACTGATGAGCAGGTGGCAGGTACTCGGGTACTCCAATAGGCAGGTGAAAGGTACTCGGGTACTCTGATGGGCAGGTGATGGGTACTGATGAGTAGTACTGATTCTGATAGGTGTTACTGATGGGTACTGATGATCAGTACTGATACTGATAGATACTGATGGGTACTGATGAGCAGGCGGGTACTTCAGGCGTCAGGTACTCTGATGAGCAGTTGGAAGGTACTCGGGTACTCTGATGGGTAGGTGGAAGGTACTCGGGTACTCTGATGGGTAGGTGGAAGGTACACGGGTATGCTGATAGGTAGGTGACAGGTACTCGGGTACCCTGATGGGTAGGTGACAGGTACTCGGGTACCCTGATGGGCAGGGAAAAGGTACTCGGGTACGTTGATGGGCAGGTAACAGGTACTCAGATGGGCAGGTGACAGGTACTCAGATGGGCAGGTGACAGGTACTCAGATGGGCAGGTCCTCTTTATTTGATGGGGGCAATCAGGCAATCAGGGCACAGTAATTGTAGCAAGTACTTTCACTGGTAACTCACTGTTAGCTGATCTCCTCACACTGGATCGGTGTGTGAGGAGAAGAGCCTGGCAACAGTGAGTTACCCTCATCTTTGTTGACATTTGTGACCGGCTGTGATTGGACACAGCCGGTCACGTGGTAAAGAGACAATTTCATTGGCTCTTTACCAAGATCGGGGATTGGCTCTGTCCAAGGGACGAGCCTCGTCCCCGATCACTGCTCTGCGCGCCCCCGGGGGCACGCATTGCAGAGAGAACGAGCGGCTCGTGCTTGAGCCGCTCATGTGATCGGCTGTGATTGACACAGCCGATCACGTGGTAAACAGCCAATTTCTATTGGCTGTTTACCTTGATCAGGGATGGGCTATGTCCGAGGGACGAGCCTCATCCCTGATCGCGCCTCTGCGCGCCGCTGGGGGCGCGCACTGGCAGCTAGAGCGGGCGGACGTCATATGACGCCCGCCCGGATCCGCACAACCACCCTGCCGACGTCATATTACTATGACTCGGTATGGAAGTGGTTAAGCATGAAATCCCGGAGGAGAGATGTGAATGAGCCGTGGCCGCCTGCAGCGCAGTCCGCGGCGATGGGTCGTGACGTTGCGGCGCTCCTCTCTGACGCGTTTCCTCTTCAACAGACGTCAACTGAGACAGGAGATGGCTCGCAACGTCACTTCCGCCCTTATATTGAAGGCTTAAAGGAAGCATTTCCGGTGTCTGCACAGAAGGTACTGAATAATTGTATTGACACATTATAAAAGAGTCACTTTACCGCACTATTGGAATAAAAGACTCATAATTGTGTTATACGCTATAGATAAAAACTATGGATAAAAACTATGGGTGGATTTGTATTATATTCCATAATTCCATAATTCCATATTATATTCTGATAATAGATTGTCTTGAGATTCTTATTAACTTGGGAGGATGGGGCGGGTCCTCCTCTGTCCTGGAGACATTGATCCCTGTGGGTTCTGGACGGAGGAGTCCTGCCACAACTCCTGACTCACTTTACACTGTATAATATCACTAAAATATGTCTTGCAACTTAATCCTTGTAAAATGGACTTGAAACTGGTTACACCAAAATTTTGTCTTTTTTTTTTTGTTACTTGTATTCTCCTTAAGTTGATCTCCATGTTGGAGTGTTGTTAAAATTCTACTGAAAAATGAATAAAAATGTATTGAAAAAAAAACAAAAAACAAAAAAAAAAACAAATAAATATATTTCTGATTCCACACAATCCTATTGTATTCTAACACTGATCAGCAGCTGCAAGCATTGGCTGCAGAGCTCTGATGGATCAAGGTTTTCTGATGGTCAGGTTCTGTTGGACAGGTAAGACCACACACAGATCAAAAGTTGGCTGGATCCATGGTCCCCTGGAAAAAATAAATAAATATATACTCCCTTCTGCTTTTGCTTGTGCTACTGTAACAAAGAGAATCTGCCATCTAAAGATTGCTAGTCCCCCATGATTAATGGTCCCATCTTCCAGCTTTTGCATCACAATTGTGTTCTGTAGTGACGTAGGGGTTGACTAAAATAACCACAGAGCACAGCAAGGGATGAGGTAGTCACTAATTAGCCAGCTTCAAAAAAGATATTAAGAATCAGAAAGGTCAGCAGGAACATTTTGTTCACACACTGACACAGTAAGCTGGCCACAATTCGCGTTAGCCACTTGGTGACGTCAAATACCTGCTAATGCTTCTCACAAAAGTATTTAGGTTTGTGACAGGTTCCCTTTAAATAGGCACATCAGCTGGTCAATTCAATAACTCTGTCACATTGCTATCTCGATTTTCTAGAAACTGTTAACAATTAAAAACAAATTAAATTTAATGAAAAGTCTATATAAGGTGCAGGACAAAGTGAATCTTGTTTGCTCACCTGCTTTCCCTCTGGATTCCAAATCAGATACTGGGTTTCTTGTTCTAGCTTGTGAAAGTCAAGTAAAATTAAGTGGAGTGTGAAGCTTTATGTTTAGCGGGGCCACTGAATCAATAACAAGGTCAGAGAGAGTCGCGTCTTAACAAACAGACACTTCCAAAAATTGTCCATTTACTTTGTTATAATGGGTGCAATAAATAAAGCGCTTGGCAGACACAAGGACAATCCAGATACATTCAGTGTTGTGTCATCTGGGAAATTTGTCTGACAACCATAAAACTAACAAGTGTGCGGATTTAAAAAACAAAGGAACACAGGTTAAACTTTATGACTTTACTTTGAAGTAAACTTTAGAGAGGAATTGTGTAGATTGTAGATTGTGTAAATTGTGTAGAGAGGAACAGTGCACCCCTAATGGTTGAGTACATTAGTGAGAACAACAGATGACGTTGCCTTGTTAAAAAGCTAAAACAATGGTTCTCAACCACTAGACCGTGGCCTAGTACTGAACTGCAGGGACCGGCTGGTCCCTGGCTTTCTTCAGCTTGGCAGAAGTGCACTGCCCTGCATCCTTCTGGCTCCTAGAGTTGGTGGAGGAATTATGGATGTCCTTCAGGCCAACTCTGCCTTCTCTGGGCATCTGACAATCCCATCAATGTGATAGATTCAGCTCCCCTACCAGTGCAGAGCAACAGCTGGTTGGAGGGATCCTTGCAACTTAGCCCAAGTTTTAATGTCCGCATTCCAGTTCGTGCGCAAGAAGACGAAGATCTCTGCATTTATGCTTATTGAGTTGAGCTCTTATTATCTATTGCTGGAGCCACACACTGCCGTCATCCTGAAAATGTTTCTCGGCTGTCTTCCAGGCTCAGTGCTGCCCCAGTGATCTCTCTTCTTTTATTCATTGCTGGTTATAAATTGCTTGTTGCAAGGTTGTATCTATTCTGATTGTTGTGTGCATTCACGTGAAAAGTCCAGATATTGACAGCATATGAAAATATCTTCTCCAGTTCCATTAAAATGAGACTTGAAAATTAATCATTCCTATAGCTTCATATAAAAAGAAGTTATGGATTGAAAAAGTATTGATAGCCTAAACTTTTAAGCTCTTCCTTTTTTGTTTGTCATGGATAGAGAGGGGAATGTTTAGAATGTTGGTTGGCAACAGGTCTGCCTTGTTATGGGCCATACACACTATAAGATTTTCTGAAGACTTTTTCCTTTAGACTTACCAAAACCATATAATATGAGGTCAAACCTAAACACTTTCAATTTGTATGCAATCTGGCAGGCTCTTGCACTACATAGAAAAGGTAAATCTGAAGGAAAAAGTGTTCAGAAAATCTTAACCACTTTACCACCGGACTGTGCGCAGTCGGCAAGCGGTTAAAGTGTGTATGGCCCTTTAGATCGTGAATGCCCCGTTCATACCTGAGCAATTTTCAGCTTGTAAAACGCTCTGCTCTGAAGCTCCAAAACAGCCAACAAGCAAAATTCCATTCATTTCAATAGCCCCTATTTATATATGAGTGTTCTGTCGCCTGAAGCAAAATGCCTGAAGCTCACAAAAGTACATGAGCTTCTTTTTGGCAGATTACAAGCGTTTTTTGCCTCGTAGACTTCTATAGAAATGCCTGACTTGAGCAGAAAAACGCTTGTAAAACGTTTAAATAGCAGCCCTCCACCCCTATTTTCCTCTCCCTCTCCTCTCCCTAGTGCTTTCTATGGGCTAAATGAAAATGCTGTAAAATGCTTGCAATACCCTTTTAAAACACTTTAAAAAAGCTTGTAAAAAGCTGCGAAAAAGCGTAAAAAAAAATGCCAGAAGAATGCCTGTAAATTAATACGCTCAGGTGTGAATGGAGCTGGAAGGTTTTTGGAGGAATTTACAGGGCTTTGGTCTCCCTAAGGTTGAGGCCTATTGATAAAAAATATTGTTTACTGTGTAAGTAACCTTTCAGAGCACTAAGACATTTCATTAGGCCTGATGAAGTGGCTTAGTGCTCTAACATTATGCTTACACTGCATCCATAAATGCATCTACCTTGACCCTAAGGTGTGAAGGTGGGGCTCTAAATTCTTGCTAACCAGTAAGATGGGAAGAGATGAGTGAAAGTCAAGGGAACTGGTCACTATTTTGCATTGTAGAGAGCACCTAACATTTTGGAAATCCAGGGGTATTGCAAAGGGAATTCAATAATATGCATATACATCTGCTTGCTATAAAGTGCTACAATTTTGCATTCTCCTAGAGCTAAAACTTAAAAGGGACTTTACTGCAAAAAAACATAAATAAAAGTACTAAAAGTTCCCCGGTAAAAAATGATCTACTTACCTATCCCACAGCCTGCTTTGCCAATCTTCACTCTCTTCAAGAGTTTTAGTGTTTGGCAAACTCTTCCAGGAGTGTTGGATGCTTTTCTTTGAGCTCTGTAGTTTCTTCCACTACAACCAAGATCTAGTCTTTTTTTTTTTTTTTTTTTTACAGAAGCTCTGAAGATTCCTGGGTTAAAGTGTTCAAAATCAGGGAAGTAACCTGGGACAGGGATGGGCAGGCTAGTTTAGGTCAGTGGGTGGGGACAGAAGGACAACAGTACATTCTATTAAAGTACAGTTACCCTTTTATCGTTTCGGTTCCTTTGAAACTTCATTTATGTACGATTTATGTTTTTAACTGTATTTAAATGGACATGGTATTAAGCAATCAGAAAATGCCCCTATCCACACGTAATACCTGTTGCATTATAAGGTTGATAATGCACCACGTCTTATTAATATTTCTAATTAATAGAAATGTATTATGGTCCTATCTAATTAGATGTGTTAAAAGATGCAGTGATCACACTTCAGTGTAGCAGTAATACTTAGACTTAAACAAAATCCCCTAAGATAACAAAGAGAACTATAAAATTCTGTCTGATGCAAATTTCTAATTCCAAGAATTTATTTCCACTTGAACAATAAAATGTACTTAACTACCAACTCCAGATAGAATGGATTGCTCCGATGTTTTCCCGTCACAATTACTATTGTGTATGTAGCTGTTTTTGGAAACATTTGGTGTATTTTTGTGACCTATTAACATGGTCTGTTAGCTGCAGTAAAAATGTTAAAAGTACATTTGCCTCAGCATGGCACCACTTTCAAACACATAATTAAATCCCTAAAGCATTAGGTGAACATTAGAGCAAAGAAGCTTCTTTAGTGTTTTTTTTTTTTTTTTTTGTTTCTATGGTAGCTTTTACGCTAAATGCTGTGAAATTTCTTTCTTTCTTTCTTTTTTTATGGTCATATGTGATAACAAAAATGCAGATTTACTTATAAATTTGAGTAAAAAATACAATGATGATGCAGTTGCCCGGGGTGCAGTGCAGATGCTGACACCCCCACTGGATGATCACTCTGCAAGTTTTGTACGCATCTCAGAGGGATTTTGTTCCACTCCTCTTTGCAGATCCTCTTCAAGTCATTAAGGTTTCGGGGCTGACATTTGGTAACTCGAACCTTCAGCTCCCTCCACATATTTTCTATGGGATTTAAGTCTGGAGACTGGCTAGGCCACTCCAGGACCTTAACCACTTTAAGAATGGAAGGATTTGCCTCCTTAACCACTTTACCACCGGAGGATTTTCCTGCTAAAAGACCAGGGGTTATTTTGCGATTTTTTACTGCGTGACTTTAACGGACAATCGCGCGGTCGTGCGACGCTGTACCTAAACGAATTTCACGTCCTTTTTTTCCCACAAACAGAGCTTTCTTTTGGTGGTATTTGATCACCTGTGCGATTTTTTGATCACACGCTATAAACAAAAAAAGAGCGTAATTTTTGCAAAAACAACAATATTTTTCACTTTTTTTTATATGAAATTCCCCCAAAAAAAAATGTAAAAATCAAAATTTTTTAAAATTTTCGGCCAATTTGTTTTACGCTACCTATGTTTGGTAAAAAAAATCGCAAAAAGCGTATTTTGATTGGTTTGCGCAAAAGTTATCGCGTTTACTAACAAAGGGAAAGATTTTTGTCATTTTTGGTGTTTTTTTTTTTAACGAGTAATGGCGGCGATCTGCGATTTTTTTTGCGGTACTGCGACATTGCGGCGGACAGATCGGACCCTTGACTGACATTTTTGACACTTTTGGGGGTACCAGTGACATTACTGCAGTAATCAGTGCTATATATATGCACTGTTACTGCAAAAATGACACTGGCAGGGAAGGGGTTAACAGTATTGGACAGGGAGGGGTTAAGTGTGTCCTAGGGGCGTGATTCTAACTGTGTAGGGACAGGTCTACTAGTGTAAAAACAAAGATCAACAGTTCTACATAGTAGAACTGTTTGATCTTCACTTTTACACAGGGAGAACTGACAGGTGGCTTGTTTACACAAGCCGCTCTGTCTTTCTCCCGCTGTAGCGGCGATCGTAGTGTGACCGGCGGACATCGGGTCCGCCAGTCACACTCCCGCACTCCTCCGTGAACGAGCCGAGGCGGGCGCGCGCCTCGGCGGGCGCGCGCCCGCCCGCTATTGGCTCTGGAAGGAGTGACAGGCGAGCGACGTAGACCTACGTCACTCTGCCTGGCCGGGGCCGACTGCCGCAGTAAATATACTGTGCGCAGTCGGCAAGCGGTTAATGACCAGAAACTAAATAAAGAAATGCAGCGCTCATAAAATAACATATGATGTAAATGAACATATGAATTAGAGTCCACTTCGAGCTGGCGTGATGAGTTGTATAGTCCACCAACAACACCCTTAATGTGTGGCAATCCGTCTAAGAAATGACAGGGACAGTGAAGACCTCCACCACACACAAAGTAGCCAGCTGGCCTCTTACCAGATAAGTATGACCACCGCTCTCACAATGGTCATACAACGCTTGTTGTTTATAGAGCTGGATAATCGACCCTGAAAACTTCCAATAGGAGCTCCCAATCCAAATGTCGAATCCCAGAGTGGAAATAGTCAGGCACCATCACTTCCAAAAGTTAAAAAACAGGGTGGAGACCATGGTGAAGTACGTTTCCACAGGAGTATATTTATTAAAGGTAAAATGCACTCACCAGATACATCATAATAAAAAAGCCTTGAATCATTAAAACCGCTATAGCAGTGAAGCACTTCCAGCTTGTGACGTCGACCCGTGCAGAAGCTCCGCCTGAGCTTCTGAAAGCGCGGATATTCAACAATTTTATCTTTAAAGACCAGGCCCTATTTTGCGGTTTGGCACTGCATTATTGTAACGGACAATTGCGCTTTCGTGTGACACTGTACCCAAACAAAATTTATGTCCTTTTTTTCCCAAAAATAGAGCTTTCTTTTGGTGCTATTTGATCACCTGGGCAATTTTTATTTTTTGCGCTATAAACAAAAAAGTGCGACAATTTAGAAAAAAAAAATATATATTTTTTTCACATTCTGCTATATGACATTCTCAAAAAGAAATTTTTAAATTTAAATTATTTAACATTTTAGGCCAGTATTTTCATTAGTTTGTGCAAAAGTTATCGCGTCTACTAACTACGGCAAAGATTTATGTCATTTTTATTGTTTTTTTTTTATCTGCGATTTTTTGTGGGACTGCGACATTGGGGCGGACAGATCGGACCCCTGACTGACATTTTTGACACTTTTGGGGGGACCAGTGACATTACTACAGTAATCAGTGCTAAAAAATATGCACTGTTACTGTAATAATGACACTGGCAGGGAAGGGGTTAACACTATGGGTGATCAAGGGGTTAAATGTGAATCTAGGGGAGTGATTCTAACTGTGGGAGGGTTTTGGCTTCTGCAATGACCATAGAGACATGGGATCCTATATAGAAGGATCACATGAGCGCTGTGATCATTTCAGGGAGATGGACAGTCAGCTGTGTTTACAACAGCCGACCGTCCTTCTCTCTCAGCAAGGAATGATCGCAGGTGTAAGGCAGCAATCGGAGCCACCTGACACACACATCGATTTCCCCGCTGAAGAGCGAGGGCGGGAGCGCGACGGCGGCGGCGTGCGCTCGTCCCCTAGCCTCCTGAGAGCGAGCAATGTAGACCTACGTTTCTTTGCCCAGTAGCGGCTTCCTGCCGCAGTAAATCTGCGGTAGGCAGTCGTTAAGTGGTTAATGTGCTTATTCTTGAGCCACTCCTTTGTTGCCTTGGCCGTGTGTTTTGGGTCATTGTCATGCTGGATTACCTATCCATGACCCATTTTCAGTGCCCTGGCTGAGGGAAGGAGGTTCTCACCAAAGATTTGATGATACATGACCCCGTCCATCGTCCCTTTAAAGCAGTGAAGTTGTCCTGTCCTCTTAGCAGAAAAACACCCCCAAATCATAATGGTACCACCTCCATGTTTGACGGTGGGGATGGTGTTCATCAGCATTCCTCCAAACACAACGAGTTGATTTGATGCCAAAGAGCTTGATTTTGGTCTCATCTGACCACAACACTTTCACCCAGTTTTGAATCATTCAGATGTTCATTAGCTAACTTCAGACGGACCTGTTCATGTGCTTCTTGAGCAGGGGGATCTTGCAGGTGCTGCAGGATTTTAGTTCTTCATGGCGTAGTGTATTACCAATTGTTTAGTTGGCGACTATAGTCCCATAGTCCCATGGCTTGAGATCATTGACAAGATTCTCCCATGTAGTTCTGGGCTGGTTCCCCACAGTCCTCATGATCATTGAAACTCCATAAGATGAGATCTTGCATGGAGCCCCAGACCAAAGGACATTGACAGTTATTTTGTGTTTCTTCCATTTGCAAATAATCGCACCAACTGTTGTCACCCTCTCACCAAGCTGCTTTGCGATGGTCTTGTAGCCCATTCCAGCCTTGTGTAGGTCTACAATCTTGTCCCTGACATCCTTGGTCAGCTCTTTGGTCTTGGCCATGGTGGAGAGATTGGAATTTGGTTGCTTCTGTGGACAGGTGTCTTTTATACCAGTAACAAGCTGAGATTAGGAACACTCCCTTTAAGAGAGTGCTCCTAATCTCAGCTCGTTACCTGTATAGAAGACACCTATATATAGAAGTATATAAAGCTACCATTAAAATTATAGACCGATCCTTTCTTTGTCAGTGTTTAAACGCACAAAATCAGCAGGGGATCAAATACTTTTTTGCCTCACTGTATGAGTTTTTTCTGTATGTTTGGTTGATATTCTGTCTCTATCATTTAAAATACACCTATGATAAAAAAAATTATAGACCCTTCATTCTTTTGTAAGTGGGCAAACTTATACAATCTGCAGAGGATGAAATAATTAGTTTCCCAACTGTGTATATATATATATATATATTTATATATATATATACACATTATCTCACAAAAGTGAGTACACCCCTCACATTTTTCTAAATATTTTATTATAGCTTTTCATGTGACAACACTGAAGAAATGACTGTTTGCTACAATGTAAAGTAGTGAGTGTACAGCTTGTATAACATTTGCTGTCCCCTCAAAATAACTCAGCCATTCATTTCTAAACTGCTGGCAACAAAAGTGAGTAAGTGAAAATGTCCAAATTGGGCCCAATTAGCCATTTTCCCTCCCCAGTGTCATGTGACTCGTTAGTGTTACAAGGTCTCAGGTGTCAATGGGGAGCAGGTGTGTTGAATTTGGTGTTATCGCTCTTACTCTCTCATACTGGTCACTGGAAGTTCAACATGGCACCTCATGGCAAAGAAGTCTCTGAAGATCTGAAAAAAAGAATTGTTGCTCTACATAAAGATGGCCTAGGCTATAAGAAGATTACCAAGACCCTGAAATTGAGCTGCAGCACAGTGGCCAAGACCATACAGCAGTTTAACAGAATAGGTTCCATCATAGTCGACCAAAGAAGTTGAGTGCACGTGATCAGCATCATATCCAGAGGTTGTCTTTGGGAAATAGATGTAGGAGTGCTGCCAGCATTGCTGCAGAGGTGGAAGGGGTGGGGGATCAGCCTGTCAGTGCTTAGACCATATGCCACACACTGCATCAAATTGGTCTGCATGGCTGTCGTCCCAGAAGGAAGCCTCTTCTAAAGATGATGCACAAGAAAGCCTGCGAACAGTTTGCTGAAGACAAGCAGACTAAGCACATGGATTACTGGAATGATGTCCTGTGGTCTGATGAGACCAAGATAAACATATTTGGTTGAGATGGTGTCAAGCGTGTGTGGCGGCAACCAGGTGAGGAGTACAAAGACAAATGTGTCTTGCCTACAGTCAAGCATGGTGGTGGGAGTGTTATGGTCTGGGGCTGCATGAGTGCTGCCACCACAGGGGAGCTACAGTTTATTGAGGGAACCATGAATGCCAACATGTACTGTGACATACTGAAGCAGAGCATGATCCCCTCCCTTTGGAGATTGGGCCGCAGGGCAGTATTCCAACATGATAATGACCCCAAACACACCTCCAAGACGACCACTGACTTGCTTAAGAAGCTGAGGGTAAATGTGATCGACTGGCCAAGCAGAGTCTCCAGACCTAAAGCCTATTGAGCATCTGTAGGGCATCCTCAAAAGGAAGGTGGAGGAAGGCAAGGTCTCTAACATCCACCAGCTCCGTGATGTCACCATGGAGGAGTGGAAGAGGATTCCAGTGGCAACCTGTGAAGCTCTGGGGACTCCATTCCCAAGAGGGTTAAGGCAATGCTGGAAAATAATGGTGGCCACACAAAATAGTGACACTTTGGTCCCAATTTGGACATTTTAATTTAGGGGTGTACTCACTTTTGTTGCCAGCGGTTTAGACATTAATGGCTTTGTGTTGAGTTATTTTGAGGGGACAGCAAATTTATACTGTTATACAAGCTGTACACTCACTACTTTACATTGTAGCAAAGTGTAATTTCTTCAGTGTTGTCACATGAAAATATATAATAAAATATTTACAAAAATGTGAGAGGTGTACTCACTTTTGTGAAATACTGTATATCTCCATTCATGCTTCAAGTGTTTAACTCAATCTCTGTAACTAATAATTTCCGACGCAGACACTGGAAGGCCATATTACCTTGATTTCCAAACCATACAAAGACCTGACACTCTGCTTCAGTTATAGCCCAATATCTTTAATTGGGGTAGACGTAAAAATGTATGCCAAATTGATTGCATCACCCCATGACGCATGGTAGTGCAATACTGTGAGCTACGGTGTGGGACAACAGAAGTGTGTCAGATCTGCACTGCCTTAGTACATTGGGGTGCCATTAAAAAAACAAATGGCACCACAATGTACAAATATGCATAATGTAGCTACCTCTTAGCTGGGGGTCTGGCATGTCTTTTATCAATAATGTGTCCCTCTCTCCCATATCACGTTGGGTGGAATGTCTCCATTACATATGAACAAACCTCTCTGAAGTTTAGACATCACACTGTGCTTTATTGAGAGTTATATTCTTCATGTTGGTATTGCTGCAAGCCATAACCTGTTCTACAAAGGAGATAAGACGTTTTCTGTGGAAGTCAGGCTGTTAAAAGCTGATATCTCAAGCTACATATTGTGCATTTTTCTTCCAGAATTTTACAGTTTGTTTTTTTAAAGACAACTCATGACATCACCCCATAAAAATGAACAATATTTAACAATGTCTTTTTAGCATAAAACTGATGGTTTCCATTTATTTAATTAGTCATTGTAATATTTTTATTATATTTTAATCTTTATTATAAAAAAAATTACTATGTTATCAGTCCCTTGTAAATAGTGAACACTGACCAGTTTTTTGGAAAAGGCACCCAATGTAACTCCCTGTACTGGGTGTAGGCACAAGCTCACCTACTGCTCAGGGTGAAGATGTCAAACTGTGCCCCTATTTCAGCAATGTGCTTGCCTGACCATGTTATGCAATTGGCGTCTTATTCCTAGCAGCATCTATGCATGTTTCAGCAACACTGTGCAGCTCTGGATGCAACAATTTAGTCTCACATGGACCCAGATTGCTCAGAAATGCATAACACACAGCGAAGAGTAATGGCATTCAGGAAAATATCCCCCAGTAAAGCACCCCTCCCACTTTAAAAAGGAACCCTCCATATTCCTTCCCTATAACTCTCACTTCTGTGTTGTGTTTACATAGGGAGTGCAGCAACATCACGGCACTTCCTGTCAGTATGGAGGTTCATACAGAGTTGTTGCATCTCTGTCAAGTGTAGCGCTGATATACTCCTATATTGATGTGTGTCTGTATACTTTAATGAAACGTCCATGGACATTGCTATGTTTGAGTAGTTGGCGACATCTAGTGACCAAATACTGGTAATGCAGCTATGTTTTTCTTTCTGAAAGAGACAGGAAGGGATTGTTGGTTTGGTGACCTACCCATGAACACCTTCTTGTGCAGGGCATGCTGGGTAGGGGATAAAAGGGGCCGGAGCAGCCATTTTAGGTCTCTTGGAATCGTGTGGCCTGCCTGAGAGGACCTGTGGGGAGACGGTGGCCAGATTGCAGAGACCCAGAGACACTCATCCGAGCATCGGAGGACAGGATCCACCCAGTGGGGCTGAATGGAGTGATTGGTCCAGCTGATGGAGAAGCAAGTTTCAGTCACCGGACAAAAGTCACCACACAGAGCCTCTATCCAGTGGGTGAGCGGGTCACGGCCCACAGTTTGTTAAATCTCACATGCAGTTAGACTCATATACAGGCCTCACTGGAAATTATAGTTCCACGAAGGAGCAGAGCAACTGATACTGAGAAGGCTTGAGGCCTATCTACCAAGAAATGTTTAAATAGTTGTTACAGCTACACCAGAAGCATTTTCACTTCAATTTAATTCCAAAACTGTAGATTACAAATCACAAGGAGCCACTTTAGCTAGCGAAGAAAAGAAGATCCAGGACTAAGTACTCCAAAAAGTGAGATCTCACACATAGTTTATAAAGTAGGGGGAGCTCCCAGGTATAGACATATATATATATATATATATGTATACTGTTTCTTTCTAATTGTTTATATTGAAATCCATTGTACTGTTGTCTTATCCTGGAGTGACAATACAGGTGTTTTGTACTATCTTACATTGTATTGTATTGCATTGCATCACAGCTGTGCCAAGGGGATTGAGCCAAGTTAGTGGGGTTTATTGGTAGAGTGCAGGCCCAGATCAAACCAGCAGCCCTTTCGGGGGTCAGTGCTACACAAGAATCCACCTACAGCAATACGGTATGTAGGCAGGTGCAGTCTATTTTCTCTACTAGAGGTGGCACTCGTCCGCAGCAGCAATGCACATGGAGGAGGAAATTGAGGGGAACCTAAACCTAGTTCCTCTATGGTTTCCATGGTCACAGGGAGGCAGCTATCCAATTGGATTAGCAGCCATCTTGGGTCAGGCAGAGTCAATTTAAGACCCTTTGGCGTGCATTTTGCAAGTGGACAGAGAAGGAACAGGTTACCCGTCTGTTTGGGACAGTACTTAGCATCAGGGAAAGGGTCCAGACAGATGAGTAGGGAAAGTGCAGGGATACGCCATCCTTCCTGGAAGCCTCCCTGTTTGGGTACAAACTGGCCAAGCTGCATGCAGCTCCTAAGGACAGACACTGTCAGCACCTCTGAGTCTTTAAACTACTGTCTCCATGCTGTTATGACTTGTGAGTGTTCCTTGTCAGGTTGCCTTCCCACTGAATCTGTTGGGTATTGCTGGACTTTTTTTACAATATATTCCTGTTACTGCACTTGGACTCTGTGCGTTTTCTGCCCACCACTTCACACTGCACCTCCTCACAAGTCGATCGGTACTGTTGTCATTACCCACCTGGATCACCTGCTGGTGGCACTGTGGTTCGCAGAGCAGAGGGTTGTAGTTCCCATTTCCACCAGCGGGTGTCTCCCAGCAGCCAGCAGATTCCTACAATTAGATTTCACCTGATGCTGGCTGCTGGGAAAGTATTTAGTCCCTCTCTCTACAATTCCCTCTTGCTTAAATTTTTTGCCTGACAGCCAGATTCCGCTTGCTAATTTATCCCTAGTCTGTCTCCTGCCAGATCCCGCTCTTGCCTTGTACCTATATCCTGTGCTCTGCTGCCTTTTATCTTCTCCTCTTGTTCCTGATTCCAATTCTGGTCCCATTCCTGACTGTTCCTTGCACCTTCAGTTTTACCCTGTTGATCAAATTTTCCCATTTTGTATATATTGTATTATAGTTAATCTATTGTGTTTGCTGGTGTTTGGATGTGGTTTGTTTCACTATTAATAAACATACCTTATTATACACAGTCTGATTTCAGTTTCCTAAGTGTGGTTACAGAGACCTGGTCATCCCTGCTGCTGAATGCCTGCATTCAATATCCCTGACAGCTATAGTGATCTATTGCTAGCCATTTGTACCCAGCATTAGATCACTATTAAAAAAGGGAAAAAAACAAAAGGCTCCACTCTTGCCAGATACAGATGC
Organism: Pelophylax lessonae; assembly: GCF_965119305.1. Lineage (NCBI taxonomy): Eukaryota > Metazoa > Chordata > Amphibia > Anura > Ranidae > Pelophylax > Pelophylax lessonae. The sequence goes on from NC_138775.1 coordinate 57,540,590, forward strand.
GAGTGGACTAATGCCATAGCTCCTGGTTATATGAGGTCTATACCTTTGGGCCAGTTGCGCAAGGAGTTTATATGTCAGTGTATTACCACAGTTGTTTTTTACATTAAAGAAGACTTTCTACACCATTCCGGTGAGCTCTCTTGTGCTTTGGTACTTCTGCACCACCTAAACACGTTTGCCTTCCACACCGCCTCACTTACATTTTGCCTATGCACTCCATTTTCCACTGCTCGTCAGTATTATTCTCCTTTCAAAAGCAGCCCCATAAAGCCACCATTCACTACCCATCTATGCACCGCTCTTCCATTACTAATAACCTTTAAACCCCCTGTACACCTCTTCCACTACTGCTCACTCTCATTATTCAGCCATCTATTCCCCTCCTCCTCATACAGGCATACAATACAGCCCCTCTTCCTCGCACATGCATACAATACAACCCCCTTTTCACACATATATGCAATACTGGCAAGCTTTAGGAGGATGTAGTTTGCCACATTCTCCCCCACCACCAAAAAAGTGCACCCAGGGCAGCTACCTCCCACTGCTATGCTCTACAATGATATTCAAAGATGCTCACCACTGGCCGTAGTCTAGACCGAAGGAAGGCACTCACCTCCAGAATGTGATACCGATTCTATGGATAGAAAAGTGTTTCATGAAAAAGGCAGTGGAATGGGTTTGTATTCAATATGAGAGGATCCAGTTTAAAACGGGGGGCCGGATTTAAAGAAACTGCAGCTTCAAACATCTATGACGTGTTTCAGTTTCGCCGCGTTCAAATCAATTAACTGGCGCTGCGGCGAATTGGCTAGTGAAACAGCAATAATGAATTCCGCCGTCAGCGGGATTCACTTACGATCGCGGCTTTGCCAATTCGCAAACTTATGTCTTCGTGCTTATAGCAGTTTCACATAGCGATGTGGGGTAGTGGATTAGTGCACACATCACACGTCTGTAATTCATCTCCCTCTGCTGTAGGTTCGAGGCTTACCATCTCCACCTACTTTTTTTATTTTCTTTTTTTGTTTATATTGCTAAAATGTAACGGATTACATCATATATATTGCTAAATAATGTTACACTCAGAAGCGCTTGCAAGCTTACACCATTTTAAGTGTTTTTTTGATCTTGTCTGTGTGTCGAATCGATCTTATGATTGAAAGTACCAAAGGCAAGTGACCAAACCCCTACCCTACTTCAGGGCAAGATGAAACCTCACAATTTTACCATGGTCTTCTTCCCACATTCCATACAATGTTTAGTTCTTTAGCTATATGTGCTTTTTAGCTTTAACACACTCCTTTTTTTCCACCATACAGCTTTATTCTGCACAATAGCTAAGTGCTTTGCAACTTCACTGCAGTTAACAACGTCATGGGTTCAAATCACATCACTACACTTGGGATCTCTTTTCACTCTCATTTTTTTTAACAGTTTTTTTTAACTATCTTGAATTTGGGGGGGGGGGGGGTGTCCTACCCAAATTTCAAGCACATCAATGGAAACAACACAATTTTGATTTTATGAGTGTGGTCCTAGTTTTATCGAGATGCAATTCTTTACATATTTACCATGGTTCTTACAATTTCTTGACCAATAAACATAGGTGTCTGATATTGGACTCTCTCCATATTTCAACAACACAGACCCTCATAGTCCAACACTACATTTGCCTCACACCTCAACACAACACTGTCACATCCCTACTCTACATTACAACCCCTCACATCACCAGTACAAGCAGCATGCAAAGTGCAAAACTCCGGCCTTGGCAGCTTAATGGGCCATACACTAACAATTTGTCTAGACTTTTTCCTGTAGACTTAACCAAACCATATAATATAAGCTCAAACCTCAACACTTTCAATTTGGATGCAATCAGGCAGGCCCTTGCACTACATAGAAAATGTCAATCTGAAGGATAAAGTCTTCTCTAAATCTTACAGTGTGGATGGCCCTTTTGTCTGTAGGCACCCACACAAAACAAAAAAACACATGTTCAATTCTAAAGTCTTTATTTATTTGAGAATGACAGCAGAAGGAGGGATGCAGCAAAATAATATTGTCACTCTCCAGTCCGTGTGCCTTTACAGCGCCAGACCACGATCTTTGCTCCATGGCTACGGGATTCTGATGTCTTCCACAACTTCAGGCAGAGTTCAGAATCCATTCTGCACCTCTACCAGCTCATAGGGGACAGGCATGGCAAGGTTGCTGGTCAGCTTCCAAGCCACTTTCGAAGTTCCAGGGTGTTCATGTTGGTCATTGGCCATGTGCCTTACCAAATATCCACTGACCACAAAAGAAGATGAGTGGAGTCCATCAAGGTGGGTTTCTACCACCTACACCCGCAAGCAGTACCACTCCTGGAAAAATAAAACAAAGGATAAGACATTTCATTATGAAAATCACATCTTAATGCCTGTTTGCTTCATTCTGAACTTCATTTAATTTCGACATCACGAGTGAAATAACACATTTTATGCCAACTTACACAAACCAGAAATCATTAATGTAAACATTTGAATACACACCTGTGACGCCAGACAGCCCATCACCACAGGCTTCCCATGGTACGTGCCATGATTCCAAGATGTTGATGTTCTGGAAAATTACAACACCATAAGATACCAAGCAGCCGTTCATGTTATCAATAACTACACAGGTGGCATAGACACAAATAAACACCTGCCAGCTCTTCTCAGCCCTTTACACTATTCACAATACCAACATGTTTATGGTTAGAGGTGCATGTTTTTGCTCAAGTAACACAATTTTACCAATGTTGACTACACTTTATCTACAATGGCAAGTGTCATTGGCAGATGATAATGACCCTCTGTCTCCCTGTGAGTGGCACCTCTGCTAACTAGCTAATTAATACACATGCCCTATCTTGACCGGTTACAGTACTTACATGTAAAGTGGCTAGCAACCAGGGTATTCCGGGTGGCCATACCTGCAGCGGTGCTCCGCCGCCTGGGGGCCGCCGGCTGACGGACCTCTGGCTCCCTCAGCTCCGTCAGCTCCCAAGATTCATCCCGGGCAACGCACATGTTGTGCAACACGCAGCACGCCAGGATGATCTTGGAAGCCTTTGTAGGAGAGTACAGGAGTTCACCCCCAGGCCGGGCCAAGCAGAGAAACCGGGATTTGAGAAGACCTATGGTCAACTCAATGATACTCCGGCTTCTCCGCAAGGCCCTGTTGTAATTCCTCTCTGCTGGGCCCTGGGGGTACCTGATTGGAGCCATCAGCCACGTCAGCTGCGGGTAACCAGCATCCCCTGAAAAATAAGAAAAATATACATTAGTTCTTCCTATCATGTGACTTTAGATGACTCCTCAAAATGGGAGACAATTAGGCATTTTACTAAACAACCTGCTCGTCTGTTTGCAAAAACTCATATGAAACATCTCAACTCTGTCTAACTGCCTAAATCACTAATACAAATGGGAAAAAGGACACACAAAGTGGTGGGTTTCTCTTGCAAGTTCCAACTTGGCCCCTATTTTGTTCCTATTACATTAGCCTAGGTCTTACTTCTGGAATATATCTGCAACTAGAGTGAGGAAACCAATATTGACTCACTTATGCAAAGTACTTTGGGGATATGGCAATACCATTGGAATCATTTGTAGGTTTTCTTTGGGTGGCTAGAGGACACCATTTACACATTGGTTAACCACCTTCATTGGACTCAAAGACAACTTTGCAAATCTTTCTTTTGTGAGCTGCTAAGCTGCTGATCTGGTTGTGTGTGAACAGCCTGACAACTCCTAACACATCCATTTTAGGTAGGCTTTGCTTAAATCAGGGTGTACACCGATGTAGCTTATTCCTATGTCTATGTAATCTTACAGTTTATGTTGTTAAGACAAAATACTTTACCAATAAGCCACCCTTGGGGCATTTGTCCACTTTCAAACACCTCGTACAGAGTACTGGTTCTTAACATACTGGAATCATGGCACGACCCTGGGTGACCAGTGTTGACACTCATGATGCGCCGTTTGGCGTCACACACTAATTGGACGTTCACGGAGTGGTACTGCTTGCGGTTCCGGTACTCACTTTCGTGGCTCCTTGGTGGCCTAATGGCTATGTGGGTGCCATCGATTGCCCCTAGGATTTGCGGCATGTGTGCCCGCAGGTAGAAACCCAACTTGACTTCATTCCACTCATTTTCATTCTGTGGCCAGTGGATAAAATTGGGCACTATATCGACTATGGCATTAATGACCAACATGAACACCCTTGAAACTGTGGGCTGGCTAATGCCCATGATACTTCCCGAAGTGGCTTTGAAGCTGCCACGCCCTAAAATATACAAAGTGGCCAGCAATCTGGCCATGCCGGGCACTGCATGGCCGCGCTGTGTGTCCGGGTCAATTTTGTCTGCTATGAGCTGGTAGAGGTGTAGAATAGTTCCTCGCTCGAGCCGGAACTTCCTCCTGACATCAGAATCCCGCAGCTTGTCCAAATAGATCGTTGGAGCAAAAATGCGTGGCTGGCGAGGTAAGGGCACACGGACTGGAGGTGCTGCTGCTGGAGGTGCTGCTGCTGCTGCTGCAGCTTCCCCACCTTCTGCTGCAGCTTCCCCACCTTCTGCTGCCTCCTGTGCTAGGGCCTCCTCAAACAAGGCACCGATAAATGCCAGCATTGCACCATCTAATGCGTCTGGGATATCGTCCTCCATTTTGAACGCGCAAATTCGCGAATGCGCAGATATATATAGAAACGGCCGCTAATTATCACACCTGTGAGCCAGCTATAAAAGGAGCACATGGCCAATATGGCTGCTGGATGTTATAGATCGATGTTTCTTATGTGCTAGCAAGACCCTGTGACCCACAACCTACATTATCTGGAGGTAAGACAATTGTATCTCTCTCTCCCAAAAAAAAGGAAGGAGAGAATTTGTACTTATCTTGGGTGTGCTTAAGTTGTCTATGGTGAATCCCCTCCAACCCACAATAGCTTGGGAACCCCTCAAGTGTCTTTTAATCATTGGCAGTTGGCCCCATGTGCATGTGGTTTGGACATGTGTTTTCTCATGTTTGTTAAAGGTGTGCAGTCTAGATTTGGCATCTAAACCTGCCCCCTTACCTTCCCAGCTTCCAAAGACACCATTTTTGCTTTCCTGATAACTGTAATTTATTATGTGCACGTATGTAGGTCATGCGATTTCTCATGTATGTTTAATGTTTGCAGCCTCCTTTTGCCTATAAAGGATTACACCACCCCCCCTCCACCAAGTCTGTTTGTGCCATTAGGTAAGTGTTTGGAGGGCCTCGTGTGATTTGTACCCATATGCGTTTTCTTATGTGTATTTTTTCCATTTCTTTGCAGCCTCTTCTGCTCTTTGCCACCACCACCACCACCACCGTGTTTGTGCCATTAGGTAAGTGTTTGGAGGGCCTCGTGTGATTTGTACCCATATGCGTTTTCTTATGTGTTTTTTTTTTTCCATTTCTTTGCAGCCTCTTCTGCTTTTTTTGCCACCACCACCACCACCACCGTGTTTGTGCCATTAGGTAAGTGTTTGGAGGGCCTCGTGTGATTTGTACCCATATGCGTTTTCTTATGTGTTTTTTTTTTTCCATTTCTTTGCAGCCTCTTCTGCTCTTTGCCACCACCACCACCACCACCGTGTTTGTGCCATTAGGTAAGTGTTTGGAGGGCCTCGTGTGATTAGTACCCATATGCGTTTTCTTATGTGTATTTTTTCCATTTCTTTGCAGCCTCTTCTGCTCTTTGCCACCACCACCACCACCACCACCACCGTGTTTGTGCCATTAGGTAAGTGTTTGGAGGGCCTCGTGTGATTTGTACCCATATGCGTTTTCTTATGTGTTTTTTTTTTTTCCATTTCTTTGCAGCCTCTTATGCTCTTTGCCACCACCACCACCACCACCGTGTTTGTGCCATTAGGTAAGTGTTTGGAGGGCCTCGTGTGATTTGTACCCATATGCGTTTTCTTATGTGTTTTTTTTTTTCCATTTCTTTGCAGCCTCTTCTGCTCTTTGCCACCACCACCACCACCACCGTGTTTGTGCCATTAGGTAAGTGTTTGGAGGGCCTCGTGTGATTTGTACCCATATGCGTTTTCTTATGTGTTTTTTTTTTTCCATTTCTTTGCAGCCTCTTCTGCTTTTTTTGCCACCACCACCACCACCACCACCGTGTTTGTGCCATTAGGTAAGTGTTTGGAGGGCCTCGTGTGATTTGTACCCATATGCGTTTTCTTATGTGTTTTTTTTTTTCCATTTCTTTGCAGCCTCTTCTGCTTTTTTTGCCACCACCACCACCGTGTTTGTGCCATTAGGTAAGTGTTTGGAGGGCCTCGTGTGATTTGTACCCATATGCGTTTTCTTATGTGTTTTTTTTTTTCCATTTCTTTGCAGCCTCTTCTGCTTTTTGCCCACTACTACCACCACCACCACCACCAAGTCTGTTTGTGCCATTAGGTAAGTGTGTTCTGTAACTGTTCACTAATTATACTGTATATGAAGAGCAATCTGCAAATCCTGTTTTTTCTGTTTTCTCTTTTGTCATTTCAGATTTAGGAGTTTGGGGCTCTTTGCTGCTGCTGGACAGCCAGATTCTCTGCCCACCTCGTGCTCCCATGGCCCCACCCACTGGAAGGATGAGAAGGGGCAGGGTGGCCAGGGTGGCCAGGGGGGGCAGGGGGGGCAGGGTGGGCAGATCGTCTGGCTCTGGTGTGAGGGAGGCTCCAGCTGTATCCATGAGGGAGTCCACCATCCCCATCCCGGAGGAGGAAGCCGGGGGAGGTGGTAACACACCAAGTGGACAAGCTGGCTCTTCTGACAGTAGTCCTGGAGCGGGTCCGTCCACCAGAGTCAGCTTGTCCACATTATCCCGGCTTCCCCGTTTCACCCACAATCAGTGCTGTGCCCTGGTCCACGCCTATATGGCCAGATATCAGGCGATACATGGGACCGCGTCTTACTCAGTAACAGAGAAGAACAGATTGTGGGATGAAATCCGGGATGCTGTAAATGCACTGGGTGAAGCACCTCGCCACCGTGACAGTGTGCGGAAGAAGGTCAACGACATCTGTGGGTCCGTTCGGAAGAAGCTAATTGCATGGGCTGCGGAGGGTCTTTATGACCGACAAGGTCGGCTGGATGAACGTGCACGAAGTTCTCTCTGGGATTATCAATTACCTTTCTTGAACATCATAGGACCTGATACCATCTTTACCAGAGAGGACTTAGATTCGGATGCTTTGCACCGAGGTAGGATATTATCTTGGATGTCAATTGTGTGAGTTGTTTGGAAAAGATTAACTACTATCCTATGTGTGACATTAATAGAATGTGATACTTGCCCTTCCAATTGTCCTTTTTTTGTTTTCCCCAACCTGCAATTTGTTCATCTGTAGCACGGATCTCAGCCCCTCCACAGCCCATGCAGCTTGGCGAACCAGACGGACTCACAGGTGTTGACATCAGTGCTGACCCTCCTCCTGGTAGGTCCAATATCATACTGTGCCAAACAATGTAGATGTTTTTTTTTTTCCAAGATAGCTCATATTGCTATGTCCTTTACAGAAGATCCGCAGCAGGGAACACACCCAGTGCAGCTAGGCCTGGAGGAAGGTGTTGGTATGTCTAGCCAAATAATGTTTTTTGGAATCTTATTAACCCCATTAACACACATGTTTTTTCTTATGAAAGAGTGTTGCCTTTTAGATGTTTACCCTGCAAAACACAGTTGACAGCATTAATGGGTGCCGTCATTAGTAGGCAGACCAAGCCTTCTTAACCTTTGGGAGGGTTTAGCAAGTGTCCTATGAGCCCAGGAAAGCACTTTTGAATGTTTGGCCTCAATGCTTCATTCATGAAGCTAGGAGGGCAATCTGGCCATAATCATTACTGACTAAGGTTATGTACTAAACATGTTTTTTTTTTTGTTTTTAAAAGAACATCAGGCCCCTCTTGACGTTGCAGCTGGAGTTGGATCAGGAGCTGGCGACGATTCTGCATCCAGTGCTGTGGTATGTGATATAAGGGAACAAGGTGCACATGTAACATTTCAATGGTAGCATTGATTTTGGACTAGATGTGGCTTACATTGTGTGTGTTAAATTAGTGCTATGACATTCTGACGATGCACCAGCACAACAAGAGTTCTATCTTGAACATCAGGGAATTATGTTATAATTTGGTGTGCCACTAATGTTCCAAAAACATCCAGGATCTTTAAAGTCCGGCCAGTCTTTGATTTTCCAGGTCCAAATTCATGGGTATCGTTTGGTTGGGTTGTCCTGTAGCCGATTGATGGCAAGATTTTAGACAACATACGTAGATGTATAAAGTCATTGGTGTAGTAACAGATTTACCAAAAGCATAAACAACCTACCACACCAGGGTTAATTGGGAACACCTTCATGTTGAATCTTTTTTGCCTTTGTCATATTAGTCCTACCAATATAATATGTACCCATTATCAGAAGTGTTGCTAGCTTGGATAATCTTACAATGAACAAGTACTCATTAGAAGCACATCAAACTTTTCAACGTTCTGCTTGGGGTGTTAAGTTGTCAAACTAATCTGAAATATTTAGTCATGATGTTTGATAATGATTTGGTCTATTTATTCTGCTTTCAGGTAGCCTTAGATGCAGAGGGATTGTCACCTACCCAACTTCGTCCATCTATGCTGGATGTAGCCGAGAGGCTGCTTGATGAGTTTCGGATCCAAAATGAGTTAAGGAGGCGTACTCAGCAATCTACTGAGGCAGTACGTCTGCTCGGGCTCATACAGGAATCTGTAGCAACAATGGTACAGGTTCACCAGGATATGGTACAGGTTCAACAGGATATGCGTAACAGCTTGGTAAGTTTAGCAGACCAGCATCAACGGGATCGGCAAAGTGTTGACACTCAGGTGCTGGCCACACGCCAATGCCTGTTTGGATCTGAAGATGCCCCATTGGCAGAGCCCTCCCAAACATCTCACTCACCTGCCACTGCAGGTTGTGGTAGTGGGAGGGTAATGCCAGTGTTGGCCACTTGTCAGGCAGCTGGGGATGGGACAATTCCTCCTGTAGCCACTCCTAGCACTTCACACTCCGTTCGGACTCCCACACCCCTCAATGAGCAATCCTCCTGCACAACCTCAATGCGCACTGGTTCCACAGTACCCCTTCCACCTGACTACATTCCCTCCACACCTTTATCACTTCACTCCTCCCCAGGCCGTTCTTCTTTTTTGTCACCAATGCGACATGTCGTTTGCCCCCGCACCGTGGACCACAACAACCAATCAACCACCACTCCCCACACATCTTCACAACCCTTGCACCACCAGCAGCATCAAATAGCCTCGGAGCAGCAACTATCCCATCTCATGTTAATGGCACACGTTGCCCAAATTCTTAGGCTGACCCCAGAGCAGATGAGACTATTGGCACAACATCTTCTGTCTGGGACATTTCCAAGGTTCAACACCCTGCATCATCAGCAGCCTCAGACACAAGATATGATCCTAATGGGCCACTTGACCACAACTCTACAGCTAACCCCAGACCAGATGGAACTATTGGCCCACCATTTGATGGCAGGAACCTTAACAGTGCTCACCACACTGCTTCAGGCACCACCACCAACTTAATTTTTTGTTTTTTTGTTTAATTTGGTTTAGTTTTGTTAATGATTGTTACATTGGCCAATTTGTTGGGCCATTTTTTTGTTTAATTTGAGGGTGGCACAATATGATTTATTATAGTGCTTTTTTTGGGGATGAAATAAAATTTTATGCAAAATGATTAGTTTGTGTTTGCTCTTTGGTTTTTTAGGAGTGTTGGTGGCCAAGTAATGGCCCTGGTTAATGTAGGCATTTATACACACGTGCTTCTCGATCTCCAAACATATGATTTCATGTAAATTTAGATAACTCAATGTTCACATAACGACCCAAGAAAAGGTCTCCCTTCAAATGTAGCTTCAAAACAAGTCTCAAGGCTAACATAAACCAAAGCCAACATACTAACAATTACAGACCACACCACTCGACTAAACAAATACAACACAAAAGACATTAGATGTGTACACCAAAAAGAAAACTTGGGTAATAAAATAAATGTTTTAATAACACATGTGGGTGTCTACCAACTGTAGCGTACAAAAAATATATTACAATATATAATAGAATGAACTAAATTGCCAATGTAACATTTGTGTTGCAAAGAGCAACATACTTTAATTTTATTTAGATAAACATATTTTATGTGTTTTAAAAAATTTTTTGAGGTTTTCACTAAAACAAGTCTTTTTTGTAAACATTTTTGTTTTTTTCCGTTGCCAAAAACAACAACATTTTTGGTTTAGTTTGTTACCAAAAACAACAAGGCTTTTTTGTAAACATTTTTGGTTTAGTTTGTTACCAAAAACAACAAGGCTTTTTTGTAAACATTTTTGGTTTAGTTTGTTACCAAAAACAACAAGGCTTTTTTGTAAACATTTTTGGTTTAGTTTGTTACCAAAAACAACAAGGCTTTTTTGTAAACATTTTTGGTTTAGTTTGTTACCAAAAACAACAAGGCTTTTTTGTAAACATTTTTGGTTTTGTTTGTTACCAAAAACAACAAGGCTTTTTTGTAAACATTTTTGGTTTAGTTTGTTACCAAAAACAACAAGGCTTTTTTGTAAACATTTTTGGTTTAGTTTGTTACCAAAAACAACAAGGCTTTTTTGTAAACATTTTTGGTTTTGTTTGTTACCAAAAACAACAAGGCTTTTTTGTAAACATTTTTGGTTTAGTTTGTTACCAAAAACAACAAGGCTTTTTTGTAAACATTTTTGGTTTAGTTTGTTACCAAAAACAACAAGGCTTTTTTGTAAACATTTTTGGTTTAGTTTGTTACCAAAAACAACAAGGCTTTTTTGTAAACATTTTTGGTTTAGTTTGTTACCAAAAACAACAAGGCTTTTTTGTAAACATTTTTGGTTTAGTTTGTTACCAAAAACAACAAGGCTTTTTTGTAAACATTTTTGGTTTAGTTTGTTACCAAAAACAACAAGGCTTTTTTGTAAACATTTTTGGTTTTGTTTGTTACCAAAAACAACAAGTCTTTTTTGTAAACATTTTTTAATTTTTTTTAATTTTTATATTTTTTTTTTGGTTGCCAAAAACAAGGCTTTTTTTAATTTTTTTTTTTTTTTTTGGGTCCCAAAAAAAGGGTTTTTAATTTTTTTTTTTTAATTATAATTTTTTTTTAAGGGAGAAATGTCACATTGCTGGGTACAATAACAAAACCAATGAAAAAAAACTATGATCTTTTTAACGGGGTGACATTCCTCACAAATGGCTCCTTTGGGTCTGGAGCAACCCCCGAAATGTTTTCTAAAACTAGAATTCGGTCAATACACCATGTCACATACTCCAAAAGGTCCTCATAGGTGAGGTGGGTGTGCCCTGGGTAGAAAAAGACATAACAATTAGTTTTAGCCAAAATGATCCAAACAACGATTGTAATTAATGTGCCTCAACAAATATGCTTAGGAGTCTATTGTTTGGCTTTTATCAACACTCTGAAGCAAATATGCTAAATTGCTGTTGTAAACCTTGAACTCAAACTTTCACAGCAAATTGGTCAAAAGGTTACATAAGATGGCTTGGAATGTTAGTAGCAGTTCCACCAAAGCTAAGTAAAAGGCTTTTCTTCATGTCAACACAAGCAATCATTTAGAAGAATGTAAGGTGTTTTGGGTTCAATTGGTCAACACGATACATGTGCACACATTTATCTCTATCACCATTGGAGTTTGTGTAGCGTTCTCTCTCCCTCTTACTGTCTATAGATTGAACCTGACACATAGTAGAGACTTACCCTTTGGAATTCGGAGGGCCAGTTCTGGCCGGAGGAGATATGTCTGCTCCCCTTTATGTTTTTCCGCCATCCCAGCTGTGTTAAGAGAAAATAAAAAATGTATCTAAAAATCGAATCACGCTAACTGTAGGTTACGCAGTCATGAAAACGCTCTAACACCCACTCATTACCCCTCCACATTTCCCTGACAGTTAGATTTAGACTTTGATATGGTGGTGATGCAGATTTGTACAGTGCAAGCGTCATTCTACTGGGTGAAGCTTGTAGCGTTAAGGATACGTACTCCCTGCTTTGGTGCTGATTGTGTTTTTCGGATGTTTTTTGTGCCTCAGCCCTGCCTGTTCTAAGTGTTGGAAACATATCATTTTGGGAGGGCTGCGGAAAACTAATCAGGTTAGACTTACACTCTCTAGGTTTTTGGGGACAAGAGAAATAACAATCCTCCTTTTTACATGGCCCCTGTACACACCTCTAGGCACCTCCCTCCTGTTGTTTGACCCCACAGCAGGCAGCTTGCTATGGAGGCACATGAGATGAAGCCAAGCACCCTGTGCCTGTTCAGGCACTAGGCTGTGAGCCAGCCTTGCCCCCCTCCCTTCCAATGGTCTCAATGATTAGGAGTGACAGCATCAGGAGGCAATATTGGCATGCTGTCACCTCAGTTAAGGAGGAGAGGGAGTCTGTTCCAGACAAGTATTAGTGCAAAAATTTGGACCGTAAAAAATGGTCCCAGTAAGTCTTAGGGGGAATATGCACACCTATCACTTGGAATACTAATGCATAGAATGCATTCACATAAAGAACCTGCTGCCTTTAGAACAACTTGAAGCCTGAGCGGGGACATACACAGTTAGCATTTCTCCACTTACTAAGTAGACACATTACTGGAAAAGCACACAACTTACCATCATCAGGTTTTTTTTGGGCCCCTGAAGTGGATGGCGTGGCTGGCTCTGGAGAAACTGCACAAAAAGAACACAAATTGTGAACTGGAATGTGGTACATTACCGAGGAAGAGTATTTATGAAAGATTGACAAACACACATTTTCAGTGTTGACTAAATCAGGACATGATTAAATTACAATGTCCACAAAAAATTTACAAGTACAAAGCACACCATTTCCAATGTAGAGAAACTAACACCAATTTAGAATAGGGTGGCTTGAGATAACTTACAAAAGATAACATGTCCTGTAAAGCTCCCCAAAACCACCTTTCAAACATGAAGGTTAAGCAAGAGTGTTTCATGACCAACCTTCCTGTCACATATAGCAAAACTACACTTGCTTAGACTCCAACTTAGATTATCCTAGATACACATCATCCTAGCACACACAATTCATGTGAGAATCTAATTTTAGGTACTTACAGACTAGTTCAGGGGAGCCTGGAGTGGGGGAGGATGGGGGAGACCCTACATGGGGGGATGGTGTCCCTTCATGGGGGGATGGCGTCGTATCTCCTAGAAACACAAAGACACAAATACAATCCTTGAACCAAAGCTATTTGATAAAGGCACACAGAAAGTAGTTGGGAAACATTGAAGGTAGTAGTTACTTTGGACTGGGTAAGCAGCGGCCCCTCTTCCCCAGTCCTCCACAACTAACATCCTCAATGTCAGCTGCTACATAACCCCAATGGCAAAATATAGATATTACAGCCCTTAGATTTCCCAGGACACATTGAACACACAAACACATGTAGAATACTTACTTCCCATTTGAGGAGAGCCCAGGTCCTCATCCGGTTCAGACCAATTGGCCTCTTCTTGGGCAACAATGTCTTCCTGGCCCGAATCCAGGCGACTTGGCCCTGCCTGAGGCTCCTCTCTTGCTGAAGTTACATCAACCACAAAAGAAAACAAAACAAACAATCATTCCTCCAAGTTCGACCTAATACACAACACACCAGCACATCCACATTACTTACAGTGGGCCTGAGAAGGCTGAGCCTCCACATCCTGATCACTGGTTTCTAAAATAAAAGAAAAACATTATATATTATTTATGGACACAAATAGGCAGTAACCTCTCATCATGCTAGCACCATACTCAATGCCCCTACAATTCAGAACATAGAAGTGCACTTACACCAATGAGATGCATTGACCATGTTTTAAAACAGGAGGGCACCATGCAAATTAAGTGGGCGCCTAAGGCCTCGCACCTACAGGGGCCTTGCGGCCAGTGGCGGAGCACCAACATTTCGAAGGGCGCAGTCAGGGAAATCTCCCAAGTAAAAGATTGCTTTCAATCCTCGGATCAAAAAGTTGCAGCAGTGTGCTGCAGTCCCTTCACTGCGTCTGCCAGGTGTCTGTTGTCCGCTGACACTTACTCCTCCTTCTCTGCCTGGGGATTGGCCGTCTGATCATGTTATCCTAAGATGTGGAGGAATCGGTAGGTGTGTACCTGCACCAGTAGGAAGTGACTGGCCGGTCAACTCACTCTGCTATCATCAGTTGTTGCTCTGGGAGGAGAGCTCCGCCCTGGACCCGGAACATACAGGTAACCAGGCCCAGACTTGATATTTTGCAGGCTGGTCATAGATTTGTTGTGTCCACTATGCAAAGGGTTGAGTAGCCCCAGGGAATTTGGAAGAGTCTGAAAATGGTTGGTGGAGGAGGAGGAGAAGAAGGCCCTGGGTGGCTGGGGGACAAGGAGAGGGCCCCTGGGGGTTTTCTAGAGGAGGAAAGATCCACAATGACGCCAGAGTCAATTGCCAAGGAAGAGAGTGGAGCTGAGCAAGTCCTGCCTATCTGACATGAAAGCCAAACATGGTGTAGATGGAGCCCTTTGCCCTACACAATGACAGCACCGGAGGTGGAAGGTGAGTGGTATTGGGTATTTGACATTATAGAGCATATGGACTCTGTCCATTATTGGTAGTTTTGTTTGGAGTTGTCCTTTAGATGTTTAACTGTGTTGTTTTTGACCCGAGCTGTGAGGGACTGAGGTATGACAGCCCACTATGCTGAGACTTATAGTGCCCTAGAATGTTGAGGACTGAGGAATCCTTAGTCCCTAACAGAGGGCACTACAAGTCTTAGCATAGCAGGCAGTATTTCCTCATTCCCCTACAGAGAGCATTACAAGTCCAAGCAGGTAGCCTTCTGCAGTGGGACTTGTTGTGCCCTTGACTGTGGTGGACTGAGGAAGGGAAGTGTAAGAGGGTCTCTGTAAGCTCAGATTTATGGGGGAGTTTTGGGGACCACAGAGTTCCCTTTTACACCAGAGTCCACAGCTTCCCCCCTCAAATAATGGTTCCCAAACTCTCCTTATATCAGAGTCTTCACACTTCCCTCTTACAGTGTAGTAAGTCTGGAGACTCCGATGTAAAGGGGGCTCTGTAAAATGTGATTAGAGATTTGAAATTTCTACCATTTTTATTTTCTACTTACGATCCACAATTTTCAGCTGCTCAAATGGCTCGCTGCCTCGTAAGGCATATTGGAGTGTGGCCGTCCTCCTCCTCCCCTTCTTCACCAAAAGCACAAGAGGGTGCCGGCCGTCCGCTTTGGCTAGAAGCAGAAGAAAAAAAAGAAACATAAAAAATACGAATGTACATAGTAGTATTAAAGGTTGTGAAGAGACACTTGATGGAGGTAGGAAAGGTAGGAGCGAGAGGGAGGGGGGGGGGTGTGTTGGTATTAGTGTTGTTGCATAGCTAAACACATGTCCACCTACCCAAAAAATTGTAACCTATCTGGTCACATGTAATGTATATTTTTACTTACTGGAGATTTGCTCCACAGCCTTTAGCAGGAGCCTGGGTGAGCGCCTTTTGGCATCACTCCAGGCCCGCTGCAGATCCACCATATCAGCCTGGAACTGAAATCTCCGCTGCAGCCTCATCCGGACACGACACATCATCTTGTGCTTTTGGTGAAGATGCATATTAATGCTATCATACCCCCAGAGGAGGAGGAGCTGTGGAAAGAGCAGTGTATGTTTGAGTCCAAGTATGTCCAAAATAGTACAGTCTTCAAATAACATGCTAGGTCGTCTTTGAGATATTGTAGAACAAAGAATTCCATTTCTGGTGATACATATACATCGATGTCCAAATCTACCTCCATGACATAGGTTGCCCCACACTGGTGATTTCCTCTACATGATATAGCCATTTTCTCAATTGGCCTTTCATGACACAACCAGGGCCACCATCAGGGGGGGACAGGCAGTCACTGTATTTACAACCTTATTGCTGTCCATTTAGCAGGGTGCAAGTAACTTTACACACATGTAGCATAGGTATCAACTTTTGTCACCATGTTAAAAGGACAGCAGTATGGGTAGCATTACAGTGACTGTTATTAGTCCAGGCTCACTAAACTAGCCAATGCTTGGAAAAGCAAGCCATGCAGATTGCTTTTCAGGTCCCTTTTAACTGATTGGGTGTGGCTGTTAATTTTTGACGCAGACCTGATAAGCCCCTCAATTCTCCTTTATGGAGTGTTATATGTAAATGGGATTGCTTCATTTGAGATGCAGATTTAAACTATGTATGGCCAGGCTGAAGGTACCCAAGTGGATTGCTCGATCACCTGGAGGACAACGTACAACCAGTCTGTCAGATTTTACACACACTTATCGCTAGCATCTCTTGTAGCCACTAGCAATAATCACTGTGTTTTCCTGGCAGGGGCAGCACCGGGTGAACACAATGGCTCCGCAGGAGGGTTTCCCCTGTCTGTGTTGATGGTGGAATCAAGGCAAAATGTTTTTCCTGCAAGCCACGGGACAAACAAAGATAGTTTTGTAATTAATCCATGATTTTGCCAAAATGGAAAAAAAAAGAGGTTTGCTTTGTATATTCTTAAGTTTGCTACATAACTAGAACATGTAACAGTGTTATATCATTGCATGAGATTTCCCCTCACTTCCTGTCTTGGTGTCACCACGACAGGAAATGAGGGAATCTCCCGTGGGGGAATCTCCCGTGGGGATATAGCCAGCAATTCTTTCCTTTTATATATACTATGGACATTATAAGGCAACAATTGCAAGCTATTTCCCCACAGTGATATTCCCCTCACTTCCTGTCATGGTGACACTAAGACAGGAAGTGAGGGGAAATCTCATGCAATGATATCACCCTATTAGAAATTGGAGTTCCGTCTAAAAAGTATACATAAAGTAAGCACTTGGTTTCCAAAGTGGCAAAATTATGGAGGAGTTAAAACCCCATAGTGTGATCGGGGAATCTGTGTGTGCTTACACTCCTCAATGTGTCTGTTCATTATGCTGTGCTGAATTATCCTTGATTCGCAATTCCTGCAAGAGTTGCACATGGTATGTGGGAGATGCGAATTTAAGGTGGCATAATTATCCACACAATCACACATAATCCTTTTTTAAAGGTCCCCAGCAGAATTTGATGGCATAGTGGTTCACAGCAGTGCCATCAAATTCCAGTTAGATCTGTAAATTAACAAAGCAATGTGATCTGGGGGTGTATTTAACTTGCAATGGACACCCCCATTCATTATCATATGGCAGTGTGAGATGGGTGTGTTGGGAATGTGATCCATTAAGAAAAGTGATTATACACTCATGTGTTTCTTTTAGAGGTGATTTGTTCAAGGCAATCCTTTGAAGACATGACCATTCCAGATTTTTGGGATCACTGATTCCATCTCAGGTGAACCAATTAGCTGCTGTGTGCAGATCCAGCTTATGATGGTAAGAGTGTCAGACAAGACAAACGGTGCCGAGCTTGCAGTGTGTATGGATGTATGTAAGGCAATAATTTTTGGCATTATGCATTTAGGGAATATAATGTTTCTAATCTTGCATATATGAAAAGGGTCAATACATTTGTCTTTATCTAGACAGATTCCAAAGCGTCAGAGCAATCTGTCACAGATAATTGTGTTTCATTTTGTGCAAACGTTGAAACTAATCAAATCTATCTATATACAGGCATAGCCCACTTTAAGTACACAATGGGACCAGGGCATGTATGTAAACTGAAAATGTACTTAAAGTGAAGCAATCCCTTTTTTCTTTTCTCAATGCATGAAAATACACCAGCTCCATTGTAAATTTTGGCCACATTGACATAGCCTTACTCCGAAACCATGTGGGAGCATGTTAAGGGGATCCAGGACTATGACATGATAGATTACCTAGGCAAGCTGCCCAGCCACAAAATGGATATGGTGTAGTCCTGGGTACCCTCTCGTTGCTCCCTAAGTTTGTTATCCCTGTCACTTATGGTTTGTGAGCAGTGTCATGGCAAGCTGAACAAGCTGTGTCCTTACTCACAATTGTATATAAAGTGAGTGTACTTAAAGCAGGGTATGCCTATCTATATCTATATAGAAAGTTCAGAGATGTGAACCTGTTCCCTATTATATACACTAATATATGGTATATAACATATTCTATAATGTATATAATGTATATATTGTATATAATATATACATAGTATATATATTGTCTCGAATATATATATTTTCTATAATATATATTTTGTGTGTGTGTGTATATATATATATATATATATATATATATATATATATATATATATAGGGAACAGGTTCACATCTAGGAAGTTTCTATAACAGGAAGCTTCTAGATCACGTCTAATAGGCAGAAAGTGCATGCGCAGATCAGCAGACCAAAAGTTTCTTGCACACCCACTAGATAAGCGACACACCCACCCACCCACCATCCCCCACATTCACACCCCCTCCTTACCTTACACACAAATGCCACAATTTCGGACGTGTAGAGCGCAGGAGCCATGATTGCGAGAGGGCCTGGACAATTTCCGGAAACGTGTGCACGCACCAAAAGTTTCGTTTCCGGTTTCATGTATAAATGTGAGAATGCGGGTTTGTATATTCGCGAATTCGCGAATAGTCACCATACACAACCATTAAGCATATTTAACTTAGAAAAAGAAATACAAATACATACATTTGTGGACACCAGAAAACTTTATTTAGACACATGAAGACATTTGTAAAAAAGATTGTAAACATGCTGTTTAATACACAAATACAAAACTCCACAGTATCCCATTGAAGCCACAGATTTCTATTTTTCAAACAAAAACAACCTTTGTACAACATTTAGACCATATACATCGACAAAGAGCCCATAATCAACAGATGCATGTGCAGATTGACAGAATTATGTTAACAGCAATAAATACTTACAGAGAGTCAACACACAACACAGCCAAATCTCACCTCCATAAATAACAAAGGGCCACAAATGTGAACCATAAAGCATGTGACACACAAATATTTTGGACCTCTTCGTAGGTCAAATCTTTCCTGATGTCTGAGTGAGCTATATATAATCCAAGCAAACACACACCCAGAATGGTAACGCCCAGTCCAAAAATTAACTGTGTGTGTCCTGTGTGTTTTGGAGCATGCTCAGTTGCCAAAACAATGGAAATAGAAATGAGGAGGAGGAGAGAGACCTAAACTGCCCAAATCCATGTATGTATGTATGTAGGTGTGTATAGTATATGTGAATTGATAAAATTCTCTCTTCAAGTTTGCTAGTCATTATTTAGAATGTTTAGATACAGGAATACATACATATATATACAATTACATGAGAGAGCGAGAGAGAGAGAAATATATATTTAGGGAAACAATTGAAACACACCTTTTGGGATTTGGGAAGTGAGATTGTGACGATTGAACAGATATGTAAGCCAGCAATCTGACTCATCACTCATGAACATCCCTAAATTTGGCGTGGCAATTATATCAGGCGTTCTTATGTGCGTTTTGGCTGGCGTTTTCCCAGGCGTTTTGACATGCATTTTTTGGGCAGGCATTGTTATATGAAATCACCTAAAAAAGCCCCAAAAACAGACCACAAACACCTACATGTGAACGTAGCCCGTTTGGGGGCGTTTGAGGGGGATTTGTCCAGCTCAAGGATCAACTCCCAAAACAGGCAAAAAATCCAATCCTATTCAGTTCAATGGCCCCTGTTCCCATGTGAGCATTTTGACGGCATGAGGAAAACACCCAACGCTCACTGAGAAATAGCACAATGATTAGGGAGTCTGCCTTCCTGCTGTAGGTTTGTAAGTTCGAATCCGGAAGGAGCCCTCTGTATGGGCAACACTTGGATATCTCCAATTCTCCAAATGTTGACATCATTAATTTTGTTCATGTTTTAAAAAGGCATGTGTATCAGCAAACTTTTAATCTAAAGACATGAACAAAATACAAAAGATGCCAGTCAATATGTAGCAATATTGTGAGCTAAAGCTCTATTTGTTTGTTGGGCATACTTTGCTAATTAGCCAAGTATGAGATATATATATATATATACCTTCAGTTAAATGTGTAGTAAAATGGTAACACTTGGCCATACCCATATAGAAGAAAATGTAGTATTTGCAATATATTTATAAAAAAATTCTTTGGAAACACATAAAATATTGTCAAAATTGTGACATTTCCTTGATATGTGTGAAATGCTAATAATCTTTCTTTGAAATATGTTTTACATCTATTTTTTTCTATCTGACGACCAATTCCCCAATGTAATATTTTGTGGGTTTTTTCAGATAATGTGGAGGTTCTATATAAACACTGTAGATTTGACTGCTATGATTTCTGAGTTAGCAGGAAAGGTGTATGGAATGTGATGGTGTTTACTAAGGGATCCCTTGTTGGAAGTGTGCATGTTTTTCCAATTCCGCCGGTTTTTGCCATTTTCTATGGGCGAGACAGCGGATTTCCAAGCGGTATTCAAAAAAAATTTGACCCAAAATCGCGCTGGCGAAATTTTTTGAGCCTATTTGGCGTTGCGCATGCGCACATTCGCGCGTTCGCAGCTCGAGGCTGGAGGAGCTGTTTAACCTTTCTACACTTTCGCAGATATCTCTCTTTCTAAGTCAGTTTTTGACATTTTTTAAACGCAAGTCATCTCCAAATTGACTTCCACACCTTCCACAGTGATTTGGGATTTTTGGGGGTACAGGGGAAAATTTGGCTAAACTTTAGTCGAGCTTTTAGCTGGCGTGGTTTTAAGTCGCGCTCTGACCATATTGCATCTTAATGAATCTCACACTAGGCGCTATTTTCCGCCCGCCGTTCTTTGAATGCCAATTTCAGACTTAAATAATCGCCGGTTCGCAAAATCCCGCCGAAATGCCAATTCGCCGTACTATGAATCAGGCCCTATGCATCAGGTCATAAAGATTTTAGTTATGCTTTTAGTGATAACTGTTAAATAAGATCTTCACTTTGGAGTCAATACATTAAAAGCATATCTAAACCCAAGGAACAAAATTTAATATATTGCAGGTTAATAGTTCTTTGATGTATTGGTCGTGTTAGTATTTTTAAGGCTAATTTTAACATAGTGATCCTGCAAGGTACACACTTCCTGTCCTGGGGTGACAAATGCTTCCTCATTTAACTGTGCCTGTGGAGGAACAGAATTGTCAGCCTAGGTCGGAATAACAGAACACACCCCCTCTCATAGAAAGTTTTTCTATACATTCAGGACTAAGGGAGAAGGTCTCTTGAAAGCCCACTGCCCAACCCATTTATAATTGTAAGCTCTGTGTTGAAGCTTACACAGGGTTGATGATG
The DNA here is from genome assembly GCF_965119305.1 of Pelophylax lessonae. Lineage (NCBI taxonomy): Eukaryota > Metazoa > Chordata > Amphibia > Anura > Ranidae > Pelophylax > Pelophylax lessonae. Next base: position 57,562,034 of record NC_138775.1, read on the forward strand.
TTTTGCTTCTTCTAATGTGACTATTTTCAAGCCTGTCAAGTGTCTGATCAGGCCCATTCTATTAGGCCCATTCTAGAAGAAGGTTACATTCTTTACCACAGCCAAAAGCATTTGGGTCTTTTAAAAGGGCTCTAGTAAAGGTGAATAAAAAAGGGCCAGGGTTGGGATTTCAAGATACTCTGTCACTTTGCCCATTGAGGACAATCAGTCTTTTTAACAGCCTCCAAGAATGCAGCCTGTGATCTGCCTTTACAGTTTGAAGTGATGTCACTAGTAGGCTGAACTATACATAAAATGCCAGCTTCCAATGGGTGACACAGACATTTAGAACTTATTGACCTCCTATGCAGACTTTTTGACAGAACTTGGAAAGTGCATGTTATATAAAAAAAAAGGTTAATGGACAGCCCATTAATGGAACCCATTTTTAACATCTGTACTGCAAAATCAAGTTTGAAATAGCACTTGACTTTTCCCGCTGAGAGTAAATAATCTGGTAAAAGGCATTAATGGATAATAAAGTATTGAGAAGAATGCAGAAAGAGACAAACAGCATTTCCTTTCCAACCTGAGTTCTGGTATCTCTCTTATTTTAAAACAGCTCATACAAGTAAAAAGCCAAAAAGCAGTCTATTAGAGAGAATATAATTTATGTACTTACAAATAGTAAAATACAAATGTATATCAGTGAAATAGGAAGTAAATGAAGCACATATTCCATTCTTGGAAAGAACATTAAATATCACAATTCCTTCTTAAAGGAAACCTAGTATGAAATATAGAAATATGCTTTAAATACTATAACACAGCCTTTCTCAACCTTTTTCCCTAGCGGAACCCTCCAAATAATTTTTAGGTCTTAGGGAACCCCAGCAGAAACCAATTTACTGTGAGTCTTTGTTAAAAATGCCCTTAACGTCGTTGGAGAGTGAGAAGAGCACCCCTTTTACAAGCGTAATCAGAATGCCACCTTATAAGCAGCTTAAATGATCACTGGTGTCATGCAGCTGACCATGACGTTGGCCCTGGAACTATGCAGGTACCATCAAATGGGAAGTGAATCAGCAACAGCTCAAGGAACCCCTAGCAACATCTGGAGAGACTCTAAGGTAGTGATGGACGAACATCGGCCGGGACGGTTCGCAAACGTTAGCCGCAAACTTTCTCAAATGTCCGCGAACCGCAAGTTCGCGGCGGGCCCCATTGACTTTAAAAGGAGGCGAACTTTAAAAACCTTTAGGTCATATTTGCAGCCACAAAAGACTTGCTAGCTGTGCACAAATAGTCCCACCACATGGACAATGTCATAACAGAAGTATTGCAATTGGAAAAGTTGCTCTAAAAATTTATTTTCTTTTTTTTTTTTTACAGCAAAAAAAAAATTTTTTTTCCTAAATCAGCCAGAACTGACAGCAGCCGGTAAATACATGTCAAATACATATAGGGTCCATTCACACATCTGTAAAATGGGTCCGCATCCATTCCACAATTTGGCAGAATGTTTACAGACCCATTGATTTTCAATTCCAGTCTGAAAAATTAGACATTCACAGGATAAAGAAGTAAGTGTCGGCCATTCCAGGCCCCAAAAATTAGCCCACATGCGTTTGCCGGACAGCTGAGAACATTGTATTCTGTTGCTGGAGGTACATTAGGCATTCACAGGATAAATAAATAAGTGTCGGCCATGAAAGGCCCCAAAAATTAGCCCACATGGGTTTACCTGACAGCAAAGAACGTTGTATTCTGTGGCTGAAGGTACATTAAGCATTCACAGGATACAGAAGTAAGTATCAGCCAGTATAGGCCCCAAAAATTAGCCCACATGGGTTTACCTGACAGCTAAGAACATTGTATTCTGTGGCTGAAGGTACATTAGGCATTGACAGGATAGAGAAGTAAGTGTCAGCCATAAAAGGCTCCAAAAATTAGCCCACATGGGACACCTGACAGCTAAGAACGTTGTATTCTGTGGCTGAAGGTACATTAAGCATTCACAGGATACAGAAGTAAGTATCAGCCAGTATAGGCCCCAAAAATTAGCCCACATGGGTTTACCTGACAGCTAAGAACATTGTATTCTGTGGCTGAAGGTACATTAGGCATTCACAGGATAAATAAGTAAGTGTCAGCCATAAAAGGCCCCACATGGGACACCTGACAGCTAAGAACGTTGTATTCTGTGGCTGAAGGTACATTAAGCATTCACAGGATACAGAAGTAAGTATCAGCCAGTATAGGCCCCAAAAATTAGCCCACATGGGTTTACCTGACAGCTAAGAACATTGTATTCTGTGGCTGAAGGTACATTAGGCATTGACAGGATAGAGAAGTAAGTGTCGGCCAGTATAGGCCCCAAAAATTAGCCCCCATGGGTTTACCTGACAGCTAAGAACGTTGTATTCTGTCGATGAAGGTACATTAGGCATTCACAGGATACAGAAGTAAGTGTTGGCCATAAAAGGCCCCAAAAATTAGCCCACATGGGTTTACCTGACAGCTAAGAACGTTGTATTCTGTGGCTGAAGGTACATTAGGCATTCACAGGATACAGAAGTAAGTGTCGGCCATAAAAGGCCCCAAAAATTAGCCCACATGGGTTTACCTGACAGCTAAGAATGTTGTATTCTGTGGCTGAAGGTACATTAGGCATCCACAGGATACAGATGTAAGTATCGGCCATAAAAGGCCCCAAAAATTAGGCATTCAATGGACATGAAATGCCTTTTCTGCCGCTGTATTTATCGAAGAACAGGACCATGAATTGTTGTGGGTGGATGGTGGTCTGGTGGATATTTGTGGCCTGTCATGAGGAATTTAAGTGAAAAATGGTCTACTGGTCACATGAGTTGAATTCCTCAGAAATCCATGCCTCATTTATTTTTATAAATGTGAGGTAGTCAACACTGTCATGAGCTAGACGAGTGCGCTTATCGGTCACGATCCCCCTGCTGCACTGAACGCCCTTTCGGACAGGACACTGGATGGGGGGGCAAGCCAACAGTTTCATTGCAAATTGTGCAAGCTCTGGCCAGAGGTCAAGCCTGCCCACCCAGTAGTCCAGGGGTTCATCACTCCTCAGAGCGTCCACATCGGCCGTTAACCCAATGTAGTCGGACACCTTTCGGTCTAGGTGTTCCCTGATCATCTTCAAACCGCCCTCTTCTTGCAGGTGCTGTTGGATTGCTACCCGCAACTGTCTCTCTGTGACTGGAAATTCCTCTGCCAGCAAACGCAAAAGCAGAATGCAGCATTTCTCGCAGCAAGGCCTGGAAGTGCTGCATTCTGACCACCCTCTGTGATGGTGGTAACATTTCCACCATTTTTTGTTTGTACCGGGGGTCTAAGTACGTTGCCACCCAGTACTGGTCCTTGCCCTTTATGCTTTTTATACGGGAGTCCCCCTTAAAACACTGGAGCATGAAGGCCCCCATTCGCACTAAACTGGACGCTGTGTAGTGGCCTGGCTCCAGCTCGTCATCCAGGATAATCTCGTCCTCGTTCTCCTCCCCCCATCCACGGACAACACCAGGGATCCCAGACAGGTTTAAAGCATGCTCTTCTTGCTCCTCTTCATCCGCCCCGGCACCATCCTCCTCTGACTCCTCTTCAGACTCCTGTTGTTGACTTGCCTCAGATGGAGTAGCACCCCCTGGGAATTCATCCAACATTGCGACTTCTTCATCTTCCTGCTCTTGCTCCTCGACGGCTTGATCAATGACACGACGCAATGCACACTCCAGAAAGAAGGCGTAAGGTACGATGTCACTGATGGCGCCCTGGCCGTGACTGACCAGTTTGGTGATCTCATCAAATGGCCGCAGAAGTCTGCATGCATCCCGCATGAGCAGCCACTGGCAAAGTGAAAAAAACCCAAGCTCCCCAGAACCTGTCCTGCCGCAGAGTTCGTACAGGTAGTCGTTAACTGCACGTTTCTGCTGGAGCAGCCTATCAAGCATATGCAACATTGAGTTCCATCGCGTCCGGCAGTCACAAATAAGACACCTGACGGGCAGGTTGTGTCGCCGCTGAATGTCAGCAAGGCGAGCCATGGCTTTGTAAGATCTTCTGAAATGGCCCGGGATTTTCCTGGCCTGCCGCAAGACGTCCTGGACCCCAGGGTATTTGGCAACGAATCGCTGCACGACCAAGTTCAGGACGTGTGCCATGCATGGCACGTGTGTTATTTTGCTTTGTTTCAGCGCGCTCAGCTGATTGGTACCGTTGTCGCACACCACTTTACCAACTGTCAAATTGTGCGGTGTCAGCCACTGATCTGCCTGTGAACGCAAAGCTGAAAGGAGTGCAGGACCAGTGTGGCTCTTGGCTTCCAGGCACAACAGACGCAGCACAGCATGGCAATGTCTCACCTGGCATGTGGAATAGGTTCTGGGGATCTTGGGCGGTGCAGCAAAAGAGACGGTAGCAGTGGAAAAGAGAAGTCAGCCGAGGAGGAGAGGGAGGATGGAGTAGGAGGAGGAGAAGAAGAGGCAGGCCTGCTTGCAATCCATGGCGGTAAAACCAAATCTACACGGGCGCCACGGTTTACATGCTTGACGGCCGTCAGAAGGTTCACCCAGTGAGCAGTAAAAGTGATATACCTTCCCTGCCCGTGTTTGCTAGACCATGTGTCTGTGGTCAGGTGTATCTTGGCACCAACACTGTGTGCCAGAGATACATTCACTTGCTGCTGAACATGGCCATACATCTCTGGAATGCCTGAAAGGCCTCCGAGTCCACCAGTTAATATGGCAGTAGTTGGTGGGCTATCAGTTCCGACAAGCCAGCAGTCAAATGTTGGGCAAGAGGGTTATCCGGCGTCATCATTTTTTTACGCTCCAACATTCGGGCCACGGAAGCCTGCCTTTTTCCAGAACAACGTGAGGACGACATGATGGAAGGTGGAGTGGAGGACAATTGTGAGGAGAGAGGAGAAGGAGAAGAGGCTGGACGGTGAGAGCCTGGAGTGTAGCTTTGTGGGTTCTGATGGCGTTGCTCCCACTGGGCTCAGTGATGGGAGTTCAGGTGCCTTCTTAAGGCGGTCGTCCCTAGGTGAGTGTTGGGCTTACCTCGACTAATGCGTTGACTACAAAGGCTGCAGATGGCAACACTGTTGTCAGACACATTAAAAAAAGCCCACACTGTGTCCTGGGAGCGCCAGATGTGACTGTACATGGTTGATGGCTCACTCCTAATACATTTGCAGTCTGCTTTGACCCCCCTGTGCAATGCAAGTTCAGCCTGCTTCTCCTCCCTATCTGCTGGTCTGTCTCTCCCTCTGAACTCCCCTCCTCTTCCTCTCTTGTGGCCACCCATGTGACGTCCATAGACACGTCATCATCCACGTCACCTTCCCCACCACTAACATTCGAGCAGCAACAGCGGGGAGCAGCCTCCTTGGGCTGATCTGGGTACTGTCGTCAGACTGCTGAGTGGCGGTTGTTGCTACCTCCTCTTCCTGATCCGATACCAACAATGGCTGTGCATTGCAAATGTCTTGTGATGGATCGGAAAATAATTCCAGTGACTCAAGCGGAGGGTATATGGTGGTGGTGGTGTTGGTGGTGGTGTCTTTGGGGGTGCACACAGCAGAGAGTGAAGAGGGTGCATATAGAGAGGATGAGGAGGGTGCAGAAGAGGAAGGCTGAGTGAGCCACTCAACCAAGTCTGGTGCGTCCTTTGACGTAATCGAACACTCCTTCTGAAACTTCACACTTTGACTCCGGCCTACTGCTCCTGCCCTACCTCTACCACCCCTGTGTAAGGGCCTGCCTCTTACTCTGCCTGTCATTTTTTTAATTACCCTGTGACAAAAGTCTCTAGAGAAGCGCAATATATTTGGAACAAGGTATATAACACCCCACTTCAATCTTCAAAGTATTTGGAGGCCACTGGTTTATCACACCAGTTCTACAAATAATTGGCCAGTAACTGTTGTCACTGTGTGTAGCACAGTTAACGCAGCAAAAGAGGCCACATTTTTGCAGGAATAAAATACACTCTTATAAAAGTATACTGTTAAATAACACCCCAATTTAATATGTGGTATTGGGGGGGGGGGGGGGCACTGGTTTATCACACCAGTTGTACAAAATATTGGCCAGTACGTTTGGCACTGTGTGTAGCAGAGTTAATGCAGAAAAAGAGGCACTATTGTTGCACGACACAAATACACTTAGACAAGTATACTCAGATAACACCCCACTTCAATATGTGGTATTGGGGGGCCACTTGTTTATCACACCAGTTCTACAAATAATTGGCCAGTAACTGTTGTCACTGTGTGTAGCACAGTTAACGCAGCAAAAGAGGCCACATTTTTGCAGGACACAAATACACTTACAAAAGTATACTCAGATAACACCCCACTTCAATATGTGGTATTGGGGGGCCACTGGTCTATCACACCAGTTCTACAAAAAATTGGCCAGTGAGTTTGGCACTGTGTGTAGCAGAGTTAACGCAGCAATAAAGGCAATATTGTTGCATGACACAAATACACTTCTAAAAGTATACTCAGATAACACCCTACTTCAATATGTGGTATTGGGGGGCCACTGGTTTATCACACCAGTTGTACAGAAAATTGGCCAGTGAGTTTGGCACTGTGTGTAGCAGAGTTAATGCAGACATAGAGGCAATATTGTTGCAGGACACAAATACACTTATAAAAGTATACTCAGATAACACCCCACTTCAATATATGGTATTGGGGGCCACTGGTCTATCACACCAGTTGGACAAAAAAATGGCCAGTGAGTTTGGCACTGTGTGTAGCAGAGTTAACGCAGCAAAAGTGGCAATATTGTTGCACGACACAAATGCACTTCGTCAAGTATACTCAGATAACACCCCACTTCAATATGTGGTATTGGGGTGCCACTGGTTTATCACACCAGTTCTACAAATAATTGGCCAGTAACTGTTGTCACTGTGTGTAGCACAGTTAATGCAGCAAGAGAGGCCAAATTTTTGCAGGACACAAATACACTTATAAAAGTATACTCAGATAACACTCCACTTCAATATGTGGTATTGGGGGGCCACTGAACTATCACACCAGTTGTACAAAACATTGGCCAGTGACTTTGGCACTGTGTGTAGCAGAGTTAACGCAGCAATAGAGGCAATATTGTTGCAGGACACAAATAGACTTATAAAAGTATACTCAGATAACACTCCACTTCAATATGTGGTATTGGGGGGCCACTGGTCTATCACACCAGTTGTATAAAAAATTGGCCAGTGAGTTTGGCACTGTGTGTAGCAGAGTTAACGCAGCATGGAGGCAATATTGTTGCAGGACACAAATACACTTATAAAAGTATACTCAGATAACACCCCACTTCAATATGTGGTATTGGGGGGCCACTGGTATATCACACCAGTTGTACATAAAATTGGCCAGTGAGTTTGGCACTGTGTGTAGCAGAGTTAACGCAGCAAAAGAGGCAATACTGTTGCAGGACACAAATACACTTCTAAAAGTATACTTAGCTAACACCCCACTTCAATATGTGGTATTGGGGACCACTGGTCTATCACGCCAGTTATAATACTTTAAAAGTGCTTTTGTCCCTGTTTGCAGTATTGCTGCAGAAACGCTCAACACACCAGTCACAATGCTGCACAGTGCACAATAAAAATCCACTATAATATGCTTTCTATATTATAAAGTATATTATAAGTGTAATACACCCCTATATAGTGCACTGCACACCTATAACAAATACCAGTCCTTAAAATGACTTTTGTGGACCTTAACAGAGAGATTTGTATCACTGACGAATCTGTCCCTGGTGCACACAGCAAACCTCTCCCTACACTGACAAAAGAGACAGTACACCTATACCAAATACCAGCCCTTAAAAGGACTTTTGTGGAGCGGACCTTAAGAGAGCGATTTGTGTCACTGACGATCTGTTCCTGGTTCACACAGCAAACCTCTCCCTACACTGACAAAAGAGACAGTACACCTATTCCAAATACCAGCCCTTAAAAGGTCTTTTGTGGACCTTAACAGAGCGATTTGTGTCACTGACAATCTGTCCCTGGTGCACACAGAAAACCTCTCCCTACACTGACAAAAGGGATAGTACACCCATACCAAATACCAGCCCTTAAAAGGACTTTTGTGGACCTTAACAGAGCGATTTGTGTCACTGACTTTCTGTCCCTGCTGCACACAGCCAACCTCTCCCTACACTGACAAAAAGCAGAATGTGAAATGGCCGCCAGGTCAGGTCTATTTATAAGGTAGGGGGTATGTCCATGTGCTGAAATGTTTCAATTGGCTGTCCCGTTCCACCTGATGGCTGTGTCATGGGTCAAAGTTCTCCCTAATGTAAACTAATATGGCCGCCGCAAACAACGCCATATGTTCGCAAAATCGGCGGGCTGCGAACAAGCAAAGTTCACCGCAAACCGACCGCCGGGCGAACCGCAAGGCCATTCCTACTCTAGGGTTCCACAGAACCCTGGTTGAGAATATAATGCATGTTTTGTCTAGTTTATAATCTATCACAGAGTATTACTTACTTTAATCTATGGTGTATCCTGCAATATTCTTCACTACTTAATCCTTGGATGACAGATCTATTGAAGCCTGTCAAGGAAATGGCTGAAGAAGAACTGGCAATGTTGCCAATACTAGAAATGGATGCATCTGGCACATTCCCGTGCGCACTAGCACAAGAATGGCAAATCGGCGCTTGCATGTGCATGACGGCGCAATTTGTGTGAACGTACGTGCGCAATGTCGCACGCAATACGTGACAGATGCGGCCACTCTCTGGCGTATAAAAGACTGCTGCTGTATTTACCAGATTCCTGGATTGTCGTCATCCTTCCTGTGTTCCTGAGCCTCTGTACATATTTCCTTGGATTTCCTGTTATTGACCCGGCTTTCCTTTGACATGTCTAATCTCTGCTCCTGGCTTTAAATCACCCCCCCCCCCCCAACTCTGCTGCTGCTTGATCACCCATGTATGACCCCGGCTCGCTTTACGGACTTGCTACCACTTATCTGCTATTTACTTGCCCTCCTGTGTATGACCTTGGCTTGTTCTTGTTCCTGCTACCTGCCTCCGCTACAGACTGAACACCCGTGAATGACCCCTGGCCTGGTTTCCACTACTACCTCCTGTTTGCACTGTTGTCAAGTACTTCTGGAGTTCCTTAGAGACATCTGCCTGACTGTGCATCTGGCCTGTCCCAGTATTCTTCACGTGATCACTGGTCCAGCTCTTCAGTACACTACTGGCAACCTGTGCTTCTTTGGGCACTGCACCTTCTGTACTATCTTCAGGGGTGTACTGCACTTAGCCGCAAGGGGAGCCCTTTCAGCAATTCGGCCTCCAACCAGGTACGTGACAGAGCCTTTCTTTTTGCCAGTCTCCAATAAGTCTAAGATATGGGCCAGCAGCAGTACTAGGCTACACCTGAATGTAGAGCCTCTGGCATCAATACCTTGAATGGCTTACCTAGAACATCTATGCATAGGATTTCTAACTTAAAGGTCATGAGAGAAAAATTGAGGGTTTTATAGTTGGCATTGTTTGATATTGCTAGTTCCCTGGCTATCATACAGATGCTTTGTTTTCAATGCTCTCTAAGTTACTGCCCCAGAAAAAGTATCTAGATAAGTAGTTCTGACACATTTCTGACTCTCAATTACAGCATACTTGTTCTGAATCTTCGACTTAAAAGTACCAAAGTCAGACAAGGCAACTTTACAAAGTACCAAAGTCAGACACAACCAGACAACTTAGAAGGAGGCCAGCATTGGTAGCTCATATGTCTGGAAAAGTTTTCTTGAATCTTTACCTGGATGAAAAGGAGAAGCAAGTGGAGAGACTTTTCACTGGGAAATGATAATAGTAATACGGCAATATTCAAAGGGAAGCTGTAATAGTTTTTACAAGTTACATTGACTTACATATAATTTGCTATTTTTTATTTGTTTAAAATCTATGATATAGAAAAAAAGATTACAGTAGTCATAGGGGCCTACTGCACAAGAGGAAAAGGGTATTTAATATGAAAGGGTATCTAATAAGAAAGCACAGCACAGCTTGCCACTTTTTGACTTGCTCCTACAGGTTCAAATTAATATGGTTACCAGAGAGGTAGGGCTGCCCCTCCTAACTTAGCCTGTTATTTTGCTATTCAGAAAAATTTGCACACAACTAGCTATTCATACAACTCCTATCAAAGTTAACATGTTTAAACATGGGCATTGTTTGTTAAAAAATAATATTTAGAAAATAAATATTTAATGCAGGTTGGTAATCAGGATGTCTAATAAAAAGCCTACACTCCGGTACCCCGCTGTTGCTTGGCAGGCCTTACCCTGTGTAAGCTCAATGTTGGATAGTGCCAGAGCTTACACAAGATTGAAGACACTCTCCTCCCACTGTTAGACTGGCAATACATTATACAGTTTTCTTATTCAATTTCCTCATTTTATATGGTTTTGGTAAATCTAAAGGAAAATTGAATAGGAAAATTGTATAATGTATGTCCAGCCTTACAGTGGTCTGGGCTGATGGTTGCCTGCTATGCTTGAACACTATATTATGGGAGAAGGTTGCTTACTACCTCATACCCAGAAGTGTCCTATATTTTGCAGAGTCTCCAATGAACTGAATGTTGCAATAAGGGGATAATGTGCTTCCAATGAATCATTAAGTTCTATTTGTAACTTGATATCTTGCTATACAAGATAAAATATTCCAATACTGTATTTTATAAAAAAAAGAATAAAAAAACTGTATCTTTATGCCTGAACATATTTAAAAAAGAAAAAATATTGGAAAAAAAACGATATATTCCATGTAATAAATCAATGAATAAATGATAAAAGATTTGTTAGGAAGACCTTGAAGAGATCCTAGGAAGCCAATAAAAAAGCTTACCCACATTTATGTGAACATAGCATACCTGCTCTGGTTTGCTGAATAAAGACAGATAATGGGAAAATAATTACCATTAGGTAAACCGAAAGAGATGGCTTGGAAATTGGTTAGCGTATACGGGAAAATGATACCCGGCTGTCATAATTAGCAAACACGGCATTTATATTGTTTCAATAAATATTTCATGGAGTGTCACCAGCTCTTTAGAAAAAGCCATGATGGTATGTGTCAGCTGCATATTGATCAGCTTCGGAGTGACAAAGAATGGGCTCATTATGCTAGGATCTAACAAAATTTAGGCCTGGGAGGAGGTGAAGTTTGACAGGACATGCCAGGGGCCGAGCATCAAGGTTATGCAAAAGATTTCAACATTCTGCCATGCAGGTTTGATATTCCACAATTGTGCTCTTGTACTGTAACACCGCAGATCACGGCTGCTCTGGCCTCTTATATCGAGTATATAAAATTTGAGCTATTATTCAGCATGGAAGAAGTATATGGGGTTAGGTGAGGAGAGTTTAATGGTAATTGAATCTTTTTGTACCTTTTTTGACAAATCTGACATTGTGAACCAGAACAGCAAAATGATTGGTTTAGTTAATATTAATGTAAGAAATCGTAGACATGCTTCCTACTCATGGCAAAACATTGTCAGAATTCTTCTTCCCTGACTCCTTGCACATGCTCCATTTGGTGGAATTCAGAATACAAGTAGGGGTATGAACAAGCCTTGCCCCAGTTGTTAGCAGGTATCAACAAAAATTCTACAGTAAGCCCCGGGCCTCACTCCACAAAAATTTTCTATGGAGGACTAATGAGCAGATTTTTATAATTACCAGGGAGTATTGCCAATGCAACTTCTCTGAGAAAAACATGATGTACCACATACGGAATGTTACCATTATACTCAAATAGCCAATTTCTTAACCTACCTAAAAAGGATGTCTGATCTTTCTTCTACTACTACACCTATGAAGTATTTATGCAAGGGCATTGACAAACACTTGGGTCACATATGTAAGATTTATGATACACTCACCTCTATGAACCTTAAGCTACCCTACCTGGAGAAATGGGAGTGAGACATCAGGGAAACACTTGAATTAGCAGAATGGCACAGGGTCGCACACCATACCTCTAAAACAATAATTAACACTTTATTAATAGAAGCTATTTACAAAGTGTTATTGCGTTGGGATATGGCCCCAGCTAGGGAGGCCTTGTGGACCCCAGGAGCCTTCACACACGGTTTCAGAGCTTAAGTTCAGGAGGGTATGGCTTTTTACATATAGTGGGCATGTCCACAATTCAAAAGAATATTAATAGCATTTGTCTTTACAGCTGCAAGGATCACTATAGCTAGATTGTTGAAATGATCCAGTTTGAATTACTAAATGCTAAAATGTCTTTGATTATGATCAATGAACACCTCTCTGCACTATTACAAGATAAGATGCCTTTGTTCAAAAAACCTGGGACTATTGGATCAAATACCTGAGAGGTAGTACTTGCTAACCTAGAGAAGACATCTACCAGGTTTGGTGAGGGTGCTTGCTACTACTACTCATGCCTTTCTCTTCTCCCCCTGCCCCCCTTTCTCTCTTTTCTTTGGCTCTCTGAATATTTGGGGAATTGTCTTGGTTAACAAATGGCTACTAAGGGTTTTGTACAAAAGGTTTTTCAGATTGGGATAGGTGTCGTTTGCCACCATCCCTAGTTACATATAGAAATAAAAGAGTTTTTCTCCTCAATTTGGGATTTTGTCGGCAAACAGATACAAAAAGTATAAAAAAATATAAAGTTTTATTCAAAAATACATGAAAAAATCGATCAAAATGGTTACATATATAGATATAAAATACATGTCATGGAACGCCAAGAATTGCTACCAAATATGAATCATGTGATAATACATGGGGTAAAAAACCCCCTAATTGTGACAGAGTACAAATCCTGATCCAACGCGTTTCAAACTTTTTGTGGAACTAACAGTTCAGTTCTTCATCAGGGAAAAGTAGATTTTACACTCATGAGAGGGGAGAAGGGAAAAAAGAACAGATGAAAATTCGTGGATCATTTCTTTAAAAATATGAGCACAAGTTGTCTACTTAGGATAAGATCCAAATGCTTGCATCCCAGTCCCTCCTGAGGCGGGTAGATACGTCAGTCCTCTGGAGCCCTCTCACTGAAGGGGTGCTGAAGGGGTGCTCCATTATGTGAGGACCCATCTACACTGGATTGGGGGTGTTTCTTTTGGAGCCTCCTCGAAATCTACCTACCAATTACCTGAAAAGAACCTTTGATTTCAGGATCCATGGCTTCATCATAGAATTTATCCTTTCTGGAATCCCATTGTGTCTTGCCGGTCGGTTGGTGAATATTCTTTATTCCGCCTGAGGCCCTACAGGAAAAACATGGGATCTACCCGCCTCAGGAGGGACTGGGATGCAAGCATTTGGATCTTATCCTAAGTAGACAACTTGTGCTCATATTTTTAAAGAAATGATTCACGAATTTTCATCTGTTCTTTTTCCCCTTCTCCCCTCTCATGAGTGTAAAATCTACTTTTCCCTGATGAAGAACTGAACTGTTAGTTCCACAAAAAGTTTGAAACGCGTTGGATCAGGATTTGTACTCTGTCACATATAGGGGGGTTTTTTACCCCATCTATTATCACATGATTCATGTTTGGTAGCAATTCTTAGCGTTCCATGACATGTATTTTATATCTATATATGTAACCATTTTGATCGATTTTTTCATGTATTTTTGAATAAAACTTTATATTTTTTTATACTTTTTGTATCCGTTTGCCGACAAAATCCCAAATTGAGGAGAAAAACTCTTTTATTCCTAAGGGTTTTGTACTACCGGTATATTTGAACATCTCTCTGGAGTCCTAATTGGTACTAGATCATGTAAAAATGGCAATGATAGACCTTTCATATTTGTTATCTTATGTTTTCATGGGCTTCAACCTCAGCTCCCTAAATAGAATTTAGGGATTGTTATTGCCTCTATAGCTCTCTCTGTTATAAAGCAATTATTTACAATTGAGACCAATTGATGACCTGTTGTATTTCTGTACCCTTCTCTTATTAACTAACCTTTAATAAAAAAAAAAAAAAAACATTGGAAACAAAAAATTCTAGCGAAAGCCATACATTCACAAACTGACTTTTTTGGCAGCAGATCAATCATGCCAATAAGTACAAAAATGTATTCCTTTGCTATACTAAAAGATATTTTTGTTTGTTACATCAATTTCACTCTACTGCTCTAAGCCGCCAGACTAATATCTCAATAGTTAGATAGAAAATCATGAAACAGTTGGGTTTACTGGTCACCTGCAGCATCAAATTTAAAATACACGAAGAAAAATAGATCATGGGGTAAGCTTAGTTTCTTGACACATTTTGTAGATTGTGTGCTCATGTCCTCAGGAGATAAAGTGAGGTATTAGTATATAGTATGAATACAACATTTATGCCAATCCGGTTAAAATCTTCCCGCATCCCTCTTCATAGACCAATCCAGTTCCCGAAGGTGGGGGACCGCAAGAGGCATATCGTAGGTTGGCGTCTAGTGTGAATGTAATTGAAAAAGTGTTATACAGAGCTGAAAAACATTATACATACAAATCCAAAAAACAATAAAATAGTGCTCTAAAAATTCAACACAAATAAATATACATCAGTAGAAAACCATACACAAGCCAATACAAATCAGTGCTAGAATATAACAATGTCCAATAGTGTATAACCTGAAATTTTCCTCTACAAGTCCAATAAAATGTAACCACTTGATCTCTGAAAGATTTACCCCCGTTCATGACCAAGGCATTTTTTGCGATACAGTAGTGAGTTACTTTAACTGACAATTGCGACACTGTACCCAAATAATTTGAGTATGTTCCTTTTTTTCCCCACAAATAGAACTTTCTTTTGGTGGTATTTGATTACCTCTGCGTTTTTTTGTATTTGCGCTATAAACAAAAAAAGGCAGACAATTACGAAAAAATATATATATATATATTTTACTTTCTGCAATAAAACATGTCCAATAAAAAAAAATTTAAAAAATCAAATTTCTTCACCAATTTAGGCCAATATGTATTCTGCTACATATTTTTGGTAAAAAAAAAAATCCCCTAATAAGGGTATATTGATTGGTTTGCACAAAAGTTATAGCGTCTACAAACTATGGGATATTTTTATTTATTTATTTATTTTTTTTAATAGTAATTGTGGCAATCAGTGACTTATAGCGGGACTGCCATATTGCGGCGGACAAATCGGACACTATCTGACACGTTTGACACTTTTTGGGGACCAATGACACTAATACAGTGATCAGTGGTAAAAATATGCACTGTCACTGTACTAATGCCACTGGCTGGGAAGGGGTTAACATCAGGGGCGATAAAAGGGTTAAATTGTTGCCTAACTGGTGCTTTCTCACTGTGTGGGTGGTGCTTTTACTATAGGAAGGCATTGATCCATGTTCCTGCTTTGCATGAACACAGGAGCAATACCTTCCCTACTGAGAGAATGACAATCTGCCTTGTTTACATAGGCAGATTGCCGGTCTGCCTCTGTACTGTATAATCGGCGAATGGCAGTGGACATTAAGTCTATGGCACTCACTGCTGGGCTCCTAATGTGTGTGTGATTACAGCAGAAGCGGGTGACCGGGAATCCCCCCAGGCCTGGCAGTGTCAGATCACATACTAGTATATCTGCGTTGGGTGGTCGGGAAGTGGTTAATATTTAAAATGTGAAAATATTTTAAAGTTCAATGGTGTATGGTCCAAAAGGTTTCTCTACCTTGTGAATTCTTCCAAAAAAAGCTCCTAACAACACTTTGCTCCCTCCACCAGACTGGGGAATGCATTCTCAGTACAAGTATACCTATCTTGCAGATTAGGCAAACTGAACTTGTGATAGATACTCAAGCTAGTATCCCTTGTTCACTCCAACTTCTTTCCACCATTACTCTACCGATCCCTCAGGAAGATATGTATACCAAGAAAAAAACTCCAGTAGTGCAATACCATACAAGTAATTTTTGTTAATCACACAAAAAACTTCTCACAATAATTAATATGCAAGTAGGTGCATCTGCTAGGCTTAGAGCTTCCAGTGGTAAGCATGTATAGGGTTGCACCAATCTGTTGGCTATAGACCATTCAGTCCTTTCACCTGTTTAGGCCGGAATACCCCAAAGGAAATGTACAATTACAAAAATAGGTAGATTTCAATGGAAGACCAAAATCTTAAAAAATGCTATTACCTGAATGTCATGGTGATCCTCTGGTTTGATTTTTTTTATAAGCTGGCCATAGTTTATATGATTTTTTAAATTGCTCAATTTCCACATCAACACAGTCAGTGTTGAGGGAAATCTCTCCTGCGGAGCTACCGTGCTCTCCTGGTAGGGGGTGGAGTTGTACACAGTAATTATTGCTATTGGATATAGCTGCTGGGATATAATCGCATCCTAAAAATCTGACATCTGGTTGTACCAAAGTCAATGGATCAATTAACTTGGGTACAATCAGCCTGTCCCATACATGGTTTGAATCTTGGCCAGTCCCTGCAGAACCAACAGAGATTTGAACCGTCTATGGCTGGCTTTAGAGTTACTGACTTGGAACAATTATACAGATTATACAGGTAAGCTAGCATTTTCAGAAGATGATCTGTGATGGTAGCCTTTATATTTTCCTTATGGAAGGATCCCTTTAAATTCATATGTACTGTATATACTTTTGATGATTGGCTGGTAAAAGAGATTTAAAGAACTTTAATAAGCGCACCGCGCATTGCACTTTGTTACCAGTTTGTAGCTACTAAGACATTTATTTGTGATTCCATATGTTTTTTCCTTCTGTGGGATGCCAGAACTTTCCAATAAATTGACAACATAGGGAAGAATTTGCATTAATTTGTTGTAAAAAATGGAATCTTGTTTCGCACATTTGACAAGTGCAGTATACATTCACACTTCAGATATTTTTACATGTCGCCCACCTCCAATGACATCTGTTTATGTCAAGTGCAAAACAAATAAATACATACACAAAAAGGGCGCACTAGAAAAAGCTCAGCATACTATGGAAATACGCAGCCATTGATCTTCCAGACATTAGATGACAATTACTCACACTGTTTATTGCAGAATTCTAACTAAAAAAGGACAAATAAAATGAATAACCCAATAATATTAAAATAAATATAGCAGTTTTTTCTGCAATTATTGCCTTTAACCACTTAAGCCCCGGAAGATTTTACCCCCATTCCGACCAGGGGGTATTTTGCGATTCGGCACTGCGTGACTTTAACGGACAATTGCGCGGTCGTGCGACGCTGTACCTAAACGGATTTGGCGTCCTTTTTTTCCCACAAACAGAGCTTTCTTTTGGTGGTATTTGATCACCTGTGCGATTTTTTGATCACGCGCTATAAACAAAAAAAGAGCGTCAATTTTGCAAAAATAGCAATATTTTTCACATTTTTTTATATGAAATTCCCCCCCAAAAAAATGTAAAAATCAAAATTTTTTAACATTTTCAGCCAATTTGTTTTATGCTACCTATGTTTGGTAAAAAAAATTGCAAAAAGCGTATTTTGATTGGTTTGCGCAAAAGTTATCGCGTTTACTAACAAAGGGAAAGATTTTTGTCATTTTTGTTGTTTTTTTTTTAACGCGTAATGGCGGCGATCTGTGATTTTTTTTGCGGTACTGCGACATTGCGGCGGACAGATCGGACCCTTGACTGACATTTTTGACACTTTTAGGGTTACCAGTGACATTTCTACAGTAATCAGTGCTATATATATGCACTGTTACTGTAAAAATACACTGGTAGTGAAGGGGTTAACTTTATTTGGGAGGGAGGGGCTGTGTGTGTCCCTAGGGGCGTGCTTTATACTGTGATTGGCTGTGGCTTGAGCTGTAAGGACACTGATCAACGGATCTACATAGTAGATCCATGTGATCAGTGTCTTTACAGCGAGGAGAATGACAGGTGGCTTGTTTACACAAGCTGCCTGACATTCTCCCTCTCCCCCGCCGATCGCCGAGTGGCCGGCGGACATCGGGTCCGCTGGTCACACGCGCGGGGGGGTCCGTGACCACGCGGGACCGGGAGCGCGCCTCCGGGGGTGCGCGCTCGCTCCCTAGACCCTCACAAGCAAATGACGTAGCCCTACGTTAGTTTGCCTGTGAGGGGCTGACCGCCGACGTAGATAGTCGTGCGGCGGTCGGCAAGTGGTTAATTATTAGCTGTTCTTTTTTTCACCACTAGTTGTCCTCATTATTCAACCAACTTCCTCTGAGCCCAGGCTGTCATGCACACACCCTGCCTTGCATTGACAAAGCACCTGCTTAACATAAAGTGGAGTTCCAGCCGTTTCTGTGTTGATTAAAAGTCAGCAGCTACAAAAAAGTGTAGCTCCTGACTTCTAATAAATACACACTCACCTGTCCCATTGTATCAGTTGTGGTTATTTTTTAACTGATTCATGACAAATGTTCCCATACGTGTGTAATACTATCTCTCACCAACAGGTGGTTTAGTGAGCTTTTGATGTTGTGTATTTAAAGACGCATATTCAAATGACCTTTTGTGGTTGTTGGGGAAGTGCAACCATGTGTTGCTGACCTTACTCACAAAATGACCTGTGTGTGGTCAAGAGGAATGATTACATCTTGTGGGTGGTCTCTGGAATACAGGACATATAAAAAGAGTCCATAGCATGAGGAATAGACTGTTTTTTTTTTGGAGCTGTGGAAAGACCAAGCATGCAGCCAGGATTTCTTTTTGTCCTGTTCCTCCGTCTATCCAGTGTAAGCTGTTGACATTCAACTACCAGAGCTAAGTATTACCGTATTTTCCGGCGTATATAAGACGACCCCCCTAATTTTCAAGTTAAAACATAGGTTTTGGGCTATACTCGCCGTATAAGACTACCCCCCTTCCGAAGCAAGGCAACACCATTGAAAAACATCAGATTTCTCATAGATCTCCAAGGTACCCCAAATACTGTAATACATGTAATATCTCATAATATCTCCAAGGTGCCCTAAGTATAAGTATTACCAGTAGATGTAATCTCAAGACGCTGGCTGTGTGGGAATCCTGTACCGGTATACCGTATTTACCGTAGCTTCAGCTACATACAGTATACCGCGCTGAGCCAATCACAGTGAGCGATGTATTCTATTGTTGAATGCAAAGCCTGCTCGGATTGGCAGAGTCAGAGAGGCGGGCTGATGTTACTCCGCCAATCCGAGCAGGCTTTGCATTCAATAATAGAATACATCGCTCTCCCTGATTGGCTCAGCACGGTACACTGTATGTAGCCGAAGCTACGGTACATACGGTATACCGGTACAGGATTCCCACACAGCCAGCGTCTTGAGAGATTACATCTACTGGTAATACTTATACTTAGGTTACCTTGGAGATATTATACTCGGCGTATAAGACGAGGTTCAGGTTATGCTTTTTATCAAAACTGCTCTTGGTGTGTCTGTTCATTTTAAAGAGGTTGTAAACCCATAGATTTTTTTTTTTTTTCGCAAACCTGCAAGAGAAACACATAATGAGCTAGTATGCATACTAGCTCATTATGAAATACTTACCTTAGAACGAGCCCCCGCCGTGCCGCCCGCTTACCTGTATGACGGGCGACATGTCCAGTCGCCCGTCTTCCGGGATCGCGGCATCCGGCCATCTGATTGCCCGGAGCCGCGGTGACGTCACTCCCGCGCACGCGCGCGGGAGCCGACAGTCACGGCACGGGACTCTGAAGGAACGGCACCAGCGGCCGTTCCTTCAGAGCGCATGCGCCAGTGACGTCACTGGCTGCATCTAAGGTAAATATCTCCTAAACGGTACGTGTTTAGGAGATATTTACAGTACCTATAGGTAAAAGTGTCAGAGGAGGGTTTACTTCCTCTTTAAAAATTCACTAGATATTTGCGTGGCTGTCCAATTTCAGTATATTGTGCTGCACCATATAAGAGCTAATCTGCTCAGGTGTATGCAGTCTTTTGCTTTTTTATAAATTTTGTTGTTTCCCACTGTGATTAATATTTATAATCGAATAACAGCCTTATATTTTCCACATTTGTTACACCCATGATCCAGCGATGTGGCCGCTCGAAGCCTCAGTTCTCTCCCTCTCCTCTCCCCGGCGCCGGCATCACTAGTATGGGCACCCGGCTGTGACAGCTTGCGACTTCACAGCTGGGTGCACACTGCGCAGGCACGAGTCACGCTGCGTGTCCTGAATGGCCGGGCAATCTTCTGGGACCTGTGATGTGTCCCAGAAGCCTGCAGGGAGGAAGAGGGGGAGGAGAACTTCTGCTCAAGCCATCTAGGCTAGGCGCTAGGTTGGTAAAAGCTTAGCAGCTCTATCTGCCTATTAGGGGAGCCTGATTGTTAGTTCTGCCTGTTGCATGTGTCCAGGGTGTGATTCATCTGGGTTGAGGGAGTGTCCCCACTGTATCCAATGGGGGAGCCTGTTGGACAGTGGAGGAAACCCAGCCAGTGACACACAGGCTTTTGTGGCTGTCCCAGGGGGTTGACACAACAGTGGTGCATTCTGGGATAGGTCATAAAAGCCAGGGGCACATGTGACAAGGTGTCTTTGGGCAGGAAGCCAGGTTCCAGGAGGAGGGTGACCGCTGTCTCTCCTCCTGTCAGCAGGGAAGGTGTTCATAGGCAGTTGGCCCAATGGATCTAATGTGTGATGCTGAGCCAGGAGGTCCAGGATACTGATGAGTGGACCTGAAGGCAGAGCAACCCAGGGAAAAACAGTGTCCGTGAGTACCGGGAAGCATGCCAGGGGTCTGCCCAGGAAAGGGACCACCTGAAGAGTCAGTGGACAAGGGCTAGCATGCGCAGGAAGTGAGAAAGGCAGTGCCAAGTTAGGACCCTGAAGAGGATTTCATTCAGGAACATATCTTTTAATCCAGGAACATATCTTCTACTTCACTTCAGTGGCAAGGTGAAGCAGCAGCCTTGCCGCACACACTACAGTCATTTGTCCTCCGAGAATGTGCATTGTTCCAGTTGGAGTATCCCACTCATCCCTTCTTCCATCCAAGTTCTAAAATAAAACACAAAAAAAAACATATCCCCTGGACTGTTCATTGTCTGAGCCAAGTCTTAAAGTGATACGTTTTACAGACTGTTGCTATGGGTAACTCAGGGGAATCCACACTCAGCAGCTCCCTAGGGGGCAGTGCTACACTTGTATAGGGCATTCCTGCATAGAATTAAACTCATGAACAATTTCCATACAAAACCCTTCCCATTATACCCAAATTGGGTACTAACATATTTATCTAACTTCCTATTTGCTCATACAAATATACATCCCCTGAATATAGAATCATAATTGCCCAATGAGGTTACAGTAATGATTGTTTTCATGAAATCTTATTATTTCCATTTCACAAGGCCCTTATCTAGAGTTGATCTCTATAGTAAGATGTCTCTCATCATACAAAGAACATAAATTATGGGGTGTACTAAAGTCAAATAGACTGTGCACTCTGCAAGGGCATTTGCTCCAGCAATTAGTAAATGAGGGGGAGCTCTGCTGAATTCCATTATCCAATAATGTGCAAGTAAAATGCTGTTTTTTTCCCTTGCATGTGATTGGGTGTTCTTTGCAAAATGAAGCTTCACCTAATTTTATAAAATCTGGAGCAACTGCATTTGCATAGTGCAAAGCTTATTTGCCTTAAGTAAATCAACCCCGTGGTTTCAGCACTCTTATTGTTGTCATATAAAGAGACCTTGTATTGCTATAGATAGAATAAGCAGTGTAATATTCAGTCATACAGATGGCTATTTTGTGTTTAGTCACCAGTTTAAAAATGAATAAAGTCCCAATGCTTCATCTGCATCATTCTATTAGGTCAGTGATTCAAAATAATGAACCAAAAGTGAAAGCATGGTAGGAAGGCAGTTAGCGTTTTCAGAAGGTCAGCAATAGCAGCCACGATGTTCCTTTTAAAACAAACTAGGTTGGATAAAAATGTAGGAACCTTTATTGCTGATTTTTTTTTAAAGCAAATGTTCCTGGGATGTTAACTTCACATAATTACTGAGTCATTGGCATGCAAGTCAGGTGATCGGATTGGTTGCCTGCTTGTTCCAGGTCAATGATGCACTGCATAGTACAGGAAGGATAAGCATGCCAGCTCCAAAGCTTGGTGCTTTTTGAATATTTGTCTAGAATTATTTTTATCAGTTCACCTTCCTTCCTTTTAATCCCATTGTTTTTACTTCACACAGAGCTCTGCATGCTGCGTTAAATTCAGAAAGCGAGGAAATACATAGTCATGTACTTGTAGAGGTATACAGCTGTGTTTCAGCACAACCTTTCATGGAGTTAGTTACAAACAGCCTGGCATTGAGCGGCAGAGAGGAGAGTGATTACTGCTGGCTGTCCCTGCAAAACATTCTTTCCTTGGCATATACCCCATGTTAAAACTCTCTGAACAGGAACAATGCCAACTCAGCAGCTGGTCATTACAGCTCCCATGTCAATGTGTCAGTATGGGAATGAAATATAAATTACATTGTATAGGAAGTCTACTATATTGACCCAGGAAATATTATCTGTATGCTATGAGGCCAAAACACACCATTCTTAGCAATAAAAAATGGATGAATATCTTTAAAAATTGTTTTTTGCCTGCAATCATGTGACCGTTACACCTTTGGATCATTGCTGCTGAGACGAGCAGGGGAGCATGGTGCGGGCAGTGCAGTACAAGGTGGGGTGTCAGCCCATTACAGGCTATGAGACTGTGTAATGTTAGATAAATATCTGTTCTTCATTAGGGATGAGCTTCAAGTTAGTTTCGAACGTAAGTTTGATTCGAACATTGGCTGTTCGCTCATTCGACGAACAAATGGGCTTCTTTGCGGGAACTTCGAGTTCCCGCATTATCATCTTCATATCAAATTATAAAGCTAAAATTGAGTTACATGGACTACTAATTCAACGGAGGTGGCTTCCATCCTCAGGCGCAATATGTTCCCATTTGGGGCGTCCAAATGGATCCCACATCCGGTTATACTGACATTTCTATGGATGTCCATGTGACGCTGTTTTTGACTTTACATTATTACGAAGACTCATGTTCTATAACCTACTGCATATCTGGTTGTTTTCTTATAATGTTACTTCTGTACTTGTTAATTTGTTACCCTTCTTTAAAAACGAATAAAAACATTTTTTGGAGAAAAAAAATTGATATAACCTAAAACAGAATTACAGAAAAGTCCCCAATAGAGAAACAAAATTAGCAGTAGCTGCTCTGAACAATCATCTGATATATTAGGCTTCTGGATCGCCTCCCAAGATTCGGATGAAGCTCTTGAGTTGTATTTTTTTTTTTTTTTTTGCAGCATTTATCCAGCTTAATTGTAATGACTGTTAGGGCCTCTGATGGGAGAAATACCAGCATAATCATCTATACATATCAGCCTGCAGTGCCAGATATTTACAGGTTGGGCCCCCATGCTGAGTTAGATGGAACCTAGAGACTTTAGGCTGCTATTTTCTCTAACCCTAAATCTGTTATTGGGTAAGTAGATTTTTTTCTTCTTTTGTGTTTGTGTATTGCGCTTCAGTACTATAATGAGATTTGCATATACAATTTCCTTGGGGTCATTGCAAAATCATTTTATGATAGTGACAGGCGATTGAGAGATCTCACCAATATCTCATCACATGGCCTGCCTTTATAATAGGCACCTGAAGGCACCAATCATATTTGGCGACTAATAGGAAGACATGGAAGGGTTGAAGTGCAGGTGGCTCACTGAGCTAGTATTTTCACCTCAAAGTGAAATCCTTGAGTCTGTGGGGCGGACAGTCATTTTAAGAAATTTAGACTGGGCTCTTTGTGTCCATTGATGCAGTGTAGCTCAGTGCTGCCCCCTCCTCCACTTCCTCCTCCTAGGCTGTGATTGACAGCGACAGGAGCCAATGGCTCCTGCTCCTGACTCCATGTCCAGTGAGGGGAGAGAGAGAGAGAGAGGAGAGAGACGCTTCTCTTGGGCAGAGTGCTGGATCAAGATCTGGCTTAGGTAAATATTTTGGAGGGGGGGGGGGATGCTGAATACAGATTTTTTTTACCTTAATGCAGAAAATTCAACAAAAGCAACTATAGCAATTAAAGTTAGCCTGACTACAGCCCAGCATAAGTGTTACATTTACCCTGGAGACTCTGCTGTTCAGGTCAGGTTCTCTACATGGGAATTGTTTTTTAAAGTAAACTAGCAAACTGTGGTCATTTCAGTGCATGTCAACAGTGCTACTTTTTAGGGTCTGTCTGAAAGATAATATGTACTCCCTTTAAAGAAAAACTGTGTTCGCCAACCCCCATAATCATTTTCAAATCTTTTGGGTGCTAATAAAGTTGTTGTAAAGGCATTCACTCCATTAATGTAATCACGTTTTGCTTCTCAGCCCCCTAAATACTTACCTGGACCAGATCTTGATCCAGTGCTGTGCGCGAGAGCAGCAGAGCAGCTGTCTTTCTCATTCTCCTCACTGGTTTAAAGACAGCATTGGGAGCCATTGGTTCCCGCTACTGTCAATTGCAGCCTGTGAGGAGAGAGTGGGGCGGGTCAAGCCTCGCTGTATGTGTCCAAAGACAAAGGCAATGCAGCTCAGGATCAACCCTTCATATTGAGGTGCACCACAATAGGAAGCAGCATCCTTTGATGGCACCTTGAGAAGAGAAGGAGCCAGGAATGCAGGCGAGGGACCCAAGAAGAGGATTGGGGCTGCTCTGAGCAAAACCATTGCACAGAGCCGGTAAGTATAAACCTGTTTGCTATTTTTTTTTTTTTCATTTAGAATTTACAATGACTTTGGGTCCTTTGATTGTTTTTTTAGGATTCTGATTGATTTGGAGAAATACCATAATTTTGCTTATGGATAATCTAACCTCCTTCAATCTTTCCCAGGCCTGTGCATTGAGGGTTTCTGATCAATATTGACAATTAGGGATTGAAATTTGGTTCTCCTTCTAGAAAATAATTACAGCCGGCTGTTTGTTACTTTAAGGAGGAAATTCCTCACCGGCAAAAACTACAACTTAATTTAATGTGAAGCACCTAGTGCCAGTGAGGTTCTTTAAAGATTGTTTTATGGCAGAAAATGTATTGCAATGCAATGAAAATGTATGCATACACCTAGACTGACAGAATGGATAGATCTTATCAGCCACTTCAGCTCTGGAAGGTTTTACCCCTTCAATGACCAGGCCATTTTTTGTGATACGGCACTGACTTTACTTTAACTGACAATTGCGTGGTCGTGCGACGCTGTACCCAAATAAAATGAATGTCCTTTTTGTTCCCCACAAACAGAGTTTTATTTTGGTGGTGCTTGATCACCTTTCCAGTTTTTTTTTTTTTTTTTTTGCGCTATAAACAAAAAAAGAGCGTCAATTTTGTAAAAATAAACCAATATTTTTTACTTTCTGCTATAAAACAGAGCCAACAAAAAAAATGAGAAAAAAATTATTTTTTCATCATTTTAGGCTATTATGTATTCTGCTACATATTTTTAGTAAAAAAAAATCCCAATAAGTTTATATTGATTGGTTTGCGCAAAAGTTATTGCGTCTACAAACTAGGGGATAGATTTATTTTTATTTATTTTATTTTTTTACTACTAATTGCAGCGATTAGCGACATTGCGGCGGACAGATCGGACACCTAACTGACACTTTTGACACTTTTTAAGGGAACCGGTGACATTACTACAGTAATCAGTGCTAAAAATATGCACTGTTACTGTACTAATGACACTGGCAGGGAAGGGGTTAAAAGCAGGGGCGATCAAAATGTAAAGCGAGTCTAGGGGGTGCTGACTAATTGTGTGGGGGATGCACTCACTAGATGAACATAGAGATCTGTGTTCCTAAATAGCAGGAACACAGGGTCCCTGTGTTCATCTGTGACAAAACAGCGGTCTTCCCTGTTTACATTGGCAGACTGGTGTTCGGTCTCTCTGGGAAGCGATCTCGGGTGGCCGGCAGACATCACATCCACCGGACCAGCTGATAGGCTCCCCCTGTGACCAATCTATTGTGCGAAAAGACGTACAGGTTTTGCACAGTAAAGCCGACCGGATGGGTTACATGTTCAATGACTATTACTTCTTCTCACAGATATAACTGTCCTATTTACTACAGTCATAGATTTGGGTTGTGGCAAGGTATCAGGCCCTCAACCCTCTTCTTGTGTGTGTTGAGAAATACTGATGACCTATAGTTTTGGTTTCTGAAAATACATTGTCTGCTTATGTGTTTTGCGGAAACTGGATGTGCACATGTTTTATTATTTTGGATTAACCAAAAATCAGTGTGTCTAGCAGTGTTGCCAACCGTCAGTAATTTTACTGGCAGCCAGTACAAAATGGGCACTTTTCTCCTGCCAGTATATGCCAGTGACAGGAAAACATAGCCAGTAAAAAATATGGCACTTGACTCGAACTGTGCATGCGCAGTTCCCATGCAGAACCAGCTGAGACCATCCGAGTGCCTGCTACACCGTGTTCAGGTGGCACCAGCAGTTTGGTGGAGACAGTGCCTGAGCGTGTCATGTGATGTCATGGTGCAAGGGAACCAAGCAGAGTGGCCGGAGCCTCCTGTACAGGTCTGCGGGATGGGAGCAAGGCAAGCCGGGAGCGGGACTGTCAGTGCTATTTGGACTGGAGTGGACTGAAGGGACCACCTGGCAAGAAGAGAGACTGTCACTGTGACTCTGGGTGGGGGGGGGGGGGGTGTGTCCTGTTGGTGAGGTGTCATCATCAGTCCTGTCCTGTCGCTGAGCTACTTACTTACAATATGGAAAATAAAATCAGAAATATGTTTTTTGCTTTAATATCTACCTTAAATTACATTGCTAGCTGTAAATTGTACTTGTTTGTAGCCTAAATACTGAAATTTGCACTTAAAACTGTAATTTTGTAACTTTTGGAAATGCCAGTAAACACCTGGCCGTGCCAGTAAATTTTGGGCATCTTGTCAGTAAATTTCAATCTGGTAGGTTGGCAACACTGGTATCTAGAATGTCGATTCCTAAGCTGTGATTATACTGTTCAGTTTTGCTTGTAACACATTGGGGATAATTTACTTAAAGAGGAAGTAAAGTAAAAAAAAAAAACGAGAAAAAAAAAGCCCTGTAAAGAGAAAGGCATAATGAGCTAGTATGCATCGCATACTAGCTCATTATGTAGTACTTACCTTAAAACGAAGCCCCCGCCGTGCCGCCACCTCAGCAACAGGACGGCGACATGTCCTGCCGTCCCGCTTCCGGGTTCGCGTCCTCCGGCCATCTGATTGGCCGGAGGCGCGATTACATCACTCCCGCGCATGCGCGCGGGAGCCGCCGTTCACGGCACTGAGCTCTGAAGGAACGGCACGGGTGGCCGTTCCCTCAGAGCGCCTGCGCCGATGACGTCATCGGCAGTTTGCGCTGTAAATATCTCCTAAACGGTGCAAGTTTGGGAGATATTTATAGCACCTATAGGTAAGCCTTAATATAGGCTTACCTATAGGTAAAAGTTATACAAGAGGGTTTACAACCTCTTTAAGCAAGTAGGATGTTCACTTTGCAAGAGAAGTTGCACTTTGCAAGGAATTCTTCACCAGAGCTTAGTGAATGTGGTGAAGTTTCATTTTGCAAAGAATACCCAATCATATGCAAGGAAAGTTTAAAAAAATGATTTTTTGCTTGCACGTGATTGGATGATGGAAGTCAGCAGAGCTTCACCATATTTATTAAGCTCTGGGGCAAATCCCCTTGCAAATTGCAACTTCACCAGCAAAGTGAACAACCTATTTGCCTTTAGTAAACCAACCCCAGTGTCTGTAATGCTGTTTACGGCTGAATATTGTCTGTACCATGAGATTTGTGGGAAGGTGAGGGTACTCTTTTGACTTGTAAGTGGATTAGGATAGTGTTTAGCACAGGGAAAAGGTTCCTGGTGAGTAGGAACAGGATGAGGGACTCGGTAAGGTGTTGCAGAAGCTTCAAAGATCTCTTCAGTGGTGAGTGCAGTGGGAATGGTCCCGTTCCACCACCTTTCCAGCAACAGCCATTCTCCGGTAGTATCGGTTGTAAACCTATTACGGGGGGCTGTGACAATCTGTATGATCTTATTAGGTGCCTTGAACTGTATGTCTTTCTACTCCATTGACAACTGTGCCTATAACATTTTTAGTTAACATGAGCTGTTGTGTGATTTGGATTCTTTCTGAGTGGATACCTGCTCCACCTGCAGACGTATATATTCTTCTGCAAATGCAAATAAAAAGATACTTAAAAAAAAGTATAACGGTGGCCAGGCTATGGAAACTCAAATATTTACAAATGCTTGACAAGCAGTAGATTTAGCAGAGATTTTAAAAACGCCCCACAATGACCTCTGTAGCTGCAGCCATGGTAGAGTAATTCATCCTCAAGCAGTGACATGGCAATATTCCAGCCTTCTAATCAGAGAAAAGTGCTGATCTCAATGCTTTTATGGTGATATTTGAGGAATAATTGTTCCACAGTGCCTACATCTATTGAGGTCAGTAAGGGTAAGTATTAAAGCTTATTAACTATTTGTTAAGAAAATGTTATTTTTATTTAATATAAATATTTGAATGTCCACAGCCTGGCTGTGGCTTTATTTTAAGTGTTCTGACCCTTTGACTTTTGTCTTCTATAGTGAACACATTTTCTTTAAGAACTTGCTGCTCATTGTTGAGAAATCTGAGATTTCTGAAACCAGGCTTGAAAAGATGTCGCAGTGACTTGAGTTCTCACCATACATTTTTGTTGAGTGAAAAGATTTTGACAGGCTGAGAAAAAACACAGGTTTCATAGAAAAGAACAACATCACGTCGACTGTAATGTTAATATTGCAGCGGAAGCTGGGCCCTCATAATCTGATACCTGCAAGAAGTGATGGCACAGGTGACAAGCTGCTTGTTGAAACTCAATAAGTATCTTTAAACCTGTCAACTGCAGGGCAGTCAGAAGGTCCACATTTCTGCAGAATGTTGAATTAATAAACCCGCTGAGTGTATGAATTTCTGGTTGTCAAAACATTCACCCATCACAATAGTATATGCGGCTAATGCAGCACTTGGAGAGTGTCAGTGGGGCGTAGAACATAAAAACAAGATTACAACGTAAAATAAAAAAGTATTGCAGCTAAGAGAGAACTCTGGGCACAGTGCAGAATAGGAGAAATATTAAGAGAATATGTTCAAAAATGATTCTGTAGCAGGAAACCAGAATTGTTTAAGACAGGTTATTCTAAGGCCTTTTAACATCAAACCACCATGATCCTGATACAGAATGAAGATCAAGATTGTAGCAGCTACAATGTGTTGCCAAGTTATTTTCTGGGAACTTGACTAACCAGTTAGTGATTTACCGCTACAGACTTTTGGCAGTCATTTAAACAAAGTTTAGTCATGCTTATAAGTGTCTTACTGTTCAACTCCTAGGTTTTGATAAAGTAAGTTAAACTAAGCAGGAACTTGTGCTGCCCATTCATTTTTATTAAAGATCATGAAGTGACCTCAAAAAAAAAAAAAAAAAAAATAGTGTAGCAGCTACAGATAGATACCCTTCCACAACATGAATCTGCAAACATTCAGAAATTATCTGGCTAACTGCTTGCTTATATTCCCTTCCAAATGAATATGCCAAGGTTAGTTTTTTTATTTTGCCTGCCACTATGCAGGCAACAACATCTACAGGCAGGGCTGCTTTTAGAAATCATGGGACCCGTACAGCCTACCTAACCTATAGGGTTACCTTCTGTAATTGTCCCTTCGCACCGATTCTTCGTGCTGTTGGGGCCCCCCTGTTTGCCCTGGTCCCCTACAGGAGGACTGGTGGTCCCCCCCCCTATCAGCGGCCCTGTCTACAGGGCTGTTAATATCAGTATCTGGGGAAATGGCAAGAAGATGCCAAGAAGATGTTTGCCTCAAATATCATTATGTGCTTATCAGCTTTGATTTTTGAAGATTAAACAAATCTTTAAGGGCTATACGGGTGTAAGTAAAAACATTTTTTTTTTTTTTTTACCCGCCTGTACTCTGCAGTTGTATTTATGACAGCACTACCATATGCACAAATACAGTGATGCACAGCAAGTCATGTCAATGACAAGCTGTACACTGCACCTAAGCTGGCTGGGCTGAGGTAATATGCTTGCAATTATGATGAGTGTGTGGGTAGGTGCAGCGTGATGCAGGGGTCAAAAAGCACACAGAGTCCAAGTGCAGTAACAGGAATATATTGTACAAAAGTTCAGCAGTACACAATAGGCCTGGTAGGGAGGCAACTTGACCAGGACCACCTACAAAGTGCAAAGTGAAACAGTGAAGGAACAACAGACTGGAGACCTGGAGACCTGGAGCTGAGAGCATCTGCCACGAGGAGCGGAATGCAGCCTGGCTGATCAGTCCTGAAAGGGGAGGCTTTCCAGAAAGGTTGGCATAATCCCTGTGCTTTCCCTATTCCTCCAGAACCTTTCTCTTGCTCTAAACACTGTCCCTGAATGACAGGTGACCTGTCCCTACTCTAGCCACTCACAAAATGCGCGCCAAACCCAGGAGTCAGGGTTTTAAATAGACTCTGCCTGACCCAAAATGGCTGCCAAAGTCACATGAGGTGCCAGCATCCAATCAGATAGCTACCTCCCTGTGACTGAGGAAACCATAGAGAAACCAGGTTCCTCCTGACTTCCTCCCCCATCTGCTTTGCGGCTACGGCTGAGTGCCATCTGCAGTGGAGAAAATAGACTGCACCTGCCTACAAGAGGGCTCAGCCTACCACGTGCAAGCCCAAAACATGAACTCCAGCTTTGACCGAAAAATCTAATTTTCCCCCATTTTTAGTATGTAATGCTAGCTGGGTG
Organism: Pelophylax lessonae; assembly: GCF_965119305.1. Classification (NCBI taxonomy): domain Eukaryota; kingdom Metazoa; phylum Chordata; class Amphibia; order Anura; family Ranidae; genus Pelophylax; species Pelophylax lessonae. Next base: position 57,592,926 of record NC_138775.1, read on the forward strand.
ATGGGCTCCAGTAGAGAGTGATACTTATCGTAACTTTTAGTCTTATAACAGCTGGTGTTCAAGCCTTCTGTATTCCTGTCCCAGAACGTGAGTGGGCCATTATTGTCAGTATCTGATGGTCCTATATTGTATGTGAGGACATACCAATGGCGAAAGAGGCAGCCCCATGATCAGATAAGGGTAGTGGGTTCAGGGGTCCAATTACCACTACCGAAAATGTGCTGGAAGCTTGCAGGACTATGGGGTAGGGTAAATTATACTCTCAATTACAAACCCTAGACAAAAAGAGCAATTAATCCTAAATGTGCTGAGGAGGGGGAACCAACTTTTTATTTTTTGAAACAGCCCAGAGCTGGGCTGCTTCCTCTACTCCCAGATTTTCTTTAGTCTCCATGTAGTCTAGCATATCTGTATGCTGGTAAGCAGCCTGTGTTTGAATGACCAAACCAGGCAATTCTGCATTTGCTAGGAAAGTGGATAAAGGAATGTGTCCATCCTCTGTGATACATTTACCAGCGTGTGTTTATGTTCTCAAACTGTGAACCCGAACTCAATAAAGCTATTCAAAATTGGGAGCAAGAACTTTCTATAGACCTTTTCGCAGAGGAGTGGGAACGCATCTCTATTTATATTAGGGGACAGTCAATGTATCCACATAGGAAAATGGCTTTAAAGATTTCTCAAGATGGTATTGAACCCCCTATGACCTCATAAGTTCTCTCCTGCATTATCACCCAAATGTTGGCAATGCAATGAGGAGGTAGGCTTGCTTTTACTTATATGGTGGTCTTGTCCGGCAATTCAGCCTTTCTGGAAGGACGTTCACCGCCCCATTACTCGAATCACAACCTACTCAATATACTATACCCCAGCCAAATTTCTCCTGCATCACATTTCACTCCCATGAGCAACATATTACCAATCGTTAGCTATGCAGCTAGTTAACATGGCAAACGTGTATCCCAGCATGTTGACCCGCAATAACCCCTCGGTCTATAGCGGATTGGTTCCGACGCATATGCAAAACTGCTAAAATGGAGAAAGTTCTACATCAAGCAAAGGAGACACCCTCAAAATACAGGAAAACCTGGGCCTGTAGGCATCATTTTGTAATAACAGATGACAATATTTAGTTGATGATGTGACCTCATGTACTTTAACTACATTGTTTGTAGGTGGAGGAACATAGGGACCTTCCCATCCTTTCTCCTATTCTTTCATGGCATTCCTGTGCTTTCCGTCAGGATTTCACTTATTCCCACCTTTCTCTCATCCCCCCACTTTTTCACCTTTACCCCCCCCCTTTTTATTTCTTTTTTTTTTATTTCTTTCTTTGCAATGCCATAATAACAGTGGGACATACCCCATCCCCCTTTTCTATAGATACCAGCTCTACCCTACTCTTACTCTTCCCCAGACTAAGCATTTTCCTTTCTCTGAATCTTATGCTTAACCGGGTATACAGGGTTCTGAATGCTTACAGCACCTTTCCTTTTCATCCTACCATCATGGCTGAAACCAAAGCTTTTTAGTTTGCCATTTTGGCGTTCTGGGTTGTAATAATATGATATCTATTTGATTATTGTCTTTTATAATACAATAAACATGATCTGTATAATGACAGATTATATTGTGAAGTAAGACTATTATACAGATAATTGCTTTGTCCTATTATTCCTCGTTTTCATACGTGACATTCAGCATACATTACTTTACTCTAGGCAGAGAAACATATTCTCAGATGTTTGATGATTCCAATAAAAAGTCATTGCCTGTTTATTATGTCCTAATTTCTGAATAAAGTTCTTGGAAAAAAAAAAAAAGATTACAGAAACATTTGCGTGTGTGCATAATCTAATCTCTACTGCTTATTGAATGAACCATTAAAGTGTAACCCTACATAACCAAGTATATGTATGGAAAACTAATGTTCTCATTGTCTGCATTGTCTGTGTTATTTCCAGAACAATTACTAATCTTCTTAAAGTGTAGACGCTGCTAAAAACTTTTCACTTTGTTTTAGATTTGGATACTTTAGGTAAGGGTAAATCTCCTATCAGTTTTTTTTCTTTTCTGTCTGCAGTCTATTGGAGGGAGCTCGCCTTACTTCCTGTCTAAGAAATGCAACAGGAAGCAAAAGAAAATTTCTACAAAGTGAGAGGAGTTCTAGTCCTAGACAGGTGTCACTGCAAAAGTTGTCCCGTCACCTCCTGTTTCTGTGATAGCTCAACACTTTGTATTTTCCATCATTTTCTGTTTAAGAAACAGTGGTTCCATGTACAAATAAAGAGGAAAACCTACCTAGCAGGGACACAATCACCAATATAATTTTGACAAGGGTTCTAATTCTTCCATACTATATATAACCATCACCCCAGATGATGTCTAAGTAGACGAAACGCGTTGGGTCAAGTCCTGTCCAGGCCATTGCCCTGTTTTCTGTATGATACTACTGGTAAGCCCCTTTAGATTAGCTAAATGTAAGTGCTCTGACTTTTTAAATAAATCCTTAAAATTACCAATTTACACTATGTGGAGGGGTTCTGTTAAAATATTACTTGTAAGTCACTAAGAGGAAAAGATTTGTGCTTGATGGTGGAGTTGGTGGTTCCTTAAAGTTGCCTTAAAGTGTGTCTTTTGGAGAGTGGTCATGGAAACATCCCTCTACTGATGCATATTCTCCCCTGCCTGTTTGACCCAACAGTGTAGGCTGATTGGGTCCATGAGCTTTGGTAAGCGTATCCAATTCTAAAAGATGGTGGATATCCTTCACGGTTGTGACTTATATATGAATATTGGGGTTGCCAGCCATTATCATTGGATTATTATCTCTGTTAACAATGGGACTTTTTCTGCAACAATACTTTGGACTTTTTTTCCACACACTTTTCTATTATTGTTGATAATGATAATTATTTGCCGTATCATATGAGCACATGATGATATGGTGTTTACACAACATTTTTTTGATTGCTCCTTTATTTGCACTTTAATTGCACTTGACACTTTATTCATGCAATTTTTTGGTTATAAAATGTTTTGCTATTTATTTTAACATTTGTTTTGTGGATTTACAAAAGTCACTTTGGTACACCAGTAAAGGATCTATGAGGATCCCTATGAGAGGAGGTCACCATATGTCCTTCTTGTCACTTTATTAGCGCTGCACATTTACCATATGAACATACTATATATTAAAAATTGTCATTATACATACACTTTATTCTTCAAATCTTCTAGGTGAATAACACACTTGGGCATTTATTAAACTTCATTTTCTGCTATCATGAACAATGTATACAGTGTTTGAGCCATCCATCGTATTGACATATATTGATTCCTCCAGTAGCCCCCCCCAATCCCCCACTCCGACGCTGGAAGAAAGTCATGAACACAGGCTCTGGATGTTATGTCTCTGCTTCTGGTGCCTTTGGGGCCACAGTCCAAAAGACTCAGCAAAACAAATGCTAGAGGACTAAAATATTATTTTCGAATTTGGAATACACAAAGGGTTTTCAATACAGGCTTCAGCTGATTATTTTCATTATAGCACGCTCAGGTAAAAATCAGAGAAGAGTTCGAGGCGAGAGATGGGCTGTCACAGCGAACCCTCCACCACAGTAAAATCTCCAATAAATATCAATATCAGATGCAACTACGGCAGCTTTCAAACATCCCTTTATCTTGTGAAATATTGCAAGGAAAAGTGTTTATTGATTTATTGTCACCGTCAATAGTGCTACAATATATCAATTTTTTTTTTTCTCCAGGAACACTTCAAGATAAAGTAGAATGTAATCAGCTATAGATTAATAGCTTTGAAAGAAAAAAAAAAAAAAAAACATTGCTAAGAAACACAGTAAGGAATATTGCAATATTGTATTATTTATTTTGTTTTATATTTTTTTAATAATTGTATTTTAAAATATATCTAAACTTTAGCTGAACATTTAGTTTTCCTTAAAGAAATTGTTATTTGGTTTTTCACTCTATTTTGTATTTCCGAGCTGCTGAAATCCTCCATCTTCTTTCTGTCACTTCCTATCTATGTGCACTCGCTCCAGCATCCGTATAACATCATTGCACAAGACCACTTCCCTGACAACGGTGAACCATGCCTGTACAATATGTGTTGGCTCAGCCATTTGTAGTTCCTACCAAGGTTGTTTGTGACAAGATGACAACACAGGAGAGCAGTTAGGAAAAAGCTGTCTCCCCATAACTGGGAGTGTCTTGAGCATGGCCCTTCATGACAACAAGAACAACAGATATTTTATAATTTTTTTTTTTAAATTACATTAAAGCTGGCTATAGATGGTTAGAATTTCAAATGAAAGTTCTTGGGAAAAGAAGTTTCTAAGAAAGTTAATTAATTTTTCTAATTATTAGTGGGGTCAAATTGACATTGTTTTTTAACTACGCTGATAAGAAAATTTGAAGAAGCATGATGGAAAACGTATCTTGAATGAACAAATTTCTAACAGGAAATGTGGTTTTCATTCTGTAAAAACCATTTATTCCAAAATTAAATGTTAAAAGCAAACAAAATCTTTCAAATGGCTCTAGTAATGTGAAAAATGGATTTTTGTAAGAACTTACCGTAAAATCCTTTTCTCTTAAGCTCATTGACAGACGTAGTCTTCTTGATTCTCAAGAGCTGGGTTATGTTGTCTCCGCAGGAGTAGGACTAGGCAGAATGACAAAACGTTCTGGCTCCACCCTAGGGGCAGTCCCTGAGGGTATATCCTCCCTCTCTCTGCTACAGGGAATCAGTTCTGTTTAAAGCAGTACAGAGAATTTAACCCAACCCAACTCAATGATAGAGGGGCGGGTACTACGTCTGTCAATGAGCTTAAGAGAAAAGGATTTTACGGTAAGTTCTTACAAAAATCCATTTTTCTCTATCGCTCATTGACAGACGTAGTCTTCTTGATTCTCAAGAGCTGGGACATCCAGAAGCAGTGCCACAAATGAGGGGTGGGATTGACAAAATCAAATCCAATCTAGAAGGCCCAACCGGTGCCAAACTAGAAGTTTTAAAGGCTCATTATAAACAAAGAATGAGGCTAAAGAAAAAATTTTCCAACGGAAAAAAAAACCCTCGAGGTAGACCACTGGTCTCCTCAAATTGCGGCCTGCAAAACCTTGCGGCCAAATGAGGCATCAGACGATGCCATTACATCAACTTTATAATGTTTAGAGAAGGTATGCACCGACGACCAGGTAGCCGCCTTGCACACCTGGACCACTGACGCCTGATGGCGAAAGGCCCATGACGCACTAAGTGCCCGAGTGGAGTGCGCCTTAACAGGGAACGGGGGCTCCCGACCCTTAATAGAATAAGCCTGCACTACCGTCTGTCTGATCCATCTGGAAATGGTCGCGGCAGATGCAGGCAACCCCTTTTTGGGTCCATCTGGGATCACAAAAAGTGAATCCGTCTTGCGAAACGAGTCTGTCGTTTTCAAGTATACCCTGATTGCCCGGACCACATCCAAGGAGTGTAAAGCAAACTCCTGAGGATGACTGGGCTTAGGACACAGGGAAGGTAATACAATTTCTTCATTCAGATGAAATTCTGAAACCACTTTTGGTAGGAAGGATGGATTCGGACGAAGAACCACCTTATCTCTATGAACCACCAGATATGGTGAACGACAAGATAATGCGGCCAGTTCTGACACCCTGCGTGCAGAAGTAATAGCCACCAAGAAGGCCACCTTCTGGGACAACGTGGGTAGAGGAATCTCCCTAATATCTTCAAAGGGAGGTTTCTGAAGAACCGACAACACTAAATTAAGATCCCAGGGGGGTAACGGCGCGTGCACTGGCGGAGCCAGATGTCGCACCCCCTGGATGAAATTCCGCACCAAGGAATGAGTAGCCAAAGGCTTCTGAAAGAAGATAGCTAATGCTGAGACCTGACCCTTGATAGTACTCAAGGCCAGTTTCTGCTCAACCCCTTGTTGCAGAAAAGCCAATATTCGACTAATCGAATAAGACCGAGGACGGAACACCAAAGGTTCACACCATGCAATGTAGGACTTCCAAGTGCGATGATAAATCTTTCTGGAAGTCGCTTTCCTTGCTTCAACTAGAGTAGGAATAACTGAAGCTGACAAACCTTTGTCCTTCAGCACCTGGGTCTCAATAGCCAGGCCGTTAAAGCCAGCGATCGTAAAGCAGGATGGAAGATCGGTCCCTGAGACAGTAGATCCTCCCTGAGAGGAAGTCTCCATGGAACGTCCGCCACCAGTCTGACCATGTCGGCGTACCAAGCTCGACGAGGCCAGTCCGGAGCTACCAGGATTACTGGGATTCCTTCCTCCTCTACCCTGCGAAGAAGTCTTGGCAGTAACGCGAGAGGAGGGAAGGCATATATTAGCTGGTATTGCCCCCACGGGGCGATCAGTGCGTCTGCGGTTTCTGCTAGAGGATCGCGGGAGCGAGCCACGAATCTCTGAACTTTCCTGTTGAATCGTGATGCCAACAGATCCACATCCGGGGTGCCCCACCGTAGGCACAACTGGTGGAAAACGTCTGGATGGAGGGACCATTCCCCCTGATCCAGGGTCTGACGGCTGAGATAATCTGCCTGCCAATTCTCCACCCCCGGAATGAACACCGCAGAGATTGCTGGAACAAATCGTTCCGCCCAGCGAAGAATGCAAGCCACTTCTTTGGCCGCTCGGACACTCTTGGTGCCCCCCTGATGATTGACATAAGCCACGGCCGTGGCATTGTCCGACTGGATCCGAACCGGGCTGCCCTGGAGCTGCTCGGTCCAGTGAATCAGACAAAGTCTGATCGCTCTCAGTTCCAATACATTTATCGGTAATCTGGATTCTTCCGGGGACCAAAGTCCCTGGACAGATAACTGACCAAGAATTCCTCCCCATCCGGATAGACTGGCATCCGTGGTCACTATCGTCCAATATATTGGCAGAAATGACTTTCCCTGGCTGAGCATTGGAGACCGAAGCCACCAAACCAGAGACTCTCTGGTCTGTTTGCTCAATCGTATCTGATTGTCCAGGGATTCCGGATTCCGATTCCATCTGAGAAGAATCTCTTGCTGAAGAATTCGGGTATGGGACTGGGCAAATGGGACTGCTTCGAATGAAGCCACCATCAACCCCAGAACCCTCATGCACGTCCGAAGGGAAGACCAGCTGTTGGACAGTAACAACTGGACTGCTGATTGAATCTTTCGAAGTTTCCCTACCGGAAGGAAAACTCTCGTCCTGACTGTGTCTAGAATTAGACCCAGATATTCGAGCCTCTGGGTGGGAACCAGAAATGACTTTTGCTGGTTCACCAGCCACCCGAATTCCTGTAAAGAAATCATAGTAATTTCTATGTTTTGTAGCAGGGTCTGAGGAGACTCTGCATGAAGCAGAAGATCGTTTAGGTAACCTAGAATCGATATACCTCTTTGGCGCAGAAGTGCCAACATTGGGGCCAACACCTTTGTGAAGACCCGCGGAGCCGTGGCGAGACCAAAAGGTAACGCCACAAACTGATAGTGGTTCTCCTCTACGGAAAAGCGTAGAAAACGCTGATGTCCTGCGAAAATGGGAATGTGAAGATAGGCGTCCTTGATGTCTATGGACGCTAGGACATCCCCTGGATGCAGGAAGGCTGCTACCGTGCGAATGGACTCCATTCTGAATCCTCTTATGTTGACGAAAGAATTGAGTGCTCTTAAGTCCAGAATTGGACGCACTTTGCCCTCTTTCCTGGGTATTGTAAACAGGTTTGAATAAAACCCTTGAAACCGTTCTGTCCAAGGAACGTGGACTACCACTCCTTGTTGTAGTAAATCTGTGACTGCTCTCCGCAGATCTTCTAAACGATCTGCGGATAGACGGATATTGGAAGGGAAGAATCGCGCCGGTGGGAGAGATCGAAACTCGATCTTGTACCCTGACCTTATGACTTCGCAAACCCATTTGTCCGGGATTCTGGAAAGCCATGGATCCGGGAACCGGCGAAGACGTCCCCCCACCCCAGTTATGGGTGGGGGCGCACCTTCAGGCTTTGGATTGTTTATCTTCAGGTCTGGAGGGGGCGGGCTTTTGCTTGCCCGACCAACGACCCCTGACGCCTCCTGCAGGAGCTTTGGAGGACTTAGTTTTTTCACCCGCTGGACGAAAAAACCTCTTGTGAGCAGAAAAAGAAGGCCCTCGTCTTTGACGAGTTCCTCTACCTTTAAAATTTTGCGGTAAAAAGGTGCTTTTTCCACCGGTGAGATCCTTAATGATCTCATCTAAGTTGGCTCCAAATAGACGCTCCCCTGAAAAGGGGATATTAGCCAATGCTTTTTTGGAACCTTGGTCGGCTAACCAACCTTTTAGCCACAGTGTACGCCTGAGAACCACTGCTGAGACTGATGCTCGCGCCATTAATGGAGTGGCGTCTAACGCCGCATCACATACAAACTGTAACCCCTGTATCATTTGTTCCAACAAATCTGATACCGCCTGAGGGACTTCTTCTAAGTCCCGGCGTAACCACTTGGTCCATTCAGTTACAGCCTGCGAAACCAGACCCATAGCAATTATTGGCCTGAAAGCTGATCCAATCAAGGAAAACATGGTGCGAGACATAGCTTCTATCTTGCGATCCACTGGATCTTTAAAAGACGGAGCGTCTTCTAAAGGAATAACCGTGGCTTTATTCAATCTAGCAATAGGTGAATCCACCACAGGTGGTTCTGTCCATTTCTTAATAAGGGTTTCCTCAAACGGATAACGCCTGTCAATGCGTTTAGAAATATTAAAAGTGCGTTTTGGCAGACGCCATTCTTCATTGATTGGATTGCCAAAACATTTGGGCAATGGAAAAACCTTTGCCACTTTGATGCGCTTTTTAGTCCCAAAAGGGATCTCAGTTTCAGCTATTTCTGATGGCATACCCTGTAACCTTAAAGTCTCTTGAACAGATACAATGAGTGCGTTTACCAACGCTTCCTCTCGGGCTATGGCGGATGCCGAAACATCCCCCTCACTGTCTGAAGAGACAGGACCCGAGACACCAATACCAGATGAAGTACCTGCAACTGCAGAAATAGGCTCAGAGTCTGAATCCGAGGTTTCAGATAATAAGGGGTTAGGCGGGGGTCGCTTTCTTGCGCCCTGTCCCTGACAAGCCACTTCCACCCGGGACACAAAAGTTTCCATAATAGCTGACAAAGATTCAATTGTCAATGGGGTGCTGGAGGATCCCGCAGACCCCTCGAGGGGATCCGGAGGAGATACATGAGTGGCAGGGTCCATGTTAATACAGGACACCTTTGCCAGCAAAAACAAAAAAACTTTTTCTTTTTTTTTTTTTTTTTTGTGTGTCTCCCCCTAGCGCAATAGCGCCCCTCAGAGTACCTGCTTCTCGATCCCAGAGAGAGAGAGAGGGACCCCCAAGGCTCACCAACCGATGCAGTGCAGTCTCCAACAAACTGCAGCCAGCGTCTGTCTTACACAGACTGGAAGGAGCTGTTTGCTTTTTCCCGGGTAGAAGGCGTGGCTCCGCCCCCTGTGTACGCCTTCCGGCGTTCCCAGCCCTCCACGAGGAAGCTGGGCTCACAAAACATGGCCGCCCCCATAGAAGAGACATAAGACTCCAAAAACATGGCGGCCGGCGTGACCTGAGGACATACATGTATACGGTCTACGGCAAAATGGCGGCGGACCGCCGATATCGTCTTCCCAGCACATCCACCTGCACTCTGCTAAGAGGTGACATATGGATCTACAGAGATACACTGCACATAAGGTAGGATTATACCTCCTATGTCTGCTGTAATGTTACAGTCTGCTGGGTAGAGTGTTAGCTCTTGAACCAAGTCCACTTCCCACAAACACATGCTGTATTACAAGGGGGACTTGTAAGTATCAGATATATACTGACCATATATGGAGGGGCCCATAATATATACTGCCTCATAATGAGGAAAAAAGGGAACGTTTACTCACCATACCGAACCGACAGGCACCCTCTCTTCACAATACCCTCTCCACCGGGGTGGGGGTTTGTGGACGCCTCGACTCTCTGGTACCTGGCGTCCAAGCGAGACTTCTAACTCGCAAAGTCAGTCCCTTTACTGGGACTCCGTCGCGGCCGACTCAGCGCACTGGTCTGCACGCGCTTTTAGGCAGAAACCGGGGTGACCACTGGATTTCAACATCCAGCCCGTCACCCGGCCCCGCATACTTACTTGAATATGTCGCGGCCGACCAAGCGCAATGCCATGGTCTGCGCGCGCTCGTAGGCCGGCTGGGGTGACCACAAGTGTCGCCCAGTCCGGCATTTTTGCTTGAAGATCTCACAGGAAAAAAACACTGGAGAAAAACTACCTAAAAAATGTCTTTTTCTTAAAGAAAAAAAGTCTTGCCAGGACCAAAAGATCCCAGCAAGGAGCTTAGGTCCTTACTCCTGACTAGACAGAAAAAAACTGATTCCCTGTAGCAGAGAGAAGGAGGATATACCCTCAGGGACTGCCCCTAGGGTGGAGCCAGAACGTTTTGTCATTCTGCCTAGTCCTACTCCTGCGGAGACAACATAACCCAGCTCTTGAGAATCAAGAAGACTACGTCTGTCAATGAGCGATAGAGAAAGTGGGCTTCCTTTTTTTATTAACTTACATACGTTTAAATGTCACATGTTGGTAGAGTAACTCTTCCTCTAGCAATGTGCTGTCATTGAGTTCTCAATGAAGGAAGAATGCAGGTTGTCCGACATCCACAGAAGGGGATGACATTTGACAAGAGCAATGTGCACAGGTGGATGGAGAAGTTTAAAGAAGAGGAACCCACAATAGACAAACCACATAGTGGGAGACCATCAATGTCAGACAGTCTGCACTCATCCTTCGTCAAGAACTCAATAAAGGCAGATTATGGAAAATAGGAAATAAGTCGGCGCTCCTTATAGAGGTGAATAGAATAATATATAACTAAAAATGGTGCTAAGGTAAGAAGCACACTAATGTAAGGTGGAGATAATGTCTGTGCAGGGAGCACAATAGCATAAACACAAATGTGCGGTGTTTGTGGCAACTTAAAACATTAATAAAATATACAGTAGCAAAACAATATTCAGCAATAAATGTTAAAAACTATGAAAGGTGCTCAGGTACGGTATATCATAAAATACAGGTCTAATGATGATAAATATAAGTGCCACCAATGAGTATGCTCTAAAGTGATCAAGTGCAATCCATACATAAATAGGCCAAAAATAGATGCCTCTAAATGATACCAATAATTAACGTACAATGCAAAGTGTAGTGGAATTAATAAATGCAATATATGTTAATAAGCAGTAAAAATCAAGAAATAAATATATAATAATAATATATGAACAATCATCCAAAGTGCAAAATGGTACAATAAGGTGATGTGCTTACAATAGAATAAGGTGACTTTAGTGACTATTCTTTCTATAGGTAGGGACTCTTGTGGTTTTCAATTGTTGCCTGTAGAGACAGAGTGTTCACCCAGGTGAGCTAAATCCTTAACTGAGTGTAATGGCCGCTCACCTCCAAAAACACTCAAATGAGCGTTTTGTGAATCACTGGATGAAGGGGGAAGATGGAACCCAGCTTTTCTCCACGAAAGTAGGACTGGGATCAAATCCTCTTCCGCTTCTCCCAATTCAAAGGGGCCAGAGAGCGGGGACCTCTCACTTCTGTTAGGGGGGGGTGCTGTTAGTGATCTGATGCTGCACCATCTCTTTAAGGATATTACTCCCAGATGGTGGTCCTCCTGTATGGATCTCGCTCATTGAAGGGTGTCACGTACCTGATCCGAAGCCGGAGTGTAGAGAGTGCTCCCCTTGCGGCTAGGTGCAGAGTACCCCTGGAAGTGGGACAGGGAGTGCTGTGCCCGAAGTAGCACGGGTTGCCGGTTGGGATGACCAGGATGGAAGCAGGACCCAACTTGTTGAGAAGTCCCAAGCAGGTCTGGAACACTTTGGCAAGCCAGGCAGATACAAGGTGCAGACAGGAACAGACTGGGAGAGATACTGGAGCGAAGTCAGGAGCCAAGCCGAGGTCAAGTATTGGAGAAGACAACAGGAATCCGAGAACAAGCCAAGGGGTCAGGAGCCAGGAGAAGCAAAGTCAGACAGTCCGGGTCGGCAACGAGAAGGCAAGATCAGCAGGTAAACAAGGCACAGGGAACACGGGAGGCTGTTGATCATCCAGCAACTAGATGTTGTGGCTGCTGGCTTTAAATAGGCCGATTGGCGCCAAGCGCCATTACGCATGGCGTACGCGCGTGCGCATTGGCGCACGCACATTCCTAACTGCGTTTGCCCGTGTTTGGGCGCGCATGCGCATTCGCGCCAATGCGCGAATTCGCTGATTCGCCAGGATATTGGTAGTTCCCTGACAGTGCCCCCCCCTGAGGGGCAGCCTCCGGATGCCTAACAGAGCCTGTTTTTCAGGGAATCATTTGAAAAAGTCACGTAACAGTCTGGGAGCGTGTATATTTCCAGCAGGTTCCCAAGAACTTTCCTCCAGAGAATAGCCCTTCCATTTGATTAAATACTGGACTTGCCTTCCTCGTCTACGGCAGTCCAGGATGGATTCCACTTCATATTCCGTTTCTCCATCTACTACAACTGGAGGTGGAGGCAAGCTATCTCTTCCAGGAAAAGGACCAGGGTTGGCCGGTTTAAGCAAAGACACGTGGAAGACTGGGTGAATCTTGTAAGTATCTGGAAGGCATAATTCAAAGGCCACAGGATTGACCATCTTCTTGATCGGGAAGGGACCAATGAATCTTGGACCCAGCTTCTTGGATGGGCAGGCCAACTTAAGATTAAGAGTGGACAGCCACACTTTGTCTCCCACCTTCAAGGCCGGGCTATCCCTTCTTCTCTTGTCGTAGCATTCCTTATAGGCTTCTTGTGCCTTTTGCATGGTCTTCTGTAATAGCAGAAAATTTTCTTGCAGGAAGGCTACCCTATCTTGAACAGCAGGTACTGTAGTCTCAGACACAGGGTTAGGTAAAAAGGATGGGTGAAACCCATAGTTTGCAAAAAATGGAGACTGGTGGGTGGAAGCATGAATTGTGTTATTGTAGGCAAACTCCGCACACGGGAATAAGGATACCCAGTTGTCTTGCGAGAATGTGGAAAAGCAGCGGAGATATTGCTCAAGGGTTTGGTTGGTTCTTTCCGTTTGACCATTACTTTGGGGGTGATATGCTGAAGATAAGCAAACTTCAATATTCAAGGCTTTACAGAGAGACCTCCAAAATCTGGAAGTAAATTGTACTCCACGGTCGGATACAATGCTGCCGGGTAGACCATGTAGCCTCACTATTTCCTTGACAAAGGTATGTGCCGTGTCCACGGCCGAAGGAGTGCCAACCATGGGAATAAAATGGGCCATTTTGGACAAGCGGTCTACTATCACCATAATTGTGGAGAATCCCTCTGAGGAAGGTAGGTCCACTATAAAATCCATGGACAACATCTCCCATGGTTGTCTTGGGACCGGAAGTGGTTTCAACAGACCCCAAGCTTGGACGTGACTGCCTTTACTCCGAAGGCAGGTGGTACAGGAACTCACATAGTCCTTACAGTCCTTTCTTAGGTTTGGCCACCAATAGGATCGCTGAATTAGTTCTAAGGTCTTTCGGACCCCAAAGTGACCAGCAAGTTGATGGTCATGAAGAGCTTTAAGGACCGTGAGTCTGGCTTCCTGGGGTACAAAGAACTTGTCTTCATGCAAGAAAAATTTTCCCTGTTTTTTGAGAGTAGCAGTCTCAGGAGCAGTACAGCGGGCAGAGGCCAGTTCAAGGGTGGTCCTAAGATCAGGCTGGAGTAAAAGAAAGTTTTGAGAGGACAGAATTGTACTGGGGGTGACATCCACAGGGGTTTCAGGGAACATCCGCGAGAGGGCATCTGCCTTCCCATTCTTAGAGCCTGGCCGGTATGTGAGATGGAAGTTAAACCTCGAAAAGAATAGTGCCCATCTGGCCTGCCGAGGTCTTAGGCGTTTGGCTGATCTGAGATATTCGAGGTTCTTGTGGTCCGTGAATATCATTATTGGGTGGGCTGCGCCCTCCAGCAAATATCGCCATTCTTCTAATGCGGCCTTGATGGCCAATAGTTCTCGGTCCCCTACATCGTAGTTCTTCTCGGGCTGACTGAGTTTTCTAGAAAAAAACGCTACTGGGTGAAGCAATGCCTTGGGTCCCTGGCGTTGCGATAGGACTGCTCCCGTGGCCACTTCTGAAGCATCCACTTCAAGGACGTAAGGTAAGGCTGGGTCTGGGTGTTGTAGCACAGGAGCACTGGTGAATACAGCCTTGAGCTTGTCAAATGCACTTTGGGCCTCTGGGGACCATTGGAACCGAGTGTTTTGCCGAGTCATTTGCGTAATGGGGGCAATGATGCGGGAAAAGTCCTTAATAAACCTTCGGTAAAAGTTTGCGAAACCCACAAACCTTTGGATGCCCTTTTTGTCAGAGGGGGCAGGCCACTCCAGGATGGCAGACACTTTCTGAGGGTCCATTGCTATTCCATCAGTGGAGATAATCAGGCCCAGAAATTGTATGGATGACTTCTCGAATTCACATTTTTCTGCTTTAGCATAAAGCCCGTGTTTTCTGAGAGTGGCCAATACTTTTTGTACATGTATTCTGTGCAACTCCAGGGTAGTAGAAAAAATAAGGATGTCGTCTAAATAAACGATGAGGAAATTGTCCAGGAATTCTCGGAAAATATCATTTACAAGGTGCTGGAAAGTGGCGGGGGCATTACACAGCCCGAAGGGCATAACCAAGTATTCGAAATGCCCGAAACGGGTTCGAAAGGCAGTCTTCCATTCATCGCCCTCGCGGATCCGCACCAAATTATAGGCACCTCGTAAGTCTAATTTAGTAAAGACTTGAGCAGAACGAAACCTCTGGAAGAGCTCAGGAACGAGAGGGAGTGGGTACCGGTTTTTTATAGTTATTTTATTCAAGTCCCTGTAGTCCACACATGGCCTGAGAGTGTGGTCTTTTTTCTCCACGAAGAAGATTCCGGCTCCGGCCGGAGAGGAAGAAGGACGAATGAAGCCCTTGCTGAGGTTTTCATCGATGTATTGCCGTAGGGCTTCAAGTTCTGTCTCTGAAAGTGGGAAAATACGGCCAAAAGGGATCTCAGCACCAGGCAACAATTCTATTGGGCAATCATAGGGACGATGAGGTGGTAGAGAGTCCGCCTTCTTCTTATCAAATACGTCCAGAAAACTATGATAGGCGGAAGGAACGTCTTGGCTGGCATTGGAAACAGGCTGAATGGCAAGACAGCTGGCAGGAGGAGGTATCTCAGGAGTCATACAATGTTGGAGGCAGTACACTGATTTGAAGGATACTTCTCCTTTGGACCAGTCTATCAACGGGTTATGGGCCCGTAGCCATGGAATTCCCAGAATTACAGGAAACATAGGTGAAGGAAGGACGTCAAAGTGAAGAAGTTCCTTATGGCCAGGGCCAGTAGTGGCAAGTACGGGTAAGGTTTCCTGAATGACGGGCCCGGACCTGGGGGTGGTGCCGTCTGCAAGGTGGATTTCCAGTTTATGGCGCTTGGTCTGGAGTGGAATGTGAAGGTTTC
Organism: Pelophylax lessonae; assembly: GCF_965119305.1. Lineage (NCBI taxonomy): Eukaryota > Metazoa > Chordata > Amphibia > Anura > Ranidae > Pelophylax > Pelophylax lessonae. Next base: position 57,608,535 of record NC_138775.1, read on the forward strand.
TTGCCACAGAGATATCCAGGAAACAGCTGCAGGCTCCGGAATCAATGATTGCTGGCAGCTTGATCTCTCCTTCTGCTACCTGTAATGAAACAAGAAGGACTAGGTGAGCGGGAGAGGGTCCCGGAATTTGGAGATGCAGATGGTTGAAAGCAGCGGGCTTACTTGGTCTCACTGGGCAGTCACGGAGAAAGTGTCCATCTTCCCCACAGTAAAGACATAAGTTCAATTGCCTGCGACGAAGCCTTTCAGCAGGTGTTAAGGCTGTGCGGACCACTCCGATCTGCATAGGCTCTTCAGGAGACATTGGGTTGGTAGCAGTGGGTAGAGGAGCAGGAGATGGTGGCACCTTGGGTAACATCCAAGTAGGCTGATAAGACTGAGCTCGTTCAGACCTGCGTTCCCGCAAACGTCTGTCCAATTGGATGGCGAGTTGAATGAGCCCCTCTAATGAGGTGGGGGTCTCTACTCGTGCCAACTCATCTTTCAGGGTTTCAGACAGACCGAACCGATATTGGTATTTGAGGGCGGCCTCATTCCACCCTGTGTCTGCGGCCCACCTACGAAAGTCCACTGTGTAATCCTCTACAGGGCGTCGGCCTTGCTGTAGCTTATGGAGCGTAGCCTCGGCAGTGGCCATACGTTGTGGGTCATCGTACAGCTGTGCCATAGCCTCGAAGAAAACCTCAACGGAACTGACAGCAGGATCCTTCTGTTCCAGTAACTGATGGGCCCAGGACTGGGGTTCATCAGACAACAGGGAAATAATAAACCCCACTTTAATTGTCTCTAAAGAAAAAGTTCTGGGTTGCAGGGCCAGGTATAACAGGCAGGCATTTTTGAATGACCTAAACTTGCGGCGATCCCCCGAGAAGCGTTCAGGTATAGGTACTCTTGGTTCTGGAGGCGGAGCCATCATCGTAGGAGTTAAAGCTGACTGTCCTGAAGTTGCAGGAGCGGAGGTGGAGACTGCAGCGGGTGGATCTGAAGTCGCTGCCAGAGATGGTGTAGTCAGGTACTGTAAACGGCCTTCCAGTTGGAAGTACCCATCCTGAAGATTCTTCACCGCCTGGGTTAATGCAGTCACTTGCTGGCACAGGGCTTCCAGCGGGGAGGCACCTCTCTCGGCTTCTGACATGGCTGGATGATACTGTCACGTACCTGATCCGAAGCCGGAGTGTAGAGAGTGCTCCCCTTGCGGCTAGGTGCAGAGTACCCCTGGAAGTGGGACAGGGAGTGCTGTGCCCGAAGTAGCACGGGTTGCCGGTTGGGATGACCAGGATGGAAGCAGGACCCAACTTGTTAAGAAGTCCCAAGCAGGTCTGGAACACTTTGGCAAGCCAGGCAGATACAAGGTGCAGACAGGAACAGACTGGGAGAGATACTGGAGCGAAGTCAGGAGCCAAGCCGAGGTCAAGTATTGGAGAAGACAACAGGAATCCGAGAACAAGCCAAGGGGTCAGGAGCCAGGAGAAGCAAAGTCAGACAGTCCGGGTCGGCAACGAGAAGGCAAGATCAGCAGGTAAACAAGGCACAGGGAACACGGGAGGCTGTTGATCATCCAGCAACTAGATGTTGTGGCTGCTGGCTTTAAATAGGCCGATTGGCGCCAAGCGCCATTACGCATGGCGTACGCGCGTGCGCATTGGCGCACGCACATTCCTAACTGCGTTTGCCCGTGTTTGGGCGCGCATGCGCATTCGCGCCAATGCGCGAATTCGCTGATTCGCCAGGATATTGGTAGTTCCCTGACAAAGGGACAATGAAAGGGGGGCTCTCATAGTGTAGTTTTCTTCATTTGATGAGCTCTATAACATCTCTCTGATATTTATTGGTCCAGTTAATCACAGTTTATTCCATTGATAGCGCATTGGTCCCAACCTCTTGAATAAAGGCCGATTGTTTCTACTTGGAACCCTTTATTAACATGCAACCTGATTTTTGTTCTAAGAATTTTTGTTTTAAATTCTATCTATCTATGTCCTGCTTTAAATAACAAAGCTTCATCCCATTTCTTACTTCTCTATGTAGTGAGTAAATTAATTTGAAAAACCATGGAGCCAATGAAGTCTGAAAAGACTACTTCCTTTTCTGCATGTACTTTTCAGGTCAGTGCATCCCTAGGTAGTGAAGCTAATATCAGGTTGGTGACTTCTGAAAATACAGCATTACAAAACTGAATGATTATGGAAGCTTTCATTTCTTCATAATCTTATAAAGGGAATGTAGAGTCTTTTCAATATCCTTTTAGACATCTTTTAAGAACAAGACGTGATGGAAAATCTATCCAAAAGAGACACAGACCAAAAAACCCCCACATTTTTAGTAGAGTGAGGAAGGGTTCTGACATCGTTTTTATTGCTTTCTGGGCATTGACGGTCGTCTTGTATCGGCCTCTCAAGGGAAAGAAGGTGAAGCTGTATTAAACCCATAAACAAAAATATAAGATATTGCAGTTTACCAATCATTTTATGAGGTGACTTTTTGGGATTTTTTTAGGCATTTTTTCTGTTGTTTTGGTGATCTGGCCAATAACACACTTCTTGTCTTTGTGCATCTCTTCTCCACAGTGGGAGCAACAAGCAGAGGTTAGTGTTAAATGCACAATGAACAGATTTAGATGAACTTGATTTACAAATGAAAGACAAACTCTAGCTAAAAGATTTCAGACAGTTAGAGTAACATTTTTCTTTTATTTTGGCATAAAGGTTTTACATTAATGAACAAATGTTGGCCATTGTAAGCACCCCTGTCAGTGGTAAAGGGTTTGTCTCAACACTTCTACTGGTAAATTTTTTGGACAGTTTGGTCTGGTAAAAGAAGTTGAAAAAAATAGACTTAAATAAGAGACTGACTGGATCTTCTGGTGAAGAGAAAGGAAAAAAAAGTCCTAAAAATAAACGAATGCAGCCACCAGAAGTGGTAATCTTCATATATAATACATTTTTGTTTTTGGAATTTAATAATGCTTTAGGGATATTATACATAGTGGAAGTGCATGGAAACATAAAAAAAAAACCTGACAGATACATTATTTTTATCCTATACTAAAGGATACCTTTGGGGTTAGGCTGGCCATACATGTTCAACTTTTGTTGTACAATTTTCTGGTAGATCTACCACAAACCACATAATGTGAGGTCAAAGCTAAAAAACACATTCACTTGTATCTAATTAGGCAGGCCTTTGTACTACATACTTGAAGGTAAATTTCAAGAAAATTGGACAGAAAATTGTAAGAAAATTGGATCATGTATGGCCAGCCTTATGCCCCGTACACACGTGCAGATTATCTGAAGACTTTTGTCTGTAGACTTACCAAAACCATATAATATGAGGTCAAACCTAAACACTTTCAATTTGTATGCAATCCGGCAGGCCCTTCCACTACATAGAAAAGGTAAATCTGAAGACAAAAGTCTTCAGATAATCTGCACGTGTGTACGGGGCATTAGATTTAAGGTTTTAGGCTGGATCCCCTTTTATGAATCGCTCACCTGATAACTTTCATATAGCTGTTAGGCAGTTTTCAGGGTCAAGATGGTATTTGGACATATTTTCATCTACTAGATGGATTAACCATTATCTTGGACATTAGTCCCTAATCTTGCACTAAACAAAAGAGATTCAATCGTCAAAATTCACATGAGCTACCATGACGGACTGCTTGATGGAAGTACAGCCTTTAATGATATGCTGGCCAGGAATAGACTGATCCTTACACCCATGTAATTGGTAAAGAGAACAGAATGTTCTCTTCACATTCATGATATGCACAGCTAATAATGGAGAAAATGGTTCCTGGATATTTATTTGCATGAAGAGGTTCCAGCATAGCATATACGGTACATATCAGAAATTACTTTTTAATTTGGGGAAGAGATGAGATTTTGACCCTGAACTATTTTTCTGCTACGACCTGGGAGAATGTATGCAGAAATAAGAATTTGGTACCTACCTGCCAGAAATCCATCATATTTCTTTTTCATTAATATTCCAGTCCTCCGTAGTTATGAAGAAAGAAAGATTAGCGCCCAAAATAAATTTGATTTCAGATAGCACAATTCAAAACTAGTGATGGGGATGGTGGACTAGATTTGGAACAATTTAACGCTACATTGTGAATAATCAAGGGTATTTTCTAAGGGAAACTCACTGGGGTGCCAACTTCACTATTTCTTCTGTATATATGTCCTATTACATTTATGCTTTTCTAGAATAAACATTTTTATATTAATTATCTTTATTTTCTAAGAGAAAACTCACTATGGTGCCAATAATACTATTTCATCTGTATGTATGATGTACTAAATAGTGGCATCTGCCGAAAATTTATTGGGAAGAGACACTGACATTTTGAAATTGAATAGTATATATACTTTTAGGCTACAAATTTAGCCATGGACTACCAGAATCTAAATATTTGCATTGGTTTCTTTTTTTCTTTAAGAGGCCCTGTGAAGGTGAAGCAGCCTGCTAACTACTCCTGCTTGAAACACCCTCCCTATTATCCCAGTAAAGGTGAATTTCAGTTTTTTTTCTGATGTGCCCTCTCCTTAATGCCTACTGTTGGCCAGCAGAGAGATCATTATAGTGATAGTCTGTGTCAGTTGTGGATATTCTTTAACCACTTAAGCCCCCGAAGATTTTACACCCTTCCTGACCAGGGCCTATTTTGCGATTCGGCACTGCGTGACTTTAACGGACAATTGCGCGGTCGTGCGACACTGTACCTAAACAAATTTGACGTCCTTTTTTTCCCACAAACAGAGCTTTCTTTTGGTGGTATTTGATCACCTGTGCGATTTTTACTTAAAAAAATGCGCTATAAACAAAAAAAGAGGGTCAATTTTGCAAAAATAACAATATTTTTCACATTTTTTTACATGAAATTCCCCCCCCCCCCCCCAAAAAAAAAGTAAAAATCAAAATTTTTTAACATTTTGGGCCAATTTTTTTTTTAACCATATGTTTGGTAAAAAAAAATCGCAAAAAGCGTATTTTGATTGGTTTGCGCAAAAGTTATTGGGTTTACTAACAAAGGGAAAGATTTTTTGTCATTTTTTTTTTTTAACGATTAATGGCGGCGATCTGCGTTTTTTTTTTGCGGGACTGCGACATTGCAGCAGACAGATCGGACCCTTGACTGACATTTTTGACACTTTTGGGGTTACCAGTGACATTACTACAGTAATCAGTGCTATACATATGCACTGTTACTGTAAAATTACACTGGCAGGGAAGGGGTTAACTTTTTTTTGAGAGGGAGGGGTTATGTGTGTCCCTAGGGGTGTGATTCTAACTGTGATTGGCTGTGGCTTGAGGTGTAGGAACAGTGATCAACGGTCCTACATAGTAGAACCGTATGATCACCATTCATACACAGGGGAGAATGACAGGCGGCTTGTTTACATTAGCCGCCTGCCTTTCTCCCGCTCTAACGGACGATCGCGAGTGACCGGCGGACATCGGGTCCGCCGGGCACACGCGCGGGGGGGGGGGTCCGTGACCGCGCGGGAGCGCGCCTCCGGCGGCGCGCGCTCGCTCCCTAGACCCTCACAGGCTAGCGACGTAGCCCTGACTGCTAGTTCTTTAAGAGGCCCTATGAAGGTGAAGCAGCCTGCCAACTACTCCCGCTTGAAACACCCTCCCTATCTTCCCGGTAAAGGTGAATTTCAGTTGTTTTTCTGATGTGCCCTCTCCTTAATGCCTCCTGTGCATGCACATTGACCAGTAGAGTGATCATTATAGTGAAAGTCTGTGTCAGTTGTGGATATTTTTTAACTGATTCATGACAAATGTTCCCATACATGTGTAATAATGTCTCTCACCCAAAAGTGGTTTAATGAGCTTTGACATCGTGTGTAAAGATGGTCGCCGCATATCCAATTGACCATGTGGTTTTGGAGGAAGTGCAACCATGTGTTGCTGACCTTACTCACAAAATGACCTGTGAGTGGTCAAAAGGAATGATTACATCCTGTAGGTGGTCTCTAGTATACAGGAATATAAAAAGAGTCCATAGCATGAGGACCTGTCTGTTTTTTGTTTTTTTTTTTGGAGCTGTGTAAAGACCAAGTATGCAGCCAGGATTTTTATTGTCCTGTTCCTCCAGCTATCCAGTGTAAGCTGTTGACGTTCAATTACCAGAGTTAAGTATTATTTGACCTTTCTTTGGGATATTGGGATAGGAGTGTATGTTTGGGTCTTGTTAATGGATATGGTAAATTTTTTGTGTAAAGAAGCTTTATGTATTTTGATGTCCAGTAAAGTTTTGTTTTATGCTTTTTATCAAAACTGCTCTTGGTGTGTCTGTTCATTTTAAATATTCACTAGATATTTCAGTGGCTGTCCAGTAAATGTTTAACTAGCATGCATTTATGGTCCAGATTTTAGACCCGTTGAATACATGGATCTCTGCACCAAACCCTTGTACTGTACCAGCAAAACAACAGAACAGCAAACCTTAACATTTCATGTCAATTAGTCTTATCAAAACCCTACATTTTTTTTATTGGCAAACTATTTAAATAAATCTTTAAATATATGTGCACATTAAATTCTTGACATTTAGCTTTAAAAAATACATAAAATAAAATGTTCTTTTTTTTCTTCCAGTAGGTTTCGGAATTAATGATTCATAATTATAAAACTGCTGTAATAATGAACTGCAGCACTTCAGAACATCATGATTAATTTTTCAACATCCCAGCTTGAAATGGGAGTTCGATTAGCAGCAATGGCCCCGTGGATACCAATAGGATGGGTCTCTAGGGGACCCACGGGAAAGTGCATCATGCTAATTTGATGGAAGGGGGAGACAGCCAGGATGAGAATGTCATATTACTGCCTATATTCAATCTTTCTAATACCCATCGTTGCAACAAAACATTCACAACTGCCAACTGGGTGAGGATGACTCTAAACGGAATGCACAGGATGCTACTGGTATCATTGCTTCCTGTCTGATTAGAACTGTCAGCATAATGAGTGACAATTAGGTGACCTGGCCATGGTTATCAAGCAGATTGGCCAAAGAATATTTTATTGTTGACATTACTAGTATTGTAGAAACACAAGAGAGAAAATGGCCTAACACAGCAAGCTTTTAGAGGGTATCTAAGTCTTCATTGTTGTACTTTTTCACTATTGTTCTTCTGCAAGACTTCAGGGAGAAAGAACATTATGAACATTATGAACAAAAAAAAAACACACAGCCATAATCATCAGCAATATTAGGGGTATAAAATACAATACAATATAAAAGGGTATAGCACAATTAATGTGGCCTAGGAGCAGGGGAGGAATTTTCTTGGGTGGCATTTGTCCATCAATCCAGTAAGTTACTATTACAAGCTCAGTTTACCTCGTAATAATTGTGTACTCAGCCAGTATTATTTTAATATTATTGCATTTTTATATTACAGTTGTAAAATAATGCTTTGCATGTTGCTTCAAAACGTTTGCAATAGATTTGGTTGTAGAAGAGTGGAGCGGATGCCCTGTAGATGACTGCTTCATATCAGTTTATTGCCCTTGTGCTCCTTCATCCAGACTGAAGGCCCTATAATACAGGAGGTGTGTTATTGACCGGATCACCAGGTGAAAACAGAGAAAAAAAAAAAGAGAACTAATGCAGTCACCACATCTAATAACTGGTATCCTGCAAAATATTATATTCTTAGTTTTAGATTTATTACCACTTTAAGGCGCCAGTCTTCAAGTGCAGCCTGTGTGACAACCATGGCTCCCTCCATAGATAAAGTGGAGAAAACATGGAATCCGAAAAGAAGGAACAAAAAATGTGCTTCTGGCAGAATCACCAGCTAAAAATTATTATTATTATTATTATACAGCATTTATATAGCACCAACAGTTTGTGGGGGAAGACAATACAGTTACAGTACAATTCAATACCGAGGGAATCAGAGGGCCCTGCTCGTTAGAGCTTACAATCTAGAAGGGAGGGTCAGGTGAAACAAAAGGCAGTAACCGAGGGGGATGGGCAGATGGATAAAATGGAGGTAAAGTTGTTAGGTGTGGGTAGGATAGGCTTCTCTGAAGAGGAGGGTTTTCAGAGATCACCTAAAAGCTAATAGAGTAGGAGATAATCGGACAGATAAGGGTAAGTAGTTCCATAGGATTGGAGAGGCTCTGGAAAAGTCCTGGAGGTAAGCATGGCAGGAGGTGACAAGAGAGCTAGAGAGCAGGAGGTTTTGAGAGGAACGAAGAGAGTGATTAGGTTGATATTTTGAGTCTAGGCTAGTGATGTAGTTGGGGGCTAAGCTGTGGATGGCTTTGTAAGATGTTGTTAGTATTTTGAATTTGAATACAGTGGGAAAAAAATAAAACTAATGTGCCCATCACATCTAAGGGTTTGTATTACTTTTTTTGCATTTAAATTCAATTTAAGTGTATAGGAATGTACAAATTTAACAATATCTTTCCCACCAGCATCCAATTAATGGGCAAACTCAATTTTGTGGAAAAAACTATAGCCAATAAAAAATAATATGATAATAAAAAATAATATACAATTGCTACACAAGCCATATTGTAATGTTATTTAAAATTACCTTTCCAATTCAGTCCATTCAGTATTGCAATAAGAGAACCTGGAAGTCTTGTGCAAAAATGTCCTTTGCTGCTTGCGTGATTGGCTCACTGATTTTCCCAGAAGTCTGCCCTAAGAAACAAGTCAAATTTTAGACATGCTCTCCTATTTTTGATAAGATACTCCCTAAGGGTTATATGGAGACACTTCAACCTTCCTCATTGGAACACTTTGGCTGGTTATAAATAACCAGACCCTTCCATTCAGAATCCATATTCAAAAGACATGGTGATACAGCTATTTCTTCAGAGCAGGAAGAGGTAAGAATCTGCAAGTTTGTAAAAAAATCCATGTGTGGAATTTACTCTTATAATTTAGTAAAGACGGAATAATTTATGAATCAAAAATAATACATTTTTCTAAACAGAATAACTATCTGAAATATTAGGCTGAATTATTGCAGACTTACATCCATTCACAATCAGAGTGTGAGGCAGGCAAAAAAAATCCCCTGACCACCCACAATCTGGTTTTATAATAAATTAATGGCATGGAACAATCCACTTGCACTACTATTATATAAATAGGGTTGGTATGATAATGAAAACCTGTGCAATAATTTCAACTACATGCTTCCTTCTTTTTCTGCACCCTGCACATTAAATTCATGTGAAAACGAGGGCTCCATTTCTATTCACCTCACATTATTATTTAAATAGCATCAGATACCACCTGAAATCGGTCATGATACCACCCTCAAGGAGGTAATAATTGTATCCCTTAATAACCAGTCATAGAAAATAATTTTCTTTTTATTGCCATAAGATAACTTGAAGGTAAAATAATGCCTAACATGGTATTATACTGCCACTTAAAAAAGCAAGTCTAATTCTGCAAAATAGGACAGGGTTTTTTTTTTTTTTTAATTGGCTACCTTTACGCAGCAACTATGTAGCATTTTATATCAATGAAAAAATAGGCAAAATATAAAAACTGACTTGGACCTAACATGTTTTAAAAGTACAATTATCCTATAAATCATTGCTTCCTCTAATGGCATGTTCTCTCATATTGCATACATTCAGAGGACTGTTCTATACTACCTACAGGTATCACCAGTATGACTTAGGCCCTATCCACATTTGCGAATAGGGTTGTTAGCGATTACATGCAGGAGACCCAGCAGAGATTCCCAGCAATTAGCTGGGGTGGCAGCCCCATTAAAAGCAATCAGATGCTGACAGCTCCTGCAGATAATCATGGGCTCTTGCATGTAATCGTTCATAGAGACAGTTTGCATCTAGGGCCAGTCACTCGCAGGTAATGTCTGCTTCTTGATTACATGCAAGAGGCTGTGATTAACTACAGGAGCTGTCTGCCTCCCTTTGCTTTCAATTGGGCTGCCCCCCACAGTTAACCACAGGTAACCCCTGCTGGATCTCCCGTATGTAATCTGTAAAGGCCCCATTGGCAAGTGTGAATGGGGCTTTATAGTGTAGCATACATACCTAAATCTGTCCTAATATCATCATCCTTTCATACCCTCATTCACTGCACAATGCAAAGCACAATGAGCCAATCGTATTCTGTTACATGCACATATCCTGACAGGTAGCATGCAGCCAGGAGGCAAGAGAAGACTGACTATGAGTCTAACAGAGAAGGTGGTGTCACCTCCTAGCTGTGCTGTCTGGCTGTCTGGCAATAGCGTATGAACCAAAAAATTGGCTGGACAGAATTAAAAGTCCATTGGCAGATAATACAGTTCACGGAAGTGTATGTCAAGTGTGCATTTAGGTGTCAGGCTGGAGTTTAGCTATAACATACTTTTCCCTTAAAAGAAAAACAGAAGAAATAGCCTATCTTCATAAAATTTCATGTAAAATACAAATAAGTAAAAAAATAATTAAAATGTAGTCTGTCGTTTTTTTCACTGTATTTTTATTAATATACAGTAAATCAATTTATGTCAGGGCAACACGATATAAAAATTGCAGAAAAAAAGAAAAGATTCCTTCAGTCATCCTGCAATATAAACCTGCAGAATTCCTCAATGGTGCCAGAAATTATATATTAGATCAAAAACAGGTTCACGATGCTGTATTTATTGGGCTGTCTATTTGATTTGCTGGAAAGACCCAAAATGAGAAGACAGGGTGAAAAAAAAATTGAAGAAAGTGTGAAATCATCCGAAGACAAGAAGTGATTTGGACAGGAAATCAAGGAAAGAACGTCTTTAGAGAGGTGAGGCAGAGAGATTGGCTACAGGCGAGACATTCTGAGGGAACAGATGGAGGTTGAGCTCCTGAGGCAGAGAGCATTGGATGAAGAAAAAAAGTCAGGTACTAGAAACATTAAAAGAACAAGAAAATGTTCACTTTTAGTGATTGATTCAGGAGTGCCAAGATAAATGCCAGGAAGAAAGAACATTCAGTACTGGTGTTTCATACTTCCAAAACATATTTACATTAATAAATCGGAAAATATCAAGGCTAGACAATTTCAAAAAGCCTTTTTCGTGTGCCTGGGGGAATTCAGAATCTTCTTTTTATATATATATATAGAAACTAGTATCATAAAAAGAGTAGACTGTCCATGCAGCCTTTTTATGTGCTCAATCTACATGTTACAGAAAAAAATAGTCCATGGACAACTGATCATCACACTTACATGAAATTGTTGGATGTTCCATTCCAAAACCATGGGCATTAACATAGGGTTGACACCCTTATTGCCCCTTTGGGGCTATAACTGCTTTTCCATTTCTGGGAAGGCTGTCCACAAGAGATTGGAGTGCTGCTGTGGAAATTTGAACCCAATTAGCCAAAAGAGCAATTGTCAGGCCATGTACTTTTGTTGGATGGGCTCATAGACAGCATTCCAGTTAACTACTCAGTAGGGTTGAGGTGATGACTGAATGCAGGCCACTCAGGTTTATCCACACCAAACTCATCAAACCATGTCTTTATAGAGCTGGCTTTGTGCACACAAACACAGTCATACTGGAACAGAAAAAGACCAACCCAAACTGGAACAAATCTTTTCGTAAAATTTTGGCCATTTTTAAAGCTCATAGGAAAACTACTGTATTTTAAGGTTTTAAGAATCTGTATTGTAAGAAGCTGGCTCCTGCCACCTGCCACCTTCCATGGGGGGGGGGGGGGGGGGGATGTATCAATGCAAAAAAACAAAAACAAAAAAACAATCTACAGTGAGTAGAGGGTCATTTCCTGTGGCTTGTAGGACAACATTCAGCATTACCTATAACTGTATCTCCTCCTCTCCACTTTCTCTCTCTGTAGGGGCCCCCCAAGGTTCTGCCCTTGGACCCCTCCTCTTCTCAATCTACACCTCCTCGCTTGGCCACTTGATAAACTCCCATGGCTTCCAGTGCCATCTGTATGCTGACGACACACAAATCTATCTCTGTACTCCTCATCTCACTCCTTCAAACTAAGCTCATAATATTTCCTCCTGCCCGTGCCCCCTTCCCTGAATTATCTATCAAGATCAATAATACAACCATCAGTACCTCACCTCATGCCAGGGTTCTAGATGTAAACCTGGACTCTGACCTGTCCTTTCAGCCCCAAATCCAATCGCTGTCCAAATCTTGCAAACTTCACCTCCATAACATGCCTTGTTATCTCTTGTCTTGACTATTATAACTCCCTCCTTCATTGTCCTACCTCTCCACAGGCTCTCCCCTCTTCAGTCTATCAAGAATGCTGCTGCCAGACCCATCTGCATTACTAATGATTCAGTGTTCGCCACCCCTCTCTGTCAATCTCTCCACTGGCTTCCCATTGCCCAGCAAATAAAATTACATACAAAGCCATTTACAACTCTGTCCCAAGCTACATGACCAATCTTGCTACCAAATATCACCCAAACTGTCCTTTTCGCTCCTCACACGATCTCCTGCTGTCTAGATCCCTTGTCTCCTCCTCCCATGCTCGTCTCCAGGACTTCTCCAGTGCCTCTCCCATCCTCTGGAACCCACTACCCCAATCTGTCCGGCTATCTCCTACTCTGTGCACTTTTAGGCGATCCCTGAAGACTCATCTCTTCAGGGAAGCCTATCCTGCCTTCAGCTAAGACCTAAATCTTCTATTTCTCTCATCAGTTCATCCCTCACAGTTAATACTTTTTTTTTCCACCAGACCCTCCCTATTAGATTGTAAGCTCGCAGAAGCAGAGCCCTCCTAACCCTCTTGTATCGAATTGTATTGTCGCTGTATTGTAAAGTGAGTGCTGCGCAACCTGATGGCGCTATATAAATCCTGTATAATAATAATAACATAACATAATCACATAATAATAATAATAAGAAAATACACCAATCCTTTTAAATAACGTGTTTAGAGATGTGTTAAAGCTGTATGTAGTGTGATAGAACATTGTTATTTTTTTGGCTAGCCATTATACAATTACCTTGGCATACATACAGCAGCAGCACCCCAATTTGATTTCAGTTTAAAAAAAAAAAAGGAATAGACCCACTTTGAGCAGAGGATAGGGATTGGCCAGTAGTTTGCTGTGGCTGTTATTGTTTCCCCTGATGCAAAACTGTCCTGCTGCTGGCCAATTTCTAAAAAGCTCTCATTAGAAGTTAAAGCGGTAGTAAACTCTAATGACAAAAAAAAAAAACCCTGCAAGACAAAGGCATAATGAGCTAGTATGCATCGCATACTAGCTCATTATGAATTACTTACCTTAGAATGAAGCCCCAACACGGACCCTGGACACCGCTGTGGGAGCGGACATAATCCCACGGCGTCTCTTCCGGGTTCCGCGGCTCTGGCGCTGTGAGTGGCCGGAGCCACGATGACGTCACTCCCGCGCAATTTCCGGCAAGGAACTCTGAAGGTCCGCCAGACCTTCAGAGCGCATTCGCCGCACTCGTCAGCGGCTGCATGCAGTGGTAATATCTCCTAAACCATGCAGGTTTAGGAGATATTAATTGTACCTACAGGTAAGCCTTATTATAGGCTTACCTGTAGTTAAAAGTCAAAAAATCGGTATACTACCACTTTAAGAGGTTGTACTTTATACAGCAGGGTGAAATTGGTCAGCAGCAGGACATTTTTTTTTAAAAGAGGGACATGATGTGAATGTACAATATATATGTGTAAAGCGCTGTGTAAATGAACGGCGCTATATAAGTACCTGAAATAAATAAATAGGGAGAGAGACCACAGATGACCTAGCAGTGGGTAAAGTTGACTAGCAGATGGACAATTTTAAGTAGCAAGGCCTGAATTTACTAAAAAAAAAAACCAAGAGCACAGGCTGGGGCTTTACTATAAGATATAGCAGATCATGCAGCAGTGTAAAACTGTCCAGTAACAGGAAAGTTTTAATTTGGAATGATAGGCTAAAATTTACTAAAGACAAGAGTATAGGGAGAAGCTTTACTAAAAGAATTAGGAGACAATAATCAGTATCTAAAGGCAACAGTGAAGCATGGTGGCGGTTCCTTGCAAGTTTGGGGCTGCATTTCTGCAAAATGCAAATGGAGTTTGAGATTTGTGTCCTCAATGCTGAGAAATACAGACAGATACCATCATGCCATACCATCAGGGAGGCATGTGATTGGTCCCAAATTTATTCTGCAGCAGGACAAGAATCCCAAACATACAGTCAATTCTATTAGGAATTATTCTCAGGGTAAAGAAGATCAACAAGCCCTAGAAGTAATGCTTTGGCCCCCACAGAGCCTTGATCTCAACATAATTGAGTCTGTCTAAGATTACACAAAGAGACAGAAGGATTTGAGGCAGCCTACATCCAGAGAAGATCTGTGGGTAGTTCTCCAAGAAGTTTGGAACAACCTACTCACCAAGTTCCTTCAAAAACCGTGTGCAAGTGTAACTAGAAGAATTGATGCTGGTTTAAAGCCAAAGTAGTAACACCAAATATTGATTTGATTTGATTTATATTTTTCTTCTCTACGCTCAGATTGCATTTTGTAATTTGATAAAAAATAAACTATATATATACACAATTAGGTCCATACATATTTGGACACAGGCATAATTTAATTTTTTTCAGGTATTTAACAAAACATACTGTATTCAAGCTATAGTTATATAATGGATATGGGCTGAAAGTGCACACTCTCAGGTTTAATGTGAAGGTATGTACGTCCAAATCAGAGGAAGGGTTTAGGAATTACAGCTCTTAAGAATAGCCCCCCCCCCTTTTTTTCAAGGGACATCATGCATTCAAAGCAGCTGTCCATGCGAGTGAAACAGGCCATTGTAAGGCTTCAAAAACAAAACAAATCCATCAGAGAGATAGCAGCAACCTTAGGAGTGGCCAAATTAACAGTTTGGTACATTCTGAGGAAAGAAGAACGCTCTAGTGAGCTCAGCAACATAAAAAGGCCTGGACGTCCACGGAAGACAACAGTGGTGGATCATCGCAGGATCCTCTCTATGGTGAAGAAAAACCCATTCACACCATCCAGACAAGTGAAGGACACTCTCCAGGAGGTGAGCGTATCATTTTCAAAGTCTACAATCAAGAGAAGACTTCACGAGAGCAAATACAGAGGGTTCACCACAAGGTGCACACCATTCATAAGCCTGAAGAATAGAAAAGCCAGGCTATACTTTGCCAAAAACCATCTAAAAAAGCCAGACCAGTTATGGAAAAGCATTCTTTAAGCAGATGAAACTTAGATTAGTCTGTACCAGAATGATGGGAAGAAAAAAGTGTGGAAAAGGCTTGGAACAGCTCAAGATCCAAAGCACACAACGTCATCTGTAAGACATGGTGAAGGCAGCATGATGGAATGGGCATGAATGACTTCCAGTGGCACTGGGTCATTGGTGTTTGTTGATGATGTGACAGAAAACAGAAGCAGCCGGATGAATTCTGCAGTGTTTAGAGATATACTGTCAGCCCAGATTCAGCTAAATGCAGCAAAGTTGATTGGACGGCGCTTCCCAGTACTGATGGACAATGATCCCAAACACACTGCAAAAGCAACCCAAGAGCTTTTGAAGGAAAATAAGTTGACTATTCTGCAATGGACAAGTCAATCACCTGATCTTAACCCAATTGAGCAAGCATTTAACTTGCTTAAGGCAAAACTAAAGGCAGAAAGTCCCACAAACAAAGAACAACCCAAGACAGCTGCAGTTAGAGCCTGGCAAAGCTATAGAAAGGTGGAAACCCAGTCTTTGGTAATGTCAATGGGTTCCAGACTTCAGGCAGTCATTGCCAGTAAAGGATTCTCAACAAAATATTAAAAATGAACATTTTATTTATGATTTTATATTTTATCCAATTACATTTTATACCCTGAAAATGGGGAGGGGGGGGGGGGGGACTGTGTATAAAAATGGTTGCAGTTCCTAAAATTTGTACTTGATATTTATTTTCAACCCTTTGAATGAAAGCTAAAAGTCTGCACTTCAAATTCATTTGGATTGTTTTATTTTAATTTTATTCTGGTGCCATACAGAACCAAAATTATGAAAATCGTGCCTGTGTCCAAATATATATAACTGAATTTAAAAGCATTCTTACTTTAGAGTATTGTTTTTTTATGGCTGTATTTCACTATGCCTAATAAAAAAATAACCGCTTGCTGATACTTACCGAAGAGCTGACTTTCCTTTAAAGTTTGTCTACTGTGTGTAGTTTTCAGAGGCTTCTCATGGTTTTTCTGAGGGTGGATGACATCAGTGGACCATGCTTGCATAATGTGAATGGCTTCATAAGAAGCCCATCTGACAAAGTGACAATGCAGGAGCACAACTGGGAGACATGGGCTGAGTGTTGTCGCCCTGTAGGAGGAAGTTCCTAAACAAGCACATTCTAAGCAGGATTACTAGTTATTTTAATGAAAGCCTTAGATTTAAATGTAGATATATTTCAAAATGACATGTTAAAATATGTTAATGCTTATAGGTTATTTTACTGATTGTCTCTACATATACCTTAACTTTAGGTATTATACCTGTTCCTGCCAGATCTTCATTGTAAAGCCCTCTGGTAGTAAGATCTGGTGGTATTGTGCAGAGGCAAGTATAAGACAACTGTGGTAAAAATTTAGTTATTCCATTAGGCTTAGTGAGGTCATTGGATGAATTTGCTGCCTTGAGTTTTTCTTGTGATAAGAAGACGTTCTTGAAATTCCGACATTGTAGCATTTCGTCAGTTTTACACTGAAATAACTGCACCTCAATGTGCCAATTGTTTGGGAAAGTTAAATATTGGACAATAAAACTGGCAGATGTGACTTTTCCTAAAGACATTACTGCAGCCTGTTTTAATCCATTTTAATCTGACACACTGGCAGTCCTTCCCTGGCACTGTGGTTGCTGGCAGGAGATCACCTCTTACCCACTGAAGGCAATGCGATGCTCAGTATCAAGAACATTGAAATATTTGGACCTATATATTTTTTAATTAGAAAAGAGACTCTGCCAGTAATTGGACAAATGGTGTTCTTTTTTTTTATAGGAAATATTTAGTTTTAATTTTTAATTTTAATAGAGGTACATTATTATTATTATTATTTTATAATAGTTTTTGTAGATGTCTGCACACTGGGGCTTATTAAATTCAGGGCCGGTGCAAGGATTTTTGACACCCTAGGCGAAAACGTATTTTGCCGCCCCCCTTGGCTCCGCCCCTGACTCCACCCCCTTCACATTGCCCATGAATATGATAGAGGTGGTGGGGATGGAGCTTTGGGTAGCGGGGGGGAGGAGAAGGAGGCAGAGGATGAGGAGGAAGGAGGATGAGGGGGCAAGAGGAGGAGGAGGGGGGGAAGAGGAGGAGGAGGAGGAGGGGAGGAGGAGGAGGGGCGGAAGAGGGGGAGGAGGAGGGGGGGAGGAGGAGGGAGAGGGGGAGGGAGAGGGGGAGGGAGAGGGAGAGGGGGAGGAGGAGGGAGAGGGGGAGGAGGAGGGGGGGAGAGGAAGAGAGGAGGGGGGAGAGGGAGAGGAGGGGGGAGAGGGAGAGGAGGGGGGAGAGGGAGAGGAGAGGGGAGGAGGAGATACATCACACATTTGAGAGATCACACATATAAGTCATATGTATACACACTATAGAGTTAGTTAAAGAATCTCAATGTGTTTTTCATTATTCACTTACCACCAGGGCTCTGCTCTGCTGCCAATGGTTCTCTCTCTCTCCAGGCACAATGAAAGTTAGGCAGCCATGCTTCTCCAGCTCTGTCTCACACAAACCTCCAGGTACCGACCCCCCTGAGCTCCACTCATCGGATACGTGAGTCTGCTCTGCTCTGCTGCTTGATAAAGGGGAGGGGAGAAGGACAGAGCAGAGCTGGCTGGCTGTAGTAACTGGTCTTCACATGGATCATGGGAGGGACCAGGGACAGAAGATCACTGCTTCTAAAGCTCTGGACTGGCACCAGAGAGTCTCTGAGAGACGGACAGGTCACAGAGTGTGACCTGTCTGTCACCATGCAGTGGGTGAGCCCCATAGTCTCTGATATAAGAGGACCTGTAGTGACTTGGTACCGTCCTGTAGATGGGAGGATGCAGATAATAAACACTCACCCCCAGTGGCGGACTGACAACTCATGGGGCCCCCGGGCAATAGGAGATCATGGGGTCCCCTGTGTCCCCTCCCACACTCAAGCCACACTAACACAAAGCCCCACCTACATATTGCACTGCCCACATGTGTTTGTGGCAGCCATCCTCCACATATCAGCTCAGCTGCACAGAAGGGCCCCAATTCTTGACTGCAGCTTAGGCTCACAGAGATTCACATTGGTATTGCTGGAAAGTCACCGAACACCTGACAGGTTCAAAGGTGACCACCATCCAAGAAAGCTTCCCTACCATGCCTTTGGGAACCTTTGTGAGCCTGATCGTTTGGTTGTTGCAGCTCAGCTGCATAGAGGGGGCATTTTATCAATCTACTGCAGCATAGCCTGTAAGAAAGTCCCGGGATTCTTTCTGTAGAAGCACTTCCATGTTTAAAGATGGCTGCTGAGCAGGAGCAATCTTTATATGCAACCACGGTGTTTTATGAAAGCAGTGGGCCTATGTGCAAGATCCAAATTTTGGCCCTAATGCCAGAGAAAAATGTTCAGCGCGTACTGCAGCAAGTATGGGGTGTGGTTTTCAGGGGCTAAGTCCTGGTTCACACTTGTGCGATGCAGGAAGGCTGCGAATTCCTGTTCCCGCATCGCAAACGCACATCTGACAGTTCACACTGCCATATGCGATACGCAGGGGGTGTCAATGAAATGTTAACAACACCCCCAGTTTGATCGCATATCGCAGTGTGATCTGACAGTTCGCACAGGATCGGATCGCACAAGTGTGAACCGCTGTGCAATCCAATCCTGCTGCGGGTGCAGTGCGAATTTAGCCATACAAAGTGTATGGCTAAATTGGCATCCACACATCTGATCGCATGTAATGAAGGAGCAGTGCGCTCCGATATTACATGCGATCTCCGCACTCGCAGAAGTGTGAACCGGCCCTAAAGGAAGCCTGCTGGTTACATGACTGAGGGGTTACTTGCCTTATGCAGCTGTTTGGTTCCTATCAGCGCCTTCCTGACAGGGTTGCCACAACTTTTTTTTTTTTTACACCGATAAAACATGGAAAATCTACTGACAGAACATATTTTTTACTGAGAACCTGAAATAATACATAAACTCCTACAGAAGGGGGAAGAAGGAAAAGCAGGAGGAGAGATAGGAATAGGCGGGAAAGAGAGATGGGGGAGATGGGAAAGTAGGAGAGAGATGAAGGATGGGGGGGGGGGGGGTGAGAAAAGGGAAGGGGTGAGAGACAGAGAGAGGATATGAGAGTGGGGAATGAGAGAGGGTGCTGAGAGATGGGGATGAGAGAAATGAGAGAGGGAGGGAAAGAGAGGGGGGTGAGAGGGGATATGAAAGAGAGAGAGGATGAGAAAGAGGGGATGAGAGAAATGAGAGAGGGAGGGAGAGAGAGGGGATGAAAGAGAGAGGGATGAGGTGAGAGAGAGGATACAGAAAGAGGGGGTAAATATGTCTGCTACTCACAATTATGACCCCAGACTGCTCTCCTCTGGGCTCAGGCAGCCGGGATCTAGAGCTGCTGTATGCTCTATATTTCAATCTGCTGCCTCCCAGTCCCTTTCATAGCAGTGTGTGTAATGTATGGGAGTCTGGGAATATTCTTCTACCCATAGGATTTGCACTCAGAAGGCAAGATCCATCCACACGCCAGATCATCCCCAGATTCTCCCAGCTGGGGTCACAAACAGAAAGTATGGGAGATCAGGGCTGCAGGGGAGGGGGCGGGGCTTGCTATGCACGGCTCCCTATTCTGTTCACTGTCTCTGTCCTCTCCTCACAGGAAAGAAGTCTGTGTGTGTGTGTGGGGTGGATGGGGGAACCAATCGCATGTCATTGATCTGCCAGGACAGACAGGAAACTGGACTGCTGGGGGGAGGAGCATGTACTGAGACCGGCTGTTCTGTAGATGTCCCAGCTCTCTCTCTCCACCTTCTGACCTTCTCCTGGATGTGACACCCCCTGCATGAGCGGCCCGCCCCCCGATTCTTTGCATGGTAGGAGAATGCGGACACCTAGCCCCCCCCCCTCTCCTTCCATGAGAGCCCAGGACTAGGGAGGACCTGTCTCATCTACAGAGAAACGTACACTGTCAGAGCACCCTCCCCCATCACTTACCTGATCATACAGGCACGGGCAGCCTCTGTTCTTTCACTGAGTCTGTAAGTGCTGTGTCAGGACTCAGATGTCAGTTTGGTCCTTCAGTGCTGCCGCAGCGCCCCTTCACTCAGTGATCAGAGCGGCTACACAGCACAGGCAGCGGCGGGACTCAGAGAGGGAGGCTGAGACTAAGTAGGCAAACCAGTGGTCAGGCGCCCTAGATGGCAGTGCGCCCTAGGCGGCTGCCTAACCTGCCTAATGGTAGCGCCGGCCCTGATTAAATTACCATCAAAGCCAAAAATATTGTATTCTAATAACTGCATGCAGCTAAAATGACTCTATTGCTTCCCCAAAAAATTGTAAGAATTGTTCAATGCAGAAGAAGACTATAATTACTTACCTCCCCAGTGGGTGATGTATCGAAACTTAACAGAATTTAAAGGCTAAACACCCCGGCCAAGTCTACGGTAATCCACACTTCAGCGTGTTGAATGACTGCATCACCTACTGCACTGCCAATGGCTACCTTGCCCTATGGAGTCTTATAGTGGCATAGGGGCTGATGACAGGAACCACAGTGCATGGGAAGGGACTACTCTCATAATGCTTGAGAGGTAAGAATTCAGAATCTTATACTTCAGGAAGCATTCTTTAGATGTTACTGTTAGAATAGTATTTAGTATATTTACCTTATTATTTATATTTATTGCAAATTGATTTATTGATATTTTACACCACATTTACTAAGCTTCCCAACAAATGTGGCAGTGACATTGGGATTGGGGCAGGAATAGGCATTGGGACAACCCATAAGGGCCCGTTTAGTGTTAGTTCTTCAGAGGTCATGTGACAGGCAGTGAGGCAGCATTATGTTGCCTTGCCACCTGTTTTAACCCCTTAAAGCCCACACCATGGCACCGAAAACATGTGCATTGCATGTAGTTGTGGTGCAATCCCATTCACTTGAATGGGTGACAATCAGCGGATGCTACTGCCCACCAGACTTGCACTCTTGCTGTAGCCATGAAGTAAAGCATTGTGGTGGTAGCATGTGTACATCTCTGTCCACTGCCCTTGCAGCTTAAGGGAGAACAGTGGGGGCAGAACATTGCAGCTCAGCTTCATGTTTTTACTGCCCCCCCCCAAACCAGGGAGATTACAATGGCCATCACTTATTCTCTTGATTTAACTCTTCTTCTATTCACTACTGTTGTAGCAACTGCTCCAGCAGCCCTGGCAGAGCTCAACATTCAATTTATGGTCTTCAACAGCTGACAGTCAGGCAATTATTAAAGTACACCAGTAGAGAGAGAAACAGGTAGGCTGCTATTGCTGGCCTGCTTCTGAAAACGTTAGTTACCTGACCGTGTCTGGATTCAGTACTTTGATTTAGTGATAAAGAAACAAGAACACAGAAGGGGAAGTCAGAGCAAAAATAATAGAATACATGGGGATGACTTCAATGTGCTGCTGCTCCCTAATTGTCCAATTAGCAGGCTGGGGGTGTGTCTTTGACCAAGATGTGCTCCTTTAAGTGCACTGGAGGTCAGAGATCTTTCTATATTCTTAATTATGTATTCAGCTGTTCAAGCCTGAATTTAAGTGTGAAATAGCTGTTATGCATAGAAGGGGGGTATCTGTGCATTGAATACAGTAGACTGTAGCTTCTACCACTGCTACTATTTTGATTGCAAGCCACTTCACTGGTGCTTAAATGCACAGACAACTGGATGATTGTTATGACCGGCTTCACTGCACCAGGATGAAGTGTCATTACACAGCCAAGTTGTTGGCAATCAATTTACAGAAAAAAATAAATACCTAGACTCGGCAAAGAATCAGTACATGAGTAAGTGTGACGGTTACTTTCTGACTGGAAGACAATTATTTTATCATAAAAAAACACTTTGATTATGCAGTCTGAGGGGAGAAAATTGTTGCAGTAGTGGTAGGTAACGTTGACCTTGCGCACCTGTACAATGGGGTCAGCGCTTAACCACCTAAGCCCCGGAGGATTTGGCTGCTCAAAGACCAGGCCCTATTTTGCGATTCGGCACTGCGTGACTGTAACGGACAATTGCGCGGTCGTGCGACGCTGTACCCAAATGAAATTGATGTCCTTTTTTTCCCACAAACAGAACTTTCTTTTGGTGGTATTTGATCACCTCTGCGATTTTTACTTTTTGCGCTATAAACAAAAAAAGAGAGACAATTTTTAAAAAAATAACAATATTTTTCCAATTTTTTTATATGAAATTCTCAAAAAAAAAATGTAAAAATCAAAATTTTTTAACATTTTAGGCCAATTTGTTTTCTGCTACATATTTTGGTAAAAAAAATCGCAATAAACGTATTTTGATTGGTTTGCGCAAAAGTTATTGCGTTTACTAACTACAGGAAAGATTTCTGTCATTTTTATTGTTTTTTTTTTTAACTTGTAATGGCTGCTTTCTGTGATTTTTTTTTTTGCGGGACTCCAACATTGCGGCGGACAGATCGGACCCTTGACTGACATTTTTGACACTTTTGGGGGTACCAGTGACATTACTACAGTAATCAGTGCTATAAATATGCACTGTTACTGTAAAAATGACACTGGCAGGGAAGGGGTTAACTTTATTGGTGATCAAGGGGTTAAGTGTGTCCCTAGGAGCGTGATTCTAACTGTCAGGGGGCGTAGCTTGTTAGATCATCACAGAGACATACGATCCTACATAGCAGGATCGCATAGCCTTAGTGATGATCTAAGGGAGAATGACAGACGGCTGTGTTTACATCAGCTGTCTGTCTTTCTCCCTCTCCTGAGCGAGATCGCGAGTGGCCGGCGGACATCGGAGCCGCCGGTCACACGCGTGGGGAAAGCAGGGAACAAGCGGCGGCGCGCGCTCGCCCCCTACAGGCTCATGGGCGAGTGACGAACCCATACGTCACTTTGCACAGGAGAGGCTGACTGCCGCAGTACATAGTCGTGCAGCAGTCGGCAAGTGGTTAAATAGGGGTTTACTTCTCTTAAGTTGGAACTAAACTGTATCAGAGCACCACAAACCGGAAACACTATTTAATTCATTTTTATTATTCAAAGCAAACTCACCCATCCATCCATGTCTTCATGCTTTATTTTATTAAGAAATCACTTTGAACAACCCCCCCCCCCCCCCAGCACCTCCATCATGAGTAAGGGCAGATGATTTATAGTATTTACTTCCTGGAATCCATCTGCCCCTAGCTTAGGCATGCAGGCCTGAGGGTGTGCTTAGACGAGAAAGCGAAATTAAAAAGGTGATTCCCCTACACTCAAACAAATATAAAAGTGAATCACAATAAATAAAAATGCTGTGCCCTGCTGCCATAAGAACGAAGGAAGCAAAGACTGGTGATTGCTAAGTTCTCAGCCTTCAGTGAGGAGAAAGCGGTGACTGTCAGTTGTTGGCTCTCTGCACTGCCTCTTCAGAGCTCACTGGAGCGCCAGCCTGTGGTGGTGCGGGAGCTGCTGGCTCAGGCTCTTAGCGACTCAGTGAGAGCCTGAGCCAGCTGTTAGTCCAGACATCTGGGCAGATCCCGACTGGAAAGAAGTTGGGATCTTTCCTAAGCTCGGACCGGCTGACAATGTCAGCTGATAGGGGGCTTTAACCCACTGTCACCTGAAAATGGTATGTACTCCTGTTATCCCCAGAAGTATAGCCGAAATAGCTTTGGCTATTCTTCTCCTTTAAAGAGGAGCAAGGGGGGGGGGGGCATAAAAATGATGCTCAGCTGCATGTTTCTACTGCCCCCAACCCCAAGTGTAAATGAGCCCTAATAGTCGGCTACAGGAAACATGGTACATGGGACTATCAATCCCTCACGCTCAAGCAAATATAAAAGTGAATCACAATAACTAAAAATGTTGCTACTTAAAATTTAAAACTCAATAAAAAAAAAAAAAATTGTGAAATCCAACCATGTGGACATGACGAACCCACATATATCACCAGTAGTGCAATCGAACTAATTGAATAATCAAAGACAATCCATACCCAGATACTTTGTCTGTGATAAAAGGAAATAAATATAGCATGAACAAATAATCAGTGTGAACAAGTGATCCTTGTCCTATGAATCTATAAGTGTTAGATAAGTGTAAAGTCCATAAAGTTCCAGAAGTCCAGAAAATAGTGAATTTAGTGACACCTCGATAAAGAAAATCACCGCAAACTCCACCACCTTTATGTGTCCCCACTCCCATCACATGGTAACTCACCAGAAAATAATGCCTCTCATTTTCATGGATAGGCAAAGGAGTTGAATACATTATTACCAGATCCTTTAATCAGCCTGCCTGCTCCTCCACCCCTCTTGTATTATAGTTCCAGATTGGAGGTATTGGCTGCCGAGTGGGCTCTAGAAACCCAATCAACGTTTTCCAAAATGCTTTGTATACAGGCTTGCTGAATTGGATGCTCTTTAGACATTTGCAAGCTGTGCTGCACCATGAACATTTACCTCAGAAACCGGTGAAGAGGTTTTTTTGTCCCTCCCAGGAGAATCAGGAGAGTCGGAGAATGATTTCTTTTGGAGGAAAGAGAACCACTGGTCTGGGGCCACGTTGCCTTGGCCCACATTATTATAAACGAATATCTCTGGTGCAATCCAATAAAGTGTAAGAACCCCAGGGCTTTTTTTTAGCTGGAACTCTAGCTCAGGCCTTTTACTCCCTGCTCACCACTATCACTTGTAAACACAGAAGTCTAGCTGATCCCGACTCCCCCACTGGATGATCTACTTGCAATTGAGAGAGGCAGAGCCACCTACAGTGTGTGGGGAGGTACTAGAGCCGGCTTGGTGCTTCAGTTTAATACAGCAACACAAGATATGTGGAAGATAATGGAGCTTTTAAGGAGGGAGGGAGAAGATAGGGGCAGAGGAAGGGGGTTGCATGCAGAGGTCAGAGCTGAAGGGGTGTAAAAGTGAGATGTGGATTGGGGATATAGAGGTGAGCAGCTGTGGAAGAAGGCTAAACTCTGCACTCTGTGTGTAGTGCACCCCTGAACCCTGCACTCTGTATGCAGCGCACCCCTGAACTCTGCACTCTGTATGCAGCGCACCCCCGAAGTCTGCATGTAGCCCACCCCAGAACTCTGCACTCTGTACGTAATGCACTCCTGGTGTTTAATGCCCCTTCAAGACCCTTGCACTGGTAATGAAATTTGGCCACATCCACAATTTGATACGGGTTGGAGGGTGTGTGTGTGGGGAGGGGGGGGGGGGAGGTTGGTTTTTGGGTCGTGGTTGAGTTCCTGCAGCTATTTTCTGAGAATAAACCCCTAAGTGTCCATACAATGATGCAATCCCCTCCACAGTAAGAAATAAATATGAATCAATTCAAAAAACCTTTATAGAAAATGCCCAAAAACCCCCTCCAATAGTGCTCTTCATGCCATAAATCCACAAACTCAGTGTGTTCTTTCCTCTACCACATACATAACACACTCACCAGAACATTAGGATAATATAGCGGTCTGTATCACTTTAAATCTCCTCTGCTGGCACTGAATGTACCAAGGAAATGTTCCACCGCTCTCAGTATGTTACTATATGGAATGTCAGGAAATCACAGAAAATCCATCTTTGCATAACACATTTATTATATTGAAAACTCACACAATAAAATATGAAAATATGAAACTTACATGTAAAAGTACTCTTAGACCGGCACTTAGTACATCTAGCAATTTTCATCACCACTTTCCATCGCCGCTTTTTAACTCCGAAACAGGCGTGTGCTCCAATCCTGGGATGGGACGTAAGCAGGAAGTAACCGGAAGTGATGTGTATAGTACGCTGATGCGCCTTAACGTGTTTCTCATGTACTGTGTATTCTCAGGAAGCCCCATTATATCAGAGGGTCATGGTGATCCAGTGAGTTGCTTGTGTTAAAGGTGGTGGCACCCAGGGGACTTGTCTTCACAGAAGAAATTGGTTGATTACTGAAGTGTACTGAGGAGCACAGAGCACTCATGATTTTATAGACACTTTTGATAGACACTTGATGTTTTGTTTTATACAGTTCATATTATATTGTTTTCGTTTTTTTGGAGATAGGATTTATATTGAATCCTGGTATAAGCAGTTTTCTAAAATTAGATTTTTTTTTACCCAGCGCAGCTACATTGGGATATATATTATAGCACTTGGGAGTGTAGGGGTAGCAGCGGCTTGGCACACATAAAAATAAAAAATGTTTTATTTCTTTAGTCTGAGGCATGGGTTTATTGATTTATAAAATTTAAACGTTTGACCAACTGTAGGCACCCAGTACTGTCATTTAAGGGTAGGAAGAGGCTCCTCAACCCTGAGTAAGATCCAAATTGCCACTTAGAACTTGCGAATGGTTTCTTCTTGTCCCTCCCATGGGTGAACGCAGCAATGGTGAAATGAAGAGAAGTTAGATGAAATAACAGGCTGACTTTTCGAAGCTTACAACAAGTTTTATCAAAAATAGTTGCTGCAACAATTTGGTTTGTAGAACTTTCTGGGAGCTGATGTTCCTTTATAACTGGTCACCCAGTTTATAACAAGAACACAGACACTTCACTCTGCTGCACGTAGGAGAGACAATGAACTGAGATTGTTGATCTGCAGCCATACTGTGTCATCGCACACGATTCCTGGCTTGGAAAAATCACCAGTGACAGGACACTTTCTTGGGAGAAGAAGCCGAATAAAGCCAAGGGGCTGCAGGCACGATGAAAGCAATTTGATGTCGATAACAGTTGACATATGCAGTTTTAATACGTGCTCAGCTCCTAAGTGGTGACAAAATGCAGCTTATGAGCATAATTTACAGAAAAGGGACTTGTAAATTCTACGGGGTAATGGTGGCTCATTGTGGAAGGGTCACCTTCAGCCCTTTGCAGACAGTCTGTGTTTAGATTACAAAACAAAGATAATTCCTGTCTGGTAAGGGTGAGCGGGATAGATGTGATGTTGGTAGACTGCGGTAATTAAGAAGGTCCTATGCATTCTGCACAGGTAGCTCGTAGAGAAAGCCTTTTGACTTTATAATTACGCTCATATTTCTGAATTAAATGGCTCATCTAAGGGCAGTGTGAGATGGGCAATCATTTAGGCCACACTTTTTTTGTTAAAGACATTAGAGACAGGTCTGGATGTTCAACCTTCGGAGAATTTATTTTTAGATACTGATGTGTACTTGCAGGTTTGAATCACCCAAGTGTGCATGTTTATTTCAATAGAAGCAAAAGGGGGAGTGTGGCCAAATACCTTCTGCGGAAGCTACACTAATCAGTCAAAAATATCCAACACAGCTGACAGTTCCCACAAAATTAGTCATGCATGTATGGGAGTTACATAGCCAGCCAATGAAGAATGCAAAATTAAGACTTTGGACTGGGACAACGATGAGGGGGGAGTATGATAAATACATAAATGAGGAGAGCACTTTGGGAGGTTAATGTGCCATTTGTGACCTGATTCAGAATATATAGATATAGATCGAAGGGGGTGTAGGAGCTATTGAGAGGAGTCATAAGGCTCTTTACAGTTCAGGAAACATGAAACCATCTCTCTTTTCTTTTGTTTGCTGATCGGTACAGTTGAAAAGCAGCTCTGAATATAAAGAAGATCCCATGCTGCCTCCCACACTGCAGTCTAGCATTAGTTTTTACTAAAATAATTACATGACACAAGACATGGAGCTTGAATAAAAGGACATCAACATTTAGATGTGCTTTTGGCAGCGTTAATGTACAAATACGGCCCTGACTGAAGTCTGTACATCTAAACCACACAGACAATTTGTTTTGGCAGCTCAATTGTACAACTACAGTTGCCTAAAATTAATTACGTGATAGAGTGTGCAGTGCTAGAATAACTCATACATATAGGCTAAAATAACAAAGTCCAAAAGTCACTATTGTAGTGCATATACCTGCATTCACATTCTAAAGTGAAAATCCCCCTGGACACAAATGGGAAATATTCACAAGTGGTGGATCCCTTAGGAGATCAGTCCTATAGATGGATAATGGCTGGTGGATAGTACTGCAGAACAGAGAGAAGCCTTCACCAATCACCCAAATGCATGGCCGCTTACCAGAAAGCGTGGATCCCCATAACAGAGATCCACACTAGCTCCAATAGTAACTGAGAACCTTGGGCGTACAGCACAAATGGTATCCACTCCCCTTAGATACAATCACCTTCCAGGTGTATGGGTATAGGCTCCAAAGAATGAAATAAAAAAAAAAAAATTGAAAAACAATTGAAAAAAAAATTGAAAATGAATCAAATCCACTCAAATATATAAAGCAAATTGAACAGCGTAGCATGTGTCCCATGAAAGTGTTCCCTTGCGTGGTGGGTATTGATGTAGACAGCGGACAGACCGACCTCAGCTATCTATCTATCTATCTATCTATCTATCTATCTATCTATCTATCTATCTATCTATCTATCTATCTATCTATCTATCTATCTATCTATCTATCTATCTATCTATCTATCTATCTATCTATCTATCTATCTATCTATCTATCTATCTATCTATCTATCTATCTATCTATCTATCTATCTATCTATCTATCTATCTATCTATCTATCTATCTATCTATCTATCTATCTATCTATCTATCTATCTATCTATCTATCTATCTATCTATCTATCTATCTATCTATCTATCTATCTATCTATCTATCTATCTATCTATCTATCTATCTATCTATCTATCTATCTATCTATCTATCTATCTATCTATCTATCTATCTATCTATCTATCTATCTATCTATCTATCTATCTATCTATCTATCTATCTATCTATCTATCTATCTATCTATCTATCTATCTATCTATCTATCTATCTATCTATCTATCTATCTATCTATCTATCTATCTATCTATCTATCTATCTATCTATCTATCTATCTATCTATCTATCTATCTATCTATCTATCTATCTATCTATCTATCTATCTATCTATCTATCTATCTATCTATCTATCTATCTATCTATCTATCTATCTATCTATCGATTTCCATACTGGTGTGCATCTATATACATTTGGTTAAAGTTATTTATGGTTGCAGTAGTTCCTCTGCTCCGAATTAATTTGGTGAGGTTACTGAGTAATTTTCCAGGAAGGGAACCCCTCTTCAGAGAGACCCTGTCCTGGGTGGAGGCACTGCCAACTTTCATTATCAATCCCATTCTTCCACTTAGTAAAGGTTCTGATTCTCTTATTTGCCTACAGGTTTAGTGAAATATCCTGTTTGTGGAAGGCCATTTGTTATTCCAACCTCCCCCCTTTCCCTAATGAAATCAATATCTATCTATCTATCTATCTATCTATCTATCTATCTATCTATCTATCTATCTATCTATCTATCTATCTATCTATCTATCTATCTATCTATCTATCTATCTATCTATCTATCTATCTATCTATCTATCTATCTATCTATCTATCTATCTATCTATCTATCTATCTATCTATCTATCTATCTATCTATCTATCTATCTATCTATCTATCTATCTATCTATCTATCTATCTATCTATCTATCTATCTATCTATCTATCTATCTATCTATCTATCTATCTATCTATCTATCTATCTATCTATCTATCTATCTATCTATCTATCTATCTATCTATCTATCTATCTATCTATCTATCTATCTATCTATCTATCTATCTATCTATCTATCTATCTATCTATCTATCTATCTATCTATCTATCTATCTATCTATCTATCTATCTATCTATCTATCTATCTATCTATCTATCTATCTATCTATCTATCTATCTATCTATCTATCTATCTATCTATCTATCTATCTATCTATCTATCTATCTATCTATCTATCTATCTATCTATCTATCTATCTATCTATCTATCTATCTATCTATCTATCTATCTATCTATCTATCTATCTATCTATCTATCTATCTATCTATCTATCTATCTATCTATCTATCTATCTATCTATCTATCTATCTATCTATCTATCTATCTATCTATCTATCTATCTATCTATCTATCTATCTATCTATCTATCTATCTATCTATCTATCTATCTATCTATCTATCTATCTATCTATCTATCTATCTATCTATCTATCTATCTATCTATCTATCTATCTATCTATCTATCTATCTATCTATCTATCTATCTATCTATCTATCTATCTATCTATCTATCTATCTATCTATCTATCTATCTATCTATCTATCTATCTATCTATCTATCTATCTATCTATCTTCTGCAGTTCCTATGTAATATCCTAATCACCCGTTTGAATTACAGTACTGTATCACCAGCCCACAGAAATGAATCATGTTCCCTTAGGACATCATATGATGGTGTGATATTATTTCCATTAATGGAAATTAGTGACATCTCTCGCAACATGTGTAAGAGGTAAACTGAGATGGTGGTTTATTTAAAGAGATTAGCACCTAACTCACGTGAAATCCATTTCACCACTCTACTGAGGTGTCGGACTCGGATGGTGAGAGAAGATCTAACATGGAATTCCCTGGTATAAACCAGCATTTCACTCATTAATGAATGTAAATGAGAGTACATTTAAGGATCCAACTGTACTATGGGGGGAGCACATACTTGTGTGACTTTTTTTAACTTTGCAGATGTTATTGCTAATGTGGCACATACACCATGTTACCAAAAGTATTGGGACACCCACCTTTACACTGACATGAACTTTAATGGCATCCTATATAAACAAAGGAAAACAAAAAGGAAGATGGGACTTTAAAGGTAGCCAATGATAACTCCATGGAAGAATTTAAGTATTGATTCAATAAAAATTCATTTTATTTAAACATCATTAAAAGATTTTATACTAAAATCAATTCATACAAAGGACTGTATGACCATACAAAAAGATACAGAACAAGGTCTCTCTCAGTGATAACAAAGTATACCCGAGATATGTAAAGAAATACCCATACTAACTATATACGTAAATCTTGTGAATGGTATTGGAGGGTCTCTGGGTCCCACAGGTCTCTCAAAGAGTCACAGGATCGCTACGCGTTTCTCTTGTAGCTTCATCAGGGGATCCTGTTATTGCCAAATCCCAAGGGGGAAAAAACAAAGAAACATGAAGCACCTGGAACCAGGTGATGGTAAAAACAAGGGGGATCCTGGACACACCAGCTCCGACTGAGAGAAAGACAGAGAGCACACAGACCTCAAATGTCTATCTGGGATCCCAAATTCAGGGGTGTCTGTCAAGAGCCAATAACACTTGCAAAAAAAGGCTCAGACTGCATAGACTCAAATCCCCCAAGAACAATGGGTAGTTAAAAGGTAGTCCCTTCCAGTTACTTCTCCCCATTAGAGAGTGCTGATCCGTGTGGGTAAAGCATCCCTCTACTTAGGGGATCCAATGTGCTTCCACTAGCAATATTGAGTTGGCCCACCCTTTGCAGCTAAAACAGCTTCAACTCTTCTGGGAAGGCTGTCCACAAGGTTTTGGAGTGTGTCTATGGGAACGTTTGACCACTCTTCCAGAATTGCATTTGTGAGGTCAGGCACTGATGTAGGACAATAGGGCCTGGCTCGCAGTCTCTGCTCGAATTCATCCCAAAGGTGTTCTATCGGGTTGAGGTCAGGACTCAGGTTGTGCAGGCCAGTCAAGTTCCTCCACCCCAAACTCACTTATCCATGTCTTTATAGACCTTGTTTGTGCAAATGCACTTCTGGAAGAATGGTTAAACATTCCCATGGACACACTACTAAACCTTGTTTCCAGAAGAGTTGAAGCTGTTATAGCTGCAAAGGGTGGGCTGACTCAACATTGAACCCTACGGACTAGGACTGGGATGCCGTTAAAGTTCATGTGTGTGTAAAGGCAAGCGTCCCAATATTTTTGGTAATATAGTGTACATGGGAATCATTATATGTTTGATAACTGGTACTGTTGTGGACAAATTGGTGGAAGGCCTGCTTAACACCTGTGGTTTCACGCATTGAGGCATACTGCCCTACAGTCTATATCCAGCCAAAACAAGTTATTTTAGAATTTGGATAGATTTGAATTTCAGGTTTGACTGTTATCTAGGGCTTTGCTAGAGAGATTTTTCATCACTTCTTCTTCTGCTGACAACAGTTTCAGCAGACAGGAAGTAAAGGTTTGGTGAAACTGTTGTCGGCCTAACAGTAAGCGAGGGGAAATCTCTCTACCTTTTTACCCAGAAAGGAGTAAGAACCCAACAGACATTCTATCCCTTCCCCACGCTATGCAAAACTTTAAAAAAAAAAAAGGTTATGGCTGGATTTACACCTTAAAGTGTACATAACTAATTTAAAAATGTTCCCTCCTCCTCCTACCTATCCTGCTCTCCCTGTGTAAAAAAATATGTGTACTTACCTTTTTTTTTTTAAATCCAATGTTTCTGGTCATATGATCATATGATCCTGCAGCTCCGGCTCTCTGTGCCAATAATTGGCTGCTGCAGCAAAAGATATGTGTTGACTACTTCCCATGTTATCTCAAAGAGCCCATAGTTCTTACTTTGGAATACAAAATGATAATATAGAGATCAGAGAGTTAGGTAGTCCATAAATATGGTGTATATTGGCAGCCTGCCACGGCAATTAAGAGCTGAAAGTATTTTTGGTAGATCAATGGGCATTTTGCTGTACTTGCAGGCAGTGGCAGCTGGTGCATGATAATTTGGAGGGGGGGGGTGGCAAATCCACCACCTCCCTCCCAGCGAGAAGGTCAGCCGGCCAGGCGGCCGGCAAATACCCCCCTCCCCCAGCAGGGCGGATGGCTGGCCGGAAAATACAACACCCCCCCCCCCCGGGACGGCCGGACAGCCAGAATTCTTACCACCCCTGACCCGCTTCCTGATTGGCTGGGAGGAGAATCAGTGTGATGATAGCGAATATTCATTCGCTATTGTCATACAACTTGGTGGGCTCAGGGCACAGAGCACTTTTTTTTCAAGCCTATTAGAGCCTCTGGCTCTATTCACGTGCTTAAAAAAAAAAAACCCTATTGGAATCCATGCACTTGGCGCCCTGCATGTAGATTAGGGGGCCGGATGCATGGATGGGGGGGGGGGGCGACGCCTCCTGCGCCCCCAATGGATGGGCCACCACTGCTTGCAGGGTTTCTGAAAGTAATAAAGCATGGATAAGTGAGCATGTATTGCAGATATGTATTTTTTATGGGTTTAACCCTGATATATATGCTTTAAACAAGTCCATTTATTTTAATGCAGTGCACCACAACACATGAAAAACTGCAATTGCAGCATTTTCTGCAATGCAACCCTTGATAATGCAAAACGTGTTGTGATGGGCTTTAGCACAGGTGTATTGGCAGCTACTGTATGTGTACCAAGCCTTAATGTGCGTTCCAGTAGTTAGCAATAAAACAAGTTTTTTGGATGGAGAGGGGGCCTTAAATAAATGGTATTTCCAGTTTTATCTTGGATTTCGTCACAGAGCAGAATTCAAATTAATGGTATTTTATTAAGTTATTACTTACAGAGTCAGCAGCTGTGCTCATTCACACTCCTCCCACATCACCCTCACCATGTCCACGATATGGTGGCTCCATCTGCTGCGTCAGGTTTTTCACGTCGTGTTGTGTACAGAAGCAGGATCTGTACTTGTCATCTCAGAAGTCTTTTTCGGTCGTCGGTGACCTTTCTCAGTAAAGGAGCAAAACAAAAAACAATCTTCAAAACAAAGCTCAGACAACAATAGATTGGGCGTATTGAGCACCAGCAAAGATGGAGAAAATGTGTCATTAACATGCAAGAAAAAAATCAGGACAGATATCTTTAGACAATAAATCTGATGTGAAGAGAGAAATATTTTTGCCACAAAATGATTCATGATTTTTTTTCTTTCTTTTTAGAAGGTATTTTTTTGCAAAGTTTTTTTAGGTCATCTGGTTTATTTTATTTAGAGTTATTTGAATTTTTTTTGTCCTTTTTTTGTGTTTTGATTGTTATTTGTGCGCTGTCACTTTTAACCTTTTTCACTGGAATTCTTTTTTTTTTTTAAATAACGAGGCAAATTAGAGCCTGTTTTTCGGCATGAGAACAGATCCAGAATAGTTGAAAGAAGCTTCCGTAACCCTGAGGATCCATTTAAAGACCTTTGTTTGCACTATTAAATACTACCTTCACTTTGCCTTCCCTATGGACTTCTATACATTTTGTATAAATGGCAAAATTTTGCCAAAATCTTAAAGTTTTCTGCAAATGTTTTAAATTAAAAATGTGTTCATCCCTAGTTGAAAGGAAGCCCATAGCATCTATACACATGAACGAAGTGTGCCATAGTGTTATCCTCTGGCCTGGACATGGGAGATAGGAGCAAAGACTAATGCCTCGTACACACGCAACGATTATCTGCCGACCGATCGTCCGACTTTTGTCCAGAGTGGTGTTTTGTTGGTTGGAATGTGCCTAGACTGCACACGAATTTTCTCGGCCAACAAAAATCTACTTCTGAAGTGATGTCATGTGCTGGTTTACTTTCCGTGTGTTTTTTCTTCTCTGAGCATGCCCAGTCTTGCTCATCAGATTTTTGTCTGCCGAAATCTGTACTGACTGACGGAAAATTGGCCGTTGTGTTGACGGCCAACAAAAATTTTATAGCATGCACACCAGATTTTTTTTGGCCGAAAAGTCGGAGTCGGTTGTCGGAAGCATGATACTAACAAGCCGAAAATCGGCCGATCGGACGTTGGACGAAAATTCACAGTCAATAATCGTTGCGTGTGTACGAGGCATTAGTCACTTCTGGTCCATATAGGTCCTGAGCTAGCTTTGATCTTCCCTCATACTATATTCTGTACAGAAGGGGAAAATAGTAACTGCAGACCCAAATTCTGGAATAGGTGAGTATCTCTTTTCACTACTGCATCAAAAGAAAGCATTTCCCTTTTCCCAGAAATTTAATTTTAATGCTGCAGTAGATAAGGTGTCAGATATGTAGATGTAGGTTCATGAGTTTAAAACACAGGTGGAGCAAGAATAAACAACAAAGGCACAGAGTGGTTGGTGGTAGTTTGGGTGTGTTTCCATTAAGACTGGATGGCAATTATATGGGGCAATATGATCCTTCTCCACATGATAGCTGTCACAGCATTTTAGAAGTGGTAAGTGGGTCAGTGGGGGGACAAAAAGGAGGGAGTGACCACTAGGAAAAACGTTAAGAAGAAGAGCCATAAGAGTGATGCTGTTAGTGCCATGCAGAGTAGCACACAGGGGAAAAGGTCAAGGTGGATGCAGATGGGCAAGGTTACAGGGAGTATAAGTAAATAAAGATATTAGGGTTAATACCAAGTTGACATAAGTGGAGAGGGAGACACAGATGAGGTGAGGGAACAGACCCAGGGTTGTGGTATAATACTATGGCAACATTAAAATGTTCATGGGAGGTCAGATAAGGGAAAGGGCCATGAGTATCACAGTTAAAGAAGAGTTTCACCCTGTAAAATGTAAAAATGTAAAAGTCAGCAGCTACAAATACAATGGCTGCTGACTTTTAAAAAGCACACACTAACCTGTCCCAGGATCCAGAGATGTCCCCAACTGACCCAGCTCTGTGCTGGTTTTTCGGTCCAGGTGTCCGCCCACTGCACATGTGCCAGCCATGCTGCGCCTCTTGCATGGTCCCGTAGTCTCTTTGGACCTGTGAAGTGTCCCAAGAGACTGTGGGGGAGAGGGGGCAACTTCCACTCAGTTCCAATTATGGGAGAGGAGGGGGAGAAGGAGGAAAAGCGTAATGTCACCTTTTGGGTGACGTTCCACTTTAGGGTCCTTTCACACGGAGCGGACCGTATTTTGATCCGCTCCGGCAATTTTTTTTTTTTATGGACACGGATGACACTTGTGTCATCCGGCCCGTATGTCCACATATCATCTCATCCTTTTGCGGATGATATACGGACATAATGTATGTCTATGGGATTGCGGATGTCAGCGGATGAAACCGCTGACATCCGACGATTTTGCGTCCTTCCCGTTTTTTAAACGGAAGAAAAATAGGGTTCTGTTCCGTTCCAAAAAAACGGACAGAACTGAAAGGACACAAATCGGATGTCAGCAGATGGTCATCCGCTGACATCCGCAATCCTATTGACATGCATTATGTCCGTATATCATCCGCAAACGGATGGGGTGATATACGGACATACGGAACGCCCGTGTGAAAGAGGCCTTAGGGATGAAGGTGTAGTGAGAAATAATATAGGTTTGGATGTTGGTGAGTAGACCACCTCCCCCAGGTTTAACAGTATCGTCTGAGCTTGGGGACTCCACCAACCAGGGTCTGTAGGCAAAATTCAGAAGAAGGGAAAAGGCACTGCCCCAGGAAGACCAGGCTTCACTGTTCCATTGGAACATAAAAACAATTGTTATCAAGAAGAATATTATTCTAGATGAACAGGCCCACTCTGGTTAAATTAGAGTACAGCTTGCAGAACCTCTGATTTTCCAGGCCTCCATTGATTCAAATACATTGCAAGCAGACGTGCAGCGTTATAAATTAATTGGTTCAAGGTTTTTGGTTATCTCATAAAGTGTACTGTCATTTCAACATTTTCTTGACTATTTATATATGTGTACTTTTGGTAGCCACCCACAGGCTGAGGAGTTAGTTCCTATACTAACTATAACATTTTGGTTATTGTAATAAAATACAAAAACTGACTGTTTCACTGTCTTCACTATGAAGAAGGCCCACCCTACACTAGTTATCCTATTGCTGGTGGCAACTGACCAGTGATAGGATCTTTAGGAGAACAGAAAAAAACACTGATTTAGCTCCCATGGAGTCTTTTCTTTGGCTGCCGAACCAAAGTGGTGTCAATCTACCATCGCCCCTTTGCTAGCAAGCAAGGGTCTGAAAGTTTCAGCCAATGAGGGACCAACATTGCAGGAACAGATGAGAGCTCTTCCACAATCCTATTGATGTCACGTTGCCACTAGTGACAGAATCGCTAGTGGGACATGGCCTTAAAACGCAGTGGTTTAACCACAACTATAGGATTCTTGCTACGGTGTGCTTTCTGCAAACCAAAACGCGTAAACTCTAGACCATGGGTGTCCAACCTTTTGGCTTCTCTGGGCCACATTGAGTGTAGAGAAATTTTCTCAGGCCGCATATAAAATATGCACTATAGTTAAGGTATGAAATAAAATGCCTGCTGTGCCCTTCCTGCGCCACCGCGCCTCCTGCACTAATTTAACGCAACTAGAGGATGATCAAATGAAATGGAATCAGTATACAGAGGTTTACTTCTTCTGAGAGACAATAAAGGAACACTCTAACTACCATGATCACTTCAGTGATTTGAAGTAGCTATGGTGGTAGGAGTCAGAAACACTGCACATGCTCGCACCCCCCCCCCCCCTCCGAAGCAGCCTCTGCCTACCATAAGTTGGAAGCTACTGTGGCCGTGCCCCCGACCCGACTTCCTTCCTCCCCAGCAAAAAAAAATTGTCAGGGGCAGTGGGCCGCATTGCCTGTGGTTTTGGGCCGCATGTGGCCCTCGGGCCGCAGGTTGGACATGCCTGCTCTAGACCCACCCTGGATCTTTTGAAGACACCCAGGATAGGATTTTTCAAGAGCCTGGAAAAACCCTGAGCCGAGTCCCAGGAGGAAAAGATTTGAGTTGTACGCTTTTATCTTAAATAGGTCCAATTGTTTGCACCAGGGCAATGACTAGCGTTTCCATGGTAGGGGACACATGTTTTCTTTAAGGAATATGATGGCTTCAGTAAACTATCACTTAGAAGTGAAGGCTTCCTTTAAGATTACACAACATCCCGGTGCCTTTAAATAGACCTCTGCAACAATCTACTGCACTGCCGAAGCCCCAAAGGTGTCCACAATAAAACAAATCTAATATAAAGTGGAATTTCTGAAGACTTTCTGCTACATTTATTAACTGACATGTATTATTGATAGTCAAGCCTCATCCATATTTAATATCTCACAACTAAAGTCATATTGGGAAGAGCAGGAGATGCTTATTTAAAAGCATTGTAAACAATTTTGATTTTATGGCTTTATTACTGCACACCTGCCACACCACTAAAAGTCAGAAAAAGGAAAGGCAGAAAAAACGGGCTTCCAGAAATGTCTCAAAGGCAGCCATTTTGTTATGTGAGGGACGAGCAGTTTGGGCAATCCAGCCATTTGACCTTTAATATGACCATGATTTAAATGTATGTAAACCCCAACAATGAACTTGCCTTATTTGCTCCCTTTTGATCTGTTAAAAATACCACTGAAATCATTTTGTTAAATATGTTTAATAAGTTTTAAAAACCTTTTGATTTTTTCAGACATTTAGGGCTGTTCTTTGTCCTCTTCACATCTCCGGTTTCATCTCATAGAGACCTCCATGTTCTCAGGGTGGATAAAATGCGATGATTAAAAAAAAAAAAATAATAAATAAATAATTTTAAAATAGTTTTTTTTTTAAATCTGATTTTTTTTTTTTATTTTTATCAAATATAGTTTAATAAAATGCTTTTGGAGTAAAAATCTATCTAAAGATAGTTTTCTATTTCAGATACATTAATAATTTAGTTTATTCAGCGTGAAATGGAGCTTAGTTATGTAGCATGAGGCTGTATATTCTGTAATATTTACATTTTTGGTAAACTCATTCTGTAAGCTGAGATAACATGCACTTCATTGATGCATTCTCACAATTTCACACTAACTACCAGCAATAATGAGTCCTAACTTTTAAAGAGCACCTGTCATTTCATCCATCATGGCAGTGCCTGTTAGCGGGCATCCACTTACCTGCTGCCGCCACATCCCTCACCTTGTTGTGTCAATGTCGCATCACCAGCCGTCCCAGTAAAGTGAATGGGAATGTCGGTGAGTCAACAGTGGTTCAGAAGAGGAGCCACTGCGGGACAGAGATGACAGTTGCTCTTTAAAAATTATGATTTAAATCGAGTTGATTTAAATCAATCCTTTTTACATTGTGGTTTAAATCAACTCGATTTAAATCAAATTCACCCTGCTTGTTCTTATTTGGGACTACACAATATCTAGCCTTTAGGTTGGAGAGATCTGAGAGTGAGAATGGCTTAGTAGTTTAGCAAAGGAAAGCTGGGCAAGGCCAAAAAGCCTAAAAGGGAAATTCAACCACCATATCTAAAACTTGGTAGGCTACAATACATTACATTTTTGTTTTTGGTGTTAATACCTATACCAGGAATCCTCAAACTACCGCCCTCCAGCTGTTGCAGAACTACACGTCCCATGAGGCATTGTAAAACTCTGACATTCACAGATATGACTGGGCATGATGGGAACTGTAGTTCCTGAACAATTGGAGGGCCATAGTTTGGAGACCCCTGACCTATACCCTATAGCAGTGATGGTAAACCTTGGCACTCCAGATGTTTTAGAACTACATTTCCCATGATGCTCATGCACTCTGCAGTATATTTGAGCATCATGGGAAATGTAGTTCCAAAACATACAGGGTGCCAAGGTTCACAATCACTGCCCTATAGGTTCCAGATTTGTACGGTGTTATACAACACACCAACTGACATCAGTGTTGATTTACTTCAACCTTGTGACTATTATGATGGTCTGAAGATCGCCCTACTTTGAGCATCCTGTGAGATTCCTCACTATGAAGAAATGGGTACCCTTTTTTTTTTTTTTTTTTTTTTTACTGCAGATATTACATTTCAAAAACCCAAGTCAAGAGCGGCAAACGTCACCGAGACAGGGAAAAGAGTGAGATGTGATACATTTTTCATGAGTTTCTGCTCTAAAATATTTACTTGTGCTGTGTTGAAGAGTTATCCCAAACAACAAGAGGAAAGAGTCTACATGTAGAACGTACACATGCAACAGAATGCTTTATGATTCTCATTTATGTTCCTTATGAAAGGCAGCCAACTAATAATGGCCTTTTTATATGAACTTCATATAACATGTGCCGCTGAGGATTTATTTTCAGAAACACATAGTAAGAAAATCATTTGTGTGTTGTTTACCAAAGGCAAGAACAGGGATTACTTTTTTAACATTGAGTTTAAAGTGACTCGTCAAACTGAAGGTACCAATAAAAAAAATGTCCCCTGAAATAGAAAGTAAATACCTGTCTCTCTTTATATTGTACTGCTGAATACTGCTCTTTTAATTAAGTTAACCTCTTGGCGCTGACCGCACGCAAATATGCGGCCTCTCGGTGGGTGAGCCTTAGCGCTGAGTGGTCGTTTATTTGCGTGCAATATTGCAAAAACAGCTGTGCTGAGAGTGTGCAGGGCTCACGGAACAGTTACCTGCGGCTAATATATATATATATATATATATATACACACACACACAGTGCCTTGCGAAAGTATTTGGCCCCCTTGAACTTTGCGACCTTTTGCCACATTTCAGGCTTCAAACATAAAGATATAAAACTGTATTTTTTTGTGAAGAATCAACAACAAGTGGGACACAATCATGAAGTGGAATGAAATTTATTGGATATTTCAAACTTTGTTAACAAATAAAAAACTGAAAAAGTGGGCGCACAAAATTATTCAGCCCTTTTACTTTCAGTGCAGCAAATTCTCTCCAGAAGTTCAGTGAGGATCTCTGAATGATCCAATGTTGACCTAAATGACTAATGATGATAAATAGAATCCACCTGTGTGTAATCAAGTCTCCGTATAAATGCACCTGCACTGTGATAGTCTCAGAGGTCCGTTTAAAGCGCAGAGAGCATCATGAAGAACAAGGAACACACCAGGCAGGTCCGAGATACTGTTGTGGAGAAAGAAATGTCAGTCAGGGGTCCGATCTGTCCGCCACAATGTTGCAGTCCCGCAAAAACCGCAGATCGCCGCCATTACTAGTAAAATATAAAAAAAATAATAAAAATGGCATCCTTCCCGTAGTTAGTAGACGCAATAACTTTTGAGCAAACCAATCAAAATACGCTTATTGCGATTTTTGTTACCAAAAATATGTAGCAGAAAACAATTGGCCTAAAATGTTAAAAAATTTAGATTTTACATTTTTTTTTAGGGAATGTCATATAGCAGAAAGTGAAAAATAGTTTTTTTTTTTTTTTTCAGAATTGTCGCTATTTTTTTTGTTTATAGCGCAAAAAATAAAAATCACACAGGTGATCAAATACCACCAAAAGAAAGCTTATTTTTTGGAAAAAAAGGACATCAATTTTATTTAGGTACAATGTCACACGACCGCGCAATTGTCCGTTAAAGTAACACAGTGCCAAATCGCAAAAAATGGCCTGGTCATTAAGGGGGGAAATCCTTCCAGTCCAGAAGTGGTAATGGCAATAGAGAAAAGTGAGTTTACCAAGTCAGCCAAGACAACAAGTGGTGTTGTCTAGGGTGCCAGGATCGCAAAACTTGTTAAAGAAATTTGCAAATATTTGGGAGTGTGTTTTTTTTTTTTAATACAGTTAATATACATATTTGTTATATATATATATATATATATATATATATATATATATATATATATATATATATATAACATAGTTGTTTGTGTTTGGATTTCAGCTTCAGATGTCACCTAGCATTTGATTTAAGCACTGACAGCACGGATCTTGTTGCATTATCTTTGTTTGTAACCCACATGATATAAAACTTGGGCACTTGATCTTCCTAAACCCATTTTCCCAGTGTAACGTACAGATAATTAATCATCCTGTCATCTCCCTTCTAACCTTCTATTTTTGCCCACTCAAAAAACAAAGCAGTTTTTTTGGCTTATACAGTTGTACGGCAGAAATAACCTTGCATCTCTCTTCTCAGCAAAGCAAGCTTTTCATTTCCCAGCCATCCCGACCCTGCATTCAGACGCTCACAACATTTCTTTGGGAAGAGCAACAATTGACACTGCAGGTACAGATCATTTTATTTTCTGTACAGAGAAAATGACAACCTTTTTCAGTAATAACAAAAAAAAAAAAAACAACCCACAAATACTATGTACTGTATAGAACTTTAGGGTAGCAGATTAGCCCAAGGCTCAATTATTGATGGGGTGAACCCTGTGCAGCCTCACTATTATCGGCTTTTCAGGAAGTTTTAATGTTCTACTGCACTGTACTTAAATGCCCCCGGATGTGTTTGAAGAGGAACAAGAGCATGTACTTTTCTATTCCCTCTGCTGTCATTTTTTAAGGCTTAAAGGCTAAGTTCACCTTTATTTTATTTTATTTTCTAAAATCCAGCTCCCCTATGTACAAATATGCATTTATTTTACCTCTGTTGCACAAAAATACAAGTTTCTTTGATTGTGAAAACAAGGCCTTACCTCGGACATGGCTATACAGGTAAAATGCAAGCTTTCTTTGATTTTGAAAACAAGGCCTTACCTCAGGCATGGCTATACAGGTGCATTTTTATAAAATTAGATTATCAAAAAGTTAATTTATTTCAGTAATTAAATTAAAAAAATGAAACTATATATTATATATAGAGGATTTACACACAGAGTGATATATTGAAAGCATTTCTTTCTTTTAGGCCGGGTTCACACTGATGCCGTCCCGGGTTTGTGCCTGGGGTCCTGTGCGTGTTTGTTGTTTGTGCCTGAAGCTGTGTGAACCAGCTCCAACCACATCCATCTTGCATCAGTGTGAACCCAGCCTTAATTTTGATAATTATGGTTTACAGCTAGTGAAAACCCAAAATTCAGTACCTCAGAAAATTTTAATATTACATAAGACCAATAAAAAAAAGGATTTTTAATACAGAAATGTTGGGTTACCGAAAAGTATGTCCATTTACAGTATAGAATGCACTCAATACTTGGTCAGGGCTCCTTTTGCACAAATTACTGCATCAATGCGGCGTGGCATGGAGGCGATCAGCCTGCGGCACTTCTGAGGTATTCGGGAAGCCCAGGTTTCTTTGATATTGGCCTTCAGCTCATCTGCATTGTTGGTTCTGATGTCTCTCATCTTCCTCTTGACAATATCCCACAGATTCTCTATAGCAGGGATCCTCAAACTATCGCCCTCCAGCT
This sequence comes from Pelophylax lessonae, assembly GCF_965119305.1. Taxonomy (NCBI): domain Eukaryota; kingdom Metazoa; phylum Chordata; class Amphibia; order Anura; family Ranidae; genus Pelophylax; species Pelophylax lessonae. The sequence continues at coordinate 57,651,782 of NC_138775.1, forward strand.
GTTGCAGAACTACACATTCCATGAGGCATTGTAAAACGGACATTCACAGACATGACTAGGCATGATGGGAAATGTAGTTCCTGAATAGCTGGAGGGCCATAGTTTGAAGACCCCTGCTCTATGGGGTTTAGGTGAGGCGAGTTTGCTGGTCAATCAAGCACAGTGTTACCATGATCATGAAACCAGGTATTGGTGTTTTTTGCAGTGTGGGCAGGTGCCAAGTCCTGCTGGAAAATGAAATCAGCATGTCCATAAAGATAAAAGAGCAGAAAGAAGCATAAAGTGGTAGAAGGCTACGCTGACTTTGGACTTGATAAAGCATAGTGGACCAACACCATCAGATAACATGGCTCCCCAAATCATAACAGACTGTGGAAAATGTTGAATTTCATTTGGAAATCAAGGTCCCAGAGTCTGGAGGAAGAGTGGAGAGTCACAGAATGAAAGGAAAAGGGGCATTTTATATGCCCCCTTTTCCTCATGGGATAGGTGGCAGGGCAAGAGAATTTGAAGTTAGTCAGAATTTAGGAGGGATAGCCTGTCAGGAATTCTCCTCAGGGAAAAGAGCAGTATCCTGCCTGGAGATAACTCAAGGAGGTGGGATTTTACATATCCTGACAGGTGATAGGTTAGCATCAGGGAAAGTTCTAGAAGGGTTTAGGAGCCTATATATGGACAGTACGGTCTCTGAGGGGCTCATTCACCTCAGAGAACTCCAAGTGTGTGTTCCTGTATTCCCTGCGTGCTTTTTTCTTCTGGCTTTCTTCTCATCATGAGCTTATTGAGACAGCTTATAGGGAGGGCAGGGGAAGGAGGAGGAGAGGACTGGGTGCGGCAGTGCCTGAATTTACCTCGGTCTGATGTTCCGGGTCCGGTTGGTGGTGCTGCCTCAAGTTTATGTAGGACCGAAGAACAGGTTTTGTGCATGCCGCCACGGCTGGATGTCAGAGTAGAGCCGGTCGCAGAGACGGAGGTTCCGGGTCCGTTCGACGTCACCTCCGGCGGACGTGGGAAGCGGATGAGGACCCCGAGAACACGTCAGTCTCCGTCGCCGGAGAGGTCGTTTCCGCCGAAAGGCACCGGGCGCCATCCAGTGCGCAAGCGTGAAGTCCGGACGGCAGCGGAGGACGTGGTAGACCCGGCGGGGAAAAACGTTCTGCGAGTCATCAGGAGCGCTCCTCGGCTGCGGCAGCAAGGCAGCCCAGGCGAAGGTCCCCGAGCTGTGCGACTGAAGATGGATTGGAGAACCGGATGGGAGGTCGCTCCATCCCGGTGAAAGGAGCAGCCAGTTCGATCGATGGACAGCTTCATGGACAGAGTGAGTTGACAAATTTACCTGTCCTGTCTAACATTGTGGAGCTGTTAGCTAAACTCAGTAAGGATGTTCAGGAACTACAGAGTGGCAGACAGGTCCAGAGGAGTATGGCAGTTAGTGAGGTGTGGTTGCCATCTTGTGGCAATATTGCGAACTGCAGTTTAGGGGAACATAGTCCTGCTGTGTCACCTTTTGAGGTAGCCAGGGCGCAAAATATCCCTGAGACCTGCTTAAAAGAGGCTTTAACATGTGACATTTCCCCCCTAGGTTTCCACTTACCTATAGCTTTGAAAGAAAAAAATTGGAGGGGGGAATTTGTCAACATTTTGTCTCTTCTTCCCTCTGCAAAGGAATTTCTTTTAAAACTTGACAAGAAGGATGACAAGGATGAGGATAAAAGGAGGCCTGTGTCCAAAAGTTTTAATAACTGGTTGCAGGCGTTTTGCATCTACGCTGCAGTGTTATATGAAAAATCCCCTGAGAAAAGTGCTGGCTTATTTCAACATGTAGATATCATTTTAGAGGCGTATAACAATTTTGGTAGTTCTGTGTGGTTTGCATATGATGAAGCCTTTAGACAAAAGCTTGCCATACACAAACAGCTAAAATGGGGTGTTAAGGACATTGGGTTGTGGTTAAATTTGTTCCTTCCTCAAAAGCCAGCCTTTAGCAAACAGCCAGTTACCAATCAAGCTACTACTTCCTTTCGGAAGGGAGTTTGCTTTAACTTTAATGAAGAGCAATGTAAGTGGGCCTCAGCTTGTTGGTACAAACACGAATGTGCATTCTGCTCAGGGACACATTCAGTGGTTAAATGCTTCAAGAAAATGGCCAGTGCCAATCAGCAACAGCCATTGGTTTCAAAAGGCTCGGTCCCCGGTGAAGTTGAAAAGCATGCTGCCATTCCTTCAAGCTTTCCCAGACAGGGAGACAGCTCTACTTCTAACTGAAGGTTTTGAGCAAGGTTTTATGTTACCCTTTTTTCCTGGGAATGGGTGCAGAATTTTTGATAACTTGAAATCAGTTAATAGGTATATGGATGTTGTTTTGCATAAAATAGGTAAAGAGATTAGGGAAGGTAGGATGGCAGGTCCTTTTTCATCCCCCCCTTTTTCAGATTTTAGAATTTCACCGCTAGGGATAGTTCCTAAGAAGGAACCAGGAACATTCAGATTGATTCGCCATTTGTCATTTCCAAGGGGGGAATCACTGAATGACCAGATTTCTGAAGAATTCTCTTCAGTATCCTATGCCTCCTTTGAGGATGCCGTTGTGATACTTTGAATATCAGCCTTAGCCACCAACGCCCCATGACCCAGGTGCCAATCTGCCTTTCGGCTTCTCCCTATTCATCCTTTCTTTTTCCATTCTCTGGGTTTTTGTCTGCAGGGAGAATTTTATTTTGATCGTTGCTTGCCCATGGGCTGCTCGATTTCTTGCAGATATTTGGAATCCTTTTCTTCCTTTTTGCAGTGGGTAGTGGGTCAGGTCTCAGGTTCTGATGACATGATTCACTATCTGGACGATTTCCTACTTATGGGCAGAAGAGATTCTCCTGGTTGTATGAGGTTGCTGGACGCCTCTTTTAAGGTCTGTGCGGATTTTGGCGTTCCGCTGGCCCTTGGCCCTTGAAAAAACCATGGGCCCTTCCACTAGAATGGGATTTTTGGGTATCACTATAGATACCATAGCAATGGAATTCAGGTTGCCTGCTGCGAAGGTGGATAGGCTTAGGAATATGCTAGCGGCAATTCTGAGGAAAAAGAAGGTGTGCTTAGAAGAGATGCAATCTCTTTTGGGCCAGCTTGCCTTTGCATCTCGAGTTATGTCTATTGGCAAAGCTTTTTCAAGGTGGCTTTATAGGGAAATTTTCAGATTAAAATCTCCTTCTGCTCACTTGAGGGTCAACTCTGAGTTGAAGGAGGATTTACACTAGTATGGTCCCAATTTATGGTGCATTTTAATGGTAGGACCTTGTTCCAGGAAGAATTTGTTCTGGACAAGGATTTTTTACGGTTTACGGATGCAGCAGGTTCAGCTGGATTCGGGGCAGTTTTGTGCACACATTGGTGTGTTGGGGTATGGCCGCAAAGTTGGAAATTGAAAGGTTTTGTGAAAAATATTGTTTTGCTAGAGCTTTTCCCTATCCTGGTTGCCCTGGAAATGTGGGGTACGGAATTTAGGAATAGGAGACTAATGGTTAGGACAGACAATAAAGGTGTAATGTATGCATTAAACTGTTTGTCTTCTAAGTCTCCGCCCGTCATTACCCTTCTGAGATATTTAATTTTTAAGTGTCTGAAATTGAACATCTGGATGAAAGCTAAGCATGTAGCTGGCAAGGACAATGATGCGGCGGATGCTCCCTCTCATTTAAAGATGGAGAGATTTTTCCTATTGCTTCCAGAGGCAGATCCAGCTGGTGTTCCTTGCCCAACAAATTTATGGACGCTAATTTGAGCTGTATTCCTGACTTTATACGAAATTCGGTGGCACCCTCCACGTGGGCTGGGTATCAATCGGCCTGGGTAATGTGGTTGGTTTTCTTAAATAGTATTGGAAAAGAGCAGAATGCTTTTTCCGAAGGGCTGGTTTTGTTATTTTTGGAAAGATTGATGAAGGCGCAGTATTCCTGCGCGCATATTCAGAAATTTTTGGCTGGCGTTTCTTTCTTTTTGAAATTAAATGATTTACCCCCATGTTTTTCCTTTTTCTCTGTTAAGCAGGCGGTGAAGGGATATAGGAGAAAACATTTAAATGGGATGGGCGCCTGCCGATTACACCTGAGATCTTGGGTCATTTATGTGAGGTGGCGGATAAGGTCTGTTACTCTAAATTTGAAGCCATCCTTTTTCAAACTGCTTTTTCGATTGCATTTTTTTGCTGCACTGAGGGTTTCTGAAGTTGTTAGTCTCCGGCAGGAGGGTGTTATTTTTAACTAGGTGGAAGCAAAAATTTTTTTTAGAAAGTTCTAAGACAGATCAGTTGAGAAAAGTGGTTTGGATCACTCTAAGGGCTCTGCGGGGTTCTCCATTTTGCCCAGTTCGGTTATTGAGTAGTTATGTTAGTTGTAAGCCAGTAGGTAGTTTTGGTTAATTTTTTATACATGAGACAGGTGTTGGCCTTACGAAATATCAGTTTGAGAAAGTTTTTAAATTAAGTATGGAAAAGCTGGGTTTTGACAAGCAAAATTTCACCTCCCATTCATTCAGGATAGGTGCAGCAACTGAGGCTGCTAGAGCGGGTCTGGAGCCGGCAGTAATAAAGAAAATGGGTAGGTGGAAGTCAGATTGTTACAAGTTGTATGTGCGTCCTAATTGTTCTGTTTGATTTTCTAGGTGGGAAGAAAGCGGTTTGGATTATCGGCCACTCCTTTGTGTATTGGGCACAGCAGAGAGCGAGACAGAGGGTGTATTCCAAAAATTTGGGACTGAACCCGCAGGAATACCAGGTTTTTTGGTGCGGTAGGCGGGGTATGGTGTGGGAGGATTTTTTGTTTGAGGTATGTAGACTTTCTCAGGTCCTTCCTTCCCCAGATGTGCTGGTAGTACATCTGGGAGGGAACAATATAGGTCAAGTTAAGATGTTAGACCCTATTTTTAAAATTAGAAATGATCTTTACAATTTTAGTTTGTCATTCCCTAAGTCTGTAGTTGTTTTTTTCTGAAGTGGTGCAGAGATTGAGATGGTTGGTCTCCCCGTTACTGCGTCCTTTCGAAAAAATAAGAAAATTGCTTAAGAAAGTAGGTATTTTTTCCTTCAGGCACACAGAGTTGGGAAATGGTACGGAGGGCCTTTATAGGTCTGATGGGGTACACCTGTCTAACATAGGCCTGGATATTTTCAATTCTGATTTTGGCTCTTGTGTAGAAATGGCCGCGGTGGTGGGTTAGGTGACAGAAGGGGTTGATGCTCTCCCCTCTTTTGTCGTGTGGGAGTTGTTTATTATTTATCTATGCTTAAACCAATAATAAACGGCCGCGGCCATTTTTAATCCAAGAATTTGGGTCAGCGTTTTTATTATAGTATAGGTTTTTTATAAAGTGTTAAGATAAGATCCTGCCGACTATCCCATCCAAGTTGCATGAGATCCAGTGTGACGTTTCCACAGTCAGTGATAAAATGACCTAGTTACACTTTCAGTGCCATTAATTGTTAACAGCACACCAAAGACAGAAGCAAACACACATTTTGCCACATGAAAAAAAAAAAGTTACAAACGCAGTAAGGCCCCTTTCACATGAACGATCTGATCAGATCCGCCTGTCAGTTTTTTAGGCGGATCTGATTGGATCCTCCATGCATCCCTATGGGGCAGCGGATGTCAGCGGAGACACGTCTGCTGACACCCGCTGCCATCTGCATCCGATCCTGTCCATGAAACCGGGACGGATGGAAACCCTATTTTCCATCTGTCCAGGGGATCGGATCGGATGAGAGTGGACAGGTGGTCCACTCTCATCCGATTCCCCCATAGAGAGCAGCGGAGCTGTCATCCGCCTGCTCAGCGGCGATCAGCAGATCGATCCCCGCTGAGCAGAGAACGGTCCGCACCGGACAGCAGACTGTGTGAAAGGAGCCTTAAAACAGTGCAAGTGCAGACATCCCACAAAACTACTTTGCCATGTGTAGTACGGCCCATTGACATCACTGGGTTGTCCTATGTGTGTCACTGGAAAAGCAAGCAAAAAAACATGTGCTCCCACTACTCTAGGTGTGAATGGGGCCTGAAATTAAAATTGGTGTGTTTACACAAAATCAATGAGGCTCCACTCACATCTGTGTGTTTCCAAACACATGGCAAACTACACAGAGAATGCACGCTTTGCCAGGTGTTTCAGAAATGCTGCAAATGTACATCGTGTTTGTGCTGTCATTACATGTTAAAGGCTCACCAATTGCACCAAAAACTGTGGTAATGCACCATGCTCCAGGCTTCTGGGAGATGACCTAACAGGAAGTGAAAGCTGATACAAGCTACAGGCAGTGATGGAATCTGAAAATGCGTTCAATATTCAAATAAACTGACAAGATTTTAAACATCCTGTGGACAAGGTGATAGAAAAGCGCATTGGGATGGCTGGGCCAGAAACGCCATTGGACAACGCTTCTATTTATTATGAAAAGAAAAATTCTGCCTGAAAAAGGAAAACTTATCCTTTAAAGGAAAAATATTGCGTATATTTACTGATTGCATATTTTGTTATAATTACAGTGCCCACACTATGAGAAATAAATGGATTTTTGTAAAATCTTACCGTAAAATCCTTTTCTCTTAGCTCATTGACAGACGTAGTCCTCGGTGATACAGCACCTTCGTGTTATGTTGCCTCCACAGGAGTAGGACTAGACAGGAAATAAAATGCTCTGGCCACACCCTAGGGGCAGTCCCAGAGGGTATATCCTCTCTCTCTCTGCTACAGCAAATCAGTTATGTCACAAAAGCAGTGTTTAGAGAATTTAACCCAACCCAACTCAAAAACAGAGGGGCGGGTACTACGTCTGTCAATGAGCTAAGAGAAAAGGATTTTACGGTAAGATTTTACAAAAATCCATTTTTCTCTATCGCTCATTGACAGACGTAGTCCTCGGTGATACAGCACCTTCGGGAAGTCCCAGAGCAGTATCACAAATGAGGGGTGGGAAAATGGAAATCAAATCCAATCTAGAAGGCCCAACCGGTGCCAACTAGAAGTTTACAATGCTCATCCTCAATGATGAGACTCAACAGAAATTTTTCAACAGAAAAAAACCCTCGAGGTAGACCACCGGTCTCCTCAAATTGCGGCCTGCAAAACCTTGCGGCCAAATGAGGCATCCGCCGATGCCATGACATCGATTTTATAAAATTTTGTAAAGGTATGTACCGACGACCAGGTGGCCGCCTTACATACCTGGACCACTGACGCCTGATGGCGAAAGGCCCAGGAAGTACTGAGCGCTCGAGTGGAGTGCGCCCTGACAGGGAATGGAGGACTCTGACCCTTAATAGAATAAGCCTGTACCACCGTCTGTCTAATCCATTTGGCAATGGTCGCGGCAGATGCAGGCAACCCCTTTCTGGGGCCATCCGTGATCACAAAAAGTGAATCCGTCTTACGGAACGATTCCGTAGCCTTCAGGTATACCCTGATTGCCCGAACCACATCCAAGGAATGCAACGCATGTTCCCGATGATGATTGGGCTGAGGACACAAGGAAGGTAGTACAATATCTTCATTCAGATGAAAATCTGAAACCACCTTAGGAAGAAAGGATGGCTTAGGATGAAGTACTACCTTATCCCTATGAATCACTAAGTATGGGGACTGGCATGATAATGCAGCCAGTTCTGACACCCTGCGAGCAGAAGTGATAGCCACCAAAAGGCCACCTTCTGGGATAAAGTAAGCAAGGGAATCTCCCTGATGTTTTCAAAGGGAGGTTTCTGTAGAACCGACAAAACCAAATTAAGATCCCAGGGCGGTAAGGGCGCGCGGACTGGTGGAGCCAGGTGCCGCACCCCCTGGATGAAATTCCGCACCAAGGACTTGGTAGCTAAAGGTTTCTGAAAGAAGATTGCTAATGCTGAAACTTGACCCTTGATGGTGCTCAAGGCTAGTTTCTGCTCAACCCCTTTTTGCAAAAAGGCCAATATTCGAGTCACCGAATAGGTACGTGGAGGAAATCCTAAAGATTCGCACCACGCGATATAAGTCTTCCATGTGTGATAATAGACCTTGCTGGAAGTCGCTTTCCTTGCTTTAATAAGGGTAGGAATGACTGAAGCTGACAACCCTCTGTCCTTCAGTACTTGGGTCTCAATGGCCAGGCCATTAAAACCAGCGACTGTAAAGCACGATGGTAGATTGGTCCTTGAGACCGCAGACACTCCCTGAGACGAAGTTCCCACGGAACGTCTGCGACTAGCATGTCCAAGTCGGCCAGGCCGGCTTGACGAGGCCAGCCTAGAATTTCTAGGACCACTGGCGCTGACTGGATCTGAACCAGGCGTCCCTAGAGCTATCTGGCCCCAACCATCCGAGAAAGTCTGGTCGTTTTCTGTTCCCACACATTTATCAGACACCTGATTCCTATCAGGAACGGTGATCTTTCCTGGTTGAACCTCAGGGACCGAAGTCACCCGGCTAGAGGCTTCTTGGTCTGTCTGGTCAACCAGATCCGATTCCTGTGGGGAATTGAGACTAATCTTAGGAAAAAGTAAAGGAAAAGATCTATTCAGGGAATGGTGACTACCGCTCCCTGTAGTACTTAAATGTTGGAAGGGAAGAATCGCACCGTTAGTAGTAGTCGATGCTCGATCTAATGTCCTGAATACCGGTGAAAACGTCCCCCCACCCTCAACCCGGGTGGGGGCGCACCTTCAGGCTGTGTAATCCTTTGCTTCGGGTTTGGCTGAGTCGGTCCTCTGTTTGTCCGACCAGCCTTTCTTGAACCCTCCTGGAGGAGTCTTGCCTTTCCCGCTTGTTCCAGCCGGGCGTGCGAACCCTTTATGGGCGGTAAAGAAAGGTCCTCGCTTGTTGCGAGGTCCCTTAGCTTTAGCAGCCTGTGGCAAGAAAGTGCTCTTGCCCCCAGTGGCATCCTTAATGATTTCATCTAGGGTGGCCCCAAATAGGCGATTCCCCTGAAAAGGGAGATTCGTCAAGGTCTTTTTGGAACCTAGGTCAGCTGACCAGCATTTTAACCATAGCACACGTCTGAGGATTACTGCTGACATAGATGCATGCCCTAATAGGGGGGTAGCATCCAAGGCTGCGTCACAGACAAACTGTAGCCCTTGTATAATCTGTTCCATCAAATCAGATGTTCCCTGGGGGGATATCTTTCCCCCTTAGGTCTTGGCGTACCAATCTCGCCCATTCCGTTAGTGTCTGGGAAACTAGACCAATAACAATTACTGGTCTAAATGCTGACCCTATCAGGGAGAAGATAGTGCGGGACTCCGCTTCCATCTTTCGATCCACCGGATCCTTAAAGGACGAAGTGTCCTCCACTGGGATAACCGTGGCTTTATTCAGCCTGGAAATAGGTGGATCCACCACTGGTGGTACCGTCCATTTCTTAATGAGGGATTCCTCAAACGGATAGCGTCTAGCAATACGCTTGGAAATAGTAAAGGTACGCTTAGAATGCTCCCATTTTCCTTTAATTTTATTACCAAAACACTTGGGTACAGGAAAAACCTTCACCGTTTTGATGGGCTTGTTAGTACCAAAGGGAATCTCTGTTTCAGTTGCCTCTGCCGGTAAAACCTCAAGTCTTAAGGTTTCCCGCACCGCCACAACTAGTGAGTCCACCAATGCTTCTTCCTGAATTATGGCGGAAGAATGAACGTCCTCCTCACTGTCTGAGGGAGCTTTACCTGAGAGAACAGCCCTTGCAGAGGGACCTGCAGCTGCAGTGACCGTCTCTGAATCTGAGTCAGAGGTGTCAGATAATATAGGGGTAGGCGGGGGTCGCTTTCTTGACCCCCGTCCCTGACAGGCCGCCTCCACCCGAGCCACCATAGACTCCAAAACTGCTGTACTCTGTGCACCGGCGGGTCCCGTGGTCCCCTCGAGGGAAACAGGTGGGGGTATTTGTGTGGCAGGGTCCATGATTATTCCAGTAACTACCCGGAAAATACAATCCAAACTTAAATAAAAAACTTTTTTTTTTTTTTTTAGACCCCCAGCGCCACAAAAGCCCCTCAGTGTTACCTGCTAGGGATCCCTATCGAGCGAGAGAGAGAGAGAGATAGACCCCCAGGCTCACCACTTGATGCTCAGAGTTCACTGCAACAGGTTACAGCGCTGTCTTCACAAACAGGAAGTCTTTTGGCTGGCTGCCCAGGAAGAAAGGAGGCGGCTCCGCCCCTCTGCATGCCTTCCGGCGCCTCCCCTAGCTCCACGAGGTGTTTGGATCACCTCAAACATGGCCGCCCCCATGCTGGAGACACGAGGCTACGCCAAAATGACGGCCTCGTGCGATCTAGCAAACAATGGCGGCGGTTTGTACCGAATAGCGGCGTGACTGCAGAGCATCACAACACCTTCTCTACATGGGGATTTAGCTTGGTCAGCGGTACGGGACCCTGGCGGACCGCATGGCCGTTGGAAGGCCTGCTATTGCTGGAGACTTGACTTGGAAAGCAGTCTACATGTCCGTGGCTTCTGACTGGTAGGATACTTATATTATCACAGTAAGATTCCCATACTGCCACTGATTACAATCTTTTAACATGTTTACAATTAGATTGTCAGCTCCCAAACCAAGCCTCCTGGCTTTTTGCACATAAAAATCACACTTAAAGTAGGGGGATCTGTGCCATGTTATAGGATAGAGGGGAACTCATCCTTACCATACAGAGAGGGGCCCGCGTTCACCACAAGACCCGTCAGAGGAAAGGGGGAACATACTACTCACCATACCGGAACCAGGCGGGCACCAACTCCTGACAGTACCCCTCTCCACCGGGGCGGGAGGGCTGTCGACCAATACGGACGCCGTGACTCATGGTCCTTGGCGTTTCAGCGAGACGTTTAACTCGCGGGGTCAGTCCCTCCAGTGGGACTATGTCGTGGCCGACCCAGCGCGGAGCTATGGCCTGCACGCGCTCGTAGGCTGAACTGGGGTGACCACCGGATCTCAACATCCAGCCCGTCGCCCAGTTCAGCTTTCTTGCTTGAAGATCTCACAGGAACACTGGAGAAGAAAGCTGTCTAAAAAATCTTTTTAAGAAAAAAATCCTGCCAGGACCGAAGATCCCAGCAAGGTATCTAGGTCCTTACTCCTGACTAGACAGAAAAAAACTGATTTGCTGTGGCAGAGAGAGAGAGGATATACCCTCGGGGACTGCCCCTAGGGTGTGGCCAGAGCATTTTATTTCCTGTCTAGTCCTACTCCTGTGGAGGCAACATAACCCGAAGGTGCTGTATCACCGAGGACTACGTCTGTCAATGAGCGATAGAGAAAAAGAGATTACTGTACATATTCTTAACAAGCAGTAAGGGAGTTCTAAAACAAGCCTTCACTGATCTCTGTAGCTCCATGTACTGTAAAAAAATGAATCCCCAAAGATCACATCAGAGACTGTTGTTTGTTTACATTAGAAGGCTGGACAAGATTCTGATTTCCAAAGAAAAAGAAGAAAGGAATTTCATTTGCAGTGTCTCCATGGAATTTGAAGATTAATTTCTCCTCAGTGCCTATAGCTGCAGAGACGAATTATGTCCTGCTTTAAAGTGCTTTTGTTGCTTGTTTTGAAAATGTGAATACTTATGTGTGGAAAACCTGTGTACAGGTTTCTTTTGAAGTAACATGTTCTACATTTTTAATACATTAAAGCGGAGTTCCACTGGCTTTTGTGTTTATTAAAAGTCATCAGCTACAAAAGGTGTAGCTGCTGACTTTTAATAAACACACTCACCTGTCCCACGGTCCAGCGATGCAGCCGGGGGGAGCCTCGGTTCTCTCCGCCTTCTCCCCGTGGTGCCGGCATCTCTAGCATGGGCAGCCAGCTGTGACAGCTTGCGGCTTCACAGCCGGGTACGCACTGAGTACGCGCCAGTCGCGCTGCAAGTCCTAAATGGACGGGCAATCTTCTGGGACCTGTAATGTGTCCCAGAAGATTGCAGGGAGGGAGGGGGAGAGCTTCTGCCTGAGCCGCCTAGGTGGCCCGAGGGGAAATGGGAGCGGGTACCTGTCAAAACTAGGTACCCGTTCCCCCCCCAAAAAAAAATGACATGCCAAATGAAGTGCAAAGGAGAGATTTGGGGGTCTTATAGACCCCAGATCCCTCCAAAAAAATACCTGACACGTGACTATTGCTGTCACAAGGGATGTTTACATTCCTTGTGACAGCAATAAAAGGGATCAAAAAATAAAAACATTTTAAGGGACAGTGTAAACATTTAAAGCACCCCACCCCCCTTTGTGCTCACAAGCAGAAGCGATAATTCTAGCACTAGACCTCTTCTGTAATTCTAAGCTGGCAACCGTTAAACATTTTTAAAGCGTCGCCTATGGAGATTTTTAGGTACCGTAGTTTGTCGCCATTCCACAAGTGTTAGATATCCATGTACTTTAAAAAATTTTAACGACCACCATTTTATTCTCTAGGGTCTCTGCTAAAAAATATATATAACCTTTTGGAGTTCCAAGTAATTTTCTAGCAAAAAAATACTGATTTTAACAAGTGTCAGAAAAAAGGCTGCAAGGGGTTAATCTGGTTAAAAAAAAAAAAAAGACACAAGTCCATCAAGTTCAATCAACAGTCACTGATCAAGAATAACAGAATCAAATCATTTTTATTATTTCAAGTATTTGTTAAAATGGCAAAAAAGAGGAGACAGTCAGGAAATGACAATCCATTGTTTATACAAAACCCACAAATCTTCCTCAATCAGTTACATCATATAGGGCATATATTGGACAATTACATTTTTCAAAATTATCTTGTCTTGTTAACAATCTGAAAGGTAGGACAGATCAAAAATAGAAATTTGTAAGCGTACATGATATAGCCAAAGTAAGAAAATATTCAAGACCAAAATACAGCAAGGTAATACAGTATTAGAAACTGGGGCAATAATATCCAATTTTGCCTCTCAATTATGTCACCAGCAAAACAAAATGGCTAAAGAAAGGACCGAAGATTTCATGTCTAGTGCACAGACCACCAGTCACACTCTCAATGATATGCAATCGGCACATGGTATGGATGGCAGCACTACAGGCAGGCGGATGATACACACTAAGGCTTGAAGTCAAAAGGTGCTTCGGAGATGCTTTGCTTGGTTTGGCATTTCAGCTGCGTTGAACTGCTCCAAATTGTTTTAGCATATTTGTACTTGTACAAGTTAAAAAAGAAGCAAACAAAAAGCAAACAAAAGCCCATGCTCATAAATCCCAGTGGTTTAAAGAATCCGAGCCTCATATAAAGAGAGGACCTGTAAGAAAAAGTCTGTGCTTTGATAGTAACCAAATGGCAGAACAGGGAAGAAGGGGAAATCTACTCAAATGAAACAAAGAAAGGTTTTCAACCTTTCCCAGCCATATCCAAAATTAATTAAAAAATTGAGCTGGATTTTTTTCCCAAGTAATGCAGATTTTCACTGTAAGGTCTTTGAAAAGAGGGAGGAAGGAGGTGAGAAGAAAGGGTGATTCACAAAACTGGACGGCGCTATTCAAGAGCAAAAATTTAACGCAGACTTTCATTGAAAAGAGGTAGCCCAGAAATTGGTCATTTTGGCAAAAGTGTGTTTGAACAGTTTATAACTTCAATCAAACTGATTCATAGATAACATGATCCAGTGCAGGTCAGAGTGACACTCAAACTTTTTTATAGGCAACACACAGTTTTAGAAATGAGGCCTACAGGCTCAGTATGAGACTAATCTTTTCTTCCAGGTATATAAAATAGTTTGTATGCAAACAGTGAGCTGACGTTTCACAATAAAACACTAGAAATTGGAAAAATCTGATGATATAAAAAATCTGTGACGGATTATGATTTGAGCAGCTCTTCGAAAATGATCACCACAATCTCCCATTTCCCCAAATGACATCATGTCATAAATCCCCTGGCACTTCCACTGAACAGTCCCCCATTTTGCTCTGTGAAAACGATACATTCTGTGTTAGAGGTTTCTGTGTGTCCATTTTGCGTTTCTTCTTTGTTGAAATTTCTACTTCTTCCTTATGCTTTCAACGGCCTTCTTGGCGGCATCATCCAGGTTGTCGGCGGAGGTGATTGGCAAGCCGCTCTCGTCCAGAATTCGCTTGGCCTCGTGGACGTTTGTTCCTGGGAAAAAAATGAAAGATTGCATGTTAAAAATTAAAAGGACTTGTAGAAATTTGTGCATGATATGACGAAGAGGCAATTAAACAAATGAGAAGTAGACAATGGGGTAAAAAGTATTGGCGGTCAAAAAGGAAAAGGATCGCTATTTTAAATTCAAATGAATTTTCATTTGCTGTTCCACATTTATGCATTAGAGATGTAATAGATTGTACATATTTTCTAGACATGTTGTAGATTGTACAAAGATGCACAGAGACTTTGCCTCCCACTTTGTGCAGATGGTTACATTGATAACATTTATTGTGCATGGCTCTCTCTCAAGAATCAATTTGCATCCTGTTGGAAAATCCATTTGCTAGAAATCTGCTAGTACATCATTTTTGTTGCAACACTTTCTATACATAAAGATAACTAATTGCCATGCAGGTTTTCTGAATTTCTGTCATAAGGTATTAAAATCCCAGACAAATGCAAATTTACCCAAGACAGAAAATAAGTGCTCATTGCATATGGACGCAACATACGCTAAATTCTGATCTGTAATGCATAGATTTTTTGGGGGGATCTGAATGCAGCTGTGCACCACTCCATAAGAATTGAAAAAAATCTGTGTCAAAGGTTTAGTACAGTGATCTCTAAACTGCGGCCCTTTTGTTAGCTTTTATCTTGCCCATGAGACGTTATTCCCCCCACCGCCAGAAAGAGGGGCATGGTTGATACCAATAATGGGGCACTATTCTTCCCACTGACACCAAAGATGGGGCAACTAGTCCTCCCACTAATACCAATAATGGGGCACTATTCCTCCCACTGACACCAATGATGGGGCAATATTCCTCCCACTGATACCAATGGTGGGGCACTATTCCTCCCACTGACACCAATGATGGGGCACTATTCCTCCCACTGACACCAATGATGGGGCACTATTCCTCCCACTGACACCAATGATGGGGCACTATTCCTCCCACTGACACCAATGATGGGGCAATATTCCTCCCACTGATACCAATGGTGGGGCACTATTCCTCCCACTGATACCAATGATGGGGCACTATTCCTCCCACTGACACCAATGATGGGGCAATATTCCTCCCACTGATACCAATGGTGGGGCACTATTCCTCCCACTGATACCAATGATGGGGCACTATTCCTCCCACTGATACCAATGGTGGGGCACTATTCCTCCCACTAATACCAATGATGGGGCACTATACCTCCCACTAATACCAATGATGGGGCACTATTCCTCCCACTGACACCAATGATGGGGCAGTATTCCTCTCACTGACACCAATGATGGGGCACTATTCCTCCCACTGACACCAATGATGGGGCACTATTCCTCCCACTAACACCAATGATGGGGCACCATTTCTCCCGCTGATACCAACGATGGGGCACTATTACTCCCCCCCCTAATCAAAGATGGGGGCATTGTTTACTCCTACTGACACCAGGACATTTTCTTCTTCCACTGCCAACTCCTGGCCCCCTAAAGTAGGACAATAAACTAGCCCTTTGTTTATAAAGTTTGGAGACCCCTAGTCTACTATATGAATGAAAAACAAACAGAAGCTGAGCTACTACCTCCTACAGAGAGTTCAAATCCCAGGAACTGGTGCTCAGGCTGTGGATTTCTGAAGCCTCACATATGCACAGTCCACTAGTAACTATGGTAAGTCCCATGTGCTTTTATCTTTTAATTTGGTTAAACATGGGCTTTTAGTATCTCTCAACGATTAAGCTCTTACTACAGCGTGAACTCCAGCTAGTGGATCTCATGGTCCATATTTTTTTTTTAACTTGGTTTGGTTTTCCATACCTTAAATGCAATCCTTTTTTTATGATTTTGGCCCCTTTCACACAAAGTGTCTGATCAGGTCAGCCCGTCAGGTGGACCTGATCAGACCCTCCATTCACCCCTATGGACCAGTATGTGTAAATGGACTTGTGTTCATTCACACCCACCTACCTCCAATCCGATGCTGTCCGCTAAAACAAAAAAAAATGGAACAGGATCTGTCTCCCTCTGTCTAGACACATAGGATCAGATCAGAGGGCAGTTGAACCTAAATGTACAGCGTAGTCCTTTTACACCCCACCGCACAGAGCAGAGTGGGCCCTGTTTGAGTCCGCTCTGCAGAAACAAAGTGGACACGGACCTGTCATCTGCCTGCTTTGATCACCGGGGGATTGTCAGACAGCTCTCTTGCTGATCTAACTGGGATCTGTCCCTGTGCGAAAGAGGCCTTACTCAACAGCGCTCGATAGGTTGACTTTTTATAAAAAATAAATTCAGAAACCATTTAAAACATAAGTGACGCACTTATACATTTTTATTACTACTCCAACTAAATATGATGTACTTTTAACTTTTCATCTTCCCCAGCAGTTTATGTTTTAAGAATTAACATGTTTGTAAACCATCTACAAGTCTAAAGCGTACAGTAACAAAACCACTGAAATGCTTACTTTTCCTGAGGAAGATGCAGCTCTGGGCTCACTCCAGTGCTGGCACACATGTAAGGACCGTGCCACTTGATTATGCTAGCTTTTCCAAAAGGGAAGCTAGTCTAAACATTGACCCTCTACCTTCAGAGATCACATAATAATGCTTTAGGATCTTAGACATATGGCTAGCAATAAAGGGAACCTGGCGCAGCCTTTTCTCCAGGAAGCATTTCAGCCCTTCTATTGGTCTTCATATACTCACCCCAGACAACACTCTATGCTAACATTTGAATCTAGTCTCCCTTAAACATGACCCATTATTATTCTTCATGTCTGTGTAATGCCTCCATAAATAAGTTATAAAAATTGAATGGTTACCTAATTTGTGCAGCACATTAGGAAGTACATGGCAATTTACAGCTAAAATTCTAGTTAAACTGCTAATTTAATGAGTGGCACCGCTCACACGTATGGCTACAGTGGGAAACACAACATGCTATCCACATACATAGAGATCTGTAATGACTTTTCTAGATGTGCTAGAAAACACAGAGATTTAAAATAATTTTAAAATTGTATTTTAGAAGCTGACTAAAGTACATAAATAACTTGTGGATGTCTGGCCTTCTTTAACCTCTTCTGGACCGGAAAGTTTTACCCCCTTAATAACCAGGCCATTTTTTTTTGCACTGCTTTAACTGGTAATTATGCAGTCAAGCAGAGCTGTACCCAAACAAAATGTATGTCCTTTTTTTCCCACAAATAGAGCTTTCTTTTGGTGGTATTTGATCACCTCTGCGGTTTTTATTTTTTGCAATATAAACAAAAAAAGACCAAAAGTTTTGAGAAAAAAAAAACAGCTTTTTCAAATTTTTCTTATAAAAAATATCCAATAAACTCATTTTTTGTCATACATTTAGGCCAAAATGTATTTAGCTACATGTTTTTGATAAAAAAAAAAAAAAAATCTCAATAAGTGTATATTTATTGGTTTGCGCAAAAGTTACAGTGTCTAAAAAAAATGGTGTATGTACTGGAATTTACGCAGCTTTTACATTCTGACTGCCCATTTCATTTCTTGAAATGCTAAAATGCCAGGGCAACACAACCCCCCCCCCCCCCCCGAAATTACCCCTTTTTGGAAAGTAGACACCCCAAGGAATTTCCTGAGAGGCATGTTGAGCCCATTGAATAATTCATTTTTTTGTCACAGGGGTTTGAAAAATGACACAAAAAAAGAAAACATTTTGCTAAAAGGCATGTTGAGTTCATGGAATATTTTATATTTTGGCACAAGTTTTGGAAAAATTAAAAACATTTTTTTTTTTTTTTTTTTTTTACACAGTTCTTATTGAAATTATACATTCCTCATGCATGCCATGGGCATATGTGGAATTACACCCCAAAATACATTATTCTGCTTCTCTTGAGTACGGGGATACCCCATGTGTGATACTTTTTTGCAGTCTAGCTGCGTACAGGACCCCAAAATCCAATCACTACCTTTAGGCTTTCTAAGGGCATAAATTGTTGATTTGACCCCTCACTACTATCACAGTTGTTGGAGGCCATGAAATGCCAGGATAGCACAACCCCCCCCCAAATTCCCCCTTTTTCAGAAAGACCCCCAAAGCTATTTGCTGAGAGGCATGTTGAATCCATGGAATATTTTATATTTTGCCACATGTTTTGGGAAATTTACACAATTATTTTACACAAAGTTGTCACTTAAATGATATATTGCTCAAACATGCCATGGGTATATGTGAAATGAAACCCCAAAATACAATCTGCTGCTTCTCCTGAGTATGGGGATACCCCATGTGAGAGACTTTTTGGAATACTAGCCGCGTACAGGACCCCGAAAACCAATCACTGCCTTCAGGCTTTCTAAGGGCGTAAATTGTTGATTTCACTCTTCACTACCTATCGGGACTTCAGAGACCATGAAATGCCAAGACAGCACAAACCCCCCCCCCCCCCAAATGACCCCTTTTCAGAAAGTAGACACCCTAAGCTTTTTGCTGAGAGGCATGTAGAGTATTTTGCAGATCTCCCTTTTTGTCACAAGGTCTTGAAAGTTGAAAAAATAAAAATAAATAAATTTTCCTTTTCTTTCTTCATTTTCCAAAACAAATGAAAGCTGCAAAATACTCACCATGCCTCTAAGCAAATACCTTGGGTGTCTACCTTCCGAAATGTATAGTACCTAGTGTGACTCACAAGTAAAAAAAAAGCATCTGCTTGTCAAGGACTGTTTGAGCCGCTACCAAAAATGTAACTGCTAGTGCTAGCAGAGATCAGGCCTGACTCTAATGCTGCAGTTTAGTGTGCTGTGTACTGGAAGTGACAATAATCTGCTGATACTGCACTTCTTGGGGGATGGGTGGAGAGGCTAAACGCAGGTGCTGGCAGGAGTCGGGGCTGATCCGGCTAACGCTGTGTTTTGGGAACACTATACTAAACTATTGGGGACGCTAGCATAGTTCTGATCAGATCAAATATATTGATCCGTTCAGACACTATACTAGTAATGGAGGTGCTTAGTGTGTGTGTGTGTGTCACTGGCAAAGGGTTAAAATGTATTACTAAATATGTGGCGGGCAATCTGACGCTTTCCTGTATTGATGCGAACTAACGTTAACCAATGTCACCTGTGACACTAATACAGTGATCAGAAAAAAGATCTGTACATTATAACAGTGACACTGTGACAGGGCAATTAAGGGGATAACTGGGGGTGATCAGGGGGTTAAAATCTTTATTAGGGATGTATGATGGTTACCCTAAACCTATCTGGGACAAACACTAATACAGTGATCAGTAAATTATCTGTATACTGTATATAGTGACACTGTGACAGGGAAGTGAAAGGGTTGACTGGGGGGTGATCAGGGGGTTAAATGTGTGCCTATGTGTACTGGTGTCAGTGTAGTGCTTGTGTACTCACTGTCTGATGCTCTCTTCTCTCATGCTGGAAGCGAAAAGGGCTCCAGGAGAGAAGATTCCAACATTTCATGTGCCTGTGTTTAAATTACACAGACACAGGACGCTTTGCAATTAGTCAGAACCAATCACCAGTTCCAGGCCAAAAATCATTGGGGACGACTGCAGTAAATCTGCGGCGGGTGGTCGGCAACTGACTAAAGTGGATCCGAACTCAAAAAGTGAAGATTTTCTAAATTATAGGGAACATCTAAAAATTTCAAGTGTGCTTAAGCAGTACATCGACAATTGTACCGTTTACTTTGAACCCCTAAGGGCTCTTTCACACTGGCGGTCCGATCAGATCCGCCTGTCAGTTTTTTAGGCGGATCTGATCGGATGCCCCATTCAGCCCTATGGAGCAGCGGATGTCAGCGGTGACATGTCCGCTGACACCCGCTGCCATCCGCATCCGATCCTGTCCGTGAAATCCGGACTGATGGAAACCCTATTTTCCATCCGTCCTGGGGATCAGATCGGATGGGATCGGATGAGAGCGGACAGGCGGTCCGCTCTCATCCGATTCCCCATAGAGAGCAGCAGGGGCTGTGACACCTCCCTCTCCGCACTGCAAGCGGAGACGGAGCTGTCATCCGCCGGCTCAGCGGGGATCGCGGATCGATCCCCGCTGAGCAGCACGGATCCGCCTACGGACCGTGTGAAAGAGCCCTAAATGAATAGAAGTGTACTTCCCATGCATTCAGCCACATAGCTGTATATCTGCTGTATATCTGACATTTGGCTATGTCTCTGCAGTGCTGCTCACAGTTCTCCCTGCTATAGAGGAAGCTGCACCTGAGGACCTGTAGTGCAAAAATCTCCCTGCTTCTGCTTCATTGTGTGGATCTCTGCTACCTCCTCCTCTCCTGCTGCTTCTGAATATTATCCCCCACCAGTCATCAGGGGGCAGCTCTGACACGAACACACTCCTCTACCAAGGGAACTGCACCCATACAGAGACACAGTGCAGAACAAACCCTGGGGGGGGGGGGGATCTGGAAACCCACAGGTAACTGGTGATTTATCTGGTGTGTGTACACACTGCAACACTGTCGTTTGGGAAATGCCGGCTGAATGGCACTGTTTTTGAGTGCATACACACATCAGCTAAATCATCACCTACATCTGGATTTCTAGATTTTAAACCCTACATTCCTTTGAGCCCTGATGAAAGGGGTGAGTTTGGGACCTCAGAAGACAATGGTTACTATACCCAAATAATACAAGTCTTCCTGGATTATAACCTTATGGTGTGATGCTTCAATCTCTAGATCAGATTTTTCCTACAGTGCAGAACAAGGCATGAACAGACAGCAATGGGGAAAATGTCAGGTGCAGAAAGTCACAGGCAAGAATGGTGACTAGTTTTAAGCCCCCTGCTTGTCTTATTTGGGCAGCCGGGCACCCACGATCACTCCCCATGGAGAGAGAACGGTGGGAGAGAGAACGGTGGTCTGCTGTTGTAAACAAAGCAGACCGTTGTTCTCTCAGTAATCATCACAGGCCTCCGGTGTTCCTCCTATTTAGAAACACAGGTCCCTGTGTTGATTCCATAAGCCCATCTCCCCCACAGTTAGAAAACACCCCTTGGCATACATTTAACCCTTTGATCGCCCCTAGGTTAACCCCATCCCTGTCAGTGTCATTATTACAGTAACAGTGCATATTTTTAGCACTGATTAATGTAGTAATGTCACTGGTCCCCCAAAAGTGTCAAAAAGGTGAGTTAGGTGTCCGATCTGTTCGTCACAGTCCCGCTAAAAATTGCTAATTGCCAATAAATCTTTCCCCTAGTTCGTAGACGCGATAACTTTTGCGCAAACCAATAAATATGCACTTATTAGGATTTGTTTTACCAAAAATATGTAGCGAATACAAATTGGCCTAAAATTATGAAATAATTAGATTTTTGTTCATTGGGAATGTTATATAGCAGAAAGTGAAAAATATATATATATATTTTTTTTTTTCAGAATTGTCGCTCTTTTTTTGTTTATAGCGCAAAAAAAAAAAAAAAAAAAAAAAAATCACACAGGTGGTCAAATACCACCAAAAGAAAGCTCTATTTGTGGGGAAAAAAGGACATAGATTTTTCATCAATTGGGTACAGCAATGTTCCACCGCGCAATTATCAGTTAAAATAATGTAGTGCGGAATCGCAAAAAAAGGCCTGTCATTAAGGGGGAAAATCTTCCTGTAAAGAAGTGGTTAACACCGCTTATTTCAGATGTAATAAACGCAAAGCTTGGAGCTGGCATAAAATCTATGTGCTCTCGCTATTACATTGTGTCATATCTGTAGAAATAATGATGATTTATAGCAAACGTCATAATTACAGTGTAAACCATGTGCACACATTCTCTGAGGGCTTAGCTGCTGTAATCTGAGCATTGTGTGTGGTAACGGCTATAGAGAATCTCAGTGATGAACGGAGACAAATTGCTGTAGTAAGTACATTAGTGTAGTGTGGTTTATCCAATATGGCAATGCATAGTGTGATGATCCACAGAGATTGCTCTGCAGTGGGATATGGTAGTGCCTTAAAAGACATTGTTACCTGCCCATCTATGCAAGAGGCACCCCCTGACCTCTATGTGCTCGGCTTACCTGCACTCCCCTGCAGCCTGCTTTGAAATCCACTGTGTTGGTGACCCTGGGGGAATTGTGTTGTCAACACCCCCTATGTGCATGGGACTAGTGATGGGTAGCTAGGCCTGGGCACTGTCACAAAGGAGCAGGTCACATGCTCCCGATACCCAAAGTGTCTGGTATTCTCACTGGCTGTAGGGAAACACAGGTAAGGAGAGTATAAGTGGGGGATTCCTTTGCAGAGACATTGTCACTGCACGGGATAGGTGACTTTAACCCTTCTACTGCCACCAATGTATGTCATATGTTAGTGGCAGCAGGGGGTTTTGTATTCATTGTTAGTATATTTTACAAACCAACTCAGATGAACATGGCTGGGACATGGGATGGGCAGAAGGGACAGCTACCATGGGCGCAGGGTGTATTGTAGGGATGGGGGCACTGCAAGTTCCTTCTACTATAAGGCTGACGGGAGTAGTGACAGCGAGGAGAGAGCAGAGGCGAGGAGAGAGCAGAGGCGAGGAGAGAGCAGAGGCGAGGAGAGAGCAGAGACGAGGAGAGAGCAGAGACGAGGAGAGAGCAGAGACGAGGAGAGAGCAGAGACGAGGAGAGAGCAGAGACGAGGAGAGAGCTGAGACGAGGAGAGAGCTGAGACGAGGAGAGAGCTGAGACGAGGAGAGAGCTGAGACGAGGAGAGAGCTGAGACGAGGAGAGAGCTGAGACGAGGAGAGAGCTGAGACGAGGAGAAAACTGAGACGAGGAGAGAGCTGAGACGAGGAGAGAGCTGAGACGAGGAGAGAGCTGAGACGAGGAGAGAGCGGAGACGAGGAGAGAGCTGAGACAAGGAGAGAGCTGAGACGAGGAGAGAACTGAGACGAGGAGAGAACTGAGACAAGGAGAGAGCAGAGACGAGGAGGAGGAGGAGGTATGGGCTGTTCTCTCTCTCCCCCCCCTTCCTCCTCATAAGCTCACACATATTTTAAGGGAGACGGGCACAATTTGGCATCTTTGCCCTGGGCACTTGATGCTCTTGTCCCAATACTGCAGATGAAAACAACTGGGTGGCACTACAGCTACCCCATCGCTTTCACAGACCTCTGGAAGTGCAACCCGCCCCCACCCTGTTAGGCTTCCCCGTCCCACCTATTAGCCCAGTGCTTGCATGGTTGGTGTCAGTGGATAGAGAGGAGAGAGAACATCCATTTGCTGACCCCCCCTACCTTGTGAGATTGCAAAAGCAACTTGTATAAACGGGACTTCTGGTTCCTGCTGTTACTTTCCCCAGCCACTGTGGCCAGGAAAGAAGCTAATGGAACATGATCTGTGCTTCATTAGCTTATACAAGACCACTGATATCTCATTTTAGTATAGGCTGTCACAATATTTTAATAGTTAGAATGGTCCACTCGTCTAATATAAGGTTTTAGTGAAATAAAACTGGAAAAAAAAAAAAAGAATTATTCAAACACTTAACCTTTCCCACCCCTCCAAAAAAATGTTGAGCCTGCCCTGCCTCCACATACATGCACATATGCAGGCACTCACAGACTTCTAGGTCGCCTATGTCCAAAAACATTGCCTGCGCTACACATATCTCCACGCATGCCGGAGTGAAACTAACATTCCTAGGCCCATTATTCGCCGTTAGCTCTAAATAGATGACCTGAATGGGTCACATTCAGTGGGTGGTACTCCTTGCCAAGTGCAACAACAGGGATACATTTTGCCACAATGTGCAGCAAATGTAATTTCTTCTTTTCACACTGTCACTGCCCATGCAGCCAGTGCAGTGGTCCAAGGGTGAAAGCCAGCACAGTGGTCCAAGGATGAATTGAAAGCCAGCGCAGTGGTCCAAGGATGAATTGAAAGCCAGCGCAGTGGTCCAAGGATGAATTGAAAGCCAGCGCAGTGGTCCAAGGATGAATTGAAAGCCAGTGCAGTGGTCCAAGGATGAATTGAAAGCCAGTGCAGTGGTCCAAGGATGAAAGCCAGTGCAGTGGTCCAAGGATGAAAGCCAGTGCAGTGGTCCAAGGATGAAAGCCAGTGCAGTGGTCCAAGGATGAAAGCCAGTGCAATAGTGCAAGAATGAAAGCCAGCGCAGTGGACCAAGGGTGAAAGCCAGTGCAGTGGACCAAGGGTGAAAGCCAGTGCAGTGGTCCAAGGATGAATTGAAAGCCAGTGCAGTGGTCCAAGGATGAATTGAAAGCCAGTGCAGTGGTCCAAGGATGAAAGCCAGTGCAGTGGTCCAAGGATGAAAGCCAACGCAGTGGTCCAAGGATGAAAGCCAGTGCAGTGGTCCAAGGATGAAAGCCAGTGCAGTGGTCCAAGGATGAAAGCCAGTGCAGTGGTCCAAGGATGAAAGCCAGTGCAGTGGTCCAAGGATGAAAGCCAGTGCAGTGGTCCAAGGATGAAAGCCAGTGCAATAGTGCAAGAATGAAAGCCAGTGCAATGGTCCAAGGATGAAAGCCAGTGCAGTGGTCCAAGGATGAAAGCCAGTGCAGTGGTCCAAGGATGAAAGCCAGTGCAATGGTGCAAGGATGAAAGCCAGTGCAATGGTGCAAGGATGAAAGTCCCGCTCTTCCTCCCCGTCTTTCCTATCATTTTCTGGGACAGACCACAGTGGTTCAGAAGTGGGACCAATCAAAATCATTCTGATCCTTTCTGGAAGCCCTAAGGAAAGAAGGGGAAGACGAGAAGTGCTTGCAAATCCCTTGGAAAAGGCGGGGTATTTAATTTTTTTTGTGAAAAGGTGAACTTAAACTTTGAGCGGAGCAGTTTTGAGGGCAGTAAAAACATGGCTCCGCCAAGGTTTTTTTTACGCTCCCCCAAACGCAAGTGTAAACAAACCCTGAAAATGTTCCTAGTTACCTGTGTGGACTACAAAACCTAGGTTACAGAGCAGAAGTTTCTGTATTTTCAAGTGAGTGACAAGTGAGTGTTGTCACTTTAGGTCTAAAAAAAGTGTGTTACTGGCAGGATCACCAGGTCTTAATAAAGGAAAAAAAGCCTACATATACAAGGACTGTATCTAAGTTGCAATAGATAACATTTATGTTTTTGAGCTTAGGCATGTTTAAACTCCCATTTTTTTCATCCCATCCTCCAACTCTAAAAATAAAAGCTAGTCATGCGAATTCATTTTTTTTTTTTCCCCACTTAGAATCAGAACCCAGAATTCAAGAAGATTTAACACCTTCCCCCATAAGTCATTGTGGTTGATTTGCACCCATTAAAGCGTACTCATCGTCTTTCCATAAACAACGGAGAGCTGAAACCCGCACTTCAATCATACCTGTCTGCTTCCCTATTACTCTCCACAGCATTTGTTAAAAGCCAGAAGTCTGGGAGGAAGAAGGATGTGCGCGCTGCTCTTTCTCGTTCTCTCCCTCGTCTGCCGTTAGCCTGTGTGGAGTCTGCAATTAATGCCGATTTAATATTTTATAACTTTGATTCTGAGCGCTGCTGCTCGGGATGCAGCTGAAGGATGTTCTATTTTAATGTGGTGTAAAAAAAAAAAGGCGAAATGTCATTCTAGGGAGCCGGTATTCGGGAAGCAGCTGCGCAGAGGGTGCAATCCGCTAAAATGTATCTATTGATCAGCTTAGACGATGAACAACATCCCATTGTAACGAAGGAGAGCGACACTCAATGAACAGAATAAGATCTATAAAAAAACGTTTTTGTACTGAACTAGAAGAATAAAGGACTCTCCAAGCACTACTTTTGCTATAATGCCAGCGTAATGTAACACCATATAAAAAAGTACAACCGCTTTCTATTTACAAAGAGAATCCCATGTCAGTCAGACATATGTAGACCAATCTGAATTAAGCATCCTTAGGAGTCTGATACAATGCCGCTATGCTAAAACACCAATAAAGCTAAACTGCAGGCAAACAAATAAATACCGCTCCAGAACGGACACATTATCTGGGTCCATGTCAGTCAGTGGTGACTGCAGGGGAGAGGACGGAGCACAAACAATGGGTAATATCACTGCTCCCAAGGATTCCCACCATTGTCGAGTGCTCTCTCCTCTCCCCTGCAGTCACCACTGGCTGACATGGACCCAGATCATGTGACCGTTCTGGAGCGCTATTTATTTGTTTGCCTGCAGTTTAGCTTTATTGGTGTTTTAGCATAGCGGCATAGTATCGGACTCCTAAGGATGCCTTATTCAGATTGGTCTACATATGTCTGACTGACATGGGATTCTCTTTGTAAATAGAAAGCGGTTGTACTTTAATTTTAATTTATTTCAGTAATTCAGTTCAAAAAGTGAAACTTTAAAATATATCACTCTGTGATAAAATATATAATATTTCTTTCTTTTAATT
This sequence comes from Pelophylax lessonae, assembly GCF_965119305.1. Lineage (NCBI taxonomy): Eukaryota > Metazoa > Chordata > Amphibia > Anura > Ranidae > Pelophylax > Pelophylax lessonae. Next base: position 57,678,249 of record NC_138775.1, read on the forward strand.
TTCATGATTATGGCTTATAGCTAGTGAAAACCCAAAATTCAGTATCTCAGAAAATTAGAATATTACATAAGACCAAAAAAAAGGATTTTTAATAAAGAAATGTTGGATTATTTAAGAGTGTCCATGTACAGTATAGTATGCACTCAATACTTGGTCGGGGCTCCTTTTGCATGAATTTTTGTATTAATGTGGCGTAAAATGGAGGCGATCAGCCTGTGGCACTGCCCAGGTGTTATGGAAGTCCAGGTTGTTTTAATAGCGGCTTTCAGCTCGTCTGCATTGTTGGGTCTGGAGTCTCATCTTCCTCTTGATAATACCCCACAGATTCTCTATGGGGTTTAGGTAAGGTGAGTTTGCTGGTCAATCACGCACTGTGTTACCATGATCATTAAACCAGGCACTGGTACTTTTGGCAGTGTGGGCAGGTGCCAAGTCCTGCTGAAAAATGAAATCAGCATCTCCCTAAAGCTGGTCAGCAGAGGGAAGAATTAAGTGCTCTAGAATTTCCTGGTAGAGGGCTGCGCTGACCTCGGACTTGGTAAAACACAGTGGACCAACACCAGCAGATGACATGGCTCCCCAAATCATCACTGACTGTGGAAACTTCACACTGGACCTCATGCAACTTGGATTCTGTGCCTCTCCACTCTTCCTCCAGACTCTGGGACCTTAATTTCCAAATGAAATGCTAAATTTTCCACAGTCAGTGACGATTTGGGGAGCCATGTCATCTGCTGGTGTTGGCCCCACTGTGTTTTATCAAGTCCAAAGTCAGCGCAGCCCTCTACCAGGAAATTCTAGAGCACTTCATTCTTCCCTCTGCTGACCAGCTTTATGGAGATGTGGATTTAATTTTCTAGCAGAACTTGGCACCTGCCCACATTGCCAAAAGTACCAATACCTGGTTTAATGATCATGGTATCACTGTGCTTGATTAGCCAGCATACTCGCCTCACCTAAACCCCATAGAGATAATCTGTGGGGTATTATCAAGAGGAAGATGTGAGACACCAGACCCAACAATGCAGATGAGCTGAAGGCCGCTATCAAATCAACTAGGGCTTCCATAACACCTCAGCAGTGCCACAGGGTGATCACCTCCATGCCACGCCGGAATGATGCAGTATTTCATGCAAAAGGAGCCCTGACCAAGTATTGAGTGCATACTATACTGTACATGGACATACTTTTCAGTAAACCAACATTTTTGTTTAAAAATCCTTTTTTTTGGTGTCATGTAATTCTAATTTTCTGAGGTACTTTACTTTGGGTGTTCACTAGCTGTAAGCCATAATTATCAAAATTAAAAAAAAAGAAATGCTTGAAATAGATCACTCTGTGTGTTATGAAGCTATATAAAATATATTAGTTTCACTTTTTGAATTACTGAAATAAATTAACTTTTGAGAATATTCTTATTTTATGAGATGAACTTAAATTGAACAAGCTGGAGTTAGAAGCTGATTGGCTACACAGCTGCACTAGATTTTGCACTCTACAATTTTAGTAAATCAACCCCAATGTCTGTCTGCATCAGCTCAGTGCAGATCCTGGACCAAATTCACATTATAGGGATGAAAGTGATGATTTCTAATACTCCCCCCACAGCTACTACCTTCTGTATCACCTCCTCCTCCTCCCTCTTAGATTGTAAGCTCCATGAGCAAAACCCTCCTAATTCTCCTTTATTGAACTAAATAGTAATTGTACGGTCTCCCTTTAAATTGTAAAGCGCTGCAAACATACATTCACACAAATCTCACAGAAATTAAAATGGCATTCACACAGAAAACCTTTCCTCGTTTAGAAAGGCGTATTTACAAGCAGCCATGAGAAAAGCTGTATAATGACTGCTCACATGCCGATAGAGCTTGGAGGAAATAAACAAGGAAACAAATGACAAGCTTTGGCCACTGGGTGGTGTCAGAGAGCTGTACAAAGTTCAGGGCGCGAGTTAAATCATAAAAAAAAACAAAACATAAAAGAACTCGCTCCAGATGAAAGCAAAACATAAATAATGGCTTTAACTATTTCAGTGATGATGAAGCTGTGATCCAACGGGGCTGCCTACACCCTCCCTGGGCTTCTAATTAAACCATCTACGCCATTTTTCTTAGGAAAATAAGGAGCTAAGCACACAGATACAGATTGTCGAACCTAATCATACGACGCGCGGTGCAAAACACGCTGCAACGCATCACAACGCAATCAACAAGAGTTACCGGCCTGATTGGTTACTAAGCATGTTAACAAATAACGCCTGTGCTGTTGTAGATTCAATGGGAAAGGTGCCGCTGTCCATGGTGCTGATCCAGGCAACGAGTGCAAACAGCAAATTCATGGTATTTACACTCTCCGCCCACTTTATTAGGTACACCTGTTCAGTTGCTTGGTTATACAAATTGCTAATCAGCCAATCACATCGCAGCAACTCAATGCATTTAGGCATCTAGATGCGGTGAAGATGACTTGCTGAAGTTCAAACAGAGCATCAGAATGGGGAAGAAAAGGGGATTTAAGTGACTTTGAACGTGGCATGGTTGTTGGTGGCAGAGGGGCTGGTCTGAGTATTTCAAAAATTGCTGATCTACTGGGATTTTCACACACAACCATCTCTAGGGCTTACAGAGAATGGTGGGAAAAAAAGAGAAAATATCCAGTGAGCGGCAGTTGTGTGGAGAAAAATGCCTTGTTGGTGTCTGAGGTCAAAGGAGAATGGGCAGACTTATTTGAGTTACTGTTGTCTTTCTATCATCTCGAACCAAAGACAAGGAACTCACTGCTCAAGGTGGTATGCAAGCCTGATGATACACTCCGTTGCACACCCTGGCTTGCCTCCGTGGATAATCAACGAAGAAAAAGAAACGGCTGCACTCCAGATGAGGTCAAAATCCAGATTTATTGACTGGAGATCCCAATGTGACAATAGTGACAAGGTAGACGCGTTTCACACACTACAATGTGTGCTTAATCAATGATAACCCCTCCTTACAACCAAGGTATGCAGAATACATCTCTGAATGCACAACACATGGCACCTTGAAGCAGATGGGCTAAGCAGCAGAGGAGAGCCACTCTTGTCAGCAAGAACAGGAAACTGAGGCTACAATTCACACAGACCCAACAAAATTGGACAATAGAAGATTGGAAAAATGTTGCCTGGTGTGATGAGTCTCGATTTCAGCTGTGACATTCAGATGGTAAGGCCAGAATTTGGTGTAAACAATATGAAAGCATGGATCCATTCTGCCTTGTATCAACGGTTCAGGCTGCTGGTGTAATGGTGTGAGAGATATTTTCATGGCACACTTTGGGCCCCTTAGTACCAACTGAGCCTCATTTAAATGCCAGAGGAGAATGGGCAGACTGGTTCAAGATGATTGAAAGACAACAGTAACTCAAATAACCACTCGTTACAACCAAGGTATGCAGAATACCATCTGATTTTGGGCCCTTTAGTACCAATTGAGTATTGTTTAAATGCCACGGCCTACCCGATTATTGGTGACCATGTCCATCCCTTTATGACTACAGTGTACCCATCTTCTGATGTCTCCTTCCAGCAGGATAATGCACCATGTCACAAAGCTCAGATCCTCTCACTACTGGTTTCTTGAACATGCCAATGAGTTCACTGTACTTCAATGGCCTCCACAGACACAAGATCTCATCCAATAGAGCACCTTTGGGATGTGGTGTAACGGGAGATTCGCATCATGGATGTGCAGCCGACAAATCTGCAGCAACTGTGTGATGCTATCATGTCAATATGACACTGCTCAGTATGCACCCAACAGCTGAGCGCCATGATCAGAAGAAGACGTCTAGGGCAAGCCTATGTGAGTGCATGAGCATCATGGGAAATGCAGTTCCAAAACATCTGGTTAGCCAAGGTTTGCCATCACTGCTATACCTTCACTGTGAATCTGCTTCCTGGAAAGAAACCGCACTCCGCTGTTCCCACTTCTATCGGTTCGATACTATCCCCCCCCCCCCCCCCCCCAACATCAGACTTTTACAAAAAAAACACAATTTCTATTAAATTTAGCCTTAATTTGTTATGCAAGTAAGTGGAATGAGGACCCATAGGGGTTAACTCCTTGTACGTCTTACCAATCCCAGGCCTAGGAACATCATTTTCCTCTGGAAACAAGTCTGGGGACACAACAATCACCGTCACTCATAGTTTAGCAGGTGGCGGCAGGAGATATGGCCATCGGTAAGAAATGAAAGAAAACAATAAACTGTCAGGTATCTCCCTGTCACCTGAATATCAGGGAGAATTACAGCCGCAAATAGGCTGAGAAAATGGGGAGGATTGAAATGGGAAATATTGTTATGCATTTGTCAAATTGAGTAAGATTAACAGATAGTATAGAGCCTGGTAACCCATACGTACTTTTCCATTTCACCTTGCAGCAGGCTTACTCTTTAAAGGGGTAAAAAAGAAACAAATATTTAAAGGGTTGATTCACCCTTTTAGAGAAAATGAAAACAATGAATGAACAGCCTACCCCCCCCCCCCCCCCCGTTGTACGTACCTGTGTGATGAGCTGTCAGTGGCAGTATCGGTCCAGGGATTTGAAATCCCAGCTCTACTTCCCCTATCTGCAGAGCTTCGGAGATGGATCAGAGCAATGCTCTGTGCTGGCGCTAACTAATCAGAAAACGATCTGATCCATCCCGAAAGCGCTGCATAAAGGAAAAGGAGAAGAGTGGTGATTTCAAATCCCTGAACCGCTACTTCAGCTGCATGGGCACTGACAGCTCATCCAACACTGGGGTTAAAGCGGAGTTCCACCCAAAAGTGGAACTTCCGCTCTTTTGCTTCCTTCCCCCCCTCCAGTGCCACATTTGGCACCTTTCAGGGGGAGGAAACAGGTACCTGTTTTTGACAGGTACCCTTCCCCACTTCCGGGTCCCTCGGAAATTTGGCCCTCTCCTCCTTCCCCGCAGCTGAGCCAATAGGAATGTGCAGCACGCTTCGCCCATGCGTGGTAGGGACCCGCCCGTGAAGCCGCAAGGCTTCACTGCCGGTTCCCTTACCGGCAATGGTGGCAGCAGCACCCGACAGCCGATGGAAACATCGGCTGCGGTGCCGACATCGCTGGACTCCAGGACAGGTAAGTGTCCTAATATTAAAAGTCAACAGCTACAGTATGAGTAGCTGCTGACTTAATTGGAGGGGGTGGAGGGGAATGCGGAACTCCGCTGTAAGTACAGCAGGGAATGGGGCAGGGGGCGGAAGGTGTAGGGCAGCGATGGTGAACCTTGGCACCTCAGATGTTTTGGCACTACATTTACCATGATACTTATGCACTCTGCAGTGTAATTGAGCATCATGGGAAATGTAGTTCCAAAACATCTGGGGTGCCAAGGCTTGCCTACACTGGTGTAGGGTGTTAGTTCACCTTTTAATCTTTACTGAAAAGATGAGCTTACACTTTAAAGGTGAACTCCAGGGAGATATAATAGACACTAATGCAGCTCTGTATTTATTCACACATTTTTAGCAAGCAGTGTAAGTACCAGGATTTGACATGGTATCAGTCTCTTGCAGTCCTCTCTACAGCAGAGCCCATTCTGGGAGTGAAAGAAACAGCACAAGGAGCCAAATATCCAAGCTGTGGTGTTTATTTGCCAACAAGGAACATGCTAATAGGAGGAGAAAGCAGAGTGACAAATGAGCTCATCATTTTGCTGCTTCTCCTTTCACTGTTCAGTCACAGACTAGGGGAGGGACACAAGAACTGTAGGAGTGTATTCAGACCTGTGCTTTAATCTGTAAGGCATCCCATTCAAAATGCATACCACACAAGAACGTGTTGCCCTAGTGGACTGAAGTGTCACTCAAAATGAACAGCACCATGACACTGACGCAGATGGCCGCCTTTACACCACATTGCAAAGGTGTGTTGCAGTCCTTACCGGCCAGAGAAAGCTGGGCTGTGTGACAGAGCTGTGTAAATTGCAGGAAAGGATGGACAGAAAAAAAATACTTTGTCAGGTAAAACAGCTCTTTGATATGTCCAGTTGCCTGCCTGAAGTTCAGCTTTAAAAAAAACAAACAAACAAACAAAAGACAATTCAAATCTACTGGCGGGTTTTATTTCCATCCTGGCGTTCCTCTTCTGTACCTGGCTGCCCAATATTTACCCAAGTATGTATCTTCTACAGCACAGGTGTCGAAACGCAAGGCCCGATGGCCGAATTCGGCCCGCCAAGCCATTTCATTTGGCCTTTGGGGGAGGTGTGAAGTGAAATGTGGACAGTCAATGAAAAATAGATGAACCGTGCACACAACACCCTTAAGCCCTGCACTCTGTATGTAGTGCACTCCTCAACCCTGCACTCTGTACACAGTGCACTCCTCAACCCTGCAGTTTGTACACAGTGCCCCCTGAACCCTTCACTCAGTACACAACGCACTCCTGGTATTTGTTGTCCCGTTGAAATCTTACCACTATGCAATTTGGCCACACCCACTAATCAATGCGTTTCGGCGGGGCAGTTGGTCGAGTTCCTGCACCTATTCTCTGAGAAAAAAAAATGAGTCCTGCATAAATGTATATAGTTTTACAGATACCACTGGCTCTTTGAAGACAAGCATAATGCGGCCCGCAATGAAATTTAGTTTGACACCCCTGTTCTACAGGTTCCAAACCGTTGTCATAAGAATGGAAGCACACAACTGTCCAAATTCTTTTTTTTACTGACACCACCTAATTTGGAGGGGTGTACTTTTAGTTACATAATGTAATATAAAGTGATCCAATGGATTTTCAGTATTTGTTGCAACTGATCTGGTATTGCACCATGCACGCTTGCAAGCCATCATAGTGACAGACCTATTTGACCGTCCTGGTAAACGCAGACGTTAATTTCCGGGGTGTCACCGAATAGAAGATAAAGGATTTAAACGTACGCAAAGAAGGTCACTGACATACATTAAGTATTCAACATACGGGGATGGGACACCGCTTCTCAATACATACAGATGACGGCACATGTCTTGATAAGCAGACATACAGTACACGGCATTATTTTGGCACATAGCGTGCCGATATTGCACTGAAAACACAGCAGATGCTTATCCCCGAATTCATGTAACACGGTCTATGAGCCTCGGCACATTCCCACCCCATATCTCCCATCTCTCTGTGCAGGGAGAGTGACACATTCATTTGCTGGGATTAAGGAACTATATTACTCTCCGATATCAAATATCTGGACACCTAGCTATCCCAGTCCATATCGCCGAACCAATAAACAAGATCCCAGCTTACATGTTTTTTATTATAGTGACACTTGTAGGAAATCATTCTGGCGACACAGGGCTCTGCTCCGTTAGCCGTATTATGAAAAAAGCCATTCTAAAGTACTACTCCGCTGAAAATTTACTAGAGCCATCACAAACAAGATCTGAAGGGTAGAATGGTTTGTAGACTCCAGTAAATGGAAAGCAATAAACTCAACAGGGCACAACTGCCAGATGGTGTGGATGGAAGCAATAAGGTTAGGCGGTACCAATAACATAGTTGCACCCAAACTATGATAAAAAATTCCACAACCTACATGCAGTGACCCCGAAAGGGGTGCCAGAATCAATTGATCAGTTCTACAGTCAGTAGTCACTATAGGGACCTAGGTTTTTATTTTAAATTCTGCAGCCCTATTACAGCCTCTCTCAGTCATTTTACCCCAGAGGAACCCCTAAAATAATTTTCAGGTCTTGGGGAACCCTTGCTAAAGCTTCTTCATAGGAGTCAATGGCAAAAAAGCCACTAGAAATAATACAACCCTTACAGTAGTGGTCAGAATGCCACCCTAAGTCTCGGTTCACACTTGTGTGATGCGGGAAGGCTGCGAATTTGCAGCCTGTTCCCGCATCGCACCCGCACATCTGGCAGTTCACACTGCCATATGCGATACGCAGGGGGTGTCAATTAAATGTTACCGTCACCCCCAGTTTGATCGCATATCGCAGTGCGATCTGACAGTTCGCACAGGATCGGATCGCAGAAGTGTGAACCACTGTGCGATCCAATCCTGATGCGGCTGAAAAAAAGGGTCATGTGCGAGTTTGGTGCGGATACAGTGCGAATTCAGCCATACAAAGTGTATGGCTGAATTCGCATCCGCACATCCGATCGCATGTAATGAAGCAGTGCGCTCCGAATTACATGCGAACGCCGCACTCCCAATAATGTGAACCGGCCCTTACAGATAGCTAAAAAAAGAAATGGTGTCATGCTATTGGCTTTGCCAAAAGGCTCTAGTCCTGGAACTATGCAGGTACCAAAAAAAATGAGAGGTCAATCATCCACAGCTGAAGGAACCCCCTAGCAACCTCTAGAGGAACATTAGGGTTCCATGGAACCTTGGTTATGAATGGCTGCCCAATTAGACTGAACTTAAAGTGGGCCTGGATTCAAAAAGTAAAGATTTTCTATCTTGTAGGAAAGACTCAAAGATTTGCTTAAAGGCTAAGTTTACATTTTCAAAGAAAAATGTAAAGGTGAACTAACTCCATTTATCCTGGCCAGCCCTCTGGAACCTGCTGCACAAAGCAGCCATACACTGCAATACACAGCCCCGGAGTGAGTATCCATGATAATGCTTGCAATGGCAAGCGTTCATCTGTCAGCACGACCATTTGACTGCATTGACTAATGAGAAGCACTTCTTTCTATTGGGACACCTTAAAAGAAGAAGCAGCCTCAGATGCACTTCTCACTGGTCAGCACAGTCACGTGACTGCACTGAGTGCTTGTCATTGTGAGCATGATGATGGATACTCTGGGGGTGTGTATTGCAATATATGGACCTTTGAATTGGAAGCATGGGGCACCATGGCTACTATGTGCAGCAGGGTTTGAAGGGGTGGCATTGATATTTGAAATTAGTTCACTTTCTAAGTTTTGTGAATTTCTCTTAAAATGTATCAGTGTTTTTCATGTTCCTTCAGCTTCATGGCTTGGTAGTGCGAGATCATCTAAGGCATTGCTGTGTGTAACTGCTAATCATCAGGTCGCAGGAGAAAGAATTTAATAATGTCACTATTGTGCTGTTCGCCTTGCTGGAGAGGAAACTGTACCAGAAGACTTGTAGTCTAAGAATCTCCCTGCTTCTACTTTCTGTTGATGTGCACCTCTCCTGCTGCTTCATGATCACCACCCCAACCGTCATCAGAAGGGCAGCTCTGACATAAGATACTGAAGCCCTGTCTCTACCAGGATGGTCGGCTGAACACAGACACTATTCAGAACCAGACATTTAAGTTAGCAATGAGGTAAAGATCAGCTGTAGAGAGCCAACATGCAATGCCGCCGACTAGTCCTCTTTAAAGAGGTTGTAAACCTCAGATTCTTTTTTTTTTTAAAAACGAACACCTGAAAGAAAAACACATAATGAGCTAGTATGCATCGCATACTAGCTCATTATGAAATACTTACCTAAGAACGAAGCCCCGCAGTGCCGACCGCTTACCTGTCCATGGGCGACATGTTCTGTCGCCCTTCTTCCGGGTTTGCGGCATCCGGCCATCTGATTGGCTGGAGCCGCGATGACGTCAATCCTGCACATGCGCGCAGGAGCCGACGGTAACGGCACGGGGCTCTGAAGGAACGGCACGAGCGGCCGCTCCTTCAGAGCGCATGCGCCAGTGATGTCACTGGCTGCATGCAAAGTAAATATCTCCTAAACGGTGCATGTTTAGGAGATATTTAAAGTACCTATAGGTAAGCCTTAATATAGGCTTACCTATAGGTACAAGTTGTAGAGGAGGGTTTACTTCCTCTTTAAATGTAAAGCTGCCCATAGATGAATCGAAATTCAGCCAGTTCAGCAGGGACTTAAAGAATTTTAATCCATCTCTGGTCATTCCCGCTCGACAGAAGTCAATCTAATGCCCCGTACACACGTACCGATCGTCGGCCGAACGATCGGCCGTCTTTTGTCCGAGGGCTGTCTTGTCTGTTGAAAACTGCAAAAGATTTTAGGCTTGTTAGTATGATGCTTCCGACAGCCGACAGCGCATTTTCGGCCGAACAGAATCGGGTGTGCAGGCATTAAAAATTTTGTCGGCCAAAAACAGCCGACTGCAGAAGTGATGTCATGTGATGGTTAACTTTCCTCGTCTTTTTTCTTTTCTGAGCATGCCCAGTCTTGCTAATCTGCTGTCTGTCGGCCGAAATCTGTACTGACTGGCGAACAATCAGCCGTTCTGGTGTTGGCCAACAAAAATTTTAATGCCTGCACACCCGATTCTGTTCGGCCGAAAATGCGCTGTCGGCTGTCGGAAGCATCATACTAACAAGCCTACAATCAGCCGATCGGTCGTCGGCCGAATCTTTACGGCCGACAATCGGTACGTGTGTACGGGCCTTTACAATCAACTTCTGTGATTGGGACTGTTGGAAAACTTTTGTCAATCAGCAGCTGCAGTCTGTGATCAATGAATTCTGACAGTGGAGTCCCACTGTTAGAATATAATGGCACAGCCAGAAAGATTACTCCATCCACCTCATGTGTGATTGGGAGAATCCGTTCTTTTTCTCGATCACGTCTTGACTAATAAAAAAAAATAAAAAGACTCAAAGCATCTAAGACCAACGTTGCTGAACATGATAGCCCTGTTACACCCTGCAAAAAAAAAAAAACCACAAGTGGAAAAACCTATGTAACAATTGTCCAAGGCCAGAATTCTCTTGATCGGTGTGCATGGGAGATAGAAGTAATTGGCAGATGTTTTTATTTTCCTACAGATCCAAAATATTTTTGAGCTGGCCCTTTAATTTTCTAAGCTACAGTGAAAGCAAAATTCTGATTGGCTGGTAAGGACAAGGCATTATCTTTTCTGAGGTTTTGGGTATGGAGATCAATACTGGTGCCCTATTTAACTAGAATAAAAAAAAGAAATAGAAAAAAAAAAGATGAATTCACAAAGCAAACTGAGCACAAAAGTATTATATGAGAAATAAAAGCCTTATCGCTAATTTTAATTCTGAGCGTTCCATAACAAAACCTCCTAATTCCCAGCCTCAGCTGGTGGTCATCTTCTTCATTAGACGAGTAAATATATGCAATTAGGAAGTTACTATGTTCAAAGGGGCTGGTAATCCGTCCCTCATCCCCAGATCAAACAGCCTGTAATTATCATACAGTCAGTAACAAAGATTTGCTCATAAAATCCCACTAAATCAAGGCAGATTTGACTGATTACAACTTTGTTCATCAGGACATTTTGTAATTCACTGAAAGAGGACATAAAAAAAATGCTTAATCTGCTTCAGAATCAATGTCCTAAGATAGGCGAGATTGTGATTAACATGAAACTCTTATACTCGCTCTTAAAGAAAAGCTAAACTCTCTTATAAAGCATTCATTATTTTGATTCATTATGCTGCTAACATTAGTAAATAGATAGGGAGGTAAATAAATTATGTGCAAAATATATATATACATTTTATTTATTTTTTTACTTTTTTCGGTTTCTTCCTGGTTCCTGGCCTAGTCCAAAATGATGTCATACATCCTAGGAGACTTTAAGGGATTTTTTTTTTCTTTTCAGCTGGAGGGGAGGAATAGATTTCTCATATGAACACACCCTCCTGGCTGCATGCCTGAGCTAAGGGCACACAACTGTGTCGTTTCTGAGCTGGCATCTCAGCATAGAAAGTAGATGCTGACCAGGATAGTGACTTAAAGATGGCACTGTCCTTCTGGAGATAAAAGCAGATGAAGCCATTGTCAGGAGGAGTACTGTGATCTCTGTATTAGGTAATAAACATCTTGTCATAAATTACTTACACATTGCTTTGCATACATTTATTTAATGTACAACTAGGAGTTACACTGTCCTCACCACACACCAGAGCGGTCCCGGGTCCTCGCCACACACCAGAGCGGTCCCGGGTCCTCGCCACACACCAGAGCGGTCCCGGGTCCTCGCCACACACCAGAGCGGTCCCGGGTGTCCTCACACCACACCAGAGCGGTCCCGGGTGTCCTCACACCACACCAGAGCGGTCCCGTGTCCTCACCACACTTCAGAGCTGTCCCGTGTCTTCTCCACACTTCAGAGCTGTCCCGTGTCCTCACCACACTTCAGAGCTGTCCCGTGTCCTCACCACACTTCAGAGCTGTCCCGTGTCCTCACCACACTTCAGAGCTGTCCCGTGTCCTCACCACACTTCAGAGCTGTCCCGTGTCCTCACCACACTTCAGAGCTGTCCCGTGTCCTCACCACACTTCAGAGCTGTCCCGTGTCCTCACCACACTTCAGAGCTGTCCCGTGTCCTCACCACACTTCAGAGCTGTCCCGTGTCCTCACCACACTTCAGAGCTGTCCCGTGTCCTCACCACACTTCAGAGCTGTCCCGTGTCCTCACCACACTTCAGAGCTGTCCCGTGTCCTCACCACACTTCAGAGCTGTCCCATGTCCTCACCACACTTCAGAGCTGTCCCGTGTCCTCTCCACACTTCAGAGCTGTCCCGTGTCCTCACCACACTTCAGAGCTGTCCCGTGTCCTCACCACACTTCAGAGCTGTCCTGTGTCCTCTCCACATTTCCGCGCTGAACTCACAGGGCAGCCATCAGAAATTTTGGGGCCCTTACACAGCTTTAGGCCTGGGCCCCTTCGGGCCTGACAACCAACATTCCCCAGGGCCGTCTCGCCAAATCCGCCCACTAGCCATCCCAGTCCTTTAGTGCACCCACTTTTGTTTGAACATTCTTACAACTTAATATATGAAAATGAATCCAATCCAGCAAAGAGACATCTCCATATATATTCAGCAAAGAGACAGCCCAATCCAGCAAAAAGACATTCCAATCCAGCAAAGAGACAGCCCAATCCAGCAAGAGACATCCCTTCAGCTGCATCGGCTTACTCTGCAGCCATCCTGCTTTAGCAATTGCTAGTTACTACAGCAGCAACAACTCAATCTCGTTGGTTGGGTCTGGGTGGCCAGGCCCCTTGGGACACCTGGGCCCCCTACATGTGCATGGGCTGTCCCCCCCTGATGGCTGCCCTGAGTGTCAAGTCACCAGCATATGTGAAAAAAAAACACCAGGGTCAGTCTCCAGCCCGTGTGTGTGTTAGCCCCTCAGTGGCCATTAACTTGTTACAGTATATAAAGAATTTAAGTGATTGGGTTTAAATATACTTTCATGTTACAGGCCAAAATGCTTTTTTATTCCATAAAACCTATCCAAAAGAAAAAGCAGGCCTGAGTAAATAGCGTTTAACTCTACATATTATTCATTTTGTTTTTTCGCCTGAAGTTTTCTTTTAAAGCTGATGTGTTTACTTCAGAAGGCTTCTTTCATTAAATTGATTTACTGCATCCGCAGTTCAAGACACTGGCAAAGTGTGCCAATATTACAGCAAAGGAAGAGTCTCCTGCTTGGTACACAGTCTGAAACTTCTCAGCAGCCACAGGGAAACTCCTGTGTCTCATATCTTCAGAACAGAAGCAGGTGGGAATGTACAATATTGGCTTTTAAATTATTTTCTATATGCTACTTACCAGGGGAGACTTCCCACTTCAACAAAAACAAAAATATGAGAACATAATTGGATAGCAAGATCTTATTTATCCTTAAAGAATGTGTAAACCCCATCATTAAACTATCATGAGCTTTAACTGAATGTCATTTTCAAAGCTGTATTCAAGATTATCTGCAGCTTTCAATAAAATAAATACCTGGTGATCCTGCCATGTGAGTCCTTGTTGAGGAGCTTCCTGTTACAAGGTGACAATGCTCTGTCTTCTAATTAGAATCCTGCGTGGTCACCCTGACATATGAGCTTCCAATGGAGACTAGGAGCGGTTGTTTTAACATTTTTACATAGTGAGGTTGAAAAAAGACATAAGTCCATCCAGTTCAACCTATGATGTGAGTGTGTGTTTGCTTTTAACCGTACATTGTATACCCCTGTATGTTGTGGTCTCTAAGGTGCCCATCTAATAGTTTTTTTAAACTATCGATGCTCCCTGCTGATACCACTGCTTGTGGAAGAGAATTACACATCCTTACCGCCACGTGTCTTATTGTATTCCCTTTCTCTGAATAGTTTGTTCCTTATGATAGGGTCGCCAGTACAGTATTTGTACATTGATATCATATCCCCCCTCAATCGTCTCTTCTTCAGAGAGAATAGGTTCAGTGCTTGTAGTCTTTCCTCATAGCCGATGCCCTCCATTCCCCTAATTATTTTTGTTGCCCTTCTCTGGACTCTTTCCAATTCCAGCACATCCTTCCTGAGGACCGGTGCCCAGAAGTGGACAGCATACTCCAAATGTGGCCGAACCAGAGTTTTGTAGAGTGGGAGAATAATCTCTTTATTTCTGGAGTGAATCCCCTTTTTTATAACATACATTACGCAGGCACGATTCGTGGTGAATCACTTTTCAGAGGGCAGTACGGCAGCGGCTCACAGATGTTCTTGAGGTGCTGCTGCCACCTTTTGAACGGCACGGGCGGCCATTCCTTCAGAGCGCATGCACCAGTGATGTCACTGGCTGCGTGCAAAGTAAATATCTCCTAGACGGTGCATGTTTAGGAGATATTTACAATACCTATAGGTAAGCCTTATTATAGGCTTACCTATAGGTACAAGTTATAGAGGAAGCTTTAATTCCTCTTTAAGGGCAAAAGGTATTTTATAAATTATAATTTACCCATGTATGATGTCCACTCTCCTGGCCGTACTAATACCTGCCCTTATTTCTGCAGGCAAGTGGGGGAAAAGAATCAACTTTGTAAGAATACGTGTCACACTGTATACTGCAGTTAGCAATTTAAAATCCTCCCAAGGACAACATAGGCCATTTTATATCTGCTATATACAGCTCAGATAACAATGCTGCAGATGCCATCTTCGCCTTTGTTGTGTCTTTATATCTGGCCGATTGAAGAAGGCAGCTCTGGGCTAGAATGCAGTTGCAAGAGACTTTAAAACGCCTTTGTGTTAGTTGGCTTGTCTGTAAATCCCTGCCAGAAATTCAATTGTGCGGAGGATACAGCGTGGGCTGGAATATTAGGAGAGGAAAAGTCATTACGGGGCTGAGGCCCATTCATAAAAATCCGATCAAAAGGATACGAGCATTCCCCATAATCAGATTTCAGCTTTTATATGACAGTCTGTACCAGAAAAGTACAGTTGCACCCTGGTTACTACAGGCTACATAGACGTGTCTACATTCATTTTTTATTTGGTGGGGTTGTGTAAGCTGCATTACATGCTGTTCTTCAGAATAGTGATCCTTGGTAAATTGCTTTTGAGATGGTGATTGACAGGCATTTGGGAGGGGATATGCAGACATGGGAGTAAGTCACAAGCAAGTCTCAAGTCTTAACCTTCAAGTCTCAAGCAAGTCCCAAGTTACTGTGGCGAAAAGCAAGCAAGTCAAGTCGAGTCCCTGCTAGAAGTCAAGCAAGTCAAGTCACTTATTTTGGTCAAGTCACAAATCAAGTCAAAATACTGATCTACCCCAATTTTCACCTTTAAATCAGTTAAAAGTCAGTTGTCAGGAAAGATTTTGTTTTATTTTCATTATTAACAAAACTGCTTATTGCTTTTTTCTTGCCATATTAAAGAAACATTTTGAATGCCCAAACAGCTCAAAATCCTTCGTCCGGTCATGTTCAACACCACAGTCACTAAAAACATGTTAAGTATTTCCACTGTTAAACAGCCAGTGTCCTAAAAATCAGAACACACTGAGGTGTTTTAGGTGACTGTGGTGTCAGAAACATAACAGGCACATTCATTTTGCTTTAACACATCTTGAGAAAATGCAAATATTTAATAACTTGAAAAAGTAAAGTCATTTGGAGTCATATGTCTCAAGTTAAAGTCAAGTCTCAAGTCATGAATACCAAGTCAAAGTCAAGTCGAGTCTTTTATTAATTTTAGTCAAGCAAGTCTCAAGTCCTCAAACTGGTGACTTAAGTCTGACTTAAGTCAAGTCATGTGACTCAAGTCCCCCATCTCTGGGGATATGTTCTCACTACCCATTTTAACGCTGAAAAGTCCACACCCACGAGCTTTACACATGGTCACCGTGTGGCCCTATTCACTTGAATAGGGTACATTCAACGGCAGCACTGCCTGCAGAGCGTGACATGGAGATTCCTTTTTGCATGCTTGTGGCATATGTACAGTATCTCACAAAAGTGAGTACACTCCTCACATTTTTGTAAATATTTTATTATATCTTTTCATGTGACAACACTGAAGAAATGACACTTTGCTACAATATAAAGTAGTGAGTGTACAGCTTGTATAACAGTGTAAATTTGCTGTCCCCTCAAAATAACTCAACACACAGCCATTAATGTCTAAACCGCTGGCAACAAAAGTGATACACCCCTAAGTGAAAATGTCTAAATTGGGCCCAATTTGCTAATTTCCCTCTCAGGTGTCATGTAACTCGTTAGTGTTACAAGGTCTCAGGTGTGAATGGGGAGTAGGTGTGTTAAATTTGGTGTTATCTCTCTTGCTCTCTCATACTGGTCACTGAAAGTTCAACATGGCACCTCAATGGCAAAAAACTCTGAGGATATGAAAAGAAAGAATTGTTGCTCTACATAAAGATAGCCTAGGCTATAAGAAGATTGACAAGACCCTGAAACTAAGCTGCAGCACAGTGGTCAAGACCATACAGTGATATAAATGTGGCAAGTGGAGAACCACAAAAAAAACATATACAATATAAGCAAAATAGTGTCCAAAATACTGAATAAAGTCCCAAAACAGAAATGCAAATGAAAATGAATCCGCATGCAAGGTGTTGAGGAGAACAATCCTTTTCAGTGACACCCAGGGAAAAGTGAAGGATGGGGACACCTCTGTGCACAAGTATCACAAGCAGCTTACCAGAACTCCTTGGCTACTCAATTTAATGAGACAGCCTCTCCCAGCAAGATGTTATACCAATGTCACCAGCGGTTGTCAAGCTCCAATGCTTCATAATCACTCCATCATATAAGCATGAGTATATAAAAAGAATAAAAGCCCATAGCGTAATTCCATAACATATAAAATCCAATTTATTAAAAGAATACTACTCACAGTGAGAAGGTAAAAAACAGGTACATAGAACAGTGCGGCGTCCCGCAATTGTCCAAAACAGCATCAAGCAATGTAAAGCAGCCGGCTCCGTAAGGGGGCGTGTGGACTTTGCATCTGGAGTCGCCAACGTTTCGTCATCAAAAGACTTCGTCTGGGCGCCCAGACGAAGTCTTTTGATGACGAAACGTTGGCGACTCCAGATGCAAAGTCCACACGCCCCCTTACGGAGCCGGCTGCTTTACATTGCTTGATGCTGTTTTGGACAATTGCGGGACGCCGCACTGTTCTATGTACCTGTTTTTTACCTTCTCACTGTGAGTAGTATTCTTTTAATAAATTGGATTTTATATGTTACGGAATTACGCTATGGGCTTTTATTCTTTTTATATACTCATGCTTATATGATGGAGTGATTATGAAGCATTGGAGCTTGACAACCGCTGGTGACATTGGTAAAACATCTTGCTGGGAGAGGCTGTCTCATTAAATTGAGTAGCCAAGGAGTTCTGGTAAGCTGCTTGTGATACTTGTGCACAGAGGTGTCCCCATCCTTCACTTTTCCCTGGGTGTCACTGAAAAGGATTGTTCTCCTCAACACCTTGCATGCGGATTCATTTTCATTTGCATTTCTGTTTTGGGACTTTATTCAGTATTTTGGACACTATTTTGCTTATATTGTATATGTTTTTTTTTTGTGGTTCTCCACTTGCCACATTATTAATCAAATTACTTTAGCGCTGCACTTTTTGTAAAGATTTTGGTTATTGATCACTGTTAGTTGATTTTGGTGCTAGCTGCTCACATAATTCATATCGAATACACTGCCATTTATTTAACTTAGCGCAGGAATTTTTTTCTCTCCCTTCATACAGTGATATACCAGGACAGTTTCCACTCAGAACAGGCCTCGCCATGGTCGACCAAAGAAGTTGAGTGCACATGCTCAGCGTCATATCCAGAGGTTGTCTTTAGGAAATAGACGTATGAGTGCTGCCAGCATTGCTGCAGAGGTTGAAGGGGTGGGAGGTCAGCCTATCAATGCTCAGACCATACGCCGCACATTGCAACAAATTGGTCTGCATGGCTGTCGTCCCAGAAAAAAGCCTCTTCTAAAGATGATGCACAAGAAAGCCCGCAAACAGTTTGCTGAAGAAAAGCAGACTAATAACATGGATTACTGGAACCATGTCCTGTGGTCTGATGAGACCAAGATAAACCTTTTTGGTTCAGATGGTGTCAAGCGTGTGTAGCGGCAACCAGGTGAGGAGTACAAAGATGAGTGTGTCTTGCCTATAGTCAAGCATGGTGGTGGGGGTGTTATGGTCTGGGGCTGCATAAGTGCTGCCAGTACTGGGGAGCTACAGTTCATTGAGGGAACCATGAATGCCAACATGTTCTGTGACATACTGAAGCAGAGCATGATCCCCTCCCTTCGGAGGGCAGTATTTCAACATGATAATGATCCCAAACAAACCTCCAAGACGACCACTGTCATGCTAAAGAAGCTGAGGGTAAAAGTGATGGACTGGCCAAGCATGTCTCCACACCTAAACTCTATTGAGCATCTGTTGGGGAATCCTCAAACGGAAGGTGGAGAAGCGCAAGGACTCTACCATCCACCAGCTCCGTGATGTCGTCATGGAGGAGTGTAAAAAGACACCAGTGGCAACCTTTGAAGCTCTGGTGAACTCCATGCCCAAGAGGGTTAAGGCAATGCTGGAAAACAATGGTGGCCACACAAAATATTGACACTTTGGGCCCAATTTGGACATTTTCACTTAGGGGTGTACTCACTTTTGTTGCCAGCGGTTTAGACATTAATGACTGTGTTGAGTTATTTTGAGGGGACAGCAAATTTACACTGTTATACAAGCTGTACACTCACTACTTTACATTGTAGCAAAGTGTAATTTCTTCAGTGTTGTCACATGAAAAGATATAATAAAATATTTACAAAAAATGTGAGGGGTGTACTCACTTTTGTGAGATACTGTAAGACCCTTTCCAGCAGAGTTATTTTTCAGCAGGAATGCGGTGGAACACAGTTCTGGCACCTGCAGCACTGAACGTATGTAATGGCAAGGGGTGCTGGGGTGGTCTGGGGGTTATATTAATGCTGGCTGCTGGGGGATCTATTGTTTCTGGAGTGGATATATTTTTGAGTGTCAGTCTATTGTTGCTTGGGGGATCTATTATTGCTGGGGTTCAATTTTTGCTGTAAGAGATCTACTATTGATGGAGGGGGCTGCTGGGAGATTGGTTGTTGCTGCTGGGGTGGTATTTGTTGTGGGGGTCCATTGTTGCTGGGGGATCTATGGGTTCTGGACAAATATATTGTTTCGGGGGGGGGGGGGGGTCTATTGCTGCTGACTGTGGGGAATCTAGTTTACTACTTTTCTTGTTATCATTAACAAATTCCATGCAAATTACACACAATGATACTTGGCTCTGTATTCTCTAAAAGGGGGGTGCTGGGAGGTGGGTAGGGGATGAAACCAAGGAACGGTGCTCAGAGGTGGGTAGGGGGTGGAGACAAGAAGTGACTCAGAAGGGGGGAGCTCCTGCACCTATTCTCTGAGGAAAAAACCCCCGCTTTTTAGTCAGCGTAGGATCTTAAAAGGAGAACTGCAGTCAAAAGTGAAATCCCACAGGCTCCCTCGCTCCTACAGTTTATTTTGAGGGGGAACAAATACAGATTTTTTTGTCTGCACCCACTCCCACTTCCGCAATTCTTGTCTAGGGAAGGAGGATGCCCCTTGCCCAAACCCTCCACTCCCGCAGCCTTCTGGAACACATCACACATTCCAGCAGGCTGCAGGACCACTCACAAAGTGCTCCAGCATGCACATTGGGAAGCCAGGTGTGGTTCCTCAGAAAGCCACAGTAGGCTCCCATATCCAAGATGGTGGTGCCGGCAACCTGAATCGGCAAGAACCAGCTGCAGGAATGCAATGCTGGAGCCCAGGCACCAGTAAGTATTTGAATTTGAAAAGTCAGCAGCTACAGTATTTGTAAATCAAGCTGAAGTTCCTCCTTTAGGCCCCTTTTACACCAGGTCGAGCGGGTCCGCCTGTCTGTTTTTCAGGCGCACCTGTTCGAACCACCCATTGTTCTCTATGGAGGGGCAGATGTCAGCAGACATGTGTCCCCTGTCACCCCGCTCGCATCCAATCTGGTCTCCTAAAAACAGACATATGGGGATACATTTATCATCCATCAGGTGGATCGGATTGGATGACAATCGAATGGAAATGGACATGCAGTCCACCCCATAAAGAACAATGGGCTGTACAGAGCGGACATGGACCGGTCATCCACCTGCTCAGTGAGGATCAGCAGAGAGATTCCTCGCTGAACAGTCGGATTCACTTAGACGGATTCCGCCCCATGTGGGGAGGGGGCAATGGTAAAACTGCTGATCAACTACCTATTTCTCTCATCCCTTAGACATACACCAAACCAGACATATACAATATATTAAATTAATTTTAAAACTGAATAGAATAGGAAAAGGTTAGAACCTTTGGCAAGTTTATATTGCTGTTTGGGGACAAACTGAAGAGATAGCCTCTCACTTCCTGTCCCAGTGACAACAATGTCACCTGGACAGAAAAAAACAGAAACATTTTCTACAGCGATGCAGACACCAATATTAGGCTGGCACAGGCACTAAGCTTTCACTACTCTATTGTATATAGACGAGGATACTTATCTTCTGTCTTAAACATATAAATAGGTCCAGTATGGTGTGTGTGTGTATATGTGTGTGAGCGCTGAGCTGACATGGGAACTGGTATTAATGGATATACATAGCAGATCAAAGGAGGAAGATCCACAGTGACAATATAGTACATGTGCACTAGGCTGCTACCACTCTGATCACAACAGAAGAATAATTAGAAGATATACACTTGGATGTGTACTGAGGAGAGTTTAGTACAAATGATCATATCACTTGAAGTCTTTTTAAAGTTTATTGGTTAAACGCATCAGATGCAGCCAATGTGTTTCAGAGGAAAAGGCACCCACCTTCTTTAGTGCTTGAACAACTAAGGTCTATGGAATCACGACGCAGTGCACTAGAGGGCCTAAATTTCAGTTTGATAGAGACTAGTGTCCCCTAATGACACTAAGCAATCAAATAAAGAGTTTGACCGCACTCAGGAGTTAATGAAATGGAAGAGTTTTATTCCCCATAAAACTTGAATATATTCAGTGCATCACACAGGTTATGAGTAAGCGATCTGTAGAATTGTGAAACGCGTCAACCTGTCCCATGTCTGTGTGATGCACTGAATATATTCAAGTTTTATGGGGAATAAAACTCTTCCATTTCATTAACTCCTGAGTGCGGTCAAACTCTTTCTTTGATTGCTTGATGACTGGATGGCGGATCCGACCTGCACCGGAGTGCTTTGCCTCACCTGAGCGGCTTTTTTCTGTTACTACAATTGTTTGCCCTAATGACACTAGAAATGACCATCTGGGTTTATGAAACCTTAGTTTAGTTCCTCTAGTCCAGTACATTTCATTGTAATTCAATGAATATTCCTTGCTCATGCCCTAAAGAAGGGAGCGGCTATTTCCCTGAAACATGTTGGCTGTATCTGATGCTCTTAACCAAATAACCATTTCAAAAGCCGCTTCTCAATACACATTCAAGAAATAATAACAGGCCAGGAAAAAGGGGGGTGGGGGTTTCCCTAACAGGGACACAGAGACCTCTAGAAATGAATTAAGGTTCTAACTCAGTAGTGGTCAAATGTATTGATATGGGTAGCCCCTTTCATCACCAAAGGGCTGCAAATAAAATTAAGGGAATATTCAGTCTCAGAGAAAGCAGAAAAGACACCTAATAGGAATAGTCAAAAACTATGGGTATGATACAGAAGATGATCAGAGACTGAGGGTATGATACAAGAAATGGTTAGCGACTGCAGGCATGATGCAATAAATGGTTAGCGACTGCGGGCATGATACAAGAGATGTTCAGAGACTATGGGCATGATAAAAGGGATGGTAAGAGACCATGGGCATGATACAAGGGATGGTTAGAGACTATGGGCATGATACAAGGGATGGTTAGAGACTATGGGCATGATACAAGGGATGGTCAGAGACTGCGGGCGTGATACAAGAGGTGGTCAGAGACTGCAGATATGATACAAGAGATGGTCAGAGACTGCAGACATGATACAAGAGATGGTCAGAGACTGCACACATGATACAAGAGATGGTCAGAGACTGCACACATGATACAAGAGATGGTCAGAGACTGCACACATGATACAAGAGATGGTCAGAGACTGCACACATGATACAAGAGATGGTCAGAGACTGCAGACATGGTACAAGAGATGGTCAGAGACTGCGGACATGATCAAAGAGATGGTCAGAGACTGCTGATATGATACAAGAGATGGTCAGAGACCACAGAAACGATACAAGAGATGGTCAGAGACCGCAGACATGATACAAGAGATAGTTAGAGACTGCAGACATGATACAAAAGAAGGTCAGAGACTGTAGACATGATACAAGAGATGATCAGAGACTCCAGAATGCTGAAGGAGACGGTCAGAGACTATAAATGTGGTATAGGAGTTGTTGGAGACTGGGGACATGCTTCAAGAGAGTCATGAACCAAAGACGGATTACATGAGACTGCTAGATTTACATCCCATCAGCCGGAAACGGAAACGACACGCAGCGAGGAGAGCGAGGAGATCTGAGAGCTGTGTGTGTGTGTGTAGAGGAGGAGGAGCCGCCGCACGTGCGGAGGAGAGCGGGGGAAGCCGCACTAGGAAGCCGGGGGCCGGGGGCAGGAGCTCGGAGCCTCGGACCAGGGAACCAGTGCGGGGGACAGCCGGGGACAGGAGACGCACGTGCGGAGGAGAGCGGGGGAAGCCGCACTAGGAAGCAGAAGCAGTGCGGGAGACAGCCGGCGGCAGGAGCCGCACGTGCGGAGGAGAGCGGGGGAAGCCGCACTAGGAAGCAGGAGACAGGAGCTCGGAGCCTCAGACCAGGGAACCAGTGCGGGGGAGACAAAGACCGGGACCAGACTGAGACCGAGGGACGTAAGTTGGAAACAATCTGATCTGATCTCCTGGTAGGGGGGCGGGCTGGTGGGGGGACTACAAGTACAAACTACATACAAGTACAAACACTACAGGCAATACAGGCTACTAAGGGGTTACTATAAACTGAGAGGTGCTCTGCGACTTGCGACTGGTGAGTATCTTGCGACTGGTGGGTGAGCATCTTTGCGACTGGTGAGCATCTTTGCGACTGGTAAGCATCTTTGCGACTGGTGAGCATCTTTGCGACTGGTAAGCATCTTTGCGACTGGTAAGCATCTTTGCGACTGGTAAGCATCTTTGCGACTGGTAAGTATCTTTGCGACTGGTGAGTATCTTTGCGACTGGTGAGTATCCTTGCGACTGGTGAGTATCTTTGCGACTGGTGAGTATCTTGCGACTGGTGAGTATCTTGCGACTGGTGAGTATCTTTGCGACTGGTGAGTATCTTTGCGACTGGTGAGTATCCTTGCGACTGGTGAGTATCCTTGCGACTGGTGAGTATCCTTGCGACTGGTGAGTATCCTTGCGACTGGTGAGTATCTAGTGACTGGTGAGGGCATTAGCGACTGGTGGGTACCCCAGGTTTTGTACCAGGGAAGTTAGAGGTAGTGTAGGTAAGGAAGAGCAGGCCGTTAACATTATCCCCATAGAGTAGTGGGTAATAATGTCCGACAGGATTGGGGATGCCACTCAGTGCACTTCTTGCGGCATGTATGCGTTCCTTGATGAAACAATCGAGGACGAATACTGCTGTGCAAGATGTGAGCGACTTGTTGCTCTGGAAGCCCACATCGTGGATCTAGAGAACACAGTGACAAGACTGCGTAGCATCTACAACCTGGAAAGGAGCTTGGACTTTACCCATCAGGCGCTGGCAGGGGTCAGCATAGAGGAGGAAGGAACAGAGGAGACGCAAGCAGCAGAGGTACGCAGCTGGGTGACTGTTAGGAATGTTAGGGGGAGGAGAGTCAGGGAGGCCAGTCCTGAGTTGGTACACCCTAACATGTTTGCCGAGTTGCAGGTTGAGGGGGATATCAACTCAGGGGTGGCAGAGCTGGAGCATGCACCCTCCCCCAGCTGCCAGGGGAGGGACGGCTCCAGGAAGAAGGGGGGCCGTAACTCAGGAAAGGTTAGAAAGGTTGTGGTAGTTGGGGACTAAATTATCAAGAGGACAGAGAGGGCAATCTGTAAAAAAGATCTCGTGAACCGAACAGTTTGTTGTTTACCGGGCGCCCGAGTTCGGCACATCGCAGATCTGGCAGACAGATTGTTGGGCGGGGCTGGGGATGACCCAGCGGTCATGGTGCACGTGGGCACTAATGACAAAGTTAAAGGTAGGTGGAGGATCCTTAAGAACGATTTCAGGGACTTAGGTAATAGATTGAGGAAAAGGACCTCCAAGGTGGTTTTCTCTGAAATACTGCCTGTACCTCGAGCCACACAGGAG
This sequence comes from Pelophylax lessonae, assembly GCF_965119305.1. Classification (NCBI taxonomy): domain Eukaryota; kingdom Metazoa; phylum Chordata; class Amphibia; order Anura; family Ranidae; genus Pelophylax; species Pelophylax lessonae. The sequence goes on from NC_138775.1 coordinate 57,702,861, forward strand.
AGGCAGAAGGAGATTAGGGAAGTTAACAAGTGGCTGAGGAATTGGTGTAGGAAGGAGGGGTTTGGGTTCCTGGAGAACTGGGCTGACTTCTCAGTCGGCTACCGGCTCTTTAGTAAGGATGGGCTGCACCTTAATGGGGACGGTACAGCTCTTTTGGGGAGAAAGATGGCCACCGAGTTGGAGGGGCTTTTAAACTAGGAGACGGGGGGGAGGGCTCAGAAGTAGAATCAGTCAGGAGGGAGCAGAGGACTGAAGGCAGTTGTAGGGTCAGCAGCGACATTAGGTCAACAACATCAATTGGCGGGTCTGTGCGGGAAAACAGCAGACCAAACAAAAATAAACATAACCGCCAATCACGTTTAACTTCCGTAAAACTAAGAGGGGTATATGCTAATGCCAGGAGCCTAGCTAATAAGATGGATGAGTTGGAAATGTTAGTACATGAGGAGGACATAGACCTTGTGGGAATAACAGAGACTTGGTTCGACCCCTCACATGACTGGCTGGCAAATATCCAAGGGTATTCTGTGTACCGGAAGGACAGGGTAGGAAAAAGAGGGGGAGGGGTATGTCTCTATGTCAAGAACAATATAAAGGTGCTAGAAAGGAGTGACATTACGGATGGGATGAGCATGGATTTAGAATCTGTGTGGGTTGAACTCGATAGGGAAGAAGATAAGGGAAAAGTAGTTGTGGGGGTTTGCTATAGGCCACCTAACCAAGGGGAGGAGGTAGAGCTGGAATTTTTAGCACTAATAGGTAAAGCGGCAAAACTGGGATCAGTCATCATATTGGGGGACTTCAATTATCCCGACATTGACTGGGAAGAGGGGACTGCACACTCGCATAAGGCCCGTCTATTCACGGAAACCTTACAGGATAACTACATGTCACAGTTGGTGGATTCCCCTACTAGAGAGAATGCAATCCTGGATCTATTGATCACTAATGACCCAGACATAATCTCGGAGGTAGGAGTCCAGGACAATCTGGGCTCTAGCGATCACAGGATGATCACATTTAGTATAAATAACAATATAAAAAGGCAAGTGGGGAACATAAGAACCCTAAACTTCAGAAGGGCAGACTTTCCAAAATTGTACTCAATGATGGAAAGGGTAAACTGGGACCAAACCCTGGGATCCCTGACCACTGAGGAAAAATGGGAATGCTTTAGGAACATATTAAGCAAAGGCATCTTGCAGTGCATTCCTATGGGGAATAAATTTAGAAGAGACAAAGCCAAACCTGGCTGGCTAAACCGTAGCGTTAAAAAACTTATTAGGGGAAAAAAATTGGCCTTCAAGAAATATAAATCAGAGGGCACAGTATCGGCCTTCCAGCAATACAAGGAGGAAAATAAGAAGTGTAAACACGAAATCAAGATGGCTAAAATCAACTTTGAGAGACAAATAGCGGAGGATAGTAAAAAAAACCCAAAGAAATTCTTTAAATATATCAACAGCAAAAAAACTAGGGCAGAGCATATTGCACACATAATTAACGATGATGGGAGGATGGTTACAGAGGACACTGAAAAAGCAACCGTGCTGAATGCTTTTTTCTCGTCAGTCTTTACGCAGGAAAAGGAGGGGTACACTGACCATGACTGTATGTTTAGTAGTAATACACAGGACTTGCCACTATGGCTAACAGAGGGGGAAATCAGGGAAAGACTGGATAAACTTAACACAAACAAATCACCAGGCCCGGATGGCGTACATCCGAGAGTGCTCAAGGAACTCAGTATGGTTATATCTAGACCACTGTTCCTAATCTTTGCTGACAGTATTAGGACAGGAGATGTACCAGGGGATTGGAGGAAGGCTAACGTGATTCCGATATTCAAAAAGGGCCAGAGACATATCCCGGGAAATTATAGGCCTGTCAGTTTGACATCAATAGTATGTAAACTTCTGGAGGGGATGATAAGGGACTATATCGTAGAGTATGCTAAAGACAACAACATCATCAGTAGTAACCAACACGGGTTTACAAATGGGCGTTCTTGTCAAACCAATCTCTTAGCATTCTACGAGGAAGTGAGCTGTGAGCTAGATAGGGGCAGACCAGTGGATGTGGTGTACTTGGATTTCGCTAAGGCGTTTGATACAGTTTCCCACAAGCGCTTAATTTATAAAATAAGGTCTGCAGGTATCGACAGCAGGGTTTGCTCTTGGATACGGAACTGGCTAAAAGGCCGTGTCCAAAGGGTGGTAATAAACAGCGCATACTCAGACTGGGCTGAGGTAGTAAGCGGGGTGCCCCAGGGCTCAGTCCTGGGACCAACCTTGTTCAATTTATTCATAAACAGCATTGAGGACGGGATCAGTAGTTCGTTATCAATTTTTGCAGATGACACAAAATTGGCCAGGGCAATAACTGCACAGCATGAAGCAGATATCCTACAGAATGACCTGGACAAAATTACGGAGTGGGCAACGACATGGCAAATGAGGTTTAATGTGGAGAAGTGTAAGGTTTTGCACTTGGGGACCAAAAACATAAAAACACAATACATGTTAGGAGGGGAACCCTTGGGGGACTCAAAAATGGAGAAAGATCTGGGAGTCTTGGTTGATGATAGATTAGGCAACAGCATGCAATGCCAAGCGGCAGCTTCCAAAGCCAACAGAATATTAGCATGCATAAAGAAAGGGATGTATTCCAGAGATAAGACTATAATCCTTCCACTTTATAAAACTCTGGTCCGACCGCATCTGGAGTATTCTGTCCAGTTCTGGTCGCCAGTCCTCAGGAGGGATGTGTTGGAGCTGGAGAGAGTCCAGAGAAGGGCAACTAAACTAATTAGGGGATTGGAGGACCTTACCTATGAAGAGCGGCTGCAATCGCTCGATTTATTTTCCCTGGAGAAGAGACGTCTGAGAGGGGACATGATAGCAATTTATAAATATCTTAATGGGGATCTCAGCTTAGAAAAAAAGCTGTTCATTCGAAGGAATTGCATGAGGACTCGAGGACATACAATGCGATTAGAGGAGAAGCGTTTTAACCTCAGGCAACGTGGGGGGTTCTTTACTGTTAGGGCTACAAGATTGTGGAATTGTCTACCACAAGAGGTGGTTTCTGCGGGTAGTATGGTGACTTTCAAAAGACTCTTAGACTTACATCTCAAGGATCAGGAGATAAAGGGCTATGTTAGATGATTACAGTCACACACACCTACACAGGTTGAACTGGATGGACTATTGTCTTTATTCAACCTCACCTACTATGTAACTATGTAACTATGTAGATATCACTGCTATAACAGGGTTAAAAAAGTAAACACAGATTAATGTCTGCAGGGGCCCGAGGGTCAAACAAAAAGTGCCAAAGGTCTGCAAATGGCCCCTGGTCAGGGCACCAAGGTTCTAGACCTTCCCTGCACTATCTAAAGCAGAAAAAGTGGTCTAGTAGTGGGCAGACCACACTGCCTCTGCTGCACTGAAATCCAGTCTAGGTTGTTCTTTATGAACTCAAGAACACCTCTCTCTCATTTTATGGAGATGAGAAGAGGGGGGGGGGGGTGTTCTGTAGTCCATATAGATGAACTCAGGAAGGGCTGACAACCTTACTTGGGATATCAGAGCAGTGGAGGTAGAGTTGTCAGCTCACTACAGGAAGTTAGGATTTCACTGTATTTATGGCAGGTAGTTTTCTACACTTGAAGCGTTTTTAAAAAGACAAAACACAGGGAAATGTGCATGTATCGCACACAGTATATGTGCTGCATTTGTTTTTTATTGTCCAGCCATACACCCCAACGTGGAACTAAACCCATTGATTTAAGTTTTAAAAAACATTTACATTCCACGGCACGCGTCGGGAATGTAACGGTCACATTGGTTGTGCTCTCATACAAGCTGTCAATATAACTGGTGTCAAATGATCACATGTGCAGCATCATGGCAATTGAAGATCAAACAGAGGCCAAGATGGCAGGGTTTAGTTCCGCTTTAAGCATATTCCTTTAAATTCCTTTATTCAAGTATAAAGAAGCAAAACTTGAAAAACAAAATATGTAACCATTAACTTTGTTCCATATTTAGACTCAGTCTGAGTCTGGCTTATTTGATAAGACTGGGGAAAAAAAAGCTGTAACTTATAGCAGCCGCATGCTGCCCTTCATCAAATTAGCAGAACAAAGAAAGATGTTTGCGATTGGCTGGCCTTGGATATCACGCTCTGCGTATTGTTCTCTGCTGTATAACTTAATCCTATTAGTACATAATAATGTGATCTAGACACCAGGCTTTTCCATTGTGTTGAAATATTAATAGCGAATGTTTCTTTACCATTAGAACACTTTTCGCATTGTTGGCAGAATATGAACTGTGTTTACTTTTGGAACATTCTGTACAAACTTTTGTCTGCGATCTGCTTTGCTTACGTTGCACCTGTCATCGTGAATTACCATTTTCTGATGCATCAGTACACAAGCAGAGCTACCTGATACACTGCGCAGGAATAATTATTTCCTTTTTGTTTCTTTTAATCCCGTTATTTTTATTTCTGCCGCAAGGATACTTCGTACTTGTTTTGGGGGACATTCATTACCAATGAAGGGGAAAAGGAAAGATATGACAAGAATACTAGCAATATAAAGGCAAATAAAAACGACTGATCTCTAGAATGGGGACGTGTCAGAACTGAAATTTGGTAGCTATGAATGTCAGTGGAAAAAAGTCAGTAAAAAGCATTTTGGGTTCAATCTTTGCTTTACTTCTAAGGGTCCTTTCACACGAACAATCCGATACGCCTGTCAGTTTTTTAGGCGGACCTGATCGGATGCTCCATGCATCCCTATGGGGCAGCGGATGTCATCGGAGACGTCTCCGCTGACACCCGCTGCTATCAGCTTCAGATCCTATCTGTGAAATCCAGACGGATGGAAATTCTATTTTTCATCCATCTGGAGGATCGGTTCGGATGGGATCAGATGAGAACAGACAGGCGGTCCGTTCTCATCCGATCTCCCCATAGAGGACAGCGGGGATCCGAAAGCTCCGTCTTTGCACACAGAGCGGAGAGGGAGCTGTCACCTGCCTGCTCAGCGTGGATCGATCCCTTGCTGAGCAGAATGGTGTACGTCTGTAGATGCAGCCGTGTGAAAGGACCCTTACAGTATGTAAACTGTAACAATGGATTTATTTACTCCCTTTGGTCTAATAAACATACAGTTGAAAGTATGTTACATCTGTTTGATAAGCGCAAAAAAATTCCTGTTGATCCTGCCAGAAATCCAGTGCTGTCCTGATGTAACACAATGTTATCAGGAAGTGTTTTAAAACTACAGAGTTCTTCTACCTATGTTTTGGAGAAGAGGAGAGGGGGAGGTATTCCGTAGTGCCAATGCAGCATGGTGAATTCCCACTGTCACCGAACAGCCTTTTTCAACCAGGGTGCCTTTCGGTTTCTTTAGGGGGTGTTCTTTTAGGCAAAATGCCTAAAAATTGTTCAAAAAATTGTATACTAGCCAGCAGGTGGAATCAAGCCTGCCCTCACACAAAGCAATAGGTTTTCATTGTGCACCATTACTAGGGATAGGCACGGACCAAGGCTGTGGTGGACATTTAGTACAGTGGTTTAGTACAGACCTTAGTGAAGGACACCAAGGTACATTTCAAATTAAAACTATCAAAAACACCACTCTCTATTAGGGTTAAAGCCCTTCTCTAAAGGGGGATCAAAGGGGACCCTTCTCTAAAGGGAGATCTATGGGGACCCTGACCTGCTCTAAAGGGGGATCTGTGGCATAGATCCCCCTTTAGAGCAGGGTCCCTATAGCTTTGCCTTTAGAGCAGGGTCCCCAAAGAACCCCATTTAGAGCAGGGTCCCCCAAAGATCTCCGTTTAAAGCAGGCCAGGGTCCCCATAGATCCCCCTTTAGAGCAGGGTCCCCCTTAGATCCCCTTTAGAGCAGGCCAGGGTTCCCATAGAATCTTCTTTAGAGCAGGGTCCCTATATATTCCCCTTTAGAGCAGGGTCCCCCATAGATCCCCCTTTAGAGAAGGGTCTCTATAGAATCTATGGGGACCCTTCTCTAAAGGGGGTTCTATGTGGACCCTGGCCTGCTCTAAAGGGGATCTATGGGGATCGTGCTCTAAAGGGGGATCTATGGGGACCCTGGGCTTGCTCTAAAGGGGGATCTATGTGGACCCTTCTCTAAAGGGGGATGTATGGCATAGATCCACCTTTAGAGCAGAGTCCCCATAGACCCCCCTTTAGAGCAGGCCAGCCAGGGTTGCCCATAGATGACCTTTTATGATAATGATCCAATTTCAAATTCTGGAATGGAGCTTATGAGGACAGCCAGTGCAGACTGACGAGTTAACCCACGTCTCACGAGAAGCTGGGGGGCATGCTGCGCACACTGAGCCCGGCAGCAGGCACAGTTCCTTCCATTTTCCTTCCTTCTCTGGGTCCTCCGCTCTGTCTAAAGGTCAGGGCCCGGGGGCGGGGCAACCAACAAGCAACTTGAGCAGTGAGCAGCAGTGCACCTAATTGGTTAGGATGCCAGTGCGGTTCAGTGCTGTGACTGACTGTGCCGCGGACCCTGCAAGGACTGTTCAGGGACACTATGTCCATGTACAGACACCTTGCTGATCCCTGACTGTTACGACTAGACGTTGGCATCCTAACAACCAAGGACTTCATCAGTTGATGAGGATGTCTGTTGCCTCCACAGCATCCTTGTTTGACCCTCTTCTGCCTCTCTCCCTCAGCACTGGGGTCATATTAGCTGACTGATGGAGAGAGATTGAGGGAGAAGACAAACATTGGAATACTAGTCAGTATGTTGGACAGTGGAAGGAAACCTGACTAATGGGTGCATGGGCTTTTGATACAGTCCTGACAATTGGCAGAGGGAAAGTCACATCGGTGCATGTTGGTATACTGTAAAAAAAACAAGGAGCACATGCGCTCAAGGTCTTTCGTTGGGGAGTGGAGTTCTGGAGGGAGGGGGACCGCTGCCTCCTCCTCCTCTGTAGAGGTGCCATGCGGCCTCAGAGGGTCGTCCTGAGGGCCGGAAGAGTAGCAGTGAGGAGATGAACCCAGAGGTCCAGGGAAGCTGAGAGGGGAGACACTGAAAGATCTGTCCCTGCAGTACAGCGAGTACAGAAACTCATGTCAAGGGGCCTAACCTGAGGGGGGCCAACCCTGCTCCTAGGATAGTCAGCAGGAAGAGGATGCTAGTGAGAGTGTCCTGAAGATAGATTATTGTCCATCAAGTCATCTTGTTAGAGGGTAAAGAGAACAAGAGATTTAACCCCATCCACCTTAGTGGCAGTGTGGATTAACAGCCTCACTCTTCTATATTTTCAAGCAGACCTCTGAAGATAGAAATCCTCAAACAATGTATATAGTTCAATTGGAGCATTCCATTATTCCCTTCTCCTATCCCAAATTATCAATAAACAAAACAAACACCCCTAGACTGTTCATTCATGTGATGAGCCATTGGTAACAAAGAGAGATTCAGAGACTTGTTCTAGCAAATATGTGTTGGTAACCAGGGGAGCCGCAAAGACAATCCTCAGCAGTTCCTACGGGGGAGTGCTACACATAAAAAGGCGAATGTGTACAGGAGTCAATTAACCTATCAGCATGTCTTTGGCGCATGGGCAGAAATTGTAGTACTTGGTGGTAGCCCACGCAAGCACAGAAAGTCTATGCAAAGTCCATGCAAATAGTGTCCTGGCCAGGAACAAAGGACCCCAGTGCTGTTAGACAGAAGTGCGCACCACTTAGGTTTAGATATGCTTTAATGCTTGCACCTTCAAGAAAATATCAACAGTGGAATGGCAGCTTTCATATTTTAAGAGTGCAGGACTGGTCTTCTTAAAAGGATAACTTCACTACAAGCTCTGTCCTTCAGTGCTATTCATGCTAAACCTTTGTCAGACAAAATATAATTCCCTTATAGCTGGCCATAGATGAGTCAGTTTTTTTCATTCAAGAAACAGACTGAAAAAAAAAAAAAAAAGCTGACTCAACTGCCCCATCCACACATCCGAGTTACATGGGGGGATCCTCCCCGCTGTGTCATTGTATTCTGATAGTGGGGAGACTTCTCCCACCATCAGAATACACTGATCAGTGCTCCAGTCTATGGCTGGCAGCGCTGATGGAGGTTGAACAACCACAGTGTGGGCCGGCCCCGTCCCCCATTTCCTTCTCACAGGATTTGACTGACAGAAGAGAGATTTTTTTTTTTTTTTTAACCTAAATGCAGAGAATGCATTAAGGTAAAAAACCTTCAGCCTTTACAACCACTTTAAATTATTATTTTGAGTCCTTACCAACATATACTGTATATTTTAAATGATTTGTTGCGAGCACTAAGTAATGTTTAGCAGCTCATGGAAACCAATAGACATGGACACTGATGAATGGAAACCAATCGACAGGACTGTGTGACAGAGCTGTATAAATATCAGATCTGGATGGAAAGAAATATAAATCCTCTGGCAGGTAAAACAGCTCCCTTATTTCAAATGTGTATTCAGCTTTGCCTTAAGTTCAGCTTTAAAGATTTAATAATGAACACATGGCTGCATTCATGAGGGTCTTTTTTCTGCCTGCAATTCAGCTTTAGGGCTCATCCACACACCAGCCTGCATATGCACGTTGGTATGAGATGTGTATTGGCAGCAAAAGGAGGTGTCACGTGTTGGTAAACATGCATTGCATTGTGTACCTTATTTTTACCTTCACAAAATGACACTTCATATGAGTCTATGCATTGCAGCATTATAGTGTGAACAGGGCACAGGGAAAACAATTGTTTTCTATGTACCCTTGCAAAAAAAGTATAAAGTGTAATGGTTTTTTACCTTCATGCGTTCTATGCATGAAGGTAACAAAGCCTTCAGTGTACAGCTCCCTGCCGAACCCCCCTAAAACTTACCTGAGCCCAATCTCCATCCAGCAATGTGCACGAGAGCAGCAGCTCTCCTGGGTCTCTCCCTCCTCATTTGCTGAGAGACAGCAGCGCGAGCCACTGGTCAATCGCAGCCAGTGAGAAGGAGGCAGGACTGAGCCTGTCACATGGACACACAGAGCCGGCTCTGGGGGTTCTCAGCAAGGGGGAGGGACTAGAAGTGGGGGGAGCGACCCGGGAAGGAGGAGGATCGGGGGTGCTCTGTGCAATTTTAAAAAGGAAGAAAAATAGAGGGTGCACCAGCCTAGCGCATTATCCTTTGCAACAATATTTTATTCAGCAAGTATGTGCATCATACTCACAAAGAAGAAATACACGCAAGGTAAAAAGTCAAAGAACACCAAGTAGCATGGTCTTAATGGTAAAGACAGTCCTGGAATGAAGACCTCCAAATATCTGACACATTTCAAGGGTGTTCCCTCTTCTTCAGAGTGGTCTTCTTCAGGGTGTCCCCTCTTCTTCAGAGCAGTCTTCTTCAGAGCTGCAGCTCTGAAGAAGAGGTGACACCCTCGAAACACGTCAGCTATTTGGAGGTCTTCATTCCAGGACTGTCTTTACCAATAAGACCGTGCTACTTGGTGGACTTTTTACCTTGCTTGTATTTCTTCTTGGTTTTTGAGTATGATGCACATTCTTGTTGAATAAATATCGTTGCAAAGAATAATGCGCTAGGCTGGTGCGCCCTCTATTTTTCTTTTTCTTTTTTTTTGTTAGCGTTTAACCTGGGTTTCCCTAACTTGTTCAGAGTGGCAGCAGAGTCTTTTAGGCGACTACACTGTCAGGAGTCACCCTGTAAAAGATCAAGTCGCACAGCACTTCTCAAACGCAGGAGCATAACATTTCTTTTTCTGCTCTGTGCAATCCCATTGCACAGAGCAGGCAAGTATGATGTGTTTATTATACCAGAAAAAAAGGTCTGTAAACTGATCATCATAGAGCAGACCCATGTAGAAGGATGAATCAGCCACAGCCTGGCCACATTCTCAATGTCAAATAGATATGAGAGCACAGAGACCGCTCTGGTGTTGAAATGTCCTCACAATCAGAAGGGTGCAGGTTAGGTCCGTAGTCCCGACAGCTGTACAATTAAGAAGAAGGCAACCGCACACCGACTTGAGAGTGATAGTAGATGATAAAAACCTTTGTGTTAACACAGTTATGACTAAGCGAACATAGTTTCGTGAAACGCGTCAACTGTTTTTTACCCTCCTGTCCCTGGTTTGTCATTTTGGATTTTATGGATTTTCAATAAAAGGTTTTTATCATCTACTATCACTCAAGTCAGTGTGCGGTCACCTTCTTCTTAATTGTACACATTCTCAATGTGTTTCGCTCCACCCCCGGCAGCTTAATCACGATCATGGGGGTCTACTCTATGATGTGCTGTTTATGGACATTTGTTCTGGTATACTGAAGCTTGGAGCCAGGATGGGCTCCCATTCTAACCAGCACTCACTGGGGTTGGCTTGGGAGTATACATCTGACTTGAGTGGCACCTACACATTTTACTTTTGGGTCACAATGATGACTTTATTATTTTAAAAGGAAAAAAAATCAAACCTTTACAACCACTGAATGCAGTTCAACAGATATGACGTGAGTGAGCCCCAAAAGATTGACGTCGGAGGTCAGTGACCTTTATGTACTGGACAAAGGACCTCTGAATCCAAAATATAGGCATTCTAATGGCTCGTTTCCACTGAGCTTTCTGGTACGGTTCGGTACGCTATTTATGCCGTTTCCATTATGAATGCTACCCTAATTCCAAACCGTACCACTTTTTGGTACCCTTTCGTTGGGGTACCAAGCACATTAGTACCGTACCAACAGGGTGGAGCTACACTCTGCAGAACTTTGATTGGTTGACAGAGAATCGTCTATCACAGCTTTCCTGCTACACCACGCCTATCATGAAAGGGTACTATTGGCAGTGGAAACGCAATGTGTACCGTTCCGAACCGTACTGAACCAAACCGTACCACTCAGTGGAAACGAGGCATAAGATTCCTTGAAGGAGTCCACCGACCGCAGAACTGTGAAGGATGATCACATTTCCAACCCCATTTAATACACCTAATGATGGGTATAACTCTCAGAAGGCCACTTAAAAACAAATATATATTTGAAAATAATAGCTATAAATCAGCGAAAATTTGGGCAGTTGAATAGATAGCTGGGAACGTATACTTACTGGAAGCTGATGTGGTGATTAATGTGAAGACACACTAAGCTATTCTCTTTAATCTGGCAGGAACATACACTTAGAGAATTTTACGACTATGCTTTGAGGAATAATTTTGTGCTCTGTTTTGCTGACATATTTTGATAGCTTTGTGACAGCAAATTAATGTTCTTTTTAAACAGGGTGATTACACGCTAAAAGTACTAATGTTTAGAGGAACCTTGAAAGGTTTCACAGCTCATTTCTCTCTCTCTCTTTCCTTCTTTTAAATTACACTACAAAAGGCAGAAAGCTTATGAAATCTAGACACACATTTGCCTCTGGGATGTAGTAAAAAAAAAAAAAAAGGAAGGAGGACGTGTCTTGCCGTGCTATGACGAAGACAAAATGAACAGACATTACAGAGCGAACTGATTTTTTTTGCGCTGGGTTTTCAGGGCCAAATGACAGGTGGATAAAAAAAAAAAAAAAATATTGAAAAGAGAATATATTACAAAATTTTAAGACTTCTTAAAAAAAGGTAGAAAACTACTTTGAAATGCTGAATATGCCCGGCATTAAAAGGTATCTGGTTAGGGCATAATTCAGAAAAAATGTAGAATGATTCAGTAATCTGCCAACGCAATGCAGGAAGTGAAAAGTGTTCAGAAATCAGTCATCATAGTTGAAAGTTGAACTCCAGGCAAGCAGCTGAATTTACAGTTGAAATATGTAAGTGAGCGCTTTTAAATGGCAAAGATTTGTAAATCGGCTCATCTATGTGTCAGATGCCATAGCTTCGGCCAGACAGCATCATCTGTTTACTGACCTTATTTTTATGCTGTAGTTAAAATGGAACTACACTGCAACTGAGTACCACAAACCAAAAATGTTTTTTAATTAATTTATATTATTCAACGCAAACTCCCCCATCCGTCCAAGTCTCAATGCTTTGTCTTACTGAGAAATCACCATGAAAACACCCCTCTTATGTAGCATTTACTTCCTGGAATCCATCTGCCCTTAGCTCAGACATGCAAGGAGGAGGATGTGCTTAAACTGATTCTAAAGGCAGAAGGTTTCTTTCATTCTATGCATTAAGATAAAAAAAACCTTCTGTGTGCAGCAGCCTCTCTATTACTTACCTGAGCTCTATCCCGATCCAGTGATGTTTAACCAGAGACTCGGCTGTCTGGGACTCTCCTTCCACATTGGCTGAGATGCACAGTGGTTGGTCTATTGGCCCCTGCTGCTGTCAATCAAAATTAGTGAGCCAATGAGGAGAGCAGGGGGGCTCCATGTCTGAATGGACACACGGAGCTGTGGCTCGGGTGCCCCCATAGCAAGCTGCTTGCTGTGGGGGCAGGAGGGAGGTGCCAGAAGTGCCAAATAGGGACACAAGAAGAGGAGGATCGGGGCTGCTCTCTGTAAAATCATTGCACAGAGCAGGTAAGTATGACATATTTGTTATAGAAAAAAAAAAAAAAGTCTTTGCGATCACTTTAACTGAGAACACCTTCTCCCCCCCCTGAAGACTTCTGCAATGTATGACATCATTTGCCTAGACCAGTGTTTCTCAACTCCGGTCCTCAGGACCCACTAACAGGCCAGGTGTGCAAGAAAACTTAAATACATCACAGGTGATATCATTTGCTGCTCAGTGATTGCAGTATTCTAGTCTGCTTCTCCCCAAAATAATACTTAAAATCTGGCCTGTTAGTGTGCCCTGAGGACCGGAGTTGAGAAACCAGAAAGTAACTGAAGAAGTGTAAAAAAAAAAAATATATATAAAATAAGTAAATATAATATACCTCCCTATCTATTTACTAAAGCTAGCAGCATAAGGATAAAACATAGCCAATGTTGATTAACTACTTCAGGTCCTTCCCATAGCATTTTTCTGCTACAGGGGACCACCTGTGCACCGGATCACGTGTATATATATATATATATCTGATCTGGCTCTTCCAGGTAGGACCTATGCATGCACGCTGCCGGCAGCTTACTCCCACTGTGATCACACACAGCAGGAGTTCAGTGGCGGGTACCGTGGACTCTATGTCCGCTGGCACCCACTGATGATTGAGGAGAGAGACAGAACGGCAATCTGTCAGTAGGGAAGGCATGGATCCTGCGTTCCTGCAAAGCAGTGACATGGATCCATGCCTTCCCCTAGTAAAAGCACCTCTCACAGTTTAGAAAAACACTTTCTAGGCACACATCTAACCCTTTCATCGCTCCCCGATGTTAATCCCTTCCCAGCCAGTGTCATTAGTGCAGTATGCATATTTTTTTTAGTCCTGATCACTTTAATAATGTCACTGGTCCCCAAAAAGTGTCAAAAGTGTCAGTTAGTGTCCAAGTTGTCCGCTGCAATAATGCACTTCCCACTTGCCCCATCCACACATTTGAGCTACATGGGGGGGGGGGGGGTCCTCCCCACTGTTTAATTGCATTCTGACAGTGAGGAGACTTCTCCCATCATCCGAATACACTGATCAGTGCTGCAGTATATGGCTGGCAGCGCTAAGTTGCTAACACCAAGATTTAAGGAGAATTACACATGCCTCTTGGCACCAGTGTCCTGTTGGCATCCTATAGTTCTTGGAGATTGCAACTACAAGGCCTTTATAGCTTATTACCTTGGGCTGTTTTTTAGCTCTTACATTGACCTCTATGGGTGAACTTGGGAATTTAATATAAAAAACAAAAAAAAAAAAAAAAACGGCAAGGTCGGTTTCGGGAGGGTTTTCTTGACAATTATTAAATACAAGTAGGAAGAGCTCATTTTTTAGAGTGCGCATTATGTTTTCTATATTCCTGATGAAGAGTGGAGATGGGCTGTGGTAGCCAGCAACCAGATTGTCAGTAAGTAATGAAAGGAGCGAGCCTTGAGTGGAGCATGGGTTTGGGTAGGTTCTTATAGTAATTTGTGTAAGGCAAGTATATACACTTTCCATCACTGATGGAATGTGTGGTTTCACGTGGGGAAGGGTTGGGGCATTACTGAATAATCAGAAGCTGCAATTTATTGCAAGGTCTGCTTGAACTGTTTTTTGGTTAACTGGACTGGGAGTAGACCCAAAGTTACCCAACCCTGTGCATGCCTCTACTGCAGGGTTCCTAACTCCTAGAGAAGTAAACCAATTTAACAAAAAAAGAGTAGGACTATTTAAAAACCCCTCTTCATTATAATGTAAAATTTGAAAACCAGGGACTTGGATTCGGAGGATTACGTGAACATGTGGGAATTCCCATTAAAAATTCTTGTTTCCCTCAGGGACTGCCTTATACAGTATAAGATTGCACATAGGGCGTACCTTACCGCCTACCGTCTCAGTAAAATGCATACCTCTCTCTTTCCTCTGAATGCTGCAGGTGTGGCCGGGACCCGGGTGATTTCCTCCACATTTTTTGGACCTGCTCGGGAAACTTACCACATACTGGTCACAAGTAATTTCAGTGATTAATGATGTTTTGCAGATCTCCATTGACCCATCTTCCAGACTTTGCCTTTTGGGTCTGGTAGATGATTTGGTGCCTATGGTGGCTGAACGCACTCTCCTGGGTCTGTTACTGTTTTACGCTACGAAAAATATTACACTTCACTGAAAGCAACAGGTTCCTCCCACGCTATCCAAGTGGAAGAAACTGGTGAATTATGTGATACCTCTTTACAGGGACCCTTATCTTCACAGAGGCTGCCCCAAGGAACATGATAGAGTTTGGGCCGGGTGGTTGGCCGACTCCTCTACAGCTATGACAGACTAAAACCTGGCCCTTCCCCCTGCCCTGGGTCTACTGTGCTGGGTGGGAGCATATAGTACTTTAGTCTTGATATCTTTTAACCCACAGCTCCTCATATTAAAGTCTTGTACCCCTTATGCCTTGTTTTATTAGCAACATGCCGTGTGATGGTTTCTCTGACCCTTGTGTGGGTAACCTATTGCGAACTATATGATGTTATGATTGTTGTACTATGAACGGAAAGCACTTGTTTTGTTGTGTTATAAGCAAACAATAAAAAGATTTATGTGAAAATAATATAAAATTGCAGCACTAAAATAAAATATATAAACATGTGACCATGTGTGAATAAATAAACGCACATATACAGTGGGTACAGAAAGTATTCAGACCCCCTTAAATTTTTCACTCTTTGTTATATTGCAGCCATTTGCTAAAATCATTTAAGTTCATTCTTCTTCCTCATGAATGTACACATAGCACCCCATACTGACAGAAAAACACAGAATTATTGACATTGTTGCAGATTTATTAAAAAAGAAAAACTGAAATATCACATGGTCCTAAGTATTCAGACCCTTTGCTCAGTATTTAGTAGAAGCCCCCTTTTGATCTAATACAGCCAGGAGTCTTTTTGGGAAAGATGCAACAAGTCTTTCACACCTGGATTTGGGGATCCTCTGCCATTCCTCCTTGCAGATCCTCTCCAGTTCTGTCAGGTTGGATGGTAAACGTTGGTGGACAGCCATTTTTAGGTCTCTCCAGAGATGCTCAATTGGGTTTAAGTCAGGGCTCTGGCAGGGCCATTCAAGAACAGTCACGGAGTTGTTGTGAAGCCACTCCTTCGTTATTTTAGCTGTGTGCTTAGGGTCATTGTCTTGTTGGAAGGTAAACCTTCGGCCCAGTCTGAGGTCCAGAGCACTCTGGAGAAGGTTTTTGTCCAGGATATCCCTGTACTTGGCCGCATTCATCTTTCCCTCGATTGCAACCAGTCGTCCTGTCCCTGCAGCTGAAAAACACCCCCACAGCATGATGCTGCCACCACCATGCTTCACTGTTGGGACTGTATTGGACAGGTGATGAACAGTGCCTGGTTTTCTCCACACATACCGCTTAGAATTAAGGCCAAAAAGTTCTATTTTGGTCTCATCAGACCAGAGAATCTTATTTCTCACCATCTTGGAGTCCTTCAGGTGTTTTTTAGCAAACTCCATGCGGGCTTTCATGTGTCTTACACTGAGGAGAGGCTTCCGTCGGGCCACTCTGCCATAAAGCCCTGACTGGTGGAGGGCTGCAGTGATGGTTGACTTTCTACAACTTTCTCCCATCTCCTGACTGCATCTCTGGAGCTCAGCCACAGTGATCTTTGGGTTCTTCTTTACCTCTCTCACCAAGGCTCTTCTCCCCCGATAGCTCAGTTTGGCCAGACGGCCAGCTCTAGGAAGGGTTCTGGTCGTCCCAAACGTCTTCCATTTGAGGATTATGGAGGCCACTGTGCTCTTAGGAACCTTAAGTGCAGCAGAAATCTTTTTGTAACCTTGGCCAGATCTGTGCCTTGCCACAATTCTGTCTCTGAGCTCTTCAGGCAGTTCCTTTGACCTCATGATTCTCATTTGCTCTGACATGCATTGTGATCTGGAAGGTCTTATATAGACAGGTGTGTGGCTTTCCTAATCAAGTCCAATCAGTATAATCAAACACAGCTGGACTCAAATGAAGGTGTAGAACCATCTCAAGGATGATCAGAAGAAATGGAAAGCACCAGTTAAATATATGAGTGTCACAGCAAAGGGTCTGAATACTTAGGACCATGTAATATTTCAGTTTTTCTTTTTTAATAAATCTGCAACAATGTCAACAATTCTGTGTTTTTCTGTCAGTATGGGGTGCTATGTGTACATTCATGAGGAAGAAGAATGAACTTAAATGATTTTAGCAAATGGCTGCAATATAACAAAGAGTGAAAAATTTAAGGGGGTCTGAATACTTTTCGTACCCACTGTATATATCAATTAAATCATATATAACAAAACGTGGTTAATATTGATCAAATATGTTACCACATAATAACTGAAAAAAGTTCATAAAGAAAGTCCCAGCTTGGCAGCTTCCTATGATTACGTCTGCTTAGAGGAAACGCGTCAGCAACGTTATTAATGCCATCAGTTTCTGTATTACATGCCTTTGTCCATTGGATGCTTGCAAGTGTTTCTTTGGCTTTTATATACTATTAAAGTTTTAGCAGTTTTACACAATGTCGGTTTTGTCCAACTTGTTCCTCCACGTATGACTGTGAGAGATCCATGGCCTCCATTTATGACACTTTGGCTACATTTCTGATAATCCGGTGTTCCAGCCTCATCTTGGAAGTATACAGCAATATCAGCCTGTATGGCCCATATACTATAAAGGTAAAAAATGGTGCAGCGCTAAAATGTTAAAACCAATAAACGGTAGCAATGTCCATAATCTGGGAATGTTCATATGTCCAAAGCCAAGCTTGAGGTAAAGGTGACCCGTGTAGGAAGGTAGAAAAAACACCAAACATGCGTGATTCCACCACCACAATTAATGCCAGCCTCTCACCTCCATACATTGACCACAAAGGCCGTTGCGCTTTTAACATAGACTCTGGTGAACTTCTCCTGTCCCAGTCTTAAATCATGGAAACCACAGCGCCTCAGCAGATCGGCATAGAGATTCCACATGAAAATATAACAAGGACATCTAGTGCTCTCCGTTTTGAAATAGGTACATTTATTCAAGGTAAAAGCAGATTACTCACAAACATAGCACTATTCCTAGTGCATGGGGAACAGCATGTAAACATCTGATCGGTAAGCTCGAACATGCGGTCCTCTCAGAGCGTCGCGGGTGACGTCACGGCTCCTCCCCCCGTACGCGTTGCGTCAATGGGCGTGACTTCTTCAGCAGGGGTACGGAGAGGGCGGCACCCGCACGCCTTAAATAGATGATGCCTAGCAACCGGACGCTAATCCCTAAGGCGGAAGTGACATATCGCCAATCTCCATCTTTGATAAGGGAAAGCTCCTAACTTCCGGAAGGCGCTGAATAGCATAACATAGACCAATAGTAGGAGCGCTCATAACACGGAACTGAGCCACTCCCGGTCCACAAATGCCCCAGCCGAGATATTGCACAAAATACAATAATATAAAATATCAAGAAAGGCAATAGCCTAAAGATATAAATAAACACATTAAATGGATCAGAAAAAGTATATATAATCTGTCCTCAATATATAGTGACGTTTCCCCACGAAGCTCCGAGAGTTCCACATATATTAAACGAGCGCCGATCGCAAGTACATTACAGATTAAAGTAAAATCATACAATTATTAAAATAATAGCAACAATAAAAAAATAACTGCAGAATCAAAATTAAATCCTCACACTTTACCTGTTAGAAATAAAACAATTTAAATCAAAGTCAATATTAAGCCCGCCAGGTACTAAAACTTTAGTCTGATAAATCCAGAATGATTCCCTGCGGCTTAATTGCCTTACAAAATTGCCTCCTCTCCAGTGACGTGTGGTTTTCTCAATACCCCAAAACTTCAGACCCGTAGGGTCACACTGATGGTATCTTTTGAAGTGTTTGGGGACATTATGCTTATCTTTCCCCTTACGGATTCTATTCATGTGCTCCCCTACTCTTATATGTAGGGCCCTCGTGGTCCTGCCCACATACTGGTAACCACACCTACATTCAAGCATGTACACGACCCCTTTGGTTTCACATGTAATGAAATCTCTGAGGACGTGCACCTCTTGTGTGGCTGTGGCGACGAATTCTTTCCTTCGCTTAATGTTACCTTTAGAGGTCTTACAGGCCGCACACTTGCCGCAAGCATAGAATCCTTTTAAAGAGGGAAAGAGTGCATTACCAGATTTGACAGGTGGGTCAACCACTCCCGGGGCCAGCCGGTCTCTGAGTGTAGGGGCCCTCCGATACACAAACCTCGGTCTAGCCGGGAGTGCGGGGCCCAACACCCTGTCATGCTGTAGAATAGGCCAGTGTTTGGCTACAATTTTTTCAAACTTTTTGTACTGGATATTGTAGTCCAGCACAAAACAGAATTCATTATTGGAGGTGTTTTTTTTAGAGGACACTAATGTATTTTCCCTTGTAGTAGTGCTAACTCTAAAAAGTTCTCTCTCAATATGTTCGGGGTCATACCCCTTTTCCAGAAATCTTGATGCCAGTTTTTTTGATTGAGACTGGAAATCCTCTTCCAAGGAGCAGTTCCTTTTCATCCTTGGTAATGCACTCTTTCCCTCTTTAAAAGGATTCTATGCTTGCGGCAAGTGTGCGGCCTGTAAGACCTCTAAAGGTAACATTAAGCGAAGGAAAGAATTCGTCGCCACAGCCACACAAGAGGTGCACGTCCTCAGAGATTTCATTACATGTGAAACCAAAGGGGTCGTGTACATGCTTGAATGTAGGTGTGGTTACCAGTATGTGGGCAGGACCACGAGGGCCCTACATATAAGAGTAGGGGAGCACATGAATAGAATCCGTAAGGGGAAAGATAAGCATAATGTCCCCAAACACTTCAAAAGATACCATCAGTGTGACCCTACGGGTCTGAAGTTTTGGGGTATTGAGAAAACCACACGTCACTGGAGAGGAGGCAATTTTGTAAGGCAATTAAGCCGCAGGGAATCATTCTGGATTTATCAGACTAAAGTTTTAGTACCTGGCGGGCTTAATATTGACTTTGATTTAAATTGTTTTATTTCTAACAGGTAAAGTGTGAGGTTTTAATTTTGATTCTGCAGTTATTTTTTTATTGTTGCTATTATTTTAATAATTGTATGATTTTACTTTAATCTGTAATGTACTTGCGATCGGCGCTCGTTTAATATATGTGGAACTCTCGGAGCTTCGTGGGGAAACGTCACTATATATTGAGGACAGATTATATATACTTTTTCTGATCCATTTAATGTGTTTATTTATATCTTTAGGCTATTGCCTTTCTTGATATTTTATATTATTGTATTTTGTGCAATATCTCGGCTGGGGCATTTGTGGACCGGGAGTGGCTCAGTTCCGTGTTATGAGCGCTCCTACTATTGGTCTATGTTATGCTATTCAGCGCCTTCCGGAAGTTAGGAGCTTTCCCTTATCAAAGATGGAGATTGGCGATATGTCACTTCCGCCTTAGGGATTAGCGTCCGGTTGCTAGGCATCATCTATTTAAGGCGTGCGGGTGCCGCCCTCTCCGTACCCCTGCTGAAGAAGTCACGCCCATTGACGCAACGCGTACGGGGGGAGGAGCCGTGACGTCACCCGCGACGCTCTGAGAGGACCGCATGTTCGAGCTTACCGATCAGATGTTTACATGCTGTTCCCCATGCACTAGGAATAGTGCTATGTTTGTGAGTAATCTGCTTTTACCTTGAATAAATGTACCTATTTCAAAACGGAGAGCACTAGATGTCCTTGTTATATTTTCATGTGGAATCTCTATGCCGATCTGCTGAGGCGCTGTGGTTTCCATGATTTAAGACTGGGACAGGAGAAGTTCACCAGAGTCTATGTTAAAAGCGCAACGGCCTTTGTGGTCAATGTATGGAGGTGAGAGGCTGGCATTAATTGTGGTGGTGGAATCACGCATGTTTGGTGTTTTTTCTACCTTCCTACACGGGTCACCTTTACCTCAAGCTTGGCTTTGGACATATGAACATTCCCAGATTATGGACATTGCTACCGTTTATTGGTTTTAACATTTTAGCGCTGCACCATTTTTTACCTTTATTACCTGTTTTGGATTTATTAGTATTGACCAATACCGGTGTTCAGCTGCTCAGTGTTTTCTATTTTATGGATTATAGCGCTGAATAAGCCCTTGTTTTATATCCATATACTATAAAGTATCTTGGGTCCATACCCTCCGGTGAGCACAATTTTTTGATCCTTGGTGTGGGGTCCCTTGGCACGGTTCACTATCACTTTTGAATTTGGATGCACATTTAGTTCATACCTCCACTTGGGACTTTCTTTATGAGCTTTTTTCAGTTATTATATGTGGTAACATATTTGATCAATATTAACCATGTTTTGTTATATACAGGCATACCCCGTTTTAAGTACACTCCCTTTACATACACTCGCGAGTACAGACACAGCCTGGTCAACTTGGCATGGCACTACTCCTGGGTTTTAACATTGGCGTCTATAGGAAATCTTGGTCAGTTTGACATGGCACTGCTCCCAAACCATAAGTGACAGGGATACCAAACTTAGGGAGCACAGAGAGGGGACCCAGGACTACAACATATCCTATTTGTAATCTACCAGGTCATAGTCCTGGATCCCCTTAACAGGCTCCCCAAGCTTGGTGTCCTTGTCACTTATGGTTTGGGAGCAGTGTCATGTCAAGCTGACCAAGATTTCCTATGGAGCTAGTGGATTTACATGCATTGAGAAGTAAAAAAAGGTATGGCTTCACTTTAAGTACATTTTCGTATTACATACATGCTCTGGTCCCATTGTGTACTTAAAAGTGGGGTATGCCTGTATATGATTTATTTGATATATGTGTGTTTATTTATTCACACATGGTCACATGTTTATATATTTTGGTTTAGCGCTGCAATTTTATATAACTTTCACTTTACTCACAACACGTCAGTTGATTTGCTAGCAGCTTTTTTGTTTTCTAAAACTTTGGTAAGCGCAGTTTAACACACTTTATAATAAAAAGATTTATTTAAAAAAAAAAAAAAAAATTGAAAGCAGACATCTTCTTCGGTCAAAATCAAGAAAGTGCATGTCGTTTTAGATGTAAAATTTATATGAGCTCCAAAACTCACTTCCAATCAGCTGTGAAACTGTTAGCAATCAGTGACATCCAGGCAGGTCTTCTGTCACGTTGAAATTGCATGTGTGGCTCATACTTGCCAATCGATGTAAAAAAAAAAAAAAACATCCAGATCTAAACAAAAAGCTTTTCTATGCCAAACATATTTGGATTTTTTTGAGTGTTGACCAGTAAAAATAACTTCCCCATCCATTATTTACCTTCAAGTCTGACAATGAGTGGCACCTTCAGTTCAAGCTCGCGGCAAGCTTTTGTTATCCCGTTGGCAATGATAGCGCAGTTTACTATTCCTCCAAAAATGTTAATGAGAATGGCTTCAACCTGAAAGACAAAAGAAAACTTTCATGTCAATATTTTACAAGTTCTACTAAAAAAGAGATAATTAAAAACACGTCTGAACACAGGTGTCAAGGCTAAAACTAATGAATAGCGTACAACAAAATGGTGGCAAGAGGTCAATCTAGCTCAAAGAAGTCCAATCTAAACAGAAGCTTTTATTTTCCTTCTAATGGTGGAGCTCCAAATATAACCAATACAACCAATACACTGTTTCTGAAGCTGGCACAACTGCTGATATTAAGTCATCTAAGGACTCGTTTTCCCTAGCTTTGGTTTTTTGAAGGGGGATCCATGTTTAGATTGCTCTTCAGACAGCATTTAACAGGCAGCGAGGAGGCATTCTATCCTCTCCTTACTGCCTGCTTTAACCCCTTGATTGCTGCACTAGTGTGCCGCAACCGTGTGCATTGCACACAGTTGCGGAGTGCTTCCAGAGTGGTCCCACTCACCTAAATGGGGTATAATCCTTGCAGTGCTGAATCGCAAACAATGGCCTGGTCATTAACTAGTTGCCGACTGCCTACAGTATATTTACTGCGTCAGTCTGGCTCCTACAGGCAAAGTGATGTAGGGATACGTCACTTGCCTGAAGGCAGCAAGGGGGCGCGCTCCCCCCCCCCGATCGTCAGTGGGGAAGCCACTTCGGGTGTCAGGCGGCTCCGATTGCCCCCTGACACCGGCGATTGCTCCCCACTGAGAGAGAAGGACGGTCGGCTATTGTAAACACAGCCAACCGTCCTTCTCCCTGGGATGATCACAGAGCTCATGTGATCCTGCTATATAGGATCGCATGATCATTTCAAAAGTCCAACCACCATACAGTTAGAATCACTCCCCTAGGGTCACATTTAACCCCTTGATCACCTATACTGTTAACCCCCTTCCCTGCCAGTGTCATTATTACAGTAACAGTGCATATTTTTAGCACTGATTACTGTAGAAATGTCACTGGTACCCGAAAAAGTGTCAGTTAGGGGTCCGATCTGTCCGCCGCAATGTCGCGGTCCCCGCAAAAAAATAAAAAATAAATAAAAAAAATAAAAAATCGCAGATCGCTGCCATTACTAGTAAAAAAAATTAAAAATTACATAAACCTTTCCTGTAGTTAGTAGATGCGATAACTTTTGCGCAAACCAATCAAAATACGCTTATTTTCGATTTTCCTTTACCAAAAATATGTTGCAGAAAAACGATCCTAAAATGTAAAAAAATTTTGATTTTTAAATTTTTTTTTTTTAAATGTCCTATAGCAGAATGTGAAAAATGTGTTTTTTTTTCAAAATTGTAGCTTTTTTTATTTATAGTGCAAAAAATAAAAATCACATAGGTGATCAAATACCACTAAAAGAAAGCTCTATTTGTGTGAAAAAAAAAGACGTAAATTTTGTTTGGGTACAGCGCCGCACGACCGCACAATTGTCCATTAAGATAATGCAGTGCCGAATCGCAAAATAGGGCCTGGTCATTAAGGGGGCAAATCCTTCCGGTCCAAAGGTAGTTAGGGGGTAAAACCTTTCGGAGCTGAAGTGGTTGAGGAGGAAAATCTTCCGGTCCAGAAGAGGTTAACATATTAAATTGTGCTCTTGCTTTATCTAATCCATAGTGCTCCAGGAAACCTTACGCATGCATTAAATATTTGTACAACAAAGACTGCATGTGTCTATCTTTATTTATCAAGAAGAAAATAAACCGTCTATTCATGTGACTTTCATTTTCAAATCTTATTGGGTTCAGCTAAAAAGAACTGTCACTTTTTTGAAACTATGGCTCCTTATCCTGGTGATGTAGCTTTGTGAACTGAGCCTATTGTACCCATGAGCAAGATAATACAGAGTCGTCATATGCATAGGAATCAAATAGCGGAATTTGTCTTCAGGACGTGAAGTTGAAGATGTGAAAATGATCAAACGGCAAGTAAAATGGTTTCTTTGTGTTTACATGTGATGCAAAGGAAACATTACTGTGGGAAAAAAAACGCATTTAATCAGCATTTGAGTCAAGCTGTCTGCTACCTCAACTCACATGAAAGTCATTACCTGCTCCCATATCTTCTGTCTCTGCACTTCAAAGCATTTTTGACAGAATGAAGGTTTTTATTTTTTTTTTGCTTTTCAGTCATGAAATGCCTAGAGATGCGCTTGATTAAAGTGTGACTTTTTAGGAAAGGACTGTTCGCGACAGAACCAAAGTCAACAGAAAACCCATCTGTAGCAATTTTTCCAGTTTCCACAATAAATGGGACAAAGATGGTCACCCCATAAATATGCTAAAGCTGAACTCCTGGCAGATATAGACACAAATAATGCCCTCCGGAATCAATACATCATTATATGTAGAGTAAGTATCGGAATTACACCTATCATCAGCCTACAGCAGGGCTGGGGTGAGAAGCAGCACAAGAAGGCAATTGGTTTATGTGCTGACAAGGAACCTGTTGGCAGTTAGAGAAAGCAGCAGTGGCGGCTGGTGCTCCATGGCCAGAGATGTATAGTAACTAAGTAGAACTACTTCACTACTGTACTTAAGTACCGAAAGGCGGTATCTGTACTTTCCTAGAGTAGAATTTTTTTCTCCTACTTCCACTTTTACTTCACTACATTGTTTCAATGATTTCAATACTTCTACTCCGATATTTTTTTTTGTGCTGCATAGTTACTCGTTACAATTATAAAAATTACCACTGCCAGAACAGTAGATGGCAGGTTTCATGAAGCTCAAAACATGTGTATTATCAGTACATAGGAAAATAAAAGCTACTGTATGTATAAATAAAAGCTGCATTTGAAATAATAACAATATGATGTTCAAACTTTTGACTTTCTTTAATAACTACATAACACAGTACTTGTACTTTTACTTTCAGTACTTGAGTAGCAATTTTTTTTCAAAACTACTGGTACTTTTACTTTCAGTACTTGAGTAGCAAAATTTTTAAAAAAACTACTTGCAATACTTAAGTACAAAAAATGTTGAATACTTTAGTACTTCTACTCAAGTCACTTTTTGATCGAGCACTTCCACTTCTACTCAAGTCACTTTTTGATCGAGCACTTGTACTTTTACTCAAGTATGGGTTTCGAGTACTTTATACAACTCTGTCCATGGCCCAGGGGGGGCAGCAAACAGACCACACCCATACCCACCCCCCAAGAACCACACTAGCTCCAGCCCGCACAATATACCCCCCTCCCCGGTCGCCGGCCCACTCACCATGGACTGAAATGTGGAGGGCAAGCAGCAGCGGCAGTCTCCTCCGTGGGTCGGGCTTCCCTGCGTCTCCTCCCTCCTCCTTGGCCAAAAGTACGGCTTCTCCTTTCGGCCAATCGGGAAACAGGTCTCAGGACCCGCTTCCCGATTGGCCAGGAGGAGAATCCGTGTGACAATAGCGAATATTCATTTGCTATTGTCACACAACTGGGTGGGCTCAGGGCACAACGCATGTTTTTTTTTTTTTTTTTTATATATACTTTAATATCACTTTAATGGGCTAATTATTTTTATCTTGTTGATTTGGGCTGGAGTTCTGCTTTAAAGAGGTTGTACACCGAAAAAAGTTTTTTTTTTTTTCTTTACATCCTGAAAGAGAAACCCATAATGAGCTAGTATGCATCGCATACTAGCTCATTATGAAATACTTACCTTAGAACGAGCCCCCGCCGTGCCGTCCGCTTACCTGTATGACGGGCGACATGTATAGTCGCCCGTCTTCCGGGATCGCGGCATCCGGCCATCTGATTGGCCGGAGCCGCGGTGACGTCACTCCCGCGCACGCGCGCCGGGAGCCGACGGTCACGGCACAGGGCTCTGAAGGAACGGCACGATCTGCCGTTCCTTCAGAGCGCATGCGCCAGTGACGTCACTGGCTGCATTAAAGGTAAATATCTCCTAAACGGTGCATGTTTAGGAGATATTTACAGTACCTATAGGTAAGTCTTAATATAGGCTTACCTATAGGTACAACTTCCTGAGGAGGGTTTACTTCCTCTTTAAAGTATAATTAAACACAAAACCTTTTTTCTTTTTTTAGTTTTGTATACAGTGGAGAAGGATTTGGACACCAGTTTTTATTTTTATTCGCTGCTGTCTGTGTACCCTATTTAACCTGCTTACAGTTATTGTTGAGATTGAAATTGAATGAAAATCCCAAATTTAGTTGTCACCTGAATAGAGTGGAAATCTTCCAATAGAGCCAGTAATTCTGATGACAACCAGAGATTTTCTTTCACTTCCTGATGTGTCTTTGGTACAGGAAGTGAAGGGGAATCTCCCAGATGACAAAAAAGAACTGACAGGTTACAACCCTAAAGAAAAAAAAAAAAAAAAATTGCATTTGGTTCTACTTTAACCACTTTCAGACTGCCCACCGCAGTTATACTGCGGCATGGCGGCCCTCCTGCGCGAACCGACATAGGTATAAGTCAGTCGCACGCCTGCAGCAAGGTGGCGCGCTCCTGCCCCCCCTCCGCAGCGGGGACTATGATGCACGGGGCAGGTGGCTCCGATTGCCGTCTGACACCCATGATCGCTCCCCGCTGAGAGAGAAGAACGGTCTGCTGTTGTAAACACAGCTGACCGTTGTTCTCTCTGGAATGATCACAGAGCTCCTGTGATCCTTCTATATAGGAACACAGGTCTCTATGATCATTTCACAAGCCTCGCCCCCATACAGTTAGAAACACTCCCCTTGATCACTTACTGTGTTAGCCCCTTCCCTGCCAGTGTCATTATTACAGTAACAGTGCATATTACTTGCACTGATTACCGTAGTAATGTCACCGGTCCCCCCAAAAAGGTAAAAAAAGTCAGTTAGGGGTCCGATCTGTCCGCTGCAATCCTGCAAAAAATCGCAGATCGCCGCCATTACTAGTAAAAAAATAAAAGTGACAAATCTTTTCCTTAGTAGACGCGATAACTTTTGCACAAACCAATCAAAATACGCTTACTGCGATTTTTTTTACCAATAATATGTAAAAGAAACCAGATGGCCTAAAATGTTAAAAAATTTTGATTTTTAAATTTTTTATTTTTTTTTGGGGAATGTTATATAGCAGAATCTGAGAAATATTGTTTTTTTTTTTTCCAGAATTGTCGCTCTTTGTTTATGGTGCAAAAAATAAAAATCGCACAGGTTTTCAAATACCACCAAAAGAAAGCTCTATATGTGGGGGAAAAAGGACATCAATTTTATTTGGGTACAGCCTCGCACGACCGCGCAATTGTCCATTAAAATAATGCAGTGCCGAATCGCAAAATATGGCCTGGTCATTAAGGGGGGAAACCTTCCGGTTCAGAACTGGTTAAGGTCTAACACTCATTTATATGAGTAGAACTATAGAGACTTTGCATTTGTTTCCTTCATAAAGCAACCACAGAAATAGTAAATTAGCAGCCACTGTCTTGCTGCAGAGAAGGACCTCTGCTCTGTGCAGGAAGCGCAGGTTTTGCCAAGGCTGCATTCACATGTCAGCGTATGATCGCGGGCAGAATCGCCGCGGTTCCGCCCGCGATCCGGAGGTTTATTGCAAATCGCGGGACGCCTAGCGTTGCCCGTTGATTTGCAATAGCCCCCCAAACGCCGAGCGATGTTGCAGCGATTTACGCCCGCCGAATCGCGGCAACATCGCGCAAACAAAATCGCGGGACGCAATACGCTCCAAAAAAGTACAAGAGCTACTTTGGAGCGTATTGCGTCCCGCGATTTTGTTTGCGCGATGTTGCCGCGATTCGGCGGGCGTAAATTGCGGCAACATTGCTCGGCGTTTGGGGGGCTATTGCAAATCAACGGGCAACGCTAGGCGTCCCGCGATTTGCAATAAACCCCCGGATCGCGGGCGGAACCGCGGCGGTTCTGCCCGCGATCATACGCTGACATGTGAATGCAGCCTGATTGGAGCACTCTAGGTCTTAAGCCTCATACACACGTACCGATCGTCGGCCGAACGATCGGCCGTCTTTTGTCCAGGGCTTTCGTGTCTGTTGAAAAGTGCAAAAGACTGCACACGAATTTTGTCGGCCAACAACAGCCGACTGCAGAAGTGATGTCATGTGATGGTTAACTTTCCGTGTGTTTTTTCTTTTCTGAGCATGCCCAGTCTTGCTAATCTGCTGTTTGTCAGCCGAAATCTGTACTGACTGGCGAACAATCGGCCGTTCTGGTGTTGGCCAACAAAAATTTTAAAGTCTGCACGCCAGATTCTGTTCGGCCGAAAATTCGCTGTCGGTTGTCGGAAGCATCATACTAACAAGCCGACAATCGGCCGATCGTTCAACGGCCGAATATTTACGGCCGACAATCGCTACGTGTGTAAGGGGCTTTACTCAGCAAGGGGTAAATTGGACCTCTGCAGAGAGACTACTGCTTCTCCAAAGAGAAAAAGGGTCCATCTCTGCAGCATGATGGCAAGGGACAGGCTGAATTACTAAAAAACACAAAAAGCTTGCTTTTCAGCAGCCTGATTTCATGCACCATAAAAAAAGGTATTTATCTACTACATAATTACTGAAATAAATGCAAACCTTTTATATCTACTTACAGTTCTTCAGTAAATATTAACATTATATTTACTAAATAACAAAGACTAAAAGAAAAAAAAAAAAAAAAGTGTCAGTGTCAATTTAATTATGTATTTTAATCTAATAGCAGCCAACAGCATAGAGCACACCAAATGAAATTAGGTGCAGCTTGTATAATTGATGACTTTATGCTTGGCTTTAATAAAGGAAAAAAAAATACTGAGTTTAATTAGAGAGGAGTCTAACAGGATTTAATCAATAACAGAGTGACTCAGGTGCAAGTTTCAATCCGAGGTTTCATTGTAATTTTATAAAGAATGAACCGCTGATTGCTTCAGCCTGTGACGTGATTCGTTTATACCTGGTAAAAAATTTATGTTAACACTGTTTAGATTTGTTTTTGATTTATTTTTTTTAATACTTTCCCTACTCCCCTCGCTCGATCTTTATAAATCAAGTCCAAGTGACACAGATTTAAGTGTATTTTTTTTTTACCATTCATAAATGATGGTTTTAGTATTTTAAGTGAAGGTTAAATTAAAATTAAAAAAATGGAAAAAAATAAAATTAAAAAAATCACAATATTTTGCGGACGGATGGATTTTTGGTACAGCATAAAAATTTTTTGGCGTCATTTTTTTTTTTTTATTTAGGAGTTAATTCCAAAATACTAAAAACAAGAACTCAGGAAACAGACGCAAAAATCAAGCCATCTTTATTTTTTTGCCATTCATAAATAATTGTTTAATTTGTAATTTAGCTAAAGGTTAAAGTAGGACATATATCTATAGGCAAAAACCATTTTTTTTTTCATTTTGAATAGAGCAAGGGAGGGTTATATCCTGTCAGATTATTTTTTGCCATTTGTGTACCATTGCGGAGATTTATCTTCACTTCCTGACCCATAGCCAAACAAAGTGGGAGGAATCCCTGCACATTTAGGGGATTCCTTGGGGACCCCCAGGTCACCAGAACTAGTGTCCCCATTGGAAGACTACCCCAAATTTGGAATTTTCTTTTACTTTCAGAGAGGGTGAATCTCACTTGCTTTTAGTTATACTTTAAAAGAAAAAAAATTAAAACCACATTTAATGGACAGAAGGTATTTTGGAACAGCATACAAGTGGTTTAGGGTCCTTTCACATGGGCAGTCCGTATGTCCGCTTTTCATCCCATTTTTTTGCGGATGATAAACGGACATAATGCATGTCAATGGGATTGCGGATGTCAGCGGATGACCATCCGCTGACATCCGATTTGAGTCCTTTCTGATCAGTTCTGTTTTTTGGAACGGAACAGAACCCTATTTTTCCTCCGTTCAAAAAACGGAAAGGAAGCAAAATCGGATGTCAGCGGTGTCATCCGCTGACATCCGCAATCCAATTAACATGCATTATGTCCGTTTATCATCCGCAAACGGATGGGATGATTAACAGACATACGGATCGGATGACACAAGTGTCATCCGTGTTCGTAAAAAAAAAAAAAGAAAGTGCCGGAGCGGATCAAAAAATGGTCCGCTCCGTGTGAAAGGACCCTTAGGCTACGTTCGCATCTTGGCGTTGCTATTACAGGCGTTTTAATGGGCGTTTTACAGGCGTTTTTACAGGCGTTTTTTGTGCAGGCGTTTTTAGATTGACTAGAGACCAATGGAAAACGTCTGTAATCTGCCCAAAAAGAAGCTGATGTACTTTTTTGAGCGTTGGGCGTTTTGCTCACGGCGTCAAAACGCTCAGATGTGA
The DNA here is from genome assembly GCF_965119305.1 of Pelophylax lessonae. Lineage (NCBI taxonomy): Eukaryota > Metazoa > Chordata > Amphibia > Anura > Ranidae > Pelophylax > Pelophylax lessonae. The sequence continues at coordinate 57,733,160 of NC_138775.1, forward strand.
ACAGGGGCCATTGAAATTAATAGGATTTGTCTTGTTGGGCGATTTGAGAGCTGATCCTAGAGCAGAAAAACGGCCCCAAAACGCCTAGATGTGAACGTAGCCTTAGTATTTTGTTTTTGGTATTTAAAAAGGTATTCCAAAATAACAAAAACTACAAAAACTCAAACTCAGTAAATGGATGTAAAAATCATGCGGTCTTCATTTTGTTTCCATTAATAAATGATGGTTTATTTAGCAATTTAGGTGAAGGGTAAATTTAAAAAAAAAAAAAAAAAAAAGAAAAGAAGAAAAAAATGTAAAAAACATAATTTGACAGACGGAAGGATTTTTGTAATAGTATAAAAGTTGTTTAGTGTTATTTTTTGTTATTTAAAAGTAAATCCCAAAATACTAAAATCTACAAACCCGAACTCAGGAAATGGACACATAAAACACGCCGTCTTTATGTAAACTGTGGGCCATTCAAGTTTATGGATCTGCATTTCCCTGCACGTTGTTAGTCAGGGTCAATTGAAGAGATGAGTGCTTTATATTTGCAGTAAACAAGTTGGCGGAATTGGGTTCTTTAGGGTAATTAACTGTCTTCACAGTAGAAAGGTTATAGTTTAGATGGAAATTGAACACAAAGAAGGCATACTTGAAGCAGTCCCTAGGATATCTAAACCCAATAACCCAAATGTAGTATTGTACAGCATACTAGTTCTTCGATGCGGTGGCTGCATCCTTTTTTCAGGTTAAGAACATTTTCAGCAAGTACAGAAACGCAGCGTCCTTGTCACTTCCTTTGAGCTGAACAGAAAGAAAATATGTATCTTCCTTCTGTAAACTACTAATCCCTCCACTCCCCATGTAGTAGAGATATGAAAAAATTCACAAAAGGAATATGTTTGAAGACAAGCCTGGGTGACTACTACGGCTCCCTCCACAGATACAGTAGAAGTGTGAGTGTAGCCACATTGGGGCAGAAATTTGCTATGCCCAGGATTATTAAGCAAACAAAGGGGAAAAAAGTTTGAAAAAAAGAAAATTAATACTACCACCACATCTATGCTGCAATATATTATGTTTTTTGCTAGGTTTTAATGTAAAAAAAAAAAAAAAAAGTTATTTTAGTACGAAGATGTTAGGCATTTTTAAAAACTACAACTGCTATTGCTAATCTTATCAAAACAGGAGACTGGGCTAATCCTACTAGTCTTTTATAAGCTCCCCTGCCCCCCCCCCCCTTCCTCCTAACAACTATGCTGGCTAACCTGTGTGAGAAAGATTTATATACTTATTCAGCCCCTTACCCACCTCTAAACACTGATCCTTTGTTTCATCCCCTACCCACCTGTCAGTACCACCCCTTTTAGAGAATACAGAAGCCAAGTATCAGTTTGCGGTGCTAAGTAATTTGCAAGCAATTTGTTAATGATGGCAAGAAAAGTAGTGTTATGCATACATTCTGTGCATAACACTCCTGTCCCCACCACACTGTGCATAACACTCCTTGTCCCCTGCATTCTGTGCATTAGACTTCGGTCCCCTGCATTCTGTGCATTACACTCCTGGCTCCTTCATTCTGTGCATTACACTCCTGTCCATAGCATTCTGTGCATTACACTCCTGTCCCCTGCATTCTGTGCATTACACTCCTGCCCACTGCATTCTGTGCATTACACTCCTGCCCACTGCATTCTGTGCATTACACTCCTGCCCCCTGCATTCTGTGCATTACACTCCTGTCCAATGCATTTTGTGCATTACACTCCTGCCCACTGCATTCTGTGCATTACACTCCTGCCCACTGCATTCTGTGCATTACACTCCTGCCCACTGCATTCTGTGCATTACACTCCTGCCCACTGCATTCTGTGCATTACACTCCTGTCCAATGCATTTTGTGCATTACACTCCTGCCCACTGCATTCTGTGCATTACACTCCTGCCCACTGCATTCTGTGAATTACACTCCTGCCCACTGCATTCTGTGCATGACACTCATGTTCCCTGCATTCTGTGCATGACACTCATGTTCCCTGCATTCTGTGCATGGCACTCCTGCCCCCTGCATTCTGTGCATGGCACTCCTGCCCCCTGCATTCTGTGCATGGCACTCCTGCCCCCTGCATTCTGTGCATGGCACTCCTGCCCCCTGCATTCTGTGCATGACACTCCTGCCCCCTGCATTCTGTGCATGACACTCCTGCCCCCTGCATTCTGTGCATGACACTCCTGCCCCCTGCATGACACTCCTGCTCCCTGCATTCTGCGCATGACACTCCTGCCCCCTGCATTCTGCGCATGACACTCCTGCCCCCTGCATTCTGCGCATGACACCCTTGCTCGCTGCATTACACCCCTGCTCCCTGCATTCTGTGCATTACACCCCTGCTCCCTGCATTGTGCATAACGCTCATGTTCCCTGTATTCTGTGCATAACACTCCTGCCCCTGCATTCTGTGCATAACGCTTGTGTTTCCTGTATTCTGTGCATTACACCCCTGCCCCCTGCATTCTGTGCATTTTACTCCTGCCCCCTGCATTCTGTGCATTTTACTCCTGCCCCCTGCATTCTGTGCATTACACCCATGTTCCCTGCATTCTGTGCATTACACCCCTTCCTCCTGCATTTTGTACAGTGGGGTGAGGACACCAAAATGCACCTCCACCTGTGTAGACAAAAATCCTTGCACCGGCCCTGTCACCGCTTCCAGGAATTGCCAGCCGCTGTCAGATCCTTCTCTCCGCTTCACCACAGCTGGCATGGATGGACACAGGGGAGATTATGTGACCGGACCGGAGCAGCCCGAAAATAGCATCTTTCTCACACAGGTTAGCCAACAAAACACAAGTGGGGTTGTTTTCTTCCAAATCTCGAGTGTACCTGCCGCTATATGCCAGTGCTACATACCAACAGAAAGGCACCTGCTAGGTGATGATGTAGGGGGACACAGCTTTGTATATCCCTGTGCATCCCCTTAATAATGGGAAGGAGTCAGACCTATAACTCTGCAGTTGACAAATCTCATGCTCCCTGCTTAAATAAAAAGCTTTGGCTCTGATTCAGTAGGGGCCTTGCCAGACTGTTGCAGAGAGACCACTGCTTCCACACAGAAAGCAAGGGTCCTTCTCTGCACTACGCTGGCAGGGGACAGGATTCCAGGTTGCAGCTGCTTTCATAAGAAAACCAATTGTAAGATTTTGCATGTCTATTTTGATGGACCTGGAATATACTGTAATTAGCTAATTTAACCTGAAAATTAAAGTGGTTGTAAAGGCTGAAGGTTTTTTTTTTTTTACCTTAACCTTCCTAGCGGTATTCCCGAGTGTGACTCGGGGTAAGATTTTAGTGCCAAAAGCGGTAACCCCGAGTCACACTCGGGGTAGCGCTAGGAAGATCGCTGGATGCTGGAGGAGGTTTTACTTACCTTTTCTCCGGGATCCAGCGATGTCTGCGAGCGGTGTGCGACGGCGGAGCTTCCTCCCGATCGTCTGCGAGCCCCGGCTTCCGTCTCCGGCGACGTGACGTCCGCCGGGGGGTGGAACCGGCGGCAAATTCGAATGTAAAACACACCAAACACACTGATATCGTTCAAAATAAAATAAAATCACATTACATTACCCCCCAGTGCCCTTTCCTGCAGTTTTACTGTACTTTTTATGTAAATATATGTATATATATATATATATACATATATATATACAGTATATATATATATATATATACATATATATACAGTATATATATACGTATATATATACACATATACATATATATATATATATATATATATATATACACACACACATATTATATATATATATATATATATATATATATATATATATATATATATATATATACACACACACATATTATTTATATATATATACACACACACATATTATTTATATATATACACACACACATATTATTTATATATATATGTATATATATATATATATATATATATATATATATATATATATATATATATACACACGTATATATATATATATATATATATATATATATATATATATATATATATATATATATATATATATATATATATATACACACGTAATTCTTGTGAATGAGCAGCCCAAACCAACTGTATACATTATATATATATATATATATACGTATATATATATATATATATATATATATATATATGTATACATAATATATGTATACATACATATATATATATATATATATATATATATATATAATATGTATAATAAATGTATACAGTTGGTTTGGGCTGCTCATTCACAAGAATTACATGCTTTCAGCACCTAAAATAATGGTACCGCTTTCAGCACCTAAAATCCAAAAGAATCATACCGCCAGGGAGGTTAATGCATTCTATACATGAAGGTAAAAAAAAATTCTTAATGCTGCTCCCCCCACAGCCCCCCCTCGATCTAGCGATGTGCATGAGAGCTTTGGCTGTCCTGGGACTCCCTCTCCTCATTGGCTGAGAAAGCAGTGGGAGACATTGGCTTCCAGTGCTGTCAATCACAGCCAGTGAGCCAATGGGGCGAGAACAGGGGGCAGGGCCAAGCCACGGCTCTATATGTCTTATGGATGCATAGTGCGGGGCTCGGGTGCGAGCACGCACCAGTGCCCTCATAGCAAGTGGCCTGGTCAAGGAAGAAGGGCCAGGAGCGCTCGCAGGGGACCTGAGAAGAGGAGGATCGGGGCTTCTCTGTGCAAATCCCCTGCACAGAGCAGGTAAGTTTGTTATTTTTTTCTTTTTTTTTTTAAAGCCAAACCTTTAATACCACTGTAAGTTAGGCTTTGGATTCACATTAATGCAACGTGAGCGTTGGTTCCTCCTTAAACCTTATATCATGAACTAAAAAGGGTCATCAGACACTGTGCTCAGGGAGCAGTAGTTGGCAAGGCTCCTGGATTATCTATTTAGAAGGAAGAGGTGAGAAAGATCTTATTATGCAGGACACAACTCTCCTCTTCAATTTCCCTTTCATTTCAGGCCAACAATGGCAGCCACATTCATACCCACTAAAGATCAACTTCAGGTAAATGTAAAACACCCTTATAAGAAGTCCTAATTCGGCATGTTCAGTTCCGTAAAACATATGTTCCCAGGCTGCATATGCAAAAGCTGAAATAAGTCTCACAGTGTGGGCTCCTATCTGGTATGATTATGGGCAGAAATTGGAAACTTTAGGTACTGTGGATCAATTGATTGTCATATTACAGAATAGAAGCACTGATGTCCTTCAAGTCTGTTTACACCACTCTGATCTCCCTCCTCTTCCTTTGCACTGGCTCCTCATTTACATTAGGAGGCTAGCAGGCTGCAAGTCAATGCTGGCATGGGGAGCAGGGAGAGCGGAGGTACTGAACCACTACTGGTAAGGGGAGCAGAGTGTGAGCTGTGCTGCTAAGATATTGCTTGGAGGGAAAGCAGTGAGTTTAACCGCTGGGAAGGGCATGTGTTCAGGGCATTTACGTAAGTGCCACTAGGTGCACCAACCAGCCCTCTCTAGCTACCGCAAGTATTAGCCTCTCACAGAGCTTGACAGGCTGCTGGCAGCGGGGCTGCACAGTGCACCTGTGCCTAAACGCCGAAGCCTCAAGCAACATGGCTTAATACCTTGTGTGCATAAGGCCTAGGCACTGCCATGCCTTCTTAACTTTTTAAAAAGGGAACGAGGGAGACCTATTAGCAAAAATATGTAGGCATAGGACACACCCCCAAAGCAAAATTATAAAATAAAAAAGATTAATTATACCCATAAACGTTTATTGTTTTTTTTAACTTCTATTCATTTATACTGGCGCGTGAAATTTACAAATGCAGCAATTTAGAAGTTGGAAGAAAGGATTGGCCCTAGGAAACTCTTTTTGAAAGATAAATAGTGCATTTTCTAAACAACTATACAGATCAGACCAAAATGAGGGACAAATGAGGAGGAATGGTGGACAGAGGAACTTGGTCCCAAATCAAGGACAGTTGTGCGCTATGCACTGCTAGGAGGGGGAGCAAAGCTGCTGAGCCATTGCTGGGAGGAAAGAAGGTTGTATTGAGTTGCTGAGATAGGGGGAAAGGGAACTGAGCTACTGAGAGAACTAGAAACACGTCAGTGCTTCTGCAGGAATTGTTGATGGATCCACAATGCCTGCACCTATAAAAGTCAGTGAGGACCCATTTTAAAGATCATTTACTGATGGTTATTAATATATAAATATTTAAATGTCCATAACCTGGCTACAGACTAGTGATTGACCGATATAATTTTGTTATTGCCGATACCGATATTTTGGTCATCGCATACCGGTATCGGCCGATATTTTCGTACATAAAAAAATGATTATTTATTTATTTATTTTTTTGGACAGGTACTCTTGTGGAGGGATCTGGGGGTCTAAAAGATCCCAAACCCCTCCTCTGCACTAAAAATCATTCAAAAACGCCAAGTTTAGCTGTTTTGAATGCTGTCATTTTTTTTAATTTGGCGCCGGCTACCCGGAAGTGATGTCATGACATCACTTCTGGGTTTCTACATTGAGAACTGATCAGAGCCGAATGCGGCTTTGATCGGATCTTTGGCGGCCGTGCAGGCTGGTTGCCCGGGTCTCCCGGTGGGATGGGAGACCCGGGCGAGCCGCGGAAGGTAGTGGGGGGGACGTCCTCTCCAGCTCCTTGTAATGACAGCCGAGCGGCTTCTCAGCCGCATCGGTTGTCATTACAAGACAGCCGACCATCAGCTATGGACGCCGGTACTGGGGTGAAGACTCTAGCTGCAGGCATCACTCCGGTACAGCACTTTCCCGAAATATCGGCAATATCGGTAACCTCAGGGGGCGATTTCGATATATTGGGAAAGTGCATATCGGCCTTGCCGATAATCGGTCGATCCCTACTACAGACACATTTTAGGTACTGGTATACTGCAAATTACTGCACCAGCAATGGTGACAGCTCAGTCCCGCATTAAGTGGCACGAGCACTGCTGACGCTGCACGCATTTATTACACATTCATTATACAACAATAGTTCCCTATAAGAAGCTTGAACCTTTGAGATGGATTATAGCATTCTGTCATCATTAGCTGGAGAATTAATATGGGGCACATTTGTAATGTGTTCTCTGCTAACAGCACATTTATAAATCTATAAAGAGGACGTCTAAGTGTCTGCACCTCCAGCATGTTAGTCTGCCGGGTATCCTCTACATCCTGCCCACACTCAAAGGTTAAACGCCTTTGATCTTTCTGACATCGCCGCAATGAAGAATGCATAAAACACCAGCGTCATCGTGCAAAGTAATCGTGGTTGCAGGTGCTTATTTTACAGCCATGCAGAATTAAAGGGGAGCTCCAGAAAACACTGTTTAGTCCACTTATATCCATATTAAAAAGAGTAACTCCACTTTTGTTTCAAACCCACATTTCAGTGCGAGTTAGGGGGTGATTTGAAAGACCCCTGTGCATGATGTCTATTGAAATCGTCCTCGAAGTCGCCAAAAATAGCGGAGGAACTACTTTTGGAAATCGGTGCGCGCCGAAAAATCAGCATCACAGCGATTGGGAGTGCCGTTGCCGGCAATAGGCTGTGATTTTGCATGCAATTTGACATGTCAAATCGCGCTGATATGAACGGGGGCTTAGGCAGGCTTCTGGGAAAATTGGTGAGCCAATCACACAAGCAGGAAATGATGTTTCTGGGGTGTGGTCAGTATACATTCTGTGTACAGAACACCTCCAATTAGCCATATTGCATTGCATTTTGAAAATTACAGCGGCTGCAGATTGAAAAGTAAAGGTAATTTATAAAAAAAATTAAATTACAATATGACTTCTATCATAACTGTATACGCTATATTGTTTTTTCTTTTTTTGCTATTTTTTCACCCACGAAAGTGGAGTTACCCTTTAAAGATTGTTAAGGGAGGACGGAGATGCTTATGCAGGCTGCAGTAGCAGGAGATGACACCTTACAGTCTTACCCCTGTATATATACTTACACAGTATGGCAGTGAGCAAGCTAGAGGTATAGCACAGTGTGGCTTTACCTGGATCTTGGGTGTATTGGGGAGGGGGATTCGTTAAAATAGAATTATAAAAAAAAGGACAGTTACACTTGAAACCCATGCCACAGGAACCATACTACAGAGGAGAGTAAGAAAACTAGTAATTTTGGTAAAACTAGAATAAGACCCAGGGCTTTTTTTAGCGGGAATGTGGGGGAACTTCCAGCACTGAATGTATGTAATGGCAAGGGGTGCTGGGGTGTGTTGGAGGGTTTATTGATAATGGCTGCTGGGGGATCTATTTTCACTGGTGGGAATGTATTTTTGCATGGGGGTCTATAGTTGCTGGGGGCTCTGTCTTTGCTGTGTGGGATCTACGGTTAAGGGAGGGGTCTATTGTTGCTGGCTGCTGGAGGGTCAATTGATGCTGGTTGCTGGGAGATCTGTTGCTGCTGCTGGGGATCTATGGTTGCTGGGGGTGCATCTATTGCTGGGGGGGGGGTATATTGTTGTGTGTGTGTGTGTGTGTGTGTGGGGGGGGGGGGTCTACTGTTGCTGGCTGCAGGGGACCTTTTTTTTGCCTTTCTTGTTATCATTGCGTCTGTCAATGAACGACAGAGAAATATCACCAAACATCCCCTCAATCACTTGTGTAATAAAACAGGTCCAAAACCACTCCTCATATGAAACTACCCTAGCAACTGTTAGAAGTGCTGCTATCAAGGTAGCTAAGGCCTGGGAACCATGGTTAATTTGGTATTACTCCCATGCTAAACTCTGAATATATATTTTTAATCACTCTATAAGGCAAACCGTGCACAAACCCTCTTCCCTTGCCCCTAGAGCAGTGATGGCGAACCTTGGCACCCCAGATGTTTTGGAACTACATTTCCCATGATGCTCATGCACTCTGCAGTGTAGTTGAGCATCATGGGAAATGTAGTTCCAAAACATCTGGGGTGCCATGGTTCGCCATCACTGGCCTAGAGCCTTTGCTCTCTCTCTCTCCCCCTCAATCTCTCATTAATTTTTCCCCCTAGGCTCTGCCTTTCCTTATATTCAAAGATTACCACTCAACTATTTTAGGAATTAGCCCCAGAGGGTTTTGTTAGGAATATGTTTATACATATGTTTATGTTAATCTCGAAGTAGCTACAGTTTTGATTCATATCTATTGATAATATTGTGACTTTGCCTCCCAGGGGTAATTTTTGTACCTATGTTCTTATCTTATCACATCTGTATTATCTCAAAAGCCTTTCATCTTTGTATTTGTATCTCTTTTTAAAATTTCAATAAAAATCTACTGAAACAAAGTACCATTCAGTTCCAATTATTGAACACAGATCCTAATGGGAATATTGATTGCCAATTTAAGAAAGTGCAAGCAGGCTTTAAACAAGCCTCGAGAAGTACTGAAGCCTACTAGCAGCTTGCTTAAAGTTGCAATCAACACTCCCATTAGGATCTGTGTTCAATATTTACAAACTGGAGCTTCGTGGCAACAACTCTCTCCCTGCCCAGCGTTGAAAGCAGAGGAGGATTTAACTTCCACCTCCTCCGCGCCTAGTGCTCCTGGGGCCCAAAGCAGCTGCCCCTTGAGTTGAGCCCTGCTACTGCCCGCTTGTCATGGAGGTGACAGTCCCACTGGGCATCTTGAAACAGTGAGCGGGCGGCCCTGGTGAGCAGCATGAGGCTGGGTAGAACCAACAGCCCGGGAGGGAGTGGCAGAAGACTTCACCGTCACCCTGACCTGAGCAGCAGTGGGCGCAGCATCCCAGACACCTCCAAGTCAGGGCCTGAACTCCTCCTCCAACCTCCGCTCCCAGCTGGCACCAACAAGAAGGAAGACAGGCTGACCGAGGACCCAGAGGATGAGGACGGACGGAAGGGTAGGTGCATCACACACACACACACATCTACCCACAGACAAGGGCTGGGGCAAGGGGGCACGGGAGGGACTGCAGGTAGGGCTAGGGGGTCCCTCTCACCCACCCCTTCGCTCTCTCCTACCCCTCCTCCCTCTTACTCACCCCCCCCCATCTCTTCCATCCCCCTCTCACCCCTCTACTCCCTCACCCCCCTCACACCCTCTCTCTCTCTCTTCCCCCTCTCTCTTCCACCCTCTCTCTCTCACACCTCCTCTTCCACCCCATCCTCTCACACCACTCTCTCTCTCCTCCCCTCTCTTGCATGCAGGCAGGGGTATCAAGTGGACACTGACTGTCCACAGGAGTGAACAGGTGACAGCAAGTGAGAGTTAGTGAACGCATCCGTCCCCACCCCAAGTACTGCCACTCATCCACCTCCCACCCCCACATCCTTACATCTCAGGGTTTTATGCTGGGACTTGTAGTCCTTTAATTTTGGAGGGAGTCACTTCCTTAGATCTAAGGAATTTATGTTGGAACTTGATGTCCATTTTTGGGGGAATATAACCCCCCCCCCCAAAAGTGAAGGACTAAAGGTCTCAGCATGAGCTCCTCAGAGCTGAGGATGTGACAGCTCCCCCCCCCCCCCCCAATGGAGGGGGTGGGAATCTGGTAGGTTAGTGTAGTGGTTAGGTAGGTTAGCATAGGAATCAGGTAGGTCAGTGTAGGAATTAGTTAGGTTAGTGTAGTGGTCAGGTATTTCAGTGTAGGAATCGGGTTGGTCATTGTAGGAATCCGGTAGGTCAGTGTAGGAATCAGGAAGGTCAGTGTACAAATCAGGTAGGTCAGTAAAGGGGTCAGTGTACTGGAAAGGTAGGTCAGTGTAGTGGACAGGTAGGTTGGTCAGTGTAAGGGTCAGTGTAGTGAACAGGTAGGTCAGTAGATGTCATGTTTTTACTCCAGATCCCTCAGGTCATTTGTATTCCTTTTGTAGTATAAAGTACGGGGTTTTATTTACAACATTAGTGCCTTCGATATTAGGAGCATTTGGTTAATGTTTGTTCGCCCAATGTTGAAAGAACAATGACACTCTTTGAATCTAAGTGGCCACCTGCAATGTTAGGCTAACATACATGAAACAAATACTTAAATAGGTAAGTGGCGGGCAATGATATCACATGGCACTGCCCCCGAGTGACATCACCGACCGATGCATTCTGGAGCGGGGGTGCCAAGTCTTTTATATATACATATACACACACACACATATATATATATATATATATATATATATATATATATATATATATATATATATATATATATATATATATATATATATATACACATATATACACAGGCTGACTCACTCACACCACTGGTTGCCTGCACATTTCTCCTCTCTGGATGAATACACATCTATCTCTGCAGTTCCCCATTATCTCTGCCCTCATTCATCCCCCTCCACCTCTGCAGCTCTCCTTGGCTTTCCTATGACTCATCCCTCCCTTGCTAAAAAAACTCTCACGGGAGTGAGATAGAGAGCTGTGCATGATGTCATTAGCCTAGGCTAATTAATTACCAGACAAGAAAGAGGAAGTGGGCTGTAGAAGGTATTTACTGGCAGAAAAAAAAAGTTTTACCATCCAAAGTTAAAACAACAAGGACAGAGAATTTATTAGATGGAAAGATGAAAAAATGACTGAAGAACTGCTTTAAGTGCAGGAGTGTTTTAAAACCTCAGCTATCCTTTACTGAAGATCAATCATTGTCCAAAGTACATGGATGCCAACAGAGCTCGACTCCAGGTTCTAAACAGTTAAAATATTAGGCTCAGTCTTTCTTGCTTCTCAGATTCCAAATCTGTGAATATTGCAGGGCAAAGCTGAAGATGGAATCTGTCAGGGTTACATTTCGCTGCACAATTCCGCACACATCGTCTACCATGCATAAAATCAATGCATCATTATTAGTTTTTCTGGAAGAGAACAGAGTTCACACAAAATAAGTAAATAAGTCTATTGTGCAATGAATGGCCTATGGGATTTTCTCATTCTTATCGTCTACGTTCTGCCATAGAGCTTTTCAATAGTAGGTGGTTTCAGTTTTTATCAGTCTTTGAGTGGTGATAGCTGGTTTTATAGGATAAAAAGAAAAACTTTGTTCCCCTGAGGACTGCTGTTAAAGGAAACCTGTGAGGACATGGAGGTTGACTAAAGCCGGCCATAGACAGAGCAAACTTCTTTCCTGCAAAACACATACAATGTTGACAGGGGAACCCCTCCCACTGAGCCATTGTGTTGCCCTGCCCGGGGAACACAGTGATTATTGCTAGAACAGCTGGTAGCAATATTCACATGTGAAATCCGGCCAGCTGGTTGAACCCAAGATGATCGATCGATCAATCAGCTTGGGTACTTTCAGCCTGCCCATACATGGTTACAATCTCGCCAAGTTCCCGCTGAACTGGCCAAGATTCGAACTGTCTATAGCCGGCTTTAGTTTTTGAAAGATCTAGGCTCCTATGGTGTCATACTGATCTTTGCCTCCATTACCTTTGGAGCCTTTGACCTGGAACAGGTGTAGACCTGGTGAAGTCTGAACCACTGCTCTATACACTATATTGTCACCTGCCTTTACACACATGAACTTCAATGGCATCCCAGTCTATGTCTGTAGGGTTCAATATTGAGTTGGCCCACCCTATGCAGCTATAAATCTTCTGGGAAGGCTGTCCACAAGGTTTAGGAAGGTGTCTATGGGAATTTTCGACCATTCTTCCAGAAGCGCATTTGTGAGGTCAGGCACTGATGTTGGACGAGGAGGCCTGGCTCATAGTCCCCACTGTAATTCATCCCAAAGGTGTTCTATCGTGTTGAGGTCAGTTCCTTTACCTCAAACTCATTCATTTATGTCTTTATGGTTCTTGCTTTGTGCACTGGTGTGCAGTAAAGTTGGAACAGGAGGGTTCCATCTCCAAACTGTTCCCACAAAGTTGGGAGCATGAAATTGTCCAAAATGTCTTGGTATGCTGATGCCTAAAAAATTCCCTTCAATAGAAATAAGGGGCCAAGCCCAACCCCTGAAAAACAAACCCACACCATAATCACCCTTCACCAAATGATTTGGACCAGTGCTTGTACGCCTGTATACAGTGAAAAGAAAGGTTAATACTAACCTACTGTCCCACGCTGCTAAATGCCACTCCAACCCTAAGAAATCTTTAGGAGAAGTCTGCAAGAAACCTGACAATTCTGGAGTTTTCATCTTTTGAATCAATCCATAACCGCTCTTACGACCTACTCTTGACGACCTCCATGCATTAGGCCCATTTCACACATGGCGGATTCTGTCCAGCGGATCCGCATACTCAGCGGGGGATCTCTCTGTTGATCCCCGCTGAGTAGGTGGATGACAGGTCCGTGTCCGCTCCGCTCCACAGAGCGGACACAGACACAGCCTCCTCTCCTCTATGGAGCTGTCAGAAGGAAATGGACCAACTGGTCAGTTTCCATCCAACTGTCAACCAATCCGATCTGCTGGACGGGGATGTTTTTGGCGGCCTGGATCGGATGCCAGCGGACATCGGCTGACATTTGCCGCTCCATAGAGAGCTATAGATGGTCGGATTGGGTCCGCCTGATCTTTTTAATGGGATACAGAAAAAAAATTTTGTACAGTAAGGAAGTGGTCAGAATCTTCGACCAGGTTTCCACTGCTGCCCTAGGGACAAAAAGGCATTGGGCCCAGAAATAATTTTGAAGCCCTAAGGCAACCAAACAACTCCCTTCTAATGGCTCAGGTTGGAAACATTTTTAGGGAATAGATGAAAGAATGATCTGAGAGTTAAAAATGACTCGCTGACTCTCTAGGGCAGCCATTCTCATCCAGAGTTCTGTGGAACCTTAGGGTTCCTCCAGTTATTGCTAGGTGATCCTTGAGTTTTGACTGACTGAATTTCCATATGATGGTTTCCTCATAGTTTCAGGGTCAATGTTACATGGCAGAGACAACAGTATGACACCAGTTAGTTGTCTGCAAGGTGGTATTCTTTCCACTGACCATCAGTGAAAGTGGCATTTTTCCAAATGACCTCCAAAGAATTTTTTTTTTTTTTTTTTTTACAGGGATTCCCCCGATACCTGAAAATGTATTTTAAGGGTTCCTCTGGCAAAAAGGTCAAGAAAGGTTGCTCTAGATCTGCTATCTGCCACTCCACAGAGGTGAATAAAGTTGACAACCTGTAATTCTGGTAGGCAGGAGTATACTGGCAATGAATGACTCACCAGGCACATATAAAGGGTGCCACACTCTGCTCTCTGCCAAGTCTCATAGCAGCGATAATACATTATTCTAATCCCATTCATTATAGTAGTGCTTACGCCTACATCTTTACTGGATTGTCCTAATGCTTTAAATACTGTCCAGGCCAGACAGATAAGAGCCTTACCGCCTTGTGACAGCCCCAGAGATCATGCGGCAGGATTAAATGTATTTCTCTACTGTCAGCATCAGATTTTCTGATTAAAAGGAGGAAAAAAAACTGCCAAAGAAATGTCTAGCTGTCACCTGTATTTTACAGCTATTCATATCCAGAGCTTGCCGCTATCCATTGTCTAAACTCTACGGGGTTCATTTATGGGCTGACCAGCAGAGGTCTCTACGTACTGTCTGCATGGAGACGGACAGCAGCAGCAAGAGCCCTGAACACTATAAAGTCTTGCTGGCAATGCTGGGGTGAGTAGTTCCAGAACAGGTTCCATTGAGCCAAAGTGCTTATAGCAAAACAGTCTAAAAAATATAATTATTTTAAAGAAATAAAGTTAAAAATAAAAAAAATGGCCAATGACTGACTGCAATTCTTCTGTGCAATGCAGCCAACTCCAGCATCTTTAACATGTAAAATGGTCTCTTTACCTTGAAGATGGAGACTCCCATTCTCTGAGGGTCCAACTAAGAACTGACACCCAACTTGTAGCCTGTGTAGGCACAAGTCCGTTTAAATCCGCCACTCACCAGAGGTGAATGGAGGGTCTGATTAAGTACACCTAAAAAACGGGCAGGCGGACCAATCGTGTGAAAGGGGCATAAGGCTGCTTTCACACTGATGCGCTGCGATTTACCTGCTCTGCAACTTAGCTGTGCTTTGCCATAGTCTTCTATTATATCTTGCAGGTGTGGTGCACTTTGAGAGAGCACCAAATCCACAGGACATGATAGAAAACTATGGCTCAGAGCAGCTAACCTGCAAGAAAGCCACAGGTGCACTGTACTGCACCTGGGGATCAGTATGAAAGCAGCCTAATAACCCTATTTTTGAAAATGCTAATGTGCCCATTGCAAAGCTATGTGTGGTTTAAAGCGATTGTAAAATCTACTTAAAAAAAAAAAAAAAAAAACATTTTATACTTACCTGCTCTGTATAGTTGGCTTTGCACAGAGCAGCCCGGATCCTCCTCTTTTCGGGTCACTCTTCTGTGCTCCTCGCCCCTTCCTCCTGTTGGGTGCCCCCACAGCAAGCACCTTGCACCCGAGCTGAGTCACAGCTCCCTGTGTCCATTTAGACACAGAGCTACCACCCGGCCCCTCTCTCCTGATTGGCTGACTGACTTGGATTAAAAGCAGCGGGAGCCAATCTCACTGTGCTGCTGTCTTAGCCAATGTGGAGGGAAATCCCTGGCAGCTGAGACACTCCTGCAACATCACTGGGGGAAAAAAAAGGGCTCCGGTAAGTATTAGGTGGGCTGCTGCACACAGTTATATTTTTCTTATCTTAATGCATAGAATGCTTTAAGATAAAAAAAAAACCTTCAGCCTTTACAATCCCTTTAATAAATAATATGCCCATTGCAAAACTATGTGATGTTAATTAACCACTACTACAATACTGTGGCAGGCAGCCCCCCCCCCCTGCGCAAACCGATGTAGGTATATGTCGGTCGCGCACCTGCAGCTAGGGGGTAAGTGTGCTCCGCCGGCGGCATGCTCCCGCCCCCACACGGCAGCGGGGATGCTGATGCAACAGGGCAGACGGCTCCGATTGCCGCCTGGCACCCACGATCGCTCCCCGCTGAGAGAGAAGAACGGTCAGCTGTTGTAAACACAGCTGACTGTTCTTCTCCCTGGAATGATCACAGAGCTCCTGTGGTCCTTCTATATAAGAACACATGTCTCTGTGATCATTTCACAAGCCATGCCCCCCACAGTTAGAAACACGCCCCTAGGTACACATTTAACCCCTTGATCACTTACTGTGTAAACCCCTTCCCTGCCAGTGTCATTACAGTAACAGTGCATATATTTAGCACTGATTACTGTAGTAATGTCACTGGTCCCTCCAAAAGTGTCAAAAATGTCAGTCAGGGGTCCGATCTGTCTGCCGCAATGTCGCAGTCCTAGAAAAAAAAAAAAAAAATCGCAGATCGCCGCCATTACTAGTAAGAATAAAAAAATAATAAAAAATGACATAAATCTTTACCGTAGATAGTAGACGCGATAACTTTTGCGCAAACCAAACAAAATATGCCTATTGCGATTTTTTTTTTACCAAAAATATGTAGCAGAAAACAAATTGGCCTAAAATGTTAAAAATTTTAAATTTTTACATTTTTTTTGTTTTTTGGGAATGATATATATTAGAAAGTGAAAAATATATATATTTTTTTTCAGAATTGCCGCTCTTTTTTGTTTACAGTAAACCCCCCTCCATTGCGGGGGTTACGTTCCGGACCCAGCCGCGAAAAGTGAAATTCCGCGAAATAGAAAAACCCTATTAAAATGCATTGTAGGCATGTTTTTTTAATGTCACTGTACGTGTAGAAGCATTTTAAGGTCTTTAAACACACTTTTAAAACAATAGAAACTCATTTAAACACATAAAAGATACTTAGAGACATAGCAAGAGCTATGGAAAACACAAAAATCTTTCATTTTTAATGATTTATATAGTAAAATAACATTACAAAAAAAACCGCGAATTACCGGGACCGCAAAAACTGAACCGCGATGTAGCGGGGGATTACTGTATAGCGCAAAAAATAAAAATCGCACAGGTGATCAAATACCACCAAAAGAAA